>NC_140950.1:51414862-52614862 GCF_014529385.1 Adiantum capillus-veneris
CCTATACTTCTCAGCAGCCCTAGTTTCAACTGCATCAAAAGTAGCAGGTGCACCCGCCTCAACTTTTACCTTAAGGTCAGGAAAGAGTCCGGCTATGAACCTCTTCTTCTTTAAAAATTCTGCACCATCACCAGGGTTAGCAGCATTTCGTATCCATAGAGCCCAAAGACGTAGAAACTCTTGCTTGTACAAGTAGTAGTCATCTAAGTCTTTTTGCTTATGAGAAACAATGTCTTGCCATAGTTTTTGAGTGCTTTGGGGATCAAAGAAGTATCTCTTAAACGATTCAAAATTTTGTGTAATTCCCCTTAACTTCCTCAGACACAGAGTCAAACCAAGTACTAGCATCTTTCCTAAGGACCACCTCAAACATTTCTACACGTTCTTGATCGGTTACTATCCTCTTGATATGGCAAGACATCTTGAAATTTACTAAAAATAATTCTGCATCCTCTCCAGGCTCTCCAAAGAAAAGAGGATATCCAGACATTTGGCGTTGGCTCTCCATTATTATGAAAGATTACAACACGAGTTACAATAAGGGATACAATAGAGATTTAGAACCACTCGCCTGCAAATGAAGAAGTAAGAAAATACCACTCTAGGTTTCTTCTTTATCTATCCAAGCTTCTATGAGGTCTCGATTTGTTTGATCAAAACAAAAATGTAGACTATTGATGAGCTCTAAGAAGGGTTGAAATTCTTCAAAGCTAAGGCGATAAACAAAATCTCTAGAACATCATTTTTTGGATCCAAAAGAGCAACCACGTCCCAAGTGATAAATTGCACTTGCTCTACAGTTCCCAACGCACAAGCGGTTTGTATAAAAACTAGATCTTCATGCTCGTCGAAGGCCGTGATAAAGTAGCAATTGACTAGGAGCTCCTTTCCTTCGAGTTCCACACAGTCGGAGTGAGGCAACCTTCTCACAATTTCATAAAGAACATCCTCATCAAGTCCAATCAAGTTTGCAAGATTTAAAGACTCCACTTGTGCTACAAAATTCCTTGACAAAAACTCCTTAGGATTATGGTTAAATCATTCAAAAGCATAAAGAGATTTACAATGTCTCTATGAACAAAGTGTCATAGAAAGTAGAGAAGGATGAGAATTTATACAAATTTGCAATCTTCTCTATGCTCTCTTTATTAAGACAAGCTCTGAATAGCTCCCTATCTCCTTTGTTGAAAGCGAAAGGAAGACTATTAATAAGATGCAAATGAGGGAAAAATTAATTCACCAAATGTGAGTCTATGAAGCATGAACTCTGGCCGCAAGTTTCCTGAAGAGTGTTCCTCAATGGTGAAATGCACTCGCCAAACGCCAAATTTCACTCTATTTACCAATCTTAGGGCACACACTAGTTGGATGAATGCGCGGTCTTCCTTAGTGCCCAACAACAAGAGGAAAATGGAATCCACGCGTAGGACTTTTCGTCTTAACTTCACCACCCTCTTGTTATGAGGGAGACGCCTTACTACTTGCTCCTGCAACTCAATTGGTAATAGAGATAGATCTCTAAGGATTGAACTTTCACTGCACACACATTCCCTGTTAGAACAAATGATCGTTTTTTGTTTCTTGTAACAACTTGGACAAAGAAAAAACAAACATACACACTATTTTGCCGGGTTGCACTTCATTTTAAAATAAAATGAATACATGTACATCAAAAGAAGTGTGGTAGTTGATGAGAGGTAGAATGACAGGGTTTGGTGATGCAAGAATTTCTCCTACTCTTTGGGCACCAAACATGAACACCATTCGTTGTTGAAAATGGATCTTTCTACTAATTGCAACGTTTATTCTAATGTGTGGAGTAAAATGAAAGGGAAAAACCTCTATTCCGGGCCATTATCCATGGCCTATGCATGTCCTAATGCTTAAAATAACACAAAAATATAGACGTCCAAGCTAATATCGTACCTAATGAGAGGCAAAATAAAAGGATTTACTGAAGTGTTTATCTCGGCTAACCTAAGAGGACCTAAAATCCTACGAATTACCCGTTGAAATTGCAACTTAGTACTAACAATTATGTGTATCTTTTGCCTTGAATTGGGAATGAAAGGATCATACAAACTCTCGTGATTCATGCAAACTACTTGACTATGCTAAAAGTTGATCCTACACAAAACATACACGAGTTGTTTTCCTCAGTGGGGGCACCAATTTGAAGCGGTCCAGGGCGGGCAACAAGAAGAGCAACCTCTAGACACCCTTCAAGGCTCCCGTGCTGCTCAATGGGGTTGGGGCACAACACAACACAAACCAAAACAACAAACCCCCAGCCAAATCCCAACTACACAAGGGGCACCACCTAGTTTAAGAGCGAACTAGGACGCAAAAGAGGAGAATCGTTCGAGCAACCCACAAACAAGCAAGAAATTTACACTAACCCTAACACCAATGGAACACTCTCACACACTAAAACACGAGAGAGAGAGAGAGAGAGAGAGAGAGAGAGAGAGAGAGAGAGAGAGAGAGAGAGAGATGGTGCTCGGGCTGCTTTGAAGTGTATCGTTAATGATCAAGCAAACATAAATATATATATGTAAGAATGATCGTCGATTTGAGCGGAGATCATAGATCTACAATCTATGCGTCGACCTCTTTCCATACATATGATACATGATATGGTTTTACCTGCTAGATTTTAAATTTCATTTTGGAGAAAAACTTTGAATTCAAATAAACTAACCGTTTTTCATGTTTGAATTCAAAAGCTGTCCTTTGATTACTTTCTTAATACTAAAGGTTTCACTTCCTTAAACTTCCAAATAAAGAGGCTCTCCTAGACCCCATTCTCTGCCTAATGCATGGGATGCTAATGATACAAGATTGGTTTGTACTCTATTGGAGAGATTTGCTCACAAACGAGAGGGTGACCCGACTCTTAGCGGGGACCTATTATTCTTTTGAGTTCAAGAAAAGCAATGGCAAAACCCGACTGATGGGGGGAGGAAGAAAACCTTCAACCGTGGGAAGATGGGCCCACTTAGGGAAAAGTCTCCATGCCTGGTGGTCTGAAACAGTGGATAAGTGATGAAAACATCCAAAATATACGATGTAGTCGGTGATCATGCTAGTCTCACATACTAGAAATCTCTGGTTTGTGTTCGTGTCCGGACACCATAGCCCACCGTAGGCAGATGCTCAAAAGCTTCTGCACATCAACATAGAAACTTTAAATTAATTTCACCCATATCCAAAAGTCTGCACTACAATAGTCTTCAGCAATCTTTTATAGTTATCTTAGCCCATTTTCCTTTGCCAATTTCCAACACATAGCTTAGAATAAGTGCAACAGATAGGATTTGCTAAGTGAAGCAGATATGCATTTCTTAGCAGTCTTTTCAAACTATCAAAAATTCATTACAAAAGCACCAGTAAATTGATAATCCAATAATGAGCTTTGAGACACCAAGCATTGCACTAGTAGATTTTGGAGTGTTTGGTGCTAGCTTTTGGAGCGCTCTTGAGAGAAGTGCTTTTGGGGCTCTGACTTTGGGAAACATTTGTACTGTTTATAAGATCCCCTAGGACCTCAGTTTTCAAATGATCTAGACACAAAGTCTAAGAGCAAAGGACCGTTGTGGCATACTCACACACACACACACACACTACACACACACACACACAGAGTTCATGGTTGCCAGGGCAACTCCGGCTCGTAGGCAGTAGTAGCTCTCCATCTCGGAATAATTATCAACGCAAGAAAACAAAATCTCAAGTGGCACCGGATAGCATCTACTCATGAACCCAAGGCTAACCAAGGCAACACATTTTGAAACGGCTAATCAACTACCAAGGTAAAAACAATGTTTCACTTTACATATTGCATGAGGTATTGCATACCTTAAGGATTTCAAAAAAAAGTACGCCAAGAGTAGCCAAGATGACTAGCTCTGTCAAAACATTTATATGTTATGGCTTCCTTCTATGAAAGCAAAGTTTTTTTCATACACGAGCATAGGAAAGCACACAAAACGCATTTTCTTAGACTAAAACATAACGATGTTTTTGATACAACGCACAATGCATATTACACATGGGCATGACTACACGAAAGAGAAAAAATGAAAGGGAAACACCACAGTATCATATCTCCAAATAATACAAGCATATATGCATAAGTAATACTAAACAAAGTATTACTAATCGGCTAATTCAGTTCAGGTAAAGATCCCTGCTCTCATCTGGTAGGAGTTCCAGCTTTAACTCCTACTTTGTCATATATCAAAGTATCTTGTAATGTAATTTTTATCAAGAAACAGGTTTTTTTCCTATACACAATGTACCAAGCACTATTTAAGTTTATCAGTATATGGTTCTGAAAGATGGAGTTTTAAATTCAAACACACACACACACACACACACATACCATGTATATATTAGCATGTATTCCTACAAAATGGGTTAGCCCTAGCAATGTATGCAAGTATGCATGAAGAAGACAAGCTGACCCAAATCCATACTTTATCCACATCAACATAGAAACTTTAAATTAATTTCACCCATATCCAAAAGTCTGCATTACAATAGTCTTCAGCATTTTTTATAGTTATCTTAGCCCATTTTCCTTTGCCAATTTCCAACACATAGCTTAGAATAAGTGCAACAGATAGGATTTGCTAAGTGAAGCAGATATGCATTTCTTAGCAGTCTTTTCAAACTATCAAAAATTCATTACAAAAGCACCAGTAAATTGATGATCCAATAATGAGCTTTGAGACACCAAGCATTGCACTAGTAGATTTGGAGTGTTTGGTGCTAGCTTTTGGAGCGCTCTTGAGAGAAGTGCTTTTGGGGCTCTGCCTTGGGAAACATTTGTACTGTTTATAAGATCCCCTGGGACCTCAGTTTTCAAATGATCTAGACACAAAGTCTAAGAGCAAAGGACAGTTGTGGCATACTAATAAAGAAATACCGAAAGGGTTGTTGGAGCTATATATGGCTAAATCTACTGAACTTGGTTCACCTATATATCTATATCTTGTCCTCAATATGAATCAATCTTTGGGAGCGTATATGGTGTGTCTCTTGTCTCGTCTCTCTCTTTCTCTCTACATCTCAACATGGTATAGAGCGGTACGATCACGCGCAAATTCAATTCATGGTGACACAACAGTATGTGTATGCGATTCGCATGTAAGATTCAAAATTGCTACTACAAATTTTATTTTTGAGCATTGATTCTTGTTAACTGTGGTTGTTTTGTGTTAAGAAGAATATGATTAGTGTTTTATGTGGCGTTTATTTCTAATCAATCTAATCGTTGATTACGTTTTCTTGTTGATGACACCCTAAACTTCATCTCAATTTTTCTTGCTATTCTGCTCAAAATTTGGAGAAACGGGAAGAAGCGCTTTTCATCCAAAACTTGTTCGTCTCCTCGAGCTCTTCGATTTAAGTTCTACGTTTGCGTCAATCGGAGTTCGCAGAAGAAAGTTATGCTGTTTTTACTGCAATTGATCTTGATGCAGCTTTCTTCGTCCTACTTCTTCGTGAAGCGTCTGCGATCGTTTTTCTTATTTTGGCGTTAACTTTTTCAAGAAGATTTAGCTTTTTACTATTCGTATTGTGGCCGTCAATCTTGCGTCTCACACCACTCTATTTTGAGGACTAGTTTATTATTAACGTCTCCTTTACCCGCCTTTTTTGGGGTGACGTCTCTCACATCTTTGGACGTTCCTTGAGCATCCTTCTTACGTTCATCGTTGACAGAACGCAGTACTCATATCTCTCTCATTCTCAATTGCGGCCTTCACCATATATGGTGTGCAGATTCTGCGATCTTATCTTATAGGTCTTCTCGCAACAAGATATGGCTATGAATATTCTCGTCAACGGCTTTCCTTCTGGCGAGCGTTATGTTCCTCCTTTCCAAGGTTAAGGATTTCCAGGCTGGAAAGCAAAGATGTTGTTAATTCTTGAAGGCGATGAACTCTCCGATGTTGTTCTTGGAAATCGTGTTTGTCCACCTCACCCTGTTGATACAGATAATGATAACGTGGTTATCACTGAAGGACCTATATTTGAAGATTGGCATTTTGCCTATACGGATTGGCAACGACGTGATAAAGCAGCTCATCGATATATTCTTTCTGCTCTTACTGATTCGCGTTTGCTTCATATGTATGAACTTCCTACTTCCCACGACGTATGGAAGTACCTTATTGCAAACTTTCAGAAGAAATCTGTTACAGAAATACTTTCTTTGAGAGGGTTTCTTAACAAGTTACAATATGAAGTTGGTACTGCCATGACGGGACATATTGAATCTTTCAAATCTATTATTAATCAACTTGCTGCTACCGGTGATCGTGTTCCACAAAAGCAGCTGATTACACTTCTCCTTGATACGGTGAAGGACTCTTCTTATGATAACATTGTTACTATTCTCTCTAACAAAGATGGTCTTGATTTCGACCAAGCTTGCATGTCTTTAATTGAATACTCTCAACGTCAAGAACGTCGGAATGCTGGTCATGATACAGCTATGATTTACACAAGAGGGAACTGAGTCACAACAGATGGAATGTGCTTTTTATGCTCGAAGGCGTCCATTTCAACGAGGAGGAAACCGCAGAGCTTGCCGTCGTGGTAATATTTTCTCTCGTCTCAAATTTCCTAATAAGCAATGTTCTTACTACAACAGAAATGGCCATACTGAAGATGATTGTTGGGCACGTCAATATGATGAAGAATATAATATTACCACAAAACAACCACGTTTATCTAGAGACTCTTCTTCTTCTTCTTGTGAATATTGTGGACGATCTGATCATACCACTCATATGTGCTATAAGCGTCGATTCGACACAGATCGGAATAGAGCATATGCTACTGAACATGGAAACAACATTGTACCAGAAACAAGCTGCGTCCTATGTTCAGTTGCTCGAGATAGAATACTTCATGTACGTGATGGATCACTTTTTATTGTCGATTCTGGTGCTACAAGAAATATGACATATCATTCTAAGTGGATCCATAACTATCATCCACTGCCAATTCAACGTGTTGTTTATCTTGCTGATGATACTACTTGTCAAGTAAAGGGTATTGGAGACTTATATCTTGGCACCTTATCTTCTTCCATTCGAATTTTGCGAGGAGTATTACATGTACCAGATCTTCAACGTAATCTTCTTTTAGTTGCTAGACTTGTTGATCTTGGTTTGTTTGTTGGATTTGATTATACCAAATGCCGAATTGAGAAAGATGGACAGACTATAGCCACTGCTCCTCGAAATGGTAATTTGTTTGAACTCTCTCTCAACGATGCTGTAGCAACTATTGTCACTGCTCCAGGTGATCATGATGCAATGAAAGTATGGCATCACCGTTTTGTTCATGCTGATTTCTCAAACTCCTTGATCTTCAACGTCGTGATCTTGTTCATGGCATGGATCTTAAATCTCATCCCCATATGGGAATTTGTGAATTTTGTGCTCTTGGAAACACAATCGTAAACCCTTTCCTCTTTCAAATACAACTCATTCTCATGACATATTGGATCTTGTTCATACTCATATATGTGGTCTCTACCTTCGTCGAGATCACAATATCGCTACTTCATTACTTTCATTGATGATTTCTCAAGGTATACGACTGTATTTCTACTTAGACAAAAATCTAAGCCTTATCTGTTTTCAAACAATTCCACAAGGCTGCGGAACTTCAAATTGGTCGTCGCCTTAAGAAGCTTCGTAGTGACAATGGAGGCAAATATGTTTCTCGAGAGTTTGTGAGTTACTGTGCTGAAAGTGGAATTCATCATGAACACACTATTCCATATTCGCCTCAACAGAACGGTGTTGCTGAACGAAAGAATCGCACTATTCTCAATGTTGTAAGATGTATGGTGATTCATTCTGCTTTATCTCGTGTTCTTTGGGCTGAAGCTACTTTGACAGCAACATTTATTCAGAATCATCTTCCTACTACTGCACCCTCTGGAAAGATACCCATCACAGCATGGACAGGTGACATTCTTTCTGTATCTCATTTTCGAACCTTTGGGTGTATTGCTTATATTCATGTTCCCAAAGAAACACGAACAAAGCTTGATGCTCCTGGTCTTAAAGTTATTTTTATTGGATATTATGACACTTCCAAAGGCTACAAATTCTATGACCCTTCCTCAAGAAAGTAATTGTGAATCGTGATGCTACTTTTAACGAACAGCTTATGGGAGGCTCATGGTCCATGGATGATTCTGATGATACTAAATCATTGCTTCAGGCTTTTCCATTTCTTTCAAAAGATGAAACTCTTCCTATTGAGCAGCTTTCCTCTTCACAACCATCCATTCCAAATGTTGCCAATGATGATATTGATTTTTTGTTGATCTGCCTATTGATTTTGAACATGGCTCATGTCATGTTTATGATGACGATATTGCTGATAATGCTTTTTCTACTTCTAAAGATCCCATTACTTATGATGAAGCTATCTCTTCACCACAAAAGGATCAATGGCAAGAGCCTATGGAAGCAGAGTACGATTCTCTTATCTCTGAAGGTACATGGATACTAACTGAATTACCTCCTAGTCGTACAGCTATTAAATGTAAGTGGGTGTATAAGATAAAAGTAAAAGCAGATGGATCTTTTGACAAGTTCAAGGCATGTTTAGTTGCAAAAGGTTACTCCCAAGTAGTTGGTGTTGATTATCAAGAGACTTTTTCACCAGTTGTTCGCATTACAAGTGTTCGAGTTTTATTCGCATTTACTTTTCAATTTGATTTAGAAGCTCATCAATGGATGTGCAAACTGCTTTTCTTAATGGTGACTTGGAAGAGGAAATTTATATGGAACAACCAGAAGGGTTTGTTATTCCAGGTAAAGAAGACCTTGTTGCTCAACTCCATAAGGCACTATATGGTCTCAAGCAAGCTTCGCAAGCCTAGTATACAAAATTTGATCTTTTTCTTACCTCTAAAGGATTCATCTCTTGCTCGTCAGACCCAACTTATACATAAAACGCCAAGGTAGTAGTTTTGTGTTCTTGCTCTTTATGTGGATGATACCATCCTTGTTTCCAATGATTTGGATTTCTTCAGCAAGTGAAAAAGTTATTGCCTTCTGCATTTTTTATGGTGGATCTTGGAGAGATTCACTCTTGTCTTGGCATTCAAATCCAACGGAACCGTACAAAAGGTATTTTATTCCTTCGAAATCAAAGTTTATTGCAGATACTATTCATAAATTTGGTATGGAATCTGCACATTCAGACAATACACCTTGTCTTGCGTAGCTCTACGAAGAACACTTCTGACAATGGCGGTCAACTTGTCACAAATTAAACTTATCCTAACTTGATTGGATGTCTTATGTTCGTTGGCATGAACATCGTCTGATATTCTGTTTGCTGCCAATTATCTTGGACAACACATCTTGCATGTCCTTCTCTTAAGCATTGGTCTGCTGCAAAGCGTGTATTGAAATACTGAAAGGCACTACAGATTTTGGTTTACTCTTTCTGGACGACAACTCAAACATCACAGATTCTATGAAATCTCTTTCTCTTTTGGGTTACACAGATGAAGACTGGGCAAACATCTCTATCTATCTACTAGTGGAAATTGCTTTTATAAATGGTTGGTTGTTTTTTTGGACCAGCAAAAACACCGTTGTGTTGCGTTTCTACGACTGAGTCATATATTTTGCGGCATCACTTGTAGCTCGTGAGTTGGTTGAAAATTGTCATGGAAAGAAAGAAATCAATGAAGATAAGGAAAAATTTTTGGTAGGGAACTATGCTAGAAAAAAATTACAAACATGTTGGAATTAGGGTTGCAAGAAAACAACATATAGCTGGAGAAGACGAAGGAAGATCAAGGCACACAACGGAGAGTATATTACCTAGTGTGCAATGGAAAGATAGATAGCCCTAGAGTGATGGACATATATACAATGCACGGGGAAAAAAACCTCCTAGTGAGGGAAAAATGCCCCGGCAGTCCTAAGTGTGTTCACAGACATCACTACCACACGTATATGGTAGCAAATCTCCCCTGGAGTGATGTGATGAACGAGAGCTAGCACATAGAGTAAAGGGAAGTTCCATGCCCTGAGGACATGATCAGTCCACAAAGGGGAGTAAGCCCAAAGCTTGGCGAAAAGCTTCGAACTTCTCATGAGACAATGCCTTTTTGAAAATATCTACAAGGTTATCCTATGTTGGCACATAATCCAAGCTGATCTCTCCTATTGAGAGCCTCTCCTTGACATAGTGCTAATGCACCTCAATGTGCTTTGTGCGAGCATTAAAATATCGGTTCCTCACAACTACCAATGCGCTCTGATTGTAAGTATAGATAGTGCTGGCTATGAAGACTACCCTGTACTCAGCCTCACAACTGGAAGTGGCCATAGTAGGTTGCTTCTTGCTCATCCATGATATGCATGATCTGCTAAGCATGAAACAAAAACCACTTGTGGACACTCATGTGTCAAAACAAAAAACCCAATCTGAGTCCAAAAAAGCATGTAAGTTTGGGAAATGATCCATCCTTGGGATAAAACAAGCCAAGATCTAAAGTTCCACTCAAGTAGTGGTAAATCCTTTTCACAGCCTGCCAATGCTTAGACCCTCGGCTATGCATAAATTTGCTAACCTGTGAGACTAAAAACTAAATAACGGGCCTCGTGTGCATACATGAATGAGGCATCCAACAGCATTTTGGTAAAGAGTGACATCTGCAGTGTCACAGGAACAGAATAATAGAGATCGACAACAAAAGATATCTTTGTATTGATGAATTATTTTGTAGAGTTTTGATACAATAGAGGAGCAATTGAATATGGGCGCACTCCGTTGTACAGAGCTCGAACCTCCCGACCACCCCCGAGCTTCAGTCCGCTTGCATGCAGCGTCTCACTCGCACTCGTACTCACACTCGCACTCGCACTCGCAGAAGAGAAGATCTGTGAATGATCCCCAAGCGCACCATCCATCGTGCTTTTATCCTTCTTTTCCTCGAAAAGCCTGCGAGACCTCAAAATAGTCGCTTTTTAAGCGTTCAATCAACTCGATTTTCGCACTAAGTATACGTGCGAGAATAAGATACAAACGTGATCGCTAAGCGATCCGTGAAGGTTAGATTTTTATCATGACACTTTGCACAGATCGTGTTTCACACATTGATTTCTGCATCGCCTACAAAATAGCCAAAAGAACATACTCGTGCAACCAATTCAACATGATAATCAAAGTAAAAAAACATAATTATGTACCTTCATAATCTCAATTGTAATAGTCTACCATGAAGAAACAAATCCACTTCTTGGTTGATAGCAAGGAGAGTTGTATGTTGTTGTATGTCTGTCTGTCCCTGTGTATACTACACTGTTGTTGCCTTCTGTTTGTTTTCATCATAACTTTCACAAACGAACTCAGAACAGAGCAATTCAGGTTGAAAATGTAACTTTTAGGTCGCGACTCCTAAAACCTCTATTTTTTGGTCTCCACTATTTTTTCAACTTATTTTAAGGCTACCCATGTATTTTAAGCTAAAACACATAAATATAAAACATTGATATTAATAAAAATCTCAATTTATTGTTCGTAGACAGACTATCTGTTATTCATTTAATCTTTATCAAATACTTCTTTAGTGTATTATTTAAAAAAAGAATATATGTTCTTTCTTAATATCTCAAACTCATTCATATAAGCTCTACTTAATAAACTATTCAACAATCTTTCAAATCGTGTTAAACGAAAGATATGCCCTACTACATTCTTTTCGACTTTAAGAACTTCAAAGATTAGTCCTATTACATTCTCCCCTTATCAAAATTAACTCTTTCCTCGGAGTTGGAAAGAGAGGGAAATTCTCTTTGCAAAACACTAAGATCAACCCATGATGCATCCTCTACTGGATAGTTCTGCCACTTAACCAAAACTTCCACAATGTCTCTATTTCTCAGTTGTTTAACTAATGAACCAATGCACTTCAAAATTTTAAATGGCCCAGCAAATCGTGGAGACAATCTTTTATCCTTTCCAAGAATCAAATGAGACTACTTAGAAATAACCTTTAAGAAAACCATATCACCAGTTTCATACTCCACAACACGATCTTTCTTGTCATAATACAATTTATGTCTCTTTTGAGCTTCTCTAATATTCCCCCTGATTTTGGCCATCTCGCTATCCATTTTCTCAAGCATCTCACGTGACAGTTCTACCTTATTCCTCGAGTTAAGAAAATTAATAGGTGTGGGATAGTTATAGCTATACATTACCTCAAACGGAGTCATCCTAATAGATGAATGATATGAACTGTTATATGAAAATTCAACCAAAGGCAGATATTCATTCCAATTAGATTGGTTTTCATTGGCATACATTCGTAACATATCTTCTAAAATACGATTCACTCTCTCCGTTTCCCCATCAGTTTGAGGATGAAAAGTAGTATACATGCGTAACTGGGTACCTATAGAGTCAAAAGTCGCTCTCCAAAAATGAGAAGTGAACTTACAATCTCTGTCAGACACTATACTCTTGGGCATGCCATGCAAACGAAATATCTCTTTCAAAAACGAGTGTGCAATGGTCAATGCAGTATCAATTATTTTTACAGGAAAGAAGTGAGCTTGTTTTGTGAGTCTATCTACCACCACAAAGATCGAGTCATACCCTCCACGAGTAGTAGCAAGTTTAATGATAAAGTCCATGGATATAGACTCCCACTTCTGTAAAGGAATGTCTAAGGGTTGAAGGTCACTAGGCATCCTCTTATGTTCAATCTTAACTTGTTGACATTGAAAGCATTCACGCACATAATTATTAACATCCAATGTCATACGCGGCCAAAGGAATGAAGTTTTAATCTTTTCATATGTCTTATTGAATCTAGGATGACCAGAAAAAGGTGAATTATGACACTCATGGAGAATTTGACTCTTAAAAGCAGAATTTGCAGGAATACACAAGTGGTCATCATAATACAGATTTCCCTTATACAAGTGATATCTGTTCTCATACATCTCACCAATATTTTCACGCAAGAATTTCAAAATAGGCATATAAAAAGAATCGTTTTCAACTTCAGCATGTATCTCATCAATCAAATTGGACCGCACAATAGTCAACAAATTAGACATGGGCCTACGACTCAATGCATCTACAACTTTATTTTCTTTTCCACACAAATACTTCAAATCAAAATCATACTCAGTCAGCAATTCAATCCATCTCCTTTGTCTGTTGTTTAACAATGGCTGAGTGAAAATATACTTCAAACTTTGATGATCAGTACGCAATTCAAATTTTACACCAAGCAAAAGATGACGCCAATGTTTCAATGCATGAACAACAGCAAGCAATTCTAGATCATGTGTTGCATAGTTCAATTCATGTTGTCTTAATTTCCTAGACTCATATGCAACCACTCTTCCTTCTTGTGTCAAAACACAACCTAACTGTTCACCACTAGCATCACATGACACAAAAAATGGTTTTCCCATCTCAGGAACTTTTAAAACATAATTTTCCGCTATTTTAGCCTTCAAGGTCTCAAAAGCAGTCTCACAGGTAGAAGTCCACACAAAACCCTTGTCTTTCTTGGTCAATTCGGTCAAAGGACTTGCTATCTTAGAGAAATCTTTAATGTGTGCTCTCTCATATTGTGCTAGACCCATAAATCTTCTAACGTCCCTTAATGACTTAGGTGTTGGCCACTCCACAATAGTATTAACTTTGTCAAGATCAATGTGAATCCCCTCTTTAGAAATCACTCTTCCCAAATACACAATCTGATCCTTTGCAAAAGAACACTTACTTGCTTTGGCATACAATTTATGTTCACGCAAAACCTCAAATGTTTTCTTTAAGTGCAATGCATGATCTTCTTCATTCTTAGAATACACAAAAATATCATCCAAGAATACCAGAATGAAGTCATCAAGATACGGGTGAAAAATATTATTCATTAAGCACATGAAAGTTGCTGGTGCATTAGTCAAACCAAAAGCAAGAACTGTAAATTCATAATGCCCATAACGTGTATGAAAAGCAGTCTTTGGAATGTCCTCGGCCTTAATGCGGATTTGATGGTAGCCAGAACGAAGGTCAATCTTCGAAAATATTGTGGCACCACTTAATTAGCTAACCAATTCATCTATGTGAGGAGGAGGATATTTGTTCTTAATGGTCTGTTTGTTTAATCCCCTATAGTCAATGCATAACCTATATGTACCATACTTTTTCTTTTGGAATAACACAGGACTACCCCAAGGAGATACACTAGGTTTAATGAAACCCTTTTTCAAAAGATCATCAAGTTGTATCTTGAGCTCTTTAAGCTCATCAATATTGAACCTGTATGGAGCCCTTAAATAAGGTGTTGCTCCTGGATATAGATCTATGGCGTGGTCTACCGCTCTAGGCGGAGGTATACAAGGAAGATTGTCCGGAAACACATCTTTAAATTCATGTAAGAGATCTTCCACAAATTCTGGATTTGTCTCTTTTTGTTTATCCCCAGATTCCTCTTTAATCTCATTAAAAACACAAGCAACGTCTCACACCCTTATCTAAGTCACCTTATCAATTACATGGCCATAACTAGATTTAGATCTCTTTCTTTCCACGAAGAGTGTGACTTATCATCATCAAATGATTAAAGATATATTTTTCTTTCTTAATAATCAATCAAAATATGATTTTCAATCATCTAAGTGATACCAATGATCACATCATGCATATTGATATAGAAATCATCTTTATGCTTCCGACTCTTCAAAGAAAAAAACAATTTTTCTACTAACTCTTTTGTAAAACTATTATTACCACTGGTTAAGTCCACAAGTCTTTTAACTTCTCGATTTAATTTCAAGTTTAGTTTCTCAATCAATTTAGACGATAAGAAGCAATGAATACTATCCAAATCAATTAATAAATTCAAATTTAAATCTCAACTTTTACGCATAAGTTTCAAAGGACGTATCAAAGACATAAAACATCACAAATAAGGGGTAGATGACTTACCTTTATCGTACGCATCGCCAAAAGTCTCTAATTGAGCCATCTTTGTACGTATTGTCTTATCGGTCACCTTGCTCAAGCATTCGAAAGTCTGGTGATCGTGTTCTCGATATTGAAAGTATAATCCAAATCTTTGAGTTCTTCAATCCACGCTTCTAAATCTTCCCATATCTTTCTTATGTCATCAAACTCTTTAAACTTAGCCTTCGTTAAGAATGATTTGGTTGTCACTTCTCCCATATCGTCATCGTTTCTTTTTCGCGTTGACGACCTCTACGTCCAACCATCATCGTTCCCACCATCACCACTATCACCACCACCAGGTGCTCCAGCACCGCCAGGATGATTGTTGTTTCCTGGTGGAATATCATGGTTTTCGCCTTCATGTTCTCCATGAAGGTCCACATAGATATCAGGCTCTCGTGCTGCTTTGCCCCGCAAAGCCTCAACACACTCTCGATTTGCTTGTTCTAGATCTTCTTGTAGTCGCTGAATCACGTGTTCTTGTCCCTTCACCCTCCACATGTATCCTTCCATGTCCAGAATCAACCGCTTGCTCTGCAACCAATTGTCACAGGAATAGAATAATAGAGATCGACAGCAAAAGATAGAGAAAGAGATCTTTGTATTGATGAATTTTTTTGTAGCGTTTTGATATAACAGAGGAGCAATTGAATATGGGCGCACTCCATTGTACGGATCTCAAACCTCCCGACCACCCCCGAGCTTCAGTCCGCTTGCATGCAGCGTCTCACTCACACTCGCACTCGCACTCGCAGAAGAGAAGATATGTGAATGATCTTCAAGCACACCATCCATCGTGCTTTTATCCTTCTTTTCCTCGAAAAGCCTGCGACTTCTCAAAATAGTCGCTTTTTAAGCATTCAATCAACTCGATTTTCCCACCAAGTATACCTGCGAGAATAAGATAAGAACTTGATCGCTAAGCGATCCATGAAGGTTAGATTTTTATCATAACACTTTGCACAGATCGTGTTTCACACATTGATTTCTGCATCGCCTACAAAATAGCCAAAAGAACATACTCGTGCAACCAATTCAACATGATAATCAAAGTAAAAAAACATAATTATGTACCTTCATAATCTCAATTGTAATAGTCTACCATGAAGAAACAAATCCACTTCTTGGTTGATAGCAAGGAGAGTTGTATGTTGTTGTATGTCTGTCTGTCCCAGTGTATACTACACTGTTGCGGCCTTCTATTTGTTTTCATCATAACTTTTACAAACGAACTCAGAACAGAGCAATCCAGGTAATCAAAACGATGGAAATAGGTCTGGCCTACAAGGCTATGCGGATAGAATTGTGAAAAACGTCTTTCTTTCGTTGAAAACGCAACTTTTGGGTCGCGACTCCTAAAACCTCTATTTTTGGGTCTCCACTATATTTTCAACTTATTTTAAGCCTACCCATGCATTTTAAGCTAGCTAAAATACATAAATATAAAACATTGATTTTAATAAAAATCTCAATTTACTGTTCATAGACAGACTATCTGTTGTTCATTTAATCTTTATCAAATACTTCTTTAGTGTATTATTTAAAAAAAGAATATATGTTCTCTCTTAATATCTCAAACTCATTCATATAACCTCTAATTAATAAACTATTCAACAATCTTTCAAATCGTGTTAAACGAAAGATATGCCCTACTACATTCTTTTCGACTTTAAGAACTTCAAATATTAGTCCTATTATATTTTCCCCTTATCAAAATTAACTCTTTCCTCGGAGTTGGAAAGAGAGGGAAATTCTCTTTGCAAAACACTAAGATCAACCCATGATGCATCCTCTACTGGATAGTTCTGCCACTTAACCAAAACTTCCACAATGTCTCTATTTCTCAGTTGTTTAACTAATGAACCAATGCGCTTCAAAATTTTAAATGGCCCAGCAAATCGTGGAGACAATATTTTATCCTTTCCAAGAATCAAATGATACTTCTCAGGAATAACCTTTAAGGAAATCATATCACCAGTTTCATACTCCACAACACGATGTTTCTTGTAATAATACAATTTATGTCTCTTTTGAGCTTCTCTAATATTCCCCCTGATTTTGGCCAACTCGCTATCCATTTTCTCAAGCATCTCACGTGACAGTTCTACCTTATTCCTCGAGTTAAGAAAATTAATAGGTGTGGGATAGTTATAGCCATACATTGCCTCAAACGGAGTCATCCTAATAGATGAATGATATGAACTGTTATATGTAAATTCAACCAAAGGCAGATATTCATTCCAATTAGATTGGTCTGCATTGGCATACATTCGTAACATATCTTCTAAAATACGATTCACTCTCTACGTTTCCCCATCAGTTTGAGGATGAAAAGCAGTAGAGATGCGTAACTAGGTACCTATAGAGTCAAAAGTCGCTCTCCAGAAATGAGAAGTGAACTTACAATCTCTGTCAAACACTCTACTCTTGGGCATGCATGCAAACGAAATATCTCTTTCAAAAACAAGTGTGCAATGGTCAATGCAGTATTAGTTATTTTTACTGGAAAGAAGTGAGCTTGTTTTGTGAGTCTATCTACCACCACAAAGAGTGAGTCATACCCTCCACAAGTAGTAGGAAGTCTAATGATAAATTCCATGGATATAGACTTCCACTTCTATAAAGGAATGTCTAAGGGTTGAAGGTCACTAGGCATCCTCTTATGTTGAACATAGTCTTTTGCAAGACTAATAGCACTTTGGTTGTCACACGACAAGGGTGTGCTAGAAAGAGGAGAGTGACCAATATCAACTATCATTTTTCAAATCCTAATCAACTCACGAGCTGCAAGTGATGCTGCAACGTTGTTTCTTGCTGGTCCAAGAAATAAGACAACCATTTATAAAGAAGCAATTTCCACTAGTAGATCGCATAGATAAATGTGAGCTTGCCCACTCTGCATCTATGTAACCCAAAAGAGAAAAAGATTGCATAGAATAAGATGTGAGTTGTCGTCAATAGACTAAACCAAAATCTGTAGTGTCTTTCAAGTATTTCAATACACGCTTTGCAGTAGACCAATGCTTAAGAGAAGGCCATGCAAGATGTTGTCCAAGATAATTAGCATCAAACAGAATATCAGGACGAGTGTTCATGCTAACAAACTGAAGACATCCAATCAACTTAGCATAAGGTTGATTTGTGACAAGTTGACCGCCATTGTCAGAAGTGTTCTTCGTAGAGCTTGCAAGACAAGGTGTGTTGGCTGAATGTGCAGATTCCATACCAAATTTTTGAATAGTATCTCTAATAAACTTTGACTGTCGAAGTAATAAAATAACATTTGTATGGTTCCGTTGGATTTGAATGCCAAGACACGAGTGAATCTCTCCAAGATCCACCATATTAAATGCAGAAGACAAAAAAAATTCACTTGCTGAAGAAATCCCAAATCATTGGAAACAAGGATGGTATCATCCACATAAAGAGCAAGAATCACAAAACTGCTACCTTGGCGTGTTATGTATAAGTTGGGGTTTGAAGAGCAAGACATGAATCCTTTAGAGGTGAGAAAAAGATCAAATTTTGTATACCAGGCTCGCGAAGCTTGTTTGAGACCATATAGTGCCTTATGGAGTTGAGCAAAAAGGTCTTCCTTACCTGGAATAACAAACCCTTCTGGTTGTTCCATATAAATTTCCTCTTCCAAGTCACCATTAAGAAAAGAAGTTCGCACATCCATTTGATGAGCTTCTAAATCAAATTGAACAGCAAATGCCAATAAAACTCAAACACTTGTAATGCGAACAGCTGGTGAAAAAGTCTCTTGATAATCAACACCGGCTACTTGGGAGTAACCTTTTGCAACTAAACACACCTTGAATTTGTCAAAAGATCCATCTGCTTTTACTTTTGTCTTATACACCCACTTACATTTTATAGCTGTACGACCAAGAGGTAATTCAGTTAGTATCCCTATACCTTTAGAGATAAGAGAATCGTACTCTGCTTCCATAGCCTCTTGCCATTGATCCTTTTGTGGTGAAGAGATAGCTTCATCATAAGTGACCGGATCTTTAGAAATAGAAAAAACATTATCAGTAATATCGTCATCATAAACATGACGTTGTGAGCGGGATGAAAAACACACACAGCGCCTCTATAACGACCCGTCACACACTCTTGGGAAGAAACACGCACACACTATGGGGCACCACTCGGCTTAGACAACACACCTGGCCGAGACAGGGAACACACCTCTGGAGTGAGAGGAGAGAGACTATCCACTTGCCCACTCCACACAGACACACACACACACACACACACACACCAAAAAACTCAGCTCAAAAGAGGAGAATTTCTGATGTTTAGATACAATTGAGCTTGGGCCAACACCAATGGGGCAAATAGCTCACACACTATGGGTGAAAGAAGCCAGATACAATCACAAACTGGAGCAGAAACTTCGCTCATAGGAGGAACTTACACAGAAAAACAGCAGGAAAAGAGTGAGGAATTTGGCAAAATGGACAGCGCCATCGCGTCCGGAACGGCCCAAAACCCCAATCTACAATGTCAAAGTGCTCAAATCCGACCTCGGATGAGCAGTTTACGGCCAAAACAGGCTCCAAAATGGGCAAAAACACACCTGCGGCTGTTCCTCCTCTCTTCTCCACGTTTTTTTCTGGTCTTCTCTCAGTTTTTTTCAGTTCCCACACTTAGCTTTTTACTTGGCACCCTTGGCCTCTTAGATGACCTCAAATGGACCCCGAACAGGCCAAAAACTGACCTCGAAGTGCATAGTTGTCACCTTTTTGCATCATTCGCACACCTGGCACTCAGCTTTTTTCCAATAATGCATCTCGCCACCACGTGAAGTGGCCCCAAAAAAAGGTCCTCATGATGACCTTTCTGCATAATTCTCACAAGCAAACACCCACGTTGTGTCCGTCCTCATCTGCGTGCAAATATTGACCTCGTTCGCCCTCCTGACGCCACTAGATGCCATCTGACGCACCTGCTGACCTCACGTCGTCGGCCCGCGGATAGCTTCCTCGAGAAGTTTTACGCGCTACCAACTCCTCCTTATTGTAGAAAAACACAATGGTACTAGTAACGATGAAAATCGATGCACTATGTACATGGTGTCCTACCTGTACACATGTGGGCCCCACGTAACCACCTGGCTCTGGAAAATGGGCAATACTTTATTTGATGCACCATGCATGGGTATGTACATATGCGCAATCCCTTGCTCCAAAAAACTCCTGACAACGTGAGCCATATTCAAACTCAATAGGCAGATGAACAAAAATATCAATATCATCATTGGCAACATTTGGAATGGATGGTTGTGAAGAGGAAAATTGCTCTATATGAAGAGTTTCATCATCTATAAGAAATGGAAAATCCTGAAGCAATGATTTAGTATCATCAGAATCATCCATGGACCATGAGCCTCCCATAAGCTGTTCGTTAAAAGTAGCATCACGATTCACAATTACTTTCTTGGAAGAAAAGTCATAGAATTTGTAGCCTTTGGAAGTGTCACAATATCCAATAAAAATAACTTTAAGACCAAGAGCATCAAGCTTTGTTCGTGTTTCTTTGGGAACATGAATATAAGCAATACATCCAAAGGTTCGAAAATGAGATACAGACGGAATGTCACCTGTCCATGCTGTGATGGGTATCTTACCAGAGGGTGTAGTAGTAGGCAAATCGATGATTATGAATAAATACTGATGTCAAAGTAGCTTCAGCCCAAAAAACACGAGATAAGCCAGAATGAATCAGCATACATTTTACAGCATTGACAATAGTGCAATTCTTTCGTTCAGCAACGCCGTTCTGTTGAGGCGAATATGGAATAGTGTGTTCATGATGAATTCCACCGTGAGCACAGTAACTCACAAAATCTCGAGAAACATATTCGTCTCCATTGTTACTACGAAGTTTCTTAAGGCCTTGTGGAATTGTTTGAAAGCAGATAAGGCTTCAGATTTTTGTGTAAGAAGAAATACAGTCGTATACCTTGAGAAATCATCAATGAAAGTAATGAAGTAGAGATATTGTGATCTTGAAGAAGGTAGAGGTCCACATATATTAATATGAACAAGATCCAATATTTTATGAGAATGAGTTGTATTTGAAAGAGGAAATGGTTTACGATTGTGTTTCCCAAGAGCACAAAATTCACAAATTCCCATATGGGGATGGGCTTTAAGATCCATGCCATGAACAAGATCACGACGTTGAAGATCAAGGAGTTTTTAAAAATCAGCATGAACAAAACGGTGATGCCATACTTTGCAATCATGATCACTTGGAGCAATGACGACATTTGCTATAGCATCGTTGAGAGAGAGAGTTCAAACAAATTACCGTTTCGAGGAGCAGTGGCTATAGTCTATCCATCTTTCTCAATTCGGCATTTGGTATGATCAAATCCAACAAACAGACCAAGATCAACAAGTCTAGCAACTGAAAGAAGATTACATTGAAGATCTGTTAAATGTAATACTCCTCGCAAAATTCAAGTGGAAGAAGATAAGGTACCAAGATATAAGTCTCCAATGCCCTTTACTTGACAAGTAGTATCATCAGCAAGATAAACAACACGTTGAACTGGTAGTGGATGATAGTTATGGAGCCACTTAGATTGATATGTCATATTTCCTGTAGCACCAGAATCAACAATAAAAAGTGATCCATCACGTACATGAAGTATTCTGTTTAGAGCAACTAAACATAGGACGTAGCTTGTTTCTGGTACAATGTTGTTTCCATGTTCACTAACATATATGCTCTATTATGATCTGTGTCGAATCGACGTTTATAGCACATATGAGTGGGATGATCAGATCGTCCACAATATTCAAAAGAGGAAGAAGAAGAGTCTTTAGATAAACGTGGTTGTTTTGTGGTAATATTGCGTTCTTCATCATATTGATGTGCCCAACAATCATCTTCAGTATGGCCATTTCTGTTGCAGTAAGAACATTGCTTATTAGGAAATTTGAGACGAGAGAAAATATTACCGCGACAGACACCTCTGCGATTTCCTCGTTGAAATTGATGCCTTGGAGCATAAAAATCACGTTCCATCTGTAATGACTCTGTCTCCTCTTGTGAAATGATAGCTGTATCGTGACCAGCATTACGACGTTCTTGACGTTGAGAGTGTTCAATTAAAGACATGAAGGCTTAGTCGAAATCAAGACCATCTTTATTAGAGATAATAGTAACAATGTTATCATAAGAAGAGTCCTTCATCGTATCAAGAAGAAGTGTAATCAGTTGCTTTTGTGGAAGAGGATCACCGGCAGCAGCAAGTTGATTAATAATAGATTTGAAACATTCAATATGTCCCATCATGGCAGTACCAACTTTATATTGTAACTTCTTAAGCAACCCTCTCAAATAAAGTATTTCTGTGACAGATTTCTTCTCAAAGTTTGCAATAAGGTACTTGCATATGTCGTGGGAAGTAGGTAGTTCATACATATCAAGCAAATGGGAATCAGTAAGAGCAGAAAGAATATACCGACGAGATGCTTTATCACGTTGTTTTTTATCTGTATAGGCAACATTCCAATCTTCAAATATAGGTCCTTCAGTGATAAGCACGTTATCATTATCCGTATCAACAGGCTGAGGTGGACAAATACGATTTCCAAGAACAACATCTTCGCTTTCCAGCCTGTAAATCCTTGGCCTTGTAATGGAGGAACAGAACACTGGCTAGAAGGAAAGCCGTTGACAAGAATAGTCATAGCCATATCTTGTTGCGAGAAGATGTATAAGATAAGATCGCAGAATCTGCACACCATATATGGTGAAGGCCTCAATTGAGAATGAGAGAAATATGAGGACTGTGTTCTGTCAACGATAAACGCAAGAAGGATGCTCAAGGAACGTCCAAAGATGTGAGAGACGTCACCCAAAAAGGCACGGTAAAGGAGACGTTAATAATAAAAGAGTCCTAAAAATAGAATGGCGTGAGACGCAAGATTGACGGCCACAATACGAATAGCAAAAAGCTAAATTTTCTCGAAAAAGTTAATGCCAAAATTAGAAAAACGATCGCGGATGCTTCACGAAGAAGTAGGACGAAGAAAGCTGCGTCAAGCTCAATTTCAGTGAAAACAACATAACTTTTTGCTACGAACTCCGATTGACGCAAACCTAGAACTCAAATTGAAGAGCTCGAGGAGACGAACAAGTTTTGGGTTCAACAATTGTTCTCTTCCGTTTCTCCAAATTTTCAGTAGAACACCCCCAAAAATTGAGATGAAGTTCAGGGTGTCATCAACAAGAAAACGTAATCAACAATTAGATTGATTAGCAATAAACGCCACACAAAACACTAATCATATTCTTCTTAACACAAAACAGCCACAGTTAACAAGAATCAACGCTAAAAAAATAAAATTTGTAGAAATTTTGAATCTTACGTGCGAATCGCATACACATACTGTTTTGTCACCATGAATTGCATCGGCACATGATCGTTACTGCTCTGATACCATGTTGAAATGTAGAGAGAAAGAGAGAGAGACGAGACAAGAGACACACCATATACGCTCCCAAAGACTGATTCATATTGAGGACAAGATACAAATATATAGGTGAGACCAAGTTGAGTAGAGTGATCCATATATAGCTCCAACACAAATGTCTTTGGAAGTACATGATGCAATATCTTTGAGCCCTTGTACATGCTGCTTGACGTGAATTTTATCTTGTAAATAACATCAGCCCAAGAAACATATCAAAATGTGAACGTTAAAAGAATGATTACATCACATTGTCCTTAAAGACGGTTCACTATGGTGCTTTAGAGACAACACAGAAACAAACGTAATGTTGATGCAATGACATGTGCACAAAGTCAGTACATAAATTCTATAAAACACTAGTGGTGCATAGTCACAACTACCAAATCCCTGATGACAAGAATGATAAGAACCATAGCACCAATGGTGACTAGGGTGCATGCAACGAGATGATAACTACCATAGCACCAATGACAACGAGGGTGCAATAAGACGATAACACCCATAGCACCAATGATGACAAGGTTGCATAAGTGTTAAACTGCACGAATCATGTAATTAATGATGGTCATCAAATAACGTTTTATCACAAGAGCGACGAGTAATATTTTTCCAAATACTCTAACTTGTTCTGACTTTATTATATACCCAAGAGTATATGCAAACTTGAGCCTGATCGAAGGAAATAGAGCCAAAATAAGCAATACAATAACAAGATATTGAACCATGTGTGATGATTACCATGCATTAAACCATCCACTATGATTACCATGTGCTCAACCCAAGTCCTGTGGACGTGCATGACCATTCCCCTTACGTAAAATGCACATAAGAAGTCGGTTTGAGTCATAACCCTTAAAATCCCTAAGTGGAAGCGTCATCGTCTGGCACCATTAGCCACTAATAAGTGAACGCTACTTATAACATAGAAACACACTTTATTTATAGCCCACCATCAAACATTACGAGATTTTAACTAGCATTCTAAAAGATAAAAGGCAAAAGTAAAAATAGCTCTTCTTTGTGAACGTGTGGCTGATTGTTGGGGGCGGTCGTAGCCGTCGTGAGGGGACTTGAATCGAGAGTCGATATTGAACCATGTTACAAAATTAGTCCAAGTGCGAGCATTCGAGAGACAAGATATAACTAGAAAGGTATGTGGCCTTTAAGATTTCTATCTTGTAGTTGATTATCACGTCAGTCCGATAAACAAGGTTTCGTGGTGTCGCTTATCATGATCATGGCTTTATGTACCATGGTATCACACTATTCACCATGGCATTAGAGATGCTTAGAAGAATTTTGAAATAGAAATCATCATGGCTCTACGTGCCATGGAATAAGAGATACTTTCTTCAAAACAAATAAAAACTATAAAATAGTAATCGTCATCATGGCTTTACATACCATGGCATCAGAGACACTATTTTTGTGAGGAAATGCAAAATCTACAAAATCTCAAAGACAATGATTAGTAAAAGATAATGTCTTGGTAAATCTTAGCATCTATACATCAATGATTCACATGAAGACCATCACACACGTTAGTATACCATCATAAAAATGACCATAAAATTATGTGAAGTATGTTATGAAAAATCATGACCAGATCAATAGCATGTATCAAGAAACAAAGACATGGATGGAGAAAATAAAAACACAATATATGATATTACGAGTGTAGAGGACCCTTGTGACATAATAATAAATAAATACTGAAAGGGGCACCAAGACCAGTGCATCTGGGCATGGAACTCTGTTGTGCCGTGTTGACTCTCTCTTTATCTCTCATAAAGTTAAATGATTTTGTAGTTTTTGTTCATGTGCTGCTATTGATTTCTTTCTTGGAGTTTCCAAGCGTATAAAAGTGGTATCAAACGTCAAAAATATTCTTCTTCTACAAAGGATCCGATCCCTTCTATAGCACACATGGGTTCACATGAAGAATCTCATAGAGACAATACCTCTCAGTGGGGAGGTGAAAAAAAGTTGAAAGTTTTCATGGGAAATCAATGAAGATTTAGGCAAATTTTCTAGCAGGGAACTATGCTAGAAAAAAGTACAAACACGTTGGAATTAGGGTTGCAGGAAAACACACATAGCTTGGAGAAGATGAAGGAAGCTCAAGGCACAGAAAACCATATATACAATGCACGGGGAAAAAACCAGAAAAAAATGCGGCGACGCTTTTAAGTGTTTTCACACATCAGTACCACATGTATATGGTAGCAAATCTCACCTTGAGTGATGCGGTGAATGAGAGCTTTCACATAGAGTAAAGGGAAGTTCCATGCCCTGAGTATATGATCAGTCCACAAAGGAGAGTAAGCCCAAAGCTTTGCTGAAAGCTTTGAACTTCTCACAAGACACTGTCTTTGTGAAAATATCTACAAGGTTGTCTCACATAAGCCAAGCTGATCTCTCGTGCTGAGATCCTCTCCTTGACATAGTGGTAATGCACCTTAATGTGCTTTGTGCGAGCATGAAAAAATGGGTTCCTCGCAGCTGCCAATGCGCTCAGAGTGTCAGTGTAGATAGTGTTGGCAGTGTCCTATCCAATACCCAAATCATCCATAAGGCGTCTGAGCATCAAAACTCAGTTTTAGCTATGAAGACTTGCATGTACTGAGTCTCACAACTGGAAGTGGCCATAGTAGGTTTCTTCTTGCTCAACCATGATATGCATGAGCTGCCACTCATGACACAAAAACCACTTGTGGACACTTGTGTGTCAAAACAACTAGCCCAATCTATGTCCAAAAAAGCATGTAAGTCTGGCGGCACTGATCCCCCCTTGGGATAAAACAATCCAGCCTATAAAGTACCACTCTAGTGGCAAAAAATCCTCTTGACAGCCAGTCAATTCTTAGACCCTGGCCTATGCATAAATTTTGCTAACTTGTGAGACTGACAATTGAATATTCGGCCTCCTGTTGCATACATCCAACAACAATTTGGTAAAGAGCGATATCTGCAAGATCATCAGTATCATAAATACTCAATTTCAAACCTGTTTCCATGGAAGTGGGAATGTCTCTATGTAGATTTTCTGACACAACGCAATACCACCATCACACTGCTTAAACCTATACACAAGTAATGATGCAATAGTCCCAAATATTTCATCTTAAAGGTAGCATTCAAATTAGCCTTAAATTCAGCGATATGTCTCCCATTTGGTCGAGTGATTAGGAAATCATCCACATAAAGAACCACAATGAGAAGGAAATTACCCTCACGCTCTACATACAATGTGCTTTAAGTTGGACTGTTACAAAATCCTTGTTTGATCAAATGAGTGTCAGCCTTCTCATACCAAGAACGAGGAGATTTCTTCAACCCATACAACACTTTGTTACATTTGCACACCTTATCCTCTTGTCCTTTCTTGACAAAACCACAAGGCTACGTTACATAAACTTCCTCAAATGTCTCACCATTCAAGAAAGCAGTAACAATGTCCGATTGATGTACATCCTAACCAAAATAAGCTGCCAATGCATGTAGAAAATGCACACTAGACATATGAAAAGTGGGAGAAAAATTCTCTTCATAATCTATGCCTTTTGTCTGTGCATAACCTTTTACTACAATTCAAGCCTTATGACGATTAATCTCACCATCTAGCTCCCGTTTCAACTTGTAGACGCACTTTGTACCAATGGTATTTTTGCTAGGAGGCAAATTACATAAAGTATATGTGTCATTTTCTACAAATGCATCATATTTTGATTGCATGGCAGCCATCCAATTTTCTAAACTCTGTGCTTCATAAAATGATTAAATGCAACGTAATAAGCAATGGTATTTATATACTAAATTCCGACACTCATACCGTTGCCCCTATCAATGGTGATACTGTTACCTGTACCAACGACCAAAACCTGCAAATTTGTTTTGGGCAGAGGGGACTGGGAACTAATGTTGCATATACTGCAACAAAAGAAAACAGCCTTGTCTGCTGAAAGAAAGAGTGCACAAGCAAGCGAGTGTATGGCAATTAGCAAAATTGTAAGAATAACATAACTTGCTAACATAATTAAAACATGAGTCAAAAAATGTAAAATAATAAACATAACCTATTTGCCATACCATGGTAACTTGCTTGTCATACCATAGACATAACAGCCATACCATCATTGCACAACCATAACCATAGCAATCACATGATTGCTATACTATCATAGCAAAACCATAACCATCACCTGATTGCCATACCATCATTGCACAGCCATAACCATAACCATAACCATAACCATAACCATAACCATTAGATGATTTTCATACCATCATAGCAAAACCATAATCTTAAGTTGACTGTCAAACCTTAACCATAACATCTATGGCATACCATAAACATAACCATAAACATAAGCACTACAAAATTGTACATATGCAAACAATCACTGAGTGAAAAGACCCTCATGGTAATGCCTCCCAATTGACGTCCTCTCCCTCCTCTTGTTGCAGCTGGGTAAAAAGGGCCACAAGTCCATGCTTGCACCCATACTTCTCCTCTTGGCATGTCGGAAGGCGCTTCACGGCAACTTCCTGCAAAATTATGGTTTAACATTAGATAAATCTTCAAATATCACTTATATTATCAATAATTTAAAGCATACAAATAATACTTTCAAACTCATGTCGAAGCGTATCGTAGCCTCCACTCCCAAGATGTGACGCTGCAGAAAACTCGAAACGTGCTCTGGTTGCATCTCTCTACTACTGAAATCTATCGGGATTGTCTTGTGTCTCTCGTGCAATCCCCGTCCACTCCTCTGCATCCAACCATGCCAGCTTGGGACTCGCGTCATTGTCCCTCTCTCTCGCCTCTGACTGAAGGTGTGACATTGTGGACCTCGCTGTTCGAGACTTGATCGTACCCCCCTGCAGGCCTATACTCTCTTTTAATGTCCTACGGTATGGAGAACTAAGATTTTTTCACCAGTGTAGAGCGCCATGTGTGGAAGAGTTTGCATCATCTCGCCCTCCTCATCGTTGCTATCATGCCGTCAATATGAATGGAATAGCTAAGGTTCGTCGATCAGTACTACGTTCAATGTTGTCACCTTCTATGTTGGAATCCATGTCAAAGAACGTGTCCAACATCTACTCCATCTCTACTTCTTGAAATGCCGCTTCAGGTATTAGTTGGGAGGACTCAGTCCATGGTTGCTCGTTTGAAAATTGTCTTATCTAGGACGAAGCTGGAGCAATATCTACTTGTGGACTTTGACCTTCAACCTCTAGACCATGAGATCGATAACGTAGGTCTTGTACTTGCTCTATCGGAAAGAGACCGTGATTGCCTATGTGTTGGTCGCAGAAGGACACGCCATTCTATCATCCATACTTTATCTACCAATGATGCAACAAAAAATTAAAACACTCTAGTTGTTATAACTACACACCACTAAGTACATCACAAGATTTAACAACCTCACATTCTCTAGCCAGGCCCGATCCCCGCACACCCCAGTCTAGAGGTGCATGGAGATTATGACCACATGGTAATAATATCGTCTTTATTGGTCAATGACTATATATTAAAGTTCTTGAAGTCTGTGTGCACTTTTGAAGTCCGATTGCATTTTTTCAGCTATTTTTTGCTAGCTCTAACAACCTCACATTCTCTAGCCAGTCCCGATCCCTGCACACCTCGGTCTAAAGGTGCACGGAGATTAGGACCATAGGGTAATAATCTCGTCTTTATTGGTCAATGACTATATATTAAGGCTCTTGAAGTCTATGTGCACTTTTGAAGTCCGATTGCGTTTTTTCTACCATTAATTTGATGCTAGCTCTAACCTAACCTATAATCTAACCTAACCTATAAGATTACCCTAACCTAACTTAATGTAACCTAACTTATAACCTAAACCTAACCTAACCGAAGTTCGTCTGCGTTTTTAGAATTGCACAAGTCATCTTCGAAGTCCGATTGCATTTTTTCTACTATTAATTTGACGCTAGCTCTAATCTAACATATAATCGTTATGCCTAACCTATAATCTAATCTAACATAAAACCTATACCTAACCTAACTTAATGTAACGTAACTTTTAGCATCTACCTAACCTATAACCTAACCTCACCGAAGTCCATTTGCATTTTTAGAAGTACACGAGTCATCTTCAAAGTCGGATTGCATTTTTTCTACTATTAATTTGACGCTAGCTCTAACGTAACCTATAGTCGTTATGCCTAATCTATAATCTTTCCTAACGTAAAACCTATACGTAACTTAACTTAATGTAACCTAACTTATAACATCTACCTAACTTATAACCTAACCTAACCGAAGTACGGTTTGTTGAGCTATATATAGAGATACTATATATTGAGCTATATATAGTATCTCTATATATAGCTCAACACGGTTTGCGTTTTTAGAAGTACACGAATCATATTCAAAGTTCGTGTGTATTTTTTCGACTATTATTCCGTCGAAAGCTCTAACCTAACCTATAATCTCAACTCACCTAACCTAACCTAACATAAAAACAACACAATGGTGAGGTGTTTAGCAAAATGACAAGCCATACAACTTGCCCACAATGAATATGCAATGCGAGCAAGCTCTATGGCTTGCCAATTTGGCAAACGGCTCACCATTGTGTTGTTTTTTAGAGTTGGCCTGAAAACAGCTCGCAAACATATAGACAACACAATGGCGAGCCGTAGGCTATAGCAAGCCATAGAGCTTGGCCCACAATGGATATGCCTTGTGGGCAAGCTTTATGGCTTGCCATATTGCCAAATAGATCGCCATTGTGTTGTTTTTAGGGGCACGATGTAATTTTAGCGCTTGAAAATCACTCGCAAACATATAGACAACACCATGGCGAGCCGTTTGGCAATACGGCAAGCCATAAAGCTTGCCCACAATGCATATGTGTTGTGGGTAAGCTTTATGGCTTGTCGTATTGATGAATGGATCGCCATTGTGTTGTTTTTAATATGCACTGTGGGTAAGCTCTATGGCTTGCCGTATTGTCGAACGTAGCTTAATCTAACTTAACCTAATGTAGCTTTACCTAACCTAACCTAACATAAACTAACGTAACTAAATTTAATGTAGATTAACTTAACCTAACTTAACATATAAGATAACCTACCCTATGTTAACGTAGCTTAACTTAACCTAACCTAATATAACTTAACCTAACGTATCTTAGCTTAATCTAACTTAACGTATAAGATAACCTAACCTAACCTAACGTATAACCTAACATAAAAACGTAGCTTAACTTAACGTAACCTAACCTAATCTAACTTAACTTATAACCTAAACTTAACCTAAAACATAAACCTCATCAGCTACATAATTTGAAAAACGACATAATTCAATTAAAAAATTCTTCTAAACAAGATTTTTTCATAAACTTAAACAATTCTTCTCCATAATTTAAAATGAAATTTCACATAACAAATCCTAATTTCTTTTAAGCATTCAAAGTTTAAAGCATGAAATTTTCTTTTCTTAATATATAAAGTAATTTAAATAAACTTAATATGCATTTAAAGGTTTGAACACTCACATGCGTCCTATTTGAGCAATGAAAGTTGCTCTAAAAGTCCTGGAACTTGCAAAAACGCACATACAAACACAAGGTTAAACCCTAAATCCTAAATCTACAAGTAAACATGAAAACAATCTTACCTTAGTGTTATGCGCTAACCCACAAGCAAGATTAGCACCTCCGACGGCATGTATCGCAGCAGATCTGTGAGAGATGGGGAAGAGGAGAGCTTGAGAAAACATGCAAGAACTAAGAGAAATGTGTAGAGAAAGCCCACGGTTGTGATTCTGCAAGTGTCGTCGGTATAGCTATCGGTACAGTTCTCAGTACAGCAATCGAAAGAGGCGTCCGTATGCGCATTCGCGCTGTAATCGGAATACATGCCGGAAGAGGCATGGAAAATTTGAAAATCAAATTTTAAAAAAATCCTTACATCCCTCCATAAATACACACACATATCCCAACGCCCGCCAGTGACACCGGTAATGTGGCACCGGTATTCAAGTGACCTCTTGTAGTGTGATGCATAAGATGCATGGCAAGAACCTGAACAAGTACGACTAGACAAAGGTGCATCCAATTTACTATCACGCAAAGTATACACCAGCCATTTAGGCAAACCTCTCGCCTAAATGGAACGTCCATGATTTTCCACATGGAATACTGAAGAAGTAAAAAATAATTTCGTCACGAGGAAAAAAAGTAGAGGGAACAAGAGAGGACCATGCCAAAGAAGATAGAGTACGAGCAGAGTGTAGAAAACACGTGCTACATCGATTATGCACCAAGCTACCGATGAGCTATGGATGTGCAAAATATTCTTTATTTACATTGTATAAGGTCTTGGACTCATTTAGGTATTCCAAATTATATAAGGTAGAGGTCTCAATTTAATTCCATAGTAGAAACACTTGGAGTCCATGTCTTTATAAGAAGCCTTTTTATGAAAAGAGGATTCATTCTTGAGAGCTCACTCTTGTGTGTTCACTCTATGGATGGCCTAGCCTTGAGCTTAATGCCCATGCTTAGAAGGCTAGTGCATAAGAGAACTCGAACCTATCCTTTAGAGTGTTGGTCTCCATGGTGACACAATTGAGCTATCAAAGGACAAGAAGGCATCTGAAAGTACACAGGATCGCCCTAATAAAATATGTATGGGTGGTTTCATACTATTTTGACTTTCAAAGTTCCATTGATTTTCAATTGTGGAAAAGGTGCGTGACATTACCACCTACATAGGTAACGAAGAAGCTCTTGGACTTAAGTGCGCTCGTGTGTGGAGGTCTGTAAATGATATTTTCAATTTTCTTGAAAGGGAAAAGCTAACCCTTGATGAGATCGTTGACAAGGGAAGAAGATGGACACGAGAGATGACAGAGGGGAAGAGAGAGCGAGACAACTCAGATTTGCTAACCCCAAAAGGTGTGTGTAGAGCACCCACTGAGTACACATATATAGTGGGGACTCCTAGCTATATAAAGCATAGGGTTGGGTATATATAGCTCCAACACCCCCACCCAAATATGAGTCCCTAACTGTGGATGAAAAAAACCTTGGGGTACAAGGGAAAAATCCACAACACCATATACAATCACTATTATATTAGCAATTTTCAAAGTTTACAAAATTCATTTTCCAGGAGCTACATCATTCCATAATATACAATGTTCTCTTTCAATCGTCTTTGGAAGTTTACTAACCCTATAATTGAACTGATGAAAATTCTTCAATATTTTTGAGTATTAGCTTCAATAGCATTAAGGAGCTGCAATATCTTTGAGTCCTTGTACATGCTGCTTAACATGGATTTTATCCTGTAAATGACATCAACCCAAAAAACATATCAAAATGTGAAGCTTAAAAGAATGATCACATCACATTGTCCTTAGAGACGGTTCACTATGGTGCTCTAGAGACGACACAGAAACAAACATAACGTTGATGCAATCACATGTGCACAAAGTCGATACATAAATTCTATGGAACACTAGTGGTGCATAGTCACAACAACTACCAAATCCCTGTTAAAAATAATGATAAGAACCATAGCACCAATTATGTCAAGGGTGCATGCAATGAGATGATAACTACCATAGCACGGATGACAACGAGGGTGCAATAAGACGATAACACCCATAGCACCAATGATGATGAGGTTACAGCTTGAGGGTGCATGGAATAAGATGATAACAACCATATCACCAGTGATGACAAGGGTGGAATAAGATGATAACACCCATAGCACCAGTGATGAGGAGGGTGCATGCAATAAGATGATAACAACCATAGCACCAATGAAGAGAGTGTGCAATAAGACGATAACACCCATAGCACTAATGGCGACGAGGATGCAATAAAACAAGAACAATGATAGCACCATGAAATATCAATTACAAGGGTGAAATAGAATGATTTCAACCATAGTGCATAGTCACAACTACCAAATCCTTGATGAGACGAGAATGATAATAAGCGCAAATGACGACCACGGGGCATGCAATAAGATGATAACAACCGTATCACCAATGACGAGGGGGGTGTAATAAGATAATAACACCCATGGAACTAATGCTGACGAGGGTGCATGCAGTAAGATGGTAACAACCATAACATGAATGACGACGAGGGTGCAATAAGACAATGACTCCCATAGCACCAATGAGGTCGAGGGTGCAATAAGACCAGAAAAACGATAGCACCATGAAATACCTATTACAAGGGTGCAATAGAATGATATAAACCATAGTGCCATTAAATATTGATTTTACAAAAATCAAGGTTTTTGCTATAAAACAAGAAACCAGGCTCCCAAATACTCATAAACTTTGTTACATCTTTAATTAATAAAAGGTGAATTATCACATCACCAAGAAAAGAATTAGTAAAGTCATTATGTACAAAGCATAAAATGTCAAACTGCACAAATCATGTAATTAATGATGGACATCAAATGAAGTTTTCATGACAAGAGCGACAAGTAATATTTTTCCAAATACTGTAACTTGTTGAGACTTTATCATACACCAAGAGTATATGGAAACTTGCATCTGATTGAAGCAAATAGAGCCAAAATAAGCAATACAAATAACAAGATATGGAACCAAGTGCGGTGATTATCATGCATTAAACCATCCACTATGATTACCATGCGCTAAACCCAAGCCCCGTGGACATGCATGACCATTCCCTTACGTAAAATGCACATAAGAAGTCAGTTTAAGTCATAACCCTTATGATCACTATGTGGAAGCATCATCATCTGGCGCCATTAGCCACTAATAAGTGAACGCTACTTATAGCATAGAAACACACTTTATTTATAGCCCGCCATCAAACATTACATGAATTTAACTAGCATTCTCAAGGAAAAAGACAAAAGTAAAAATAGATCTTCTTTGTCAACGTGTGGCCGATTGTTGGGGGTGGTCGTAGCTCTATCGTGAGGGGACTTGCATCCAGAGTTGAGACTAAACCATGTTACGAAAGCAGTCTGAGTGCCATCATCCGAGAGGCAATATATAATTAGAAAGGTTTCATGGTGTAGCTTGTCATCATCATGGCTTTATGTACCATGGTATCACACTATTCACCATGGCATTAGAGATGCTTATAAGAATTTTGAAATAGCAATCATCATGGCCCTACGTGCCATGGCATGAGAGATACTTTCTTCAAAATAAATAAAAAGTGTAAAATAGTAATTATCATCATGTCTTTACATACCATGGCATCAAAGACGCTATTTAAGTGAGGAAATGCAAAATCTACAAAAGCTCAAAGACATTGACTAGTTAGAAGATAACGGCTTGGTAAATCTTTTCATCTATACATCGATGATTCACATGAAGACCATCACACACGTTAGTATACCATCATAAAATGATCATAGAATCATGTGAAGTATTTTATGACAAATCACGACGCGATCAATAGCATGTATCAAGAAATAAAGACATGGATGTAGAAAATAAAGACACAACATTTGATATCACCTTGAACCATGGATGAAGATGCATCATGTAACTTCACCCATGTCACCATGGACATCGACTTATCACTGTAGATCTTGGTGAACCTTGTCATTTCACGGTACAAATGGTGATAGACACGGCATATGTCTTCTCAATAAATTCCTCCAAAGGTAGAGCAATAATGTAATCATCCTTGGTTTGGCCAAGGAGGAAAACGAATGGTTTAGGGTTTAGGGTTCAGTTACCCTGCCAATTCATCATTGAATTTTCTTAGCTATGGCTAATTGATGTCCTCTTTTATTGTATTCACCATCGATAATGTACCAGCTATTTTCAATGTTGACGCGTGCCTGACCTGCTTGAGGTGTTGGTGTCACTCCTTGTGGCTGAGGACGAGACCATTCCATACTCTAGGTCAAGAACATGAAGGTCATTGAAGCAATTTGAATGAGAACTACCACCAATTACAAATAGATAATGGCATGCTTGAACTATAGTTGTATGATGAGAACGAGGAGAAGGCAGTGTGCCTACTGCTTCGACATCATCCCACGTCATTGTTTCAAGGTAAATAATATTCAAATCATTAAGAAGCCGACATTTTGAATCTTCTTCGCAAAACAATAGAAGATTAGAGCCTAAGAATGTGCAGATCAAGCTATTGAGACGAGCCTTACAAATTTGCTCACAGACGAGAGGAGAGACATTGAGATGATTCTCTGTCTAGTGCTCGACATTGGGAAGAGGATGGGGTGTAGGAGGGCCTCTTTATTTTCCATGAGCTTATGGAGGTGATTAACATTTTGACGAATAGGTGTACGCCATGTGTGCAACAATGGTGGGTGTGTAAGAGATGTGTAAGAGTTGTCAAAGAATGCACTTTCTCCCCAAAAAAAGAAGTGAATAATTTTATGATTTTTGGACTTCCATAACTCCTACATATGATCTCTGATTTGAGCGGAGATCATAGATCTGCAATCTACGCGTCGACCTCTTTCCATATATATGCTACATGATATGGTTTTACTTGCTAGATTTTAAATTTCATTTTGGACAAAAACATTGAATGCAAATAAACTAACTGTTTTGCATGTTTGAATTCAAAATCTGTCCTTTGATTACTTTCTTAATACTAAAGGTTTGACTTCCTTTCTCCTAAAATCCATTCTCTACCTAATGCATGGGATGATAATGAGAGAAGATTGGTCTGCACTCTATTGGAGAGATTTGCTCACAGACGAGAGGGTGACCCTGCTCTTAGCGGGGACCTATTATCCTTTTGAGTTCAAGAAAAGCAACAACAAAATCCAACTGATGGGGGGAGGAAGAAAACCTTCAACCGTGGGAGGATGGGCGCACTTCGGGAAAAATCTCCATGCCTGGTGGTGTGAAACAGTGGATAAGTGATGATAGCATCCAAAATATACAATGTAGTTGGTGATCATGCTAGTCTCACAGACTAGAAATCTCTGGTTTGTGTTTGTGTTCGGACACCATAGCCCACCATACGCAGATGCTCAAAAGCTTATGCTAACTCGTTAGGAGCTAACTAGTCAGGTACAACAATTTACTTAGGATCTACAGAGACCTCAAACTGATGCGCTGCAAGTTGACTATTGTTGGGTTGCTATGGCATGCGCTATTTAAAGCCAAACTCGTAGAATATCACTATACTGACAACTCTTGATTTTGCAGAGAGCATCCGTGATTGTGAGGCCTTTTGATTTGACCTGGCTTTCCTTGATCTCTATCTAGGGCTGCCACAACTCTAGGCAAATACTAGCAGCGTCTGTGACCTCCTACATCTTCGCTTTTTTCTCTTGCTTTGTCTGAATGGTTTATAGACAGACGCGGAATCTTTTTTGTAATTGGATTATCGAGATTATTTGTTCCTACAACTGTTGATAAAACGCTGGTCATGCGTATTATTTTTACTTAAAATAGCATCAAACAAAGAATAAGATTCTATTTCAAACGCAACCGATTAGGACCATGCAACCTCTCAAAAACATGCAGCCTTGCAGCCTCATACATGGTGGCTGAGATTTTCCGAGGAAGCTGCTAGCATCAAACTAGGAACAGAATAATGTTTTGAATGTAGAACTATGCTTTTCCCAGGAAACTGCAAGCACACGCTTGGATAGCTCATAGTAGTGATTGTCATCTACTTCTCACTCACCTCTTCTACAAAACTATTCTGTGCAAGTGTCTACAAAATTATTATGTGCAAGCGTCTACAAAAATATTCTTTTGAATGAAGCTACACAAGTAGAAGCTCAATAGGGAACCTTCAACATCATCAAATTGCTAATACAAAGCTTCTTGAATCTGACAAAGTCTAACCAAAATATTCAAAACAATTAATACAAGAAAAGACTTATTTTCTTGTTTCTCTGAGAAAGCATCTCCTCTTCATGGTCAGTGTATGCGCCAAAATCTCAATTGTGGCTATCTTGAAATTGACTCTAAACAAAAGGTTTGCAACTTCAACATTAGCAGTGCTAGATGTTTGCAACTTAAATCCCTCTTGATCATGAGAAACTATTCTACATACATGATTTCAGTTTTTGATCCTAGTCCTATAGTTATGTCTTTTTAAGTCTATCTAAACAACGTGAATTTTTTATAGGTTCTCTATTCCCATTATGTGCAACTTGAAATTATGTTGATGGGTGGATCAATAATTTAATACTTATGATGTTGAAGGAAGGGTGGTTGTGCTTGATCATCTTGATTGCCGCACAATTATTTTCATTTAAGCCCCGATATTTGTACTTGTTTGATAGAAGTTATTGTCGTTGAAAAGAGAAGAGGCTTCAAATTGGAGCGTTACTATATATCTAGTCGTACTCGTAAATTGTTTAGAAGTTTAGAGCTAGTTTTTTTGTCTTAACACAATACTTGTTGTTGATTTTCTTAAGTCTTCAGTAAATGGGATGTAAGTTTAAGTTGATTCTATTTTTATAGTTGCACCACAAGAAACTGCACACAACATGGCAGTCATACCTCAAACAAGGGCGGCTACGTTTGGAATAGAATTTTGTTCTTAGTTTGATGCTCGCAGTTGCCTGGGAAAAGAAGGGCCACCATGTATGAGGCTGCAAGGCTCCATGTTTGTGAGAGGTCGTATGGTCCTAAGCGAGTGCGTTCGAAACAGAATCCTATTTTTAGTTTGATGATCCTATTTTAAGCAAAAACAATTCGCTTGTGTCAAATACCAGAATTACATATGAAAAATATTTTTGTCACCTATGTTTTGATCTTTGGTGATTAGTAAATCATGCATCCACTTTAAGTGATGCATTGCTTTTGTACATAGTCTCTATGCTCTTCTAAAGATCCATGAGGTTTTGCACGGTTATTGGAGAAATTTTGCATCAGGTTTTGAGCCATATTTGCAGACTTTTGTTGATGCGATTCGAGCCAGTTTATGGCTGATTTGGTTGACATTTGCTACTCATTGTTGGTTGCTCTTTTGCGAGCATTATGGCTGTTTTTTCATTTGACTTCTAGCGTTATGGTCGGACACAGTTTGATGGTGCAGATTTTGTTGCTTGGAAGGAGCATATGCTTGTTGCATTGGCGGATTTGGGGCAGGATAAACCCTTGCATGGTTTATCGGCGAAGCCCAAGTCTATGCGTGATGATGATTGGCATGATCTTGATGAGTTAGACATTGACGAAGGAAATTTGGAATGGCGGCCTCTACACCAAAACAAACTACATTGCACCACAAGGGAAATGAGATGAGGGCACCACCTAGTCTTGGAAGCGTGGACTAGGACCGCTACAGAGAGAGAGAGAGAGAGAGAGAGAGAGAGAGAGAGAGAGAGAGAGAGAGAGAGAGAGAGAGAGAGAGAGAGAGAGAGAGAGAGAGAGAGAGAGAGATCACTATGAATGAAGCATTAACCTTAATGTGTGTACAAGGAATGGATAACTTTAAACACTCCCAACACAAATAGCATGTAGATTACCAAACAACCACTCAAGGATTAGCCAAGATCCCGTCAAGCACTCTCACACACATATAAAAGATTTCTCTTAATTAACATAAATAAGAGGAGGGTAGGTTACTAGCATGAAACAATTTGCACTCTAGAATGTGCAAGAATAGGGTGAATGAATGAGCTTATGGGCTCATGGTGAGTGATACAAAGACTCAATGGGGCTGAGGGAGGCTTGAAATTACAAAGGGGAAGGCCTCTTTATATAGGAAAGAGAGTGATTAGGAGTGAGGTTAAGATCCAAGTGTAATTTGTACAAATGAAGCTTGATTAGGGACATTCAACCAATGAAGAAGCTCCTTCCAAGTGATTTGTTGACCAATTAGCTCCATCATCACTTGTGTTGTCTTCACTCCTTCCTCCATAGCTTGAGTCCAAGAGCTTCCTTATTTTAAAATGTAAAGAATCTACATAAAATCAATACATATCTAGTAATAATAGAAAGGGGTTGAATGAGAACTTATGAATTACAACAAGATTAAGCATGACTTGAGAGGTGATTAGAAGAGGAATTTTGATGGGTTTTTGAGCTTGAGAGAGAAGAGGAAGGAGAGGAGGGTGAGAAGACTAATGGCTGATTTTTAGAGAAGGTCTCAATGTGGAAAAGGAAAGGTGTGTGTGTGTAAAGGTAGAGGGGGGTGGTCTCCACCACAGTTGAAAAAACTGGCGTCCGCCATTTTGGTCATATCTCCTAGACCGTAGATGCAAAAATTATAAAAAAAATATGGCCAGAATCTCCAGCTCATCAGCTACAACTTTGATGAAGACAACTTTTCTTGGATCGGAGTGGAAGTATTTTTTAAAAATTTAGCAAAATCATGTGTCTGGTTCCTTCCTTTACCAAGCCTTCCACTTGGGTCCCATTTGTTTGAATCATCATATGGCTCCAAAGCCATGATGATATGAGCCACTCATGAACCTTGAATCATGGGTGCATGGCTCCACAACCACATCATATCTTTTCTTTTCACATTTACATATTTTCCCTTCCCTTTACCACTAGGTTCTCCCTCTACCTTTCACCTCCGGTGAACTAGTCAAGAAAAAATTCCTATCAAATCATTTTTTTTTAAAAAAAACTCCAAGAGGTTGTTCTCACTCTTTCTTTTATTGTAAACCTCTAGAAGCAAAGAAAACCAACAAAATATGATAAAAAAAAAATTGTGATAGGCTCGGATCATAGCCCCCCCAAACCTGGCTAGGGGTATTTATGCCTCTAGCCTACTTCCTTTGATCTTGAGCTGACCTTATCCTGATGTGATAAGGCTTTAGACGTCATCCATTTGTCCTGGTCTTGTGCACTTTACCATCAATGTCTTGAAGTCTGTAAGAGCCATTTTTGAACTTTTTGGTGACCAAGAATGGGCCTTCCCATCGAAAAAGAAACTTTCCATCCTTACGAGTGTCGAAGCGATTGTCATATCGAAGCACCAGAGATCCCTTTTTGATGTCTTTGGATGCTAGCTTTTTGTTGAACTTTTCTCTGCGCTTCTCTGCTTCTTGAGAATAGTGGTTGATGGCTTCTTCATGATCCAATTGCAGCCTCTCTAGATCCATGATCCTTTGATGTACTTTCTCCTTTTGAGAGCCTACCTGGCTACCCAATATTCGAAGACTTGTTAACTTCACTTCAATGGGCAAAAGCACCTCCTTTCCATAAACCAAATGAAAGGGTGTGTATCCTAATGTGGTTTTGAAGGAGGTTCTATAGGCCCATAGAGCTCCATTCAGGTGTTTGTCCCAATCTTGGCGCCTGGCATGTACCTGTTTGGTGAGAATTTTGCAAATGATTCCATTTACCTTTTCCACCAAACCATTGCACTGAGGGTAGTAAGGAGTAGAGTGTTGATGCTGAATATTTAGCTTCTTCATGAGTTCTCCTACCAAGTCTGCTCTAAACCCTGGTCCTCTATCAGATAGTATTTCAAGAGGGGTGCCAAACCGGCAACAGATGTGGTCAAAGATGAACTGACTCACATCCTTAGCAGTAATTCTATTGGTCGGCATAGCCTCAGCCCATCTAGTCATGTAGTCTACTCCCATGATGATGTACTCTTTACCTGACTGAGTGCGTGGTAGAGGCCCTATGGCATCAATTCCCCACTTCTCAAAGGGCCCATATACCTTTATTGGGTTCTGAGGTTCAGCTATGAGCCATCGTGGTCCTGCTTTCTGACATTCATCACATGTTTGACACCAGTATTTGACATCACGATGAAGACTTGGCCAAGTAAACCCAGCTTGTAGAACCTTTCTACTAGTGACGTCGTGTGCAAAGTGTCCTCTGCACATATCATCTTGACAAGCTTTTAAAATCTCTTCAATTTCACTCTTCAAAGGCACTCTCCTAAGCACACCATCCTTACCAAGACAATACAAGTCATCATTTACTATGAGATACGTGGTAGCCTTCCTAGCTAACCATCGCCTTTCCCCTGCATTCAAGTGTTTAGGAGCCTCTCCTTGCTCCAGAATGTGCATAATATCTTCCAAGTCCTCCTTGCCTTGCTGAAGTGGAAGTTTGATGGCCACTGCTCCCACTATTGACTCATTTAACTTTGATGATGCTAGGTGGTCTGCATCCTTGTTCCGGTCTCTTGGCACATGATGTACTTGTGCCTCCCTAAATCTCCTCATAAGAGCTTTAGCTTCTCTCATTTTAGTAGAGAGACGGGCATTTTTGCAAGCCCATGTACCTTGCATTTTCCTTACCAAAAGCATGGAGTCACCAAAAGCGTTTAATCTCTTAATTGAATTATCGAGGCACCAACAAAGGCCATGAATTAGAGCATGATATTCTGCTTCATTGTTGGAGTGGACATCTTCTAGAGGGATCCCTTCACCATGGATCCTCTCTCCCAATGGAGATAATACCACGATGCCTGCAGCTGCCTTATCCTTGGTTCTCTTGTATGCTCCATCAAAGTAGAGGCTATAAGCATTGACCAAAGCCTCTAGAGCTGGAGGTGGTGGAAGTTCCTTTCTCTTCAAATGGAAAACTTTTTCATAGCACTTGTTTGTTAAAATGTCGACTAAGCATGCTCGAGTTGTTCTTTCAACCTGTATTGTATAATCAAACTCTTGAAGTCGCACCACCCACTTTGCTATTTTGTCAAAGATTTCCATATGTTGTAGTGCATAGGGAAACATATCCTCCACAGTGATAATTACAAACCTCTTCGGCAGCAAGTATGGCCGAAATTTGGTTACCGCAAACATGAGAGCTAACATTGCTGTTCCATCAGGGTGTAGGCCTTCTCTGTGTTTTCCATGAGGCGGCTAGCAAAATACACAGGCCTCATAAAGGATTCTTTTGGATCTTTTTGTAGGAGGGCAGCACCAATGGCCTCTTCTCCCACACTAGGGTTTACAAAGAATGTTTCTTCCCAACAAGGTTGGAGGATTACAGGGAGTGACCCTAACATTTTTTTAATCTCTCTAAGATGCCCATCACTTTCTTCACTCCAAACAAGCGTCTCTTGACGAGTCAGCTGTTGTAGAGGAAATATCACTTGGGAGAGTAAGTGTATGAATCTACTCAAATATCTTAGCTTTTGCAAGAAAGAGATTAATTGTTTGATGGAAGTTGGGGAAGGTAGATTTAGCAATGTTTCTATCTTTTCAAGATCTACCTCGATTCCATCAATGGACACTACATGCCCTAATAGTGTAACCTTGCTTTCCCCAATGTGACATTTGTCCTTGTTTAGTTGTCCACCCAGCTTAGCTAAATGAGTAAATCCTTCATCAATCTTGCCGAGATGCATACTTTTGGAGCTGTAAATACAAAAGTCATCTATGAAAACCCTTATGGACTTACCAAAGTAAGGTTGGAAGACCATGTTCATGAATCGTTGAAAGGTGGCCGGACCGTTGGTGAGACCAAAAGGCATGACTCGAAATGCAAAACATCCCCATGGTGTGATGAAAGTAGTCTTTTTCTGGTCCTCCTCTGCAATGCGTATTTGAAAGTAGCCAGAGTAGCCATCACACACTGTGTATCTCTCATGGCCTGCTACTTCATTTAGAATCTCATCTTGAAATGGGAGAGGGAAGTGGTCCCTCTTTGTTGCAGCATTTAGTGGCTTGTAATCCACGCACACTCGCCATTTACCATTCTTCTTTGGCCTCACCACTACTGGGGAGAGACATTCTGAATCTTCTACTGGGTATATGAATCCTGCTTCTAAGAGTCTCTTCACCTCGGACAACAGTGCATTTTGTTGCAAAACTCCTAATCTTCTTAGTTTTTGTACTACTGGCTTGCTCCCTTCTTTTAGATGGATATGATGCTTCACTGCAGTGACACCTGTAATGTGAGTGTAATGAGAAATGAACAATGATGCATGCTTCTTGAGAACATTTACATAACCCTCCTTTTCTTCTTCCTTTATATCCTTGGATAACATCTCCTCTAGGGTGGCATCCCACACATTCTCCATTTGGATCCTTGGGTTGTCTTCTGATGAGGTAGTTTCCTTTATGGTGACGCCCATGACTTTGAGAGTGCTATCACTCTCTTCACTTGAACTCTCTTCCTCGTCCATGGATGAGGAGCATCCACTTGAGCTCCACTCTTTAGCTGACGTCTCTAGTTCAAGGTTCTCTTGTCGCCCATTCTTCAAGTTATAAACCACCTTCCGACTATGGCCACCCATGCGAGGCCTCAACTCCAAGTCTCCTGTTGCCCAATCTTGCCTAGCTCCTATACCCATGAGCCAAGGTCGTCCTAAAATAAGGGGGTATCCTTCTCCCTTTACTGGCATCACATAAGCATCAACCTCTGTAGTGATTCCAAAAACAGAAACTCTCAAAGCTTTCACTACACCCACACAAGTGACAGAGACATTATTGGCCATTTTTGCCCTAAAGTTTGATGATTCCATTACCTCTAAACCCAATTGATGCATTAGCTTTTCTGTCATGACACAAACCTCTGCTCCACTGTCAATGTATGTTTTTGGAATCCGTTGTCCCTTGATTTGAGCCTCCACCAAAGGCACTATATCCTTGAGACCATATGCTTTGATTACACTTACTAGCTTACTTCGCTTTGCCCTCGTGCTCACCATTTTTGACCATTGTCGTCGAAGCTTTGAGGAGATATGAAGTAGTTGTGGCCAAGTAATCTTTGGTCCTTGAGAACTCACATCAGCTGTTAAGTCATAAGGTTGTGTCCGAGATCCCATAGGGAAATCAGAGATGTCAATTTGAGACCTAGTACGGGTCTTTCTCTTCTTGGCTTCATCTTTAGTTGCCCAAGATGTACTTGCTTCATTGCTTGCATCCTTGCTTGTTTCTTTACCTACTTCATCTTGGACACGCACACGTTTGATAGGCATTGTAGCCACTTCATCTATCTTCATCTTCCCTTTAGCTATTTCTTCCTGGTTGCTTCTGCCCTTGAGGACCTCCTCCATCCTTATGATGCTCACATTTGGTTGAGTAGCAGGGGCTTGAGCTTGAGCACGAGGTGGCTGCAAAATTTGAGGTTGCGGTTGCTCTTGTGCTTGAGCTCTAGCACGGGGAGGACTTACTTGTTGTCGAGGACCTCTGACAGGGTAGTCATATCTTCTAGGATGACAGGGTAGTCATATCTTCTAGGATGAGGGCAATTATACATGCCGTGGCCATTTTCCCCACAATTGTAACACAACATTTCCCTTGCTTGACGTCGCATTGGTGGCCGATTCCCACCATTTCCCTCAATAGGCCTTCTTGCACCCTGCACAAGATTTACTCTCAACCCCTCTAGCTGGTTTGTGAGATTGTTTATTTGTTGGATCATATCTTCTTGTTGACCTCTATTGAGGTCTGGTGCATTAGGCACATTTGGAGGTATGTGAGAAGCTTCCATAGTTGTGATATTGCCTCCCAAAGCTAGCTGGCCAACTTGGGCTTGATAGAGAATCTTTCTATTCTTTTCCCTAGCAATTCTTAAGGCATCTTCAAAAGCATTTGGAAATTTGCTCTTTACCTTCTCCCTTAGCAAGGGGTACAAACCTGAGATAAATCGATCCTTTTGGAGGCAATTGGGAGCTCGCTCACCAGGGTTTAGTGAGTCTGACCATTGCCCCCAAAGTTTCAGAAAACCTTCCTCATAGGTTGCATAACCATGAGGGTCAACTTGATGAAGGGCCAGAAGCCGTTGCCATAGTTCTTCTGCCGAATTGGCTCGTTGAAATCTTCGTAGGAAAGCCGCCTTCAATCCCTCCCAATCAATTCTTTGGGTTGGATCTAGAGCCTGGAACCATACCCTAGCTTCTTCTTTGAGCACCAAAGGAAAAGCTCTCAATTTCAATGCTTCGTCATCCCTCCCAGAGACAAGGAAAGCCATCTCCAAGTTATCCAAAAAATCCCCAGCATTTTCCCCACTACGCCCAAAAAAATTTGGGAAAGCCATCATAAAAATGGGTTGCCTTCCTCTCAATACAGCACAAAGATGAAAACGTCTAGGCCCAAATCATATCTTATTAAGGGTAGAATAAATGGATTGATAGATGCATTAATCTCAGCTAGACGACTAGGGCCTATTAAGTTCCTTATGATGTTTTGGAACCTAAGCTTTGTGCTAGCTATTATATGCAGAGTTTGTCTAGCAAGAGGTTGGAAAGGTCCATATAAATCCCTATGATTCATGGAGTATGCTTAAACAAAGATGAAGATGTGAACATCAAAAGATACATTATACTCCAAAATAGGAAATATTATAGGATCAGGGGACAACAATATCTCTCTCAACCTCTCAGCTCCAAAATAGAAGACCAATCTTTGTTGGAAAAAAATCTTTCTATCAATGCGCACATTCACCCTAACATTCTGAACTGATTGAAAGTTGTAGAAAATGGGATTATTCATTGGTGCATTAAATACAAACTTCCATGAAGCACTTCATTGAAGTTGAGCTCTCTTGAATCCCACCATTTGAGAGATGCGAAGAATTTGCTCACCAGTGATTAGCCTAGCTTTGGTGTGACCATCTTCAGCTTTGTAGAGTTCATAGGGTTCTATGGCTACCCTCTCAACCACCTTGAGCCTTCTTGCTAGTAGTAGTTGGAGTGCATCACCATATGTAGCCTCTTGCCAATACCGCACCCCATTGATGTGTAGCTCCCCCTCCAAAAACTTGTTAATACCCGAGTGTGAGAGTGCTTTCACCACCTGAAGTCGAGGCTTCAAAGGAAGTGTCTTCACACTAGCCACAAAGCACTCAACACACTTTTTTGACCTAGGGACTTAATGACTACAAGATTTTCCTTGAAGCAAAGAAGGGTGTGTGTAGTTAACTCTCTTTACCCGCATACGTGCCGTTTGTCGATAAAGACGCTTCTTTTCTCGAGCTTCTTGGGGAGACCATAGTGGAAGTCTCGGAGAATTTGATGGATCTTCCTTCATAGGATTGACAGAGCGCTGCTTGAGAATTCCTCCGTGGGGGGACCAATTTATGACGAAGGAAATTTGGAATGGCGGCCTCTACACCAAAACAAACTCCATTGCGCCACAAGGGAAATGAGATGAGGGCACCACCTAGTCTTGGAAGCGTGGACTAGGACCGCTACACAAAGAGAGAGAGAGAGAGAGAGAGAGAGAGAGAGAGAGAGAGAGAGAGAGAGATTACTATGAATGAAGCATTAACCTTAATGTGTGTACAAGGAATGGATAACTTCAAACACTCCCAACACAAATAGCATGTAGATTACCAAACAACCACTCAAGGATTAGCCAAGATCACGTCAAGCACTCTCACATACATATAAAAGATTTCTCTTAATTAACATAAATAAGAGGAGGGTAGGTTACTAGCATGAAACAATTTGCACTCTAGAATGTGTAAGAATAGAGTGAATGAATGAGCTTATGGGCTCATGGTGAGTGATACAAATACTCAATGGGGCTGAGGGAGGCTTGAAATTACAAAGGGGAAGGCCTCTTTATATAGGAAAGAGAGTGATTAGGAGTGAGGTTAAGATCCAAGTGTAATTTGTACAAATGAAGCTTGATTAGGGACATTCAACCAACGAAGAAGCTCCTTCCAAGTGATTTGTTGACCAATTAGCTCCATCATCACTTGTGTTGTCTTCACTCCTTCCTCCATAGCTTGAGTCCAAGAGCTTCCTTATTTTAAAATGTAAAGAATCTACATAAAATCAATACATATCTAGTAATAATAGAAAGGGGTTGAATGAGAACTTATGAATTACAACAAGATTAAGCATGACTTGAGAGGTGATTAGAAGAGGAATTTTGATGGGTTTTTGAGCTTGAGAGAGAAGAGGAAGGAGAGGAGGGTGAGAAGACTAATGGCTGATTTTTAGAGAAGGTCTCAATGTGGAAAAGGAAGGGTGTGTGTGTGTAAAGGTAGAGGGGGTGGTCTCCACTACAGTTGAAAAAATTGGCGTCCGCCATTTTGGCCATATCTCCTAGACCGTAGATGCAAAAATTATAAAAAAAATATGGCCAAAATTTCCAGCTCATCAGCTACAACTTTGATGAAGAAAACTTTTCTTGGATCGGAGTGAAAGTATTTTTTAAAAATTCAGCAAAATCATGTGTCTGGTTCCTTCCTTTACCAAGTCTTCCACTTGGGTCCCATTTGTTTGAATCATCATATGGCTCCAAAGCCATGATGATATGAGCCACTCATGACCCTTGAATCATGGGTGCATGGCTCCACAACCACATCATATCTTTTCTTTTCACATTTACATATTTTCCCTTCCCTTTACCACTAGGTTCTCCCTCTACCTTTCACCTCCGGTGAACTAGTCAAGAAAAAATTCCTATCAAATCATTTTTTTTAAAAAAAAATTTCCAAGAGGTTGTTCTCACTCTTTCTTTTATTGTAAACCTCTAGAAGCAAGAAAAACCAAAAAAATATGATAAACAAAAATTTGTGATAGGCTCGGATCAACATGTCTACGATTCGTTTGCATCTAGTTGAGTCTGTTTACTGGCAGGTCTCGAGAGAGACCACAACTCATGCTTTATGGCAGAGTTTACATGCTATGTACGCGGCATCCATGTCTACACGGGAGTTTAGTCCCACTTCTATGTCCATGGGAGAGATTGGTCCCACACGCAAGTCTCGACGGCATAGAGACTTGACATGTTGTCATTGTGGACATAGAGGTCACATTAGGCGTCGTTGTTTTTAGGCGCTTGAGACAACGGAGACGACAAATGCGTGATGCAGATTTGGGCATGACAGATGCTAGTGAGATCAGTACGGTGGTTACTAAGTATGCTTGTGACGGTGATGTCAGATTTACATCTAGCTTGTCTTGAGACGATCTTATGTCTGCGGATTGCATATCGGATTGCACATTGTCTTCACATTGGTTACTAGATTCAGATACTACTTTCCATGTCATGTCGCATCGTGAGTGGTTTAGCATGTTTTCTAGTGGGAGACTTGGTTGTGTGCACATGGTTGATGGTGTTGTGTATGACATTGAGGGTGCAGGAGACGTATGTTTGTCTATGCCCAATGGTATGAGATTTACCCTGCGTCATGTGCGTTATGTGCTAGATCTGAGACGGGATTTGATCTCAGTCAGACAGTTACGGGATAGTGGATGTTGGGTATTGCTACTTGAGCAATCTTTTGCGTTGCATTTGGGTTTGCTAGTGATTGCGAGAGGTGCTAGAGTTGGCACATGGTACCCATTGCATGTAGTACTGGTGCGAGATGGTCGAGTCTCAATCTTGTTACAGCCTTGCAAAGAGCGAGAGACCCGGAGAGTCTCTTTTGCTCATGGGTTGCAGGGTACTTTGCATGGAGTGCAGAGTAGTGAGCTCGTTGTGCACACAGTTGGGGCATGACTTGAGTAGTCACACAGAGAGGTGACAGAGTCAGACATGCATGCTTTGCTAGTCACTGAGAAAAGCAGAGAGTCAGTTGTGCGAGATACTTCTATGCAGGATAGACAGGTAGAGCGGTCTTTCTCTAGTGAGTCACGACAGGAGGACGTTGTGCAAGAGTCTATGGATACGGAGTTAGAGCATGAGAGCTCTAGTGAGTCATAGTAGTTTGAGTGGTCATGTTTGCAGTGGATGATTGCAGAGGAGGTTGAGATGTCAGTGATTATGCAGTGATTCCTTTCTATGCTCGACAGTGAGCATGGGGATATAGTTGTGCAGGATATGTCTTCCAGCAGACACCTAGAGAAACTAGTTTTCTCTGAGGTTGCACCACAGGTTGATGCGTCTTTTGCGGACAGTCAGGAGATGCATGTGGCTGACACGCCTTGTCAGTCATCGGTTGAGAACGGTTTTCTCTTGCCTTTTGTAGTCTTTAGACTAGGTTCTCTTGCTTAAAGGCACAGTCGCCTTTAAGTGGGAGGTTGTTGGGGTATAGGTGCCTCTGCCTTGCCTAGTCGCCTAGAGTCTAGGCGCCCACTGACTTGTATACCTTAAACATAGCATAAGTGTATAGGGGGCTGCTCACTCTTTGAGTCTCACCACCCATATCTGTGTGTCGTGTGTATCCTTCTCTCTCTCACTCTCCATTTATGGTGCTCTCCGATCCCCTTCAATACATCCTAACCAAAATAAGCTGCCAATGCACGTAGAAAATGCACACTAGTCATACGACAAGTGGGAGAAAAAGTCTCTTCATAATCTATGCCTTTTGCCTATGCAACCTTTTACAACAAGTCGAGACTTATGATGATCAATCTCACCATTCGGCTCGCATTTCAACTTGTAGACCCACTTTATACCAATGGCATTTTTCCTTGGAGGCAAATTACATAAAGTCCATGTGTCATTCTCTATAAGTGCATCATATTTTGATTGCATGATGGCAGCCATCCAATTTTCTAAATTCTGTGCTTCATAAAACATTTGAGGTTCGTCAACATCATGTGAGCTAGACATAACCAAAGCATAACAATCTGATGCATAAGATGCATGGCACGAACCTGAACAAGTACGACTAGACAAAAGTGCATCCAATTTACTGTCACGCAAAGTATGCACCAGTCATTTATGCATACCTCTAGTCTAAATGGAACCTCCATGATTTTTGCAAGGCAAGGAAAGCTAGAGCCTGAGAGTCCACCACCCAACCACCCATTATATAGCAAAGCCCTGAGCCCTTTGCCCTAGTTGGACTCCCCGTTCCACACCACCTAGCCCGGCCCTGCCCTTGTCTACTGCAGCCTTGCCGGTGTCCTGACATTACTCCCCCCTTAAGAAGAGTTTTCGTCCTCGAAAACAAAAGTGGGAAACTTCTTCTTAAGAACACTACTGTTTTCCCAAGTGGAACCTTCTTCAGGTTGTTCTTTCCACTTGATTAAGGCTTATTGACGTACCTGATGATGTGTACACAACTCATGATAATCAAGAACACGTCTAGGTTCATGCGGTAGGGTAGTAGGTTCAATGAAATCAACCAAAACCTGTTGGTCAATGGCATTGTCGTCCCCATGTAACCACTTACATAACAGCTTACATGAAACACTGGATGAATGCGAGAATGTGACGGTAGTAATAATTTGTAGGCACGATCACCTATTCGCTTGAGTACTTTGAAAGGCCCACAATATCGGGAAGATAATTTAGGTGTCGGCCCAGTTTTCAAACTTTTTGAATGTTTTGGAATACGTAAAAATACTTCCTCCCCTTCTTATACCGATCCTGTGCTTGCTAGACATTCTGACGAGCAAGTTTTAGCATATCCATGTGGTCTTGGAGAAAATCATTAACCTGTTGGAGTTTTTTGGTTGCCAACCCCACTGTAACTGGTTAAAGCAACAGCAAGCAATTCTAGATCATGTGTTGCATAGTTCAATTCATGTCATCTTAATTTCCTAGACTCATATGCTACCACTCTTCCTTCTTGTGTCAAAACACAACCTAACTGTTCACCACTAGCATCACATGACACAACAAATGGTTTTCCCATCTTAGGAACTTTTAAAACATAAATTTCCGCTATTTTAGCCTTCAAGGTCTCAAAAGCAGTCTCACAGGTAGAAGTCTACACAAAACCCTTGTCTTTCTTGGTCCATTCGGTCAAAGGACTTGCTATCTTAGAGAAATCTTTAATGTGTGCTCTCTCATATTGTGCTAGACCCATAAATTTTCTCAGGTACCTTAATGACTTAGGTGTTGGCCACTCCACAATAGTCTTAACTTTTTCAAGATCATGGTGAATCCCCTCTGTAGAAATCACTCTTCTCAAATACACAATCCGATCCTTTGCAAAAGAACACTTACTTGCTTTGGCATACAATTTATGTTCACGCAAAACCTCAAATGTTTTCTTTAAGTGCAATGCATGATCTTCTTCATTCTTAGAATACACAAAAATATCATCCAAGAATACCAGAATGAAGTCATCAAGATACGGGTGAAAAATATTATTCATTAAGCACATGAAATTTGCTGGTACATTAGTCAAACCAAAAGCAAGAACTGTAAATTCATAATGCCCATAACGTGTATGAAAAGCAGTCTTTGGAATGTCCTCGGCCTTAATGCGGATTTGATGGTAGCCAGAACAAAGGTCAATCTTCAAAAATATTGTGGCACCACTTAATTACCTAACCAATTCATCTATGTGAGGAAGAGGATATTTGTTCTTAATGGTCTATTTGTTTAATCCCCTATAGTCAATGCATAACCTATATGTACCATCCTTTTTCTTTTGGAATAACACAGGACTACCCCAAGAAGATACACTAGGTTTAATGAAACCCTTTTTCAAAAGATCATCAAGTTGTATCTTGAGCTCTTTAAGCTCATCAATATTGAACCTGTATGGAGCCCTTGAATAAGGTGTTGCTCCTGGATATAGATCTATGGCGTGGTCTACCGCTCTAGGAGGAGGTATACCAGGAAGATTGTCCGAAAACACATCTTTAAATTCATGTAAGAGATCCTCCACAAATTTTGGATTTTTCTCTTTTTGTTTATCCCCAGATTCCTCTTTAATCTCATTAAAAACACAAGCAACGTCTCACACCCTTATCTAAGTCACCTTATCAATTACATGGCCATAACTAGATTTAGATCTCTTTCTTTCCACGAAGAGTGTGACTTATCATCATCAAATGATTAAAGATATATTTTTCTTTCTTAACAATCAATCAAAACATAATTTTCAATCATCTAAGTGATACTAATGATAACATCATGCATATTGATATAGAAATCATCTTTATGCTTCCGACTCTTCAAAGACAAAAAAAAAATTTATACTAACTCTTTTGTGAAACTATTATTACCACTGGTTAAGTCCACAGGTCTTTTAACTTCTCGATTTAATTTCAAGTTTAGTTTCTCAATCAATTTAAACGATAAGAAGCAATGAATACTATCCAAATCAATTAAGAAATTCAATTTTAAATCTCAACTTTTACGCATAAATTTGATCACAAAAGCTTTCAAAGGACGTATCAAAGACATAAAACATCACAAAGAAGGGGTAGATGACTTACCTTTATCGTACGCATCGCCAAAAGTCTCCAATTGAGCCATCTTGGTACGTATTGTCTTATCGGTCACCTTGCTCAAGCATTCGAAAGTCTGGTGATCGTGTTCTTGATATTGAAAGTATAATCCAAATCTTTGAGTTCTTCAATCCACGCTTCTAAATCTTTGCATATCTTTCTTATGTCATCAAACTCTTTAAACTTAGCCTTCGTTAAGAATGATTTGGTTGTCACTTCTCCCATATCGTCATCGTTTCTTTTTCGCGTTGACGACCTCTACGTCCCACCATCATCGTTCCCACCATCACCACTATCACCACCTCCAGGTGCCCCAGCACCGCCACGATGATTGTTGTTTCCTGGTGGAATAGCATGGTTTTTGCCTTCATGTTCTCCATGAAGGTCCACATAGATATCAGGCTCTCGTGCTGCTTTGCCCCGCAAAGCCTCAGCACGCTCTCGATTTGCTTATTCCAGATCTTCTTCTAGTGGCCGAATCAGGTCTTCTTGTCTCTTCATCCTCCTCATGTATCCTTCCATGTCCAGAATCAACCGCTTGCTCTACAACCAATTGTCACAGGAATAGAAAAATAGAGATCGACAGCAAAAGATAGAGAAAGAGATCTTTGTATTGATGAATTTTTTTGTAGCGTTTTGATACAACAGAGGAGCAATTGAATATGGGTGCACTCCGTTGTACGGAGCTCAAACCTCCCGACCACCCCCGAGCTTCATCCCGCTTGCATGAAGCGTCTCACTCGCACTCGCACTCGCACTCGCAATCACAGTCACACTCGCACTCGCACTCGCACTCACAGAAGAGAAGATATGTGAATGATCCCCAAGCGCACCATCCATCATGCTTTTATCCTTCTTTTCCTCGAAAAGCCTGCGACTTCTCAAAATAGTAGCTTTTTAAGTGTTCAATCAACTCGATTTTCACACCAAGTATACCTGCGAGATTTTCACACCAAGTATACCTGAAGGTTAGATTTTTATCATAACACTTTGCACAGATCGTGTTTCACACATTGATTTCTGCATCGCCTACAAAATAGCCAAAAGAACATACTCGTGCAACCAATTCAACATGATAATCAAAGTAAAAAAACATAATTATGTACCTTCATAATCTCAATTGTAATAGTCTACCATGAAGAAACAAATCCACTTCTTGGTTGATAGCAGGGAGAGTTGTATGTTGTTGTATGTCAGTCTGTCCCTGTGTATACTACACTGTTGCGGCCTTCTGTTTGCTTTCATCATAACTTTTACAAACGAACTCAGAACAGAGCAATCCAGGTAATCAAAACGACGGGAATAGGTCTAGTCTACAAGGCTACGCGTATAGAATTGCGAAAAATGTCTTTCTTTGGCTGAAAACGCAACTTTTAGGTCACGACTCCTAGAAACTCTATTTTTGGGTCTCCACTATTATTTTAACTTATTTTAAGCCTACCCATGCATTTTAAGCTAAAACACATAAATATAAAACATTGATATTAATAAAAAACTCAATTTACTGCTTATAGACAGACTATCTGTTATTCATTTAATCTTTATCAAATACTTCTTTAGTTTATTATTTTAAAAAATAATATATGTTCTCTCTTAATATCTCAGACTCATTCATATAAACTCTAATTAATAAACTATTCAACAATCTTTCAAATCGTGTTAAACGAAAGATATTCCCTACTACATTCTTTTCGACTTTAAGAACTTCAAAGATTAGTCCTATTACATGCAGGATCACCAACATCGTGAAGACTTGATTTCAAACCTATTTCCATGGGAGTGGCAATAGGTTTGCAGTCCTCAAGTCCAAACTTACATAGCAATGTCTCTATGTAATGTTTCTAACACAAGGAAATACCTCCATCACAGTGCTTAAACTCTAAACCCAAGTATTGATGCAATAGCCCAAAATATTTCATCTTGAAAGTAGCAATATGTCTCTCATTTGGTCAAATGATTAGCAAATCATCCACATAAAGAACCACAATGAGAAGTATATCACCCTCACACTTTACATACAATGTTTTTGGACTGTTACAAAATACTTGTTTGACCAAATGAGTATCAACCTTCTCATACCAAGAACGAGAAGATTGCTTCAACTCATAGAACACTTTGTTACATCTACACACTTTATCCTCTTGTCCCTTCTTGCTAAAAGCGCGAGTCTACATTACATAAACTTCCCCAAATATGACACCATTCAAGAAAGCAGTAACAATGTCTGATTGATGTACATTGCAACCAAAATAAGATGCCAATGCACATAGAAAATGTACAGTATTCATACGACAAATGAGTGGAAAAGTCTTTTTCTAACCTATTTCCTTTTTCTTGTGCATAACCTTTTACAACAAGTCGAGCCTTATGACGATCAATCTCACCATCCGGCTCACATTTCAACTTGTAGACCCACTTTGTACCAATGGCATTTTTGCCATGAGGCAAATTACATAAATTCCATGTGTCATAAATTACATATATCATATTGTGATTGCGTGGCAGCCATTCAATTTTCTAAATTCTGTGCTTCATAAAACGATTGAGGTTCCTTAATATCATGTGAGCTTGACATAAGCAAAGCATACCAATTTGATGCATAAGATGGATGGCAAGAACTTGAACAAGTATGACTAGACAAAGGTGCATCCAATTTACTTTCACGCAAAGTATGGACCAACCATTTAGGCATACCTCTAGCCTAGATGGAACCTCCATGATTTTCCACGTGGAATATCAAAGAATTAAAAAACAATTTCGTCGTGAGGAAAAAAAACAATGGGAACAAGAGAGTATGCCATGCATTTTTTCAACTTATTTTAAGCCTACCCATGCATTTTAAGCTAAAACAAATAAATATAAAACATTGATATTAATAAATATCTCAATTTACTGTTCATAGACAGACTATCTGTTATTCATTTAATCTTTATCAAATACTTCTTTAGTGTATTATTTAAAAAAAGAATATATGTTCTCTCTTAATATCTCAAACTCATTCATATAAGCTCTAATTAATAAACTATTCAACAATCTTTCAAATCGTGTTAAACGAAAGATATGCCCTACTACATTCTTTTCGACTTTAAGAACTTCAAAGATTAGTCCTATTACACTCTCCCCTTTTCAAAATTAACTATGTCCTTGGAGTTGGAAAGAGAGGGAAATTCTCTTTGCAAAACACTAAGATCAACCCATGATGCATCCTCTACTGGATAGTTCTGCCATTTAACCAAAACTTCCACAATGTCTCTATTTCTCATTTGTTTAACTAATGAACCAATGCGTTTCAAAATTTTAAATGGCCCAGCAAATCGTGGAGACAATCTTTTATCCTTTCCAAGAATCAAATGAGACTTCTCAGGAATAACCTTTAAGAAAACCATATCACCAGTTTCATACCCCACAACACGATGTTTCTTGTCATAATACAATTTATGTCTCTTTTGAGCTTCTCTAATATTCCCCCTGATTTTGGCCAACTCACTATCCATTTTCACAAGCATCTCACGTGACAGTTCTACCTTATTCCTCGAGTTAAGAAAATTAATAGGTGTGGGATAGTTATAGCCATACATTCCCTCAAACGGAGTCATCCTAATAGATGAATGATATGAACTGTTATATGCAAATTCAACCAAAGGCAGATATTCATTCCAATGAGATTGGTCTTCATTGGCATACATTCGTAACATATCTTCTAAAATACGATTCACTCTCTACGTTTCCCCATCAGTTTGAGGATGAAAAGCAGTAGACATGAGTAACTCGGTACCTATAGAGTCAAAAGTCGCTCTCTAGAAATGAGAAGTGAACTAAGAATCTCTGTCAGACACTATACTCTTGGGCATGCCATGCAAACGAAATATCTCTTTCAAAAACAAGTGTGCAATGGTCAATGCAGTATCAATGATTTTTACAGGAAATAAGTGAGCTTGTTTTGTGAGTCTATCTACCACCACAAAGATCGAGTCATACCCTCCACAAGTAGTAGGATGTCTAATGATAAAGTCCATGGATATAGACTCCCACTTCTGTAAAGGAATGTCTAAGGGTTGAAGGTCACTAGGCATCCTCTTATGTTGAACATAGTCTTTTGCAAGACTAATAGCACTTTGGTTGTCACACGACAAGGGTGTGCTAGAAAGAGGAGAGTGACCAATATCAACTAGCATTTTTCAAAGCCAAATCAACTCACGAGCTGCAAGTGATGCTGCAACATATTTTGACTCAGTCGTAGAAACTGCAACACAACGTTGTTTCTTGCTGGTCCCAGAAATAAGACAACCATTTATAAAGAAGCAATTTCCACTAGTAGATCGCATAGATAAATGTAAGCTTTCCAAGTCTGCATCTGTGTAACCCAAAAGAGAAAGAGATTGCATAGAATCCGATGTGAGTTGTCGTCGATAGATTAAACCAAAATCTGTAGTGCCTTTCAAGTATTTCAATACACGCTTTGCAGCAGACCAATGCTTAAGAGAAGGACATGCAAGATGCTGTCCAAGATAATTAGCTGCAAACAGAATATCAGGACGAGTGTTCATGCCAACAAACTGAAGACATCCAATCAACTTAGCATAAGGTTGATTTGTGACAAGTTGACCGCCATTGTCAGAAGTGTTCTTCGTAGAGCTCGCAAGACAAGGTGTGTTGGCTGAATGTGCAGATTCCATACCAAATTTTTGAATAGTATCTGTAATAAACATTGACTGTCGAAGTAATAAAATACCATTTGTATGGTTCCGTTGGATTTGAATGCCAAGACACGAGTGAATCTCTCCAAGATCCACCATATTAAATGCAGAAGACAAAAAAAAATTCACTCGCTGAAGAAATCCCAAATCATTGGAAACAAGGATGGTATCATCCACATAAAGAGCAAGAATCACAAAACTGCTACCTTGGCGTGTTATGTATAAGTTGGGGTCTGAAGAGCAAGACATGAATCCTTTAGAGATAGAAAAAAATCAAATTTTGTATACCAGGCTCGCGAAGCTTGTTTGAGACCATATAGTGCCTTATGGAGTTGAGCAACAAGGTCTTCTTTACCTGGAATAACAAACTTTTCTGGTTGTTCCATATAAATTTCCTCTTCCAAGTCACCATTAAGAAAAGAAGTTCGCATATCCATTTGATGAGCTTCTAAATCAAATTGAACAGCAAATGCCAATAAAACTCGAACACTTGTAATGCGAATAGCTGGTGAAAAAGTCTCTTGATAATCAACTCCAGCTACTTGGGAGTAACCTTTTGCAACTAAACGCGCCTTGAATTTGTCAAAAGATCCATCTGCTTTTACTTTTGTCTTATACACCCACTTACATTTAATAGTTGTACGACCAAGAGGTAATTCAGTTAGTATCCTTCTACCTTTAGAGATAACAGAATCGTACTCTGCTTCCATAGCCTCTTGCCATTGATCCTTTTGTGGTGAAGAGATAGCTTCATCATAAGTGACTGGATCTTCTGTAATAGGACTAGTCTTTGAAGTTCTTAAAGTCGAAAAGAATGTAGCAGGGCATATCTTTCGTTAGTACGATTTGAAAGATTGTTGAATAGTCTATTAAATAGAGCTTATACGAATGAGTTGAGATATTAAGAGAGAACATATATTTTAAAAAAAAAATAAAAAAAATAATACACTAAAGATGGATTTGATAAAGATTAATGAATAACAGATAGTCTGTCTATGAAGAGTAAAATTGAGATTTTTATTAATATCAATGTTTTATATTTATGTGTTTTAGCTTAAAATGCATGGGTAGGCTTAAAATAAGTTGTAAAAGTAGTGGAGACCCAAAAATAGAGGTTTTATGAGTCGCGACTTAAAAGTTTCGTTTTTAGCCAAACAGAGACGTTTTTCGCAATTCTGTCCGCGTTGCCTTGTAGACCAAACCTATTCCCGTCGTTTTGAGTACCTGGATTGCTCTGTTCTGAGTTCGTTTGTAAAAGTTATAATGAAAACAAACAGAAAGCAGCAGCAGTGTAATGTACACAGGGACAGACAGACCTACAACATCATACAGTTCTCCCTGCTATCAACCAAGAAGTGGATTGTTTCTTCACGGTAGAGTATGGCAATTGAGATTATGAAGGTATATAATTATGTTTTTTACTTTGATTATCATGTTGAATTGGTTGCACGAGTATGTTCTTTTGGCTATTTTGTAGGCGATGCAGAAATCAATGTGTGAAACACGATCTGTGCAAAGTGTCATGATAGAAATCTAACCTTTACGGATCGTTTAGCGATCACGTTCTTATATTATTCTCGCAGGTATACTTGGTACGAAAATCGTGCAGGCTTTTCGAGGAAAAGAAGGATAAAAGCACGACGGGTGGTGCGTTTGGGGATCATTCACCGATCTCTTCTTCTGCGAGTGCGAGTGTGAGTGAGAGTGAGAGTGAGAGTGCGAGTGCGAGTGAGACGCTGCATGCAAGCGAACTGAAGCTCGGGGGTGGTCGGGAGGTTCGAGCTCCGTACAACGGAGTGCGCCCATATATTTTGCTCCTCTGTTGTATCAAAACTCTACAAAGATTCATCAATACAAAGATCTCTTTCTCTATCTTTTGCTATCGATCTCTATTATTCGGTTCCCGTGACAATTGGTATCAGAGCAAGCGGTTGATTCTGGACATGGAAGGATACGAGAGGAGGATGAAGGAGCAAGAAGACCTGATTCAGCGACTATGAGAAGATATGAAAATTGCAAATCGGGAGCGTGTTGAGGCTCTGCGGGGCAAAGCAGCACGAGAGCTTGATATCTATGTAGACCTTGATGGCCAACATGAAGGTGAAAACCATGCTAATCCACCTGGAAACAATAATCATCGTGGCGGCGTTGGGGTACCGCCAAAAGAAACGATGACGATATGGGAGCAGCGACAACCAAATCATTCTTAACGAAGGCTAAGCTTAAAGAGTTTGATGGCATAAGAAAGATATGCGAAGATTTAGAAGCCTGGATTGAAGAACTCAAAGATTTGGATTATACTTTCAATATCGAGAACACGACCACGAGACTTTCGAATGCTCGAGCAAGGTGACCGATAAGACAATACGTACCAAGATGGCTCAATTGGAGACTTTTGGCGATGCGTACGATAAAGGTAAGTCATCTACCCCTTCTTTGTGATGTTTTATGTCTTTGATACGTCCTTTGAAAGCTTCTGTGAGATCGAATTTATGCGTAGAAGTTGAGATTAAAATTTGAATTTCTTAATTGATTTGAATAGTATTCATTGCTTCTTATCGTCTAAATTGATTGAGAAATTAAACTTGAAATTAAATCGAGAAGTTAAAAGACTTGTGGACTTAACTAGTGGTAATAATAGTTTCACGAAAGAGTTAGTAGAAAATTTGTTTTTTTTTTCTTTGAAGAGTCGAAATCATAAAGATGATTTCTATAACATAAACATTGATATGCATGACGTTATCATTGGTATCAATTAGATCATTGAAAATCATGTTTTGATTGATTGTTAAGAAAAGAATATATATCTTTAATCATTTGATGATGATAAGTCACACTCTTTGTGGAAAGAAAGAGATTATAAATCTAGTTTTGGCAATGGAATTGATAAGGTGACTTAGATAAGAGTGTGAGACGTTGCTTGTGTTTGCTTGTGTGAGACGTTGCTTGTGTTTGCTAATGAGATTAAAGAAGAATCTGGGGATAAACATAAAGAGACAAATCGAGAATTTATAGAGGATCTCTTACATGAAGTTAAGGATGTGTTCCGGACGATCTTCCTGGTATACCTCCGCCTAGAGCGGTAGACCATGCCATAGATCTATATCCAGGAGCGACACCTTATTCCAGATCTCCATACAGGTTCAATATTGATGAGCTTAAAGAGCTCAAGATACAACTTGATGATCTTTTGAAAAAGGGTTTCATTAAACCTAGTGTATCTCCTTGGGGTAGTCCTGTGTTATTCCAAAAGAAAAAGGATGGTACATATAGGTTATGCATCGACTATAGGGGATTAAACAAAAAGACCATTAAGAACAAATATCCTCTTCCTCACATAGATGAATTGATTAGTCATTTGAGTGGTGCCACAATATTTTCAAAGGTTGATCTTCGTTCTGGCTACCATTAAATCCGCATTAAGGTCGAGGACATTCCAAAGATTTCTTTTCGTACACGTTATGAACATTATGAATGTAGAGTTCTTGCTTTTGGTTTGACTAATGCACCAACAACTTTCATGTGCTTAATGAATAATATTTTTCACCCGTATCTTGATGACTTCATTCTGGTATTCTTGGATAATATTTTTGTGTATTCTACGAATAAAGAAGATAATGCATTGCACTTAAAGAAAACATTTGAGGTTTTGCGTGAACATAAATTGTATGCCAAAGCAAGTAAGTATTCTTTTGCAAAGGATCAGATTGTGTATTTGGGAAGAGTGATTTCTAAAGAGGGGATTCACATTGATCTTGATAAAGTTAAGACTATGTTAGTAAGAGATGTAAGAAGCTTTATGGGTCTAGCACAATATGAGAGAGCACACATTAAAGATTTCTCTAAGATAGCAAGTCTTTTGACCGAATTGACCAAGAAAGACAAGGGTTTTGTGTGGACTTCTAGCTGTGAGACTGCTTTTGAGACCTTGAAGGCTAAAATAGCGGAAAATTATGTTTTAAAAGTTCCTGAGATGGGCAAACCATTTGTTGTGTCCTGTGACTCTAGTGGTTAACAATTAGGTTGTGTTTTGACACAAGAAGGAAGAGTGGTTGCATATGAGTTTAGGAAATTAAGACGACATAAATTGAACCATGCAACACATGATCTAGAATTACTTGCTGTTGTTCATGCATTGAAGCATTGGCGTCATCTCTTGCTTGGTGTAAAATTTGAATTACGTACTGATCATCAAAACTTGAAGTATATTTTCACTCAGCCATTGTTAAATAACAGACAAAGAAGATGGATTGAATTGCTGGCTGAGTATGACTTTGATTTGAAGTATTTGTGTGAAAAAGAAAATAAAGTTGCAGATGCATTGAGTCGTACGTCCATGGGTAATTTGTTGACTGTTGTGCGATCCAATTTGATTGATGATATGCATGTTGAAGTTGAAAATGATTCTTTTTATATGCCTATTTTGAAATTCTTGCGTGAGAATATTGGTGAGAGGTATGAGAACAGATATCACTTGTATAAGGAAAATCTGTATTATTATGACCGCTTGTGTATTCCTACAAATTCTGCTTTCAAGAGTCAAATTTTGCATGAGTGTCATAATTCAACTTTTTCTGGTCATCCTGGATTGAATAAGGCACATGAAAAGATTAAAAGTTCATTCTTTTTCCGCGTATGAAATTGGATGTTAAGAATTATGTGTGTGAATCCTTTCAATGTCAACAAGTTAAGATTGAACATAAGAGGATACTTGGTGATCTTCAACCCTTAGACATTCCTTTACAGAAGTGGGAGTGTATATCCATGGACTTTATCATTAGACTTCCTACTACTCGTGGAGGGTATGATTTGATCTTTCTGGTGGTAGATAGACTCACAACACAAGCTCACTTCTTTCCTGTAAAAATAACTTATACTGCATTGACCATTGTATACTTGTTTATGAAAGAGATATTTCGTTTGCATGGCATGCCCAAGAGCATAGTGTCTAACAGAGATTCTAAGTTCACTTCTCATTTCTGGAGAGCGACTTTTGACTCTATAGGTACCCAGTTACGCATGTCTACTGCTTTTCATCCTCAAAAAGATGGGGAAACGGAGAGAGTGAATCGTATTCTAGAAGATATGTTACAAATGTATGTCAATGAAAACCAATCTAATTGGAATGAATATCTGCCTTTGGTGGTTGAATTTGCATATAACAGTTCATATCATTCATCTATTAGGATGACTCCGTTTGAGACAATGTATGGCTATAACTATCCTACACCTATTCATTTTCTTAATTCGAGGAATAAGGTAGAACTGTCACGTGAGATGCTTGAGAAAATGGATAGCGAGTTGGCCAAAATCAGGGGGAATATTAGAGAATCTCAAAAGAGACATAAACTGTATTATGACAAGAAACATCGTGTTGTGGAGTATGAAACTGGTGATATGGTTTTTTAAAGGTTATTCCTGAGAAGTCTCGTTTGATTCTTGGAAATGATAGAAGATTGTCTCCACGATTTGTTGGTCCATTTAAAATTTTGAAGCGCATTGGTTCATTAGGTTACAAATTGGAATTGCCTTCTCATGTTAAAGTGCATCATGTATTCTATGTGAGTTTATTGAAAAAGTATGTTCCTAATGTGCATCATGTTTTAGAGGACAACTCTAAGTTGAAAGATGACGGACCATTGACTATAGAACCAGACTTAGTACTAGATAGGCGTTTTAAACATCTGAGAAATAGAGACATTGTGGAAGTTTTGGTTAAGTGGCAGAACTATCCAGTAGAGGATGCATCATGGATTGATCTTAGTGTTTTGCAAACAGAATTTTCCTCTCTTTAGACCAACTCTGAGGACAGAGTTAATTTTGATAAGGAGAGAATGTAATAGGACTAGTCTTTGAAGTTCTTAAAGTCGAAAAGAATGTAGCAGGGCATATCTTTCGTTAGTACGATTTGAAAGATTGTTGAATAGTCTATTAAATAGAGCTTATACGAATGAGTTGAGATATTAAGAGAGAACATATATTTTAAAAAAAAAATAAAAAAAATAATACACTAAAGATGGATTTGATAAAGATTAATGAATAACAGATAGTCTGTCTATGAAGAGTAAAATTGAGATTTTTATTAATATCAATGTTTTATATTTATGTGTTTTAGCTTAAAATGCATGGGTAGGCTTAAAATAAGTTGTAAAAGTAGTGGAGACCCAAAAATAGAGGTTTTATGAGTCGCGACTTAAAAGTTTCGTTTTTAGCCAAACAGAGACGTTTTTCGCAATTCTGTCCGCGTTGCCTTGTAGACCAAACCTATTCCCGTCGTTTTGAGTACCTGGATTGCTCTGTTCTGAGTTCGTTTGTAAAAGTTATAATGAAAACAAACAGAAAGCAGCAGCAGTGTAATGTACACAGGGACAGACAGACCTACAACATCATACAGTTCTCCCTGCTATCAACCAAGAAGTGGATTGTTTCTTCACGGTAGAGTATGGCAATTGAGATTATGAAGGTATATAATTATGTTTTTTACTTTGATTATCATGTTGAATTGGTTGCACGAGTATGTTCTTTTGGCTATTTTGTAGGCGATGCAGAAATCAATGTGTGAAACACGATCTGTGCAAAGTGTCATGATAGAAATCTAACCTTTACGGATCGTTTAGCGATCACGTTCTTATATTATTCTCGCAGGTATACTTGGTACGAAAATCGTGCAGGCTTTTCGAGGAAAAGAAGGATAAAAGCACGACGGGTGGTGCGTTTGGGGATCATTCACCGATCTCTTCTTCTGCGAGTGCGAGTGCGAGTGAGAGTGAGAGTGAGAGTGCGAGTGCGAGTGAGACGCTGCATGCAAGCGAACTGAAGCTCGGGGGTGGTCGGGAGGTTCGAGCTCCGTACAACGGAGTGCGCCCATATATTTTGCTCCTCTGTTGTATCAAAACTCTACAAAGATTCATCAATACAAAGATCTCTTTCTCTATCTTTTGCTATCGATCTCTATTATTCGGTTCCCGTGACATCTTCAGAAGTAGAAAAAACATTATCAACAATATCGTCATAATAAACATGACATGAGCCATGTTCAAACTCAATAGGCAGATGAACAAAAATATCAATATCATCATTGGCAACATTTGGAATGGATGGTTGTGAAGAGGAAAGTTGCTCTATACGAAGAGTTTCATTATCTGAAAGAAATGGAAAATCCTGAAGAAATGATTTAGTATCATCAAAATCATCCATGGACCATGAGCCTCCCATAAGCTGTTCGTTAAAAGGCATCACAATTCACAATTACTTTCTTGGAAGAAGAGTCATAGAATTTGTAGCTTTTGGAAGTGTCAGAATATCCAATAAAAATAACTTTAAGACTAGGAGCATCAAGCTTTGTTTGTGTGTCTTTGGGAACATGAATATAAGCAATACGTCAAAAGGTTCGAAAATGAGATAGAGAAGGAATGTCACTTGTCCATGATGTGATGGGTATCTTACCAGAGGGTGCAGTAGTAGGAAGATGATTATGAATAAATACTGTTGTCAAAGTAGCTTCAGCCCAAAAAACATGAGATAAGCCAGAATGAATCAGCATACATCTTACAGCATTGAGAATAGTGCGATTCTTTCATTCAGCAACGTCGTTCTGTTGAGGCGAATATGGAATAGTGTGTTCATGATGAATTCCACCGTCAGCACAGTAACTCACAAAATCTCGAGAAACATATTCGCCTCCATTGTCACTATGAAGCTTCTTAAGGCGAAGACCAGTTTGAAGTTCCGCAGCCTTGTGGAATTGTTTGAAAATAGATAAGGCTTCAGATTTTTGTCTAAGAAGAAATACAGTCGTATACCTTGAGAAATCATCAATGAAAGTAATGAAGTAGAGATATTGTGATCTCGAAGAAGGATATATCAGTATGAACAAGATCCAATATGTCATGAGAATGAGTTGTATTTGAAAGAGGAAATGCTTTACGATTGTGTTTCCCAAGAGCACAAAATTCACAAATTCCCATATGGGGATGGGCTTTAAGATCCATGCCGTGAACAAGATCACAACGTTGAAGATCAAGGAGTTTTTAGAAATAAGCATGAACAAAACTGTGATGCCATACTTTGCAATCATGATCACCTGGAGCAGTGACGACATTTGCTATAGCATCGTTGAGAGAGAGTTCAAACAAATTACCGTTTTGAGGAGCAGTGGCTATAGTCTGTCCATCTTTCTCAATTTGGCATTTGGTATGATCAAATCCAACAAACAGAACAAGATCAACAAGTCTAGCAACTGAAAGAAGATTACGTTGAAGATCTGTTACATGTAATACTCCTCGCAAAATTCAAGTGGAAGAAGATAAGGTACCAAGATATAAGTCTCCAATGCCCTTTACTTGACAAGTAGTATCATCAGCAAGATAAACAATGTTAGGAAATAAGACGTAGCTAAATAGATAATTGAGTAGATTACTTAATGGAGAGAGACAGATTTATATACATGAGATTATAGAGTAGAGAGAGAGAGAGAGTACACACGATATACGTGGTTCACCCAATGTGGGCTACGTCCACGAGAAAGCAGCCACTCAATGGCTTTAGTACTTCAAAACAAGAAGGAGTTTACAAAGGGATTATACCCTTAATGGAGCTCCCGCCTTGCTTCACTCTCACCACCTCACAATCACCTTGTTGCATCAACTTCACACTATGAAATGTGTGTAGAAATGGCCTCCTTTTATAGGCCAAAAGGGATGCCCTCTCTTATGAGAGACAGCCATGTGTAGCCGCCCTTGTGCGAATAAGTCCAAATCGGACCCTCCAATCCGCCCATATGTGGCCGCCCTTGAGAAGACAAGTCCGCTTTTGAATTCGGCCACCGGCCACCGGCCATTGACTTCCAACCACCGGCCAACCAACCGATTGTTTTTCGACCACTTTTCGGCCGCCGTCCGGCCATAATATTCCGGCGAAAAAAAAAAGTCTCGGGGGCCTTCGCTCCCGAGGCCTTTAAAGTTGCCCCTGATTCTTGTCTGTGAAAATTTTTGGTTTTCGGTGAGTGATTTTCCTTCACGCACGATGGCTTCTCCTCATAATGGGGGCCTTACAAATGTGCGCTTTTACCACAGAAAATTACAAGGGTAAACCAGGCTCCATACTTAACAATCTCCCACTTGGAGACTGATCTCCAAACCAAACCTGTGACTGCTTTCCATTCTGGCTTCTTATCCTTGAATGTCGATTGAAGATGAGAAAAAGCTCAACTTCTCCTTGTTGACCACCTTTGTAAACATGTCTGCAGGATTTTCACTTGTATGCACCTTTCCTAGCTTTAGTTGTCCCTCTTCCAAAAGAGTGCATATGAAGTGATATCTCACCTCAATGTGCTTTGTCCTTGAATGAAAGGCTGAGTTCTTCGCAAGATGGATAGAGCTTTGGCTATCACTGTACAAGACACAATTGTCTTGTTTGAATCCAAGCTCTTCTAAGAATCTGTGAAGCCACTGAATTTCTTTGCTTGCCTCCGTCATTGCTACATACTCTGCTTCCGTGGTAGAAAGTGAAACCACTTTCTGCAGCTTTGAAGCCCAGCTTACTGCTATGCCTCCAACCGTGAACACATAGCCAGTAGTGCTCCTTCAAGTATCTTTGTCACCTGCCGTATCTGCATCAGCATACCCTTCTAGAAAAATATCAGTTCCTCCAAAATACAAAGCATTTGTTGTTGTCCCTTTTAGATACCTAAGTATCCACTTCAAAGCTTGCCAATGCTCTTTACCTGGGTTGTCCATGAACCTACTCACAACTCCCACTGCATGTGCAATGTCTGGCCTTGTCCAGACCATAGCATACATTAGAGAACCTACCGCTGCAGCATATGGAACTTTAGACATATAGGCTATCTCCTCTTGTGTCTTTGGACACATATCCTTCGTTAGTTTAAAATGACCAGCCAAAGGTGTAGAAACTGGTTTTGCATTTTGCATTGCAAACCTTTCTAGTACCTTCTTGATGTAATATTCTTGAGATAGCTTTATTGTCTTCTTCGTCCTGTCCCTTGATATTTTCATACCAAGTATCCTCTTTGCAGCACCTAAATCTTTCATTGAAAAATATTTGGACAGCTCCTCTTTTAGGTCTTTGATGTCCTGCATGTTAGCACTTGCAATCAACATGTCATCAACATACAACATTAGGATGATGAATTTCCCATCTCCCAAATTCTCCGTGTAGACGCAGTGATCCGAGTTGTATCTTGTGAAGCCATGATCCAACATCCATCGATCAAACTTCAAATACCATTGTCTTGATGCTTTCTTTAAACCATACAAGCTCTTCTTTAATCTGCAAACCATTTTCTCTTTACCTTTTACTTCATACCCCTTTGGTTGAAGCATGTAGATTTCCTCCTCTAAGTCACCGTGAGGGAATGCCGTATTTACATCCATTTGCTGGAGATTTAGATCATGAGCAACCACAAGGCTTAAGACAAGCCTAATTGAGTTCATTTTTACAACAAGAGAAAATATTTCATTGAAGTCAATACCTTTCTTTTGAGAAAAACCTTTTACCACAAGCCTAGACTTGTACCTTTTCTTCCCACCTTCTTCTTCCTTTAGCTTGTACACCCATTTGTTTTGAAGTGCCCACTTACCTTTAGGCAACTCAACCAGCTCCCATGTTTGGTTGCAATGTAGTGAGTCCATCTCCACTTGCATGCTCTTCGTCCATTCTTCTTTGGATTCATGTTGCATAGCTTCTTCATATGATTCCGGCTCTCTAGAATCTGAGATCAAGAGATGGTTGAAGGAAGGAACAAACCTTTCTGGAGGTCTACTTGCTCTTGTAGATCTTCGGGGAATAGGTTGAGGCTCCTCATTTCGTTGACGTTGTTGCACATTGTCACCGTTTGCATTCCTTGAGTCTTCACCGTCCTCAAGCTCCATGTACTCATCACCTGTTTCTTTTGTTTGTTTTCTTTCCAAGTAATCTTTGTACATATTTTGTTTGTTAAAAATTACATCCCAACTCCTTAATATTTTACCATCTTCAGGATTCCATAGGCGATACCCAAAGTCTCCTTCTCCATAGCCAATGAAGAAACACTTTTTGGACTTCGCATCTAACTTTGATCTTAGGCTTCTATCTATGTGCATGAAAGCCTCACACCCAAACACTTTGAGAAATGCATAATTCACCGGTTTACCTGTCCATGCCTCTTCTGGAACTCCCCCATCCAATGCCGTTGAGGGTGACCGATTGATTAAGTACACAGACGTACTTACAGCTTCCGCCCAAAGCTCAAGCGGTAGGCCTGCATGTAGCCGCATGCTTTGTGCTCGTTCCATCATTGTCCTGTTCATCCTTTCCGAAATCCCATTTTTTTGAGGTGTCCTTGGGGTTGTCCTTTGCCTCCGAATTCCATTGCTAGCACAAAAGCTTGGCTGCAATATTCGCCTCCATTGTCGGATCTGAGGCATTTAACCTTGGTACCTGTTTCATTCTCCACAAAGGCTTTTCACCTTTGAAATATGGAAAATACATCGGATTTATTCTTCATGACATAAACCCATGTTTTTCTAGTCCCATCGTCTATGAATGTTACATAGTACAATGAGCCACCAAGTGATGGTGTACTTGCAGGACCCCAAACATCAGAATGATCCAACTCAAGTTTTTTATTTTTTCTTTCATTTCCTGATTTTTGAAATTTTACCCTCTTTTGTTTACCATAAACACAATCTTCACAGAACTCTAAGTCCACTTCTTTCAAACCTGGTGGAAGCTTCTTTTTTTGAAGGATTTGCATTCCTTTGGCACTCATATGCCCAAGTCGGTAGTGCCACACCGCACTGTCAACTTCTGTAGTTGCTGCACAAGCTGAAGGTTGCGTGCTAACAGTACACAAGTAAAGTGTACCGACTTTTTCACCCTTGGCAACCACCAAAGATCCCTTTGAGATCTTCCACCGTTTGTTTCCGAATGCAATGTTGTGACCTTCATCGTCCAATTGTCCTGTAGAGATCAAATTTTTGTGAAGAGAAGGAACATGCCTAGCATCTTTAAGCTTCCATTCATTTCCATTAGCAGTTTTGACAGAAACTGTACCTTTGCCGTCAATCTCACAAGCTTCATCATCTCCCAAGTATACATACCCAAAATTACCTTTGGTGTAGTCTTGGAAATGTTGCTTGTGTGGTGTCGCATGGAATGAAGCCCCGGAATCTACTATCCAGGAATTAGACACATTGTCTAATGAGAGAATTAGAGCATCTTGCTCTACTTTACCTGCCACATTGGCCTCCGATGTTGGCTTGTTGTCTTGAGACTCTGTCTCCTTCTTCTTCTTGGACCAGCAATCCTTCTTGACATGGCCCTTCTTGCCGCAGTTCCAACATTCAAGAATTGACTTTGTGCGTGACTTGCTCCGCTTTGAGCGATCACGACCCTTTTGGTTTTTGAACCTCTCCTTAAGCCTTCCTCTTGTTTCCACTGATAGTGCAGCACTTGATGATTCTCCTGTGCTTCTCCTCCGCATTTCCTCGCTTGGGAGAACACCCACAACATCATCAAACTTAAGAGTAGTTGTGCCAGAGATAGAATTACTTACAGCCATCACAAGGCTGTCCCAACTATCTGGTAGAGATAATAGTATAAGGAGAGCTCGCACTTCGTCATTGAAATTGATTTTCACTGATCGAAGTTGACTTATGTTTGTGTTAAAGTCATTTAGGTGTTCTGCAACTGAACCATTCTCTACCATCTTTAGATTGAACAAGTGCTTCATAAGAAATACCTTATTGGATGCCGATGGTTTCTCGTAGAAGTCGTCAAGTGACTTCATCAAGTCCTCCGTGGTATTCATCTCCGAAACATTGAAGGCCACCGTTGACACCAAGCTTAACCGGATTGTTCCCAGTGCCTTTCGATCAAGGACAATCCATGCTTCATCTGCCATTGTTGCGGGCTTCTTCGCAAAACCGCCTAATGGCAAATAGAGGTCCTTCTGGTAGAGATAGTCTTCAATCTGCATCTTCCAATGTTGGTAGTTTTTGCCGTTGAACTTCTCAATCTTGAGCTTCCCTTCCTCCGCCATAACTCCCACTCAATTCAAGGAATCCTTTCCTTGAGATAATTTAGCTACGAGCAAACCTTGCTCTGATACCAGTTGTTAGGAAATAAGACGTAGCTAAATAGGTAATTGAGTAGATTACTTAATGGAGAGAGACAGATTTATATACACGAGATTATAGAGTAGAGAGAGAGAGAGAGAGTACACACGATATACGTGGTTCACCCAATGTGGGCTACGTCCACGGGAAAGCAGCCACTCAATGGCTTTAGTACTTCAAAACAAGAAGTAGTTTACAAAGGGATTATACCCTTAATGGAGATCCCGCCTTGCTTCACTCTCACCACCTCACAATCACCTTATTGCATCAACTTCACACTATAAAATGTGTGTAGAAATGGCCTCCTTTTATAGGCCAAAAGGGCTGCCCTCTCTTATGAGAGACAGCCATGTGTAGCCGCCCTTGTGCGAATAAGTCCAGATCGGACCCTCCAATCCGCCCATGTGTGGCCGCCCTTGAGAAGACAAGTCCGCTTTTGAATGCGGCCACCGGCCATTAACTTCCGACCACCGGCCAACCGACCGGTTGTTTTCTGACCACTTTCCGGCCGCCATCCGGCCATAATATTCCGGCGAAAAAGAATATTCCGGCGGGAAAAAAAAGTCTCGGGGGCCTCCGCCCCCGAGGCCTTTAAAGTTGCCCCTGATTCTTGTCCGTGGAAATTTTTGGTTTTCGGTGAGTGATTTTCCTTCACGCACGATGGCTTCTCCTCATAATGGGGGCCTTACAAATGTGCGCTTTTAAGACAGAAAATTACAAGGGTAAATCAGGCTGCATACTTAACAAACAACACATTGAACTGGTAGGGGATGATAGTTATGGAGCCACTTAGAGTGATATGTCATATTTCCTGTAGCACCAGAATCAACAATAAAAAGTGATCCATCACGTACATGAAGTATTCTGTATAGAGCAACTGAACATAGGACGTAGCTTGTTTTTGGTACGATGTTATTTCGATGTTCACTAGCATATATGCTCTATTACGATCTGTGTCGAATCGACGTTTATAGCACATATAAGTCGGATGATCGATCGTCCACAATATTCAAAAGAAGAAGAAGAAGAGTCTTTAGATAAACGTGGTTGTTTTGTGGTAATATTGTGTTCTTCATCATATTGATGTGCCCAACAATCATCTTCAGTATGGCCATTTCTGTTGCAATAAGAACATTTCTTATTAGGAAATTTGAGACGAGAGAAAATATTACCGCGACAGACACCTCTGCGGTTCCCTCGTTGAAATGGATGCCTTCGAGCATAAAAATCACGTTCCATCTGTTGTGACTCTGTCTCGTCTTGTGAAATGATAGCTGTATCGTGACCAGCATTACGACGTTCTTGACGTTGAGAGTGTTCAATTAAAGACATGCAGGCTTGGTCGAAATCAAGACCATCTTTATTAGAGAGATTAGTAACAATGTTATCATAAGAAGAGTCTTTCATCGTATCAAGGAGAAGTGTAATTAGTTGCTTTTGTGGAACAGGATCACCGGCAGCAGCAAGTTGATTAATAATAGATTTGAAAGATTCAATATGTCCTGTCATGGCAGTAACAACTTTATATTGTAACTTCTTAAGCAACCCTCTCAAATAAAGTATTTCTGTGACAAATTTCTTCTGAAAGTTTGCAATAAGGTACTTCCATATGTCATGGGAAGTAGGTAGTTTATACATATCTAGCAAAAGGGAATCAGTAAGAGTAGAAAGAATATACCGACGAGCTGCTTTATCACGTCGTTTCCGATCCGTATAGGCAACATTCCAATCTTCAAATATAGGTCCTTCAGTGATAAGCACGTTATCATTATCCGTATCAATAGGCTGAGGTGGACAAATACGATTTCCAAGAACAACATCTTCGCTTTTCAGCCTGTAAATCCTTGGCGTTGGAAAGGAGGAACAGAACGCTGGCCTGAAGGAAAGCCGTTGACAAGAATAGTCATAGCCAGATCTTGTTGCGAGAAGACGTATAAGATAAGATCACAGAATCTGCACACCATATATGGTGAAGGCCGCAATTGAGAATGAGAGAAATATGAGGACTGTGTTCTGTCAACGATAAACGCAAGAAGGATGCTCAAGGAATGTCCAAAGATGTGAGAGACGTCACCCAAGAAGGCACGGTAAAGGAGACGTTAATAATAAAAGAGTCCTAAAAATAGAGTGGCGTGAGACACAAGATTGACGGCCACAATACGAATAGCAAAAAGCTAAATTTTCTCAAAAACGTTAATGCCAAAATTAGAAAAACGATCGTGGACGCTTCACGAAGAAGTAGGACGAAGAAAGCTGCGTCAAGCTCAATTGCAGTAAAAACAGTATAACTTTTTGCTGCGAACTCCAATTGACGCAAACCTAGAACTCATATCGAAGAGCTAGAGGAGATGAACAAGTTTTGGGCTATGCTTCATTGTGCTTTTCCGTTTCTCCAAATTTTGAGTAGAACACCCCTTAAAATTGAGATGAAGTTCAGGGTGTCATCAACAAGAAAACGTAATCAACGATTAGATTGATTAGCAATAAACACCACACAAAACACTAATCATATTCTTCTGAACACAAAATAGCCACAGTTAAGAAGAATCAACGCTAAAAAAATAAAATTTGTAGCAATTTTGAATCTTACGTGCGAATCGTATACACATACTCTTTTGTCACCATGAATTGAATCGGCGCATGATCGTTACTGCTCTGATACCATGTTGAAATGTAGAGAGAAAGAGAGAGAGACGAGACAAGAGAAACACCATATACGCTCCCAAAGACTGATTCATATTAAGGACAAGATACAAATATATAGGTGAGAGCAATTTTAATAGAGTGAGCCATATATAGCTCCAACACAAATGTCTTTGGAAGTACATGATGCAATATCTTTGAGCCCTTGTACATGCTGCTTGACGTGACTTTTATCTTGTAAATAACATCAGCCCAAGAAACATATTTACAAGAATAATCACATCACATTGTGCTTAAAGACGGTTCGCTATGGTGCTCTAGAGATGACACAGAAACAAACGTAATGTTGATGCAATGACATGTGCACAAAGTCGGTACATAAATTCTATAAAACACTAGTGGTGCATACTCACAACTACCAAATCCCTGATGACAAGAATGATAAGAACCATAGCACCAATGGTGACTAGGGTGCATGCAATGAGATGATAACTACCATAGCACCAATGACAACGAGGGTGCAATAAGACGATAACACCCATAGCACCAATGATGACGAGGTTGCGTAAGTGTTAAACTGCACGAATCATGTAATTAATGATGGCCATCAAATGGCGTTTTATGACAAGAGCGACGAGTAATATTTTTCCAAATACTCTAACTTGTTCTGACTTTATTATATACCCAAGAGTATATGCAAACTTGAGCGTGATCGAAGGAAATAGAGACAAAATAAGCAATACAATAACAAGATATTGAACCATGTGTGGTGATTACCATGCATTAAACCATCCACTATGATTACCATGTGCTAAACCCAAGTCCTGTGGACGTGCATGACCATTCCCCTTACATAAAATGCACATAAGAAGTCAGTTTGAGTGATAACCCTTAAAATCGCTATGTGGAAGCGTCATCGTCTGGCACCATTAGCCACTTATAAGCGAACACTACTTATAACAGAGAAACACACTTTATTTATAGCCCACCATCAAACATTACGAGATTTTAACTAGCATTCTAAAAGATAAAAGACAAAAGTAAAAATAGCTCTTCTTTGTGAACGTGTGGCTGATTGTTGGGGGCGGTCGTAGCCGTCGTGAGGGGACTTGAATCGAGAGTCGATATTGAACCATGTTACAAAATTAGTCCAAGTGCCAGCATTCGAGAGACAAGATATAACTAGAAAGGTATGTGGCTTTTAAGATTGCTATCTTGTAGTTGATTATCACGTCAGTCCGATAAACAAGGTTTCGTGGTGTCGCTTATCATGATCATGGCTTTATGTACCATGGTATCACACTATTCACCATGGCATTAGAGATGCTTAGAAGAATTTTGAAATAGAAATCATCATGGCTCTACATGCCATGGAATAAGAGATACTTTCTTCAAAACAAATAAAAACTATAAAATAGTAATCATCATCATGGCTTTGCATACCATGGCATCAGAGACACTATTTTTGTGAGGAAATGCAAAATCTACAAAATCTCAAAGACAAGATTAGTAAAAGACAATGTCTTGGTAAATCTTAGCATCTATACATCAATGATTCACATGAAGACCATCACACACGTTAGTATACCATCATAAAATGATCATAAAATTATGTGAAGTATGTTATGAAAAATCATGACAAGATCAATAGCATGTATCAAGAAACAAAGACATGGATGGAGAAAATAAAAACACAATATATGATATTACGAGTGTAGAGGACCCTTGTGACATAATAATAAAAAAATACTGAAAGGGGCACCAAGACCAGTGCATCTCGGCATGGAACTCTGCCGTGACCTGTTGACTCTCTCTTTATCTCTCATAAAGTTAAATGATTTTGTAGTTTTTGTTCATGTGCTGCTATTGATTTCTTTCTTGGAGTTTCCAAGCGTATAAAAGTGGTATCAAACATCAAAAATATTCCTCTTCTACAAAGGATCCGATCCCTTCTATAGCACACATGGGTTCACATGAAGAATATCATAGAGACAATACCTCTCAGTGGGGAGGTGAAAAAAATTTGAAAGTTGTCATGGGAAATCAATGAAGATTTAGGCAAATTTTCTAGTAGGGAACTATGCTAGAAAAAAGTACAAACACGTTGGAATTAGGGTTGCAGGAAAACACACATAGCTTGGAGAAGATGAAGGAAGCTCAAGGCACAGAACAAAGAGTATATTACTTAGTGTGCAGTGGAAATATAGATAGCCCTAGAGTGATGGGCATATAGACAATGCATGGGGAAAAAACCAAAAAAAAATGCGGTGACGCTCTTAAGTGTTTTCACACATCAGTACCACATGTATATGGTAGCAAATCTCACCTTGAGTGATGCGGTGAATGAGAGATTTCACATAGAGTAAAGGGAAGTTTCATGTCCTGAGGATATGATCAGTCCACAAAGGAGAGTAAGCCCAAAGCTTTGCTGAAAGCTTTGAACTTCTCACAAGACAGTGTCTTTGTGAAAATATCTGCAAGGTTGTCTCACATAAGCCAAGCTGATCTCTCGTGCTGAGATCCTCTCCTTGACATAGTGGTAATGCACCTTAATGTTCTTTGTGCGAGCATGAAAAAATGGGTTCCTTGCAACTGCCAATGCGCTCAGAGTGTCAGTGTAGATAGTGTTGGCAGTGTCCTATCCAATACCCAAATCATCCATAAGGCGTCTGAGCATGAAAACTCAGTTGTAGCTATGAAGACTTGCATGTAATGAGTCTCACAACTGGAAGTGGCCATAGTAGGTTTCTTCTTGCTCAACCATGATATGAGCTGCCACGCATGACACAAAAACCACTTGTGGACACTTGTGTGTCAAAACAACTAGCCCAATCTATGTCCAAAAAAGCATGTAAGTCTGGCGGCACTGATCCCCCCTTGGGATAAAACAAGCCAGCCTATAAAGTACCACTCTAGTGGCAAAAAATCCTCTTGACAGCCAGTCAATGCTTAGACCCTGGGTTATGCATAAATTTTGCTAACTTGTGAGACTGACAATTGAATATCCGGCCTCCTAGTGCATACATCCAACAACAGTTTGGTAAAGAGTGATATGTGCAAGATCATCAGTATCATAAATACTCAATTTCAAACCTGTTTCCATGGAAGTGGGAATGTCTATATGTAGATTTTCTGACACAACGCAATACCACCATCACACTGCTTAAACCTATACCCAAGTAATGATGCAATAGTCCCAAATATTTCATCTTAAAGGTAGCATTCAAATTAGCCTTAAATTCAGCGATATGTCTCTCATTTGGTCGAGTGATTAGGAAATCATCCACATAAAGAACCACAATGAGAAGGACATTACCCTCACGCTCTACATACAATGTGCTTTAAGTTGGACTGTTACAAAATCCTTGTTTGATCAAATGAGTGTCAGCCTTCTCATACCAAGAACGAGGAGATTTCTTCAACCCATACAACACTTTGTTACATTTGCACACCTTATCCTCTTGTCCTTTCTTGACAAAACCACAAGGCTGCGTTACATAAACTTCCTCAAACGTGTCACCATTCAAGAAAGCAGTAACAATGTCCGATTGATGTACATCCTAACCAAAATAAGCTGCCAATGCACGTAGAAAATGCACACTAGTCATATGAAAAGTGGGAGAAAAATTCTCTTCATAATCTATGCCTTTTGCCTGTGCATAACCTTTTACTACAATTCAATCCTTATGACGATTAATCTCACCATCTAGCTCCCGTTTCAACTTGTAGACGCACTTTGTACCAATGGTATTTTTGCTAGGAGGCAAATTACATAAAGTCCATGTGTCATTTATACAAATGCATCATATTTTGATTGCATGGCAGCCATCCAATTTTCTAAACTCTGTGCTTCATAAAATGATTAAATGCAACGGTATTTATATACTAAATTCCGACACTCATACCGCTGCCCCTATCGATGGTGATACTGTTACCTGTACCGACAACCAAAACCTGCAAAATTTTTTTGGGCAGAGGGGACTGGGAACTAATGCTGCATATGCTGCAACAAAAGAAAACAGCCTTGTCTGCTGAAAGAAAGAGTGCACAAGCAATCGCACTCCACCTACAAGCTAGCGCTAAAGAGCGAGTGTATGGCAATTAGCAAAATTGTAAGAATAACATAACTTGTTAACATAATTAAAACATGAGTCAAAAACTATAAAATAATAAACATAACCTGTTTGCCATACCATGGTAACTTGCTTGTCATACCATAGACATAACAGCCATACCATCATTGCACAACCATAACCATAACAATCACATGATTGCTATACTATCATAGCAAAACCATAACCATCACCTGATTGCCATACCATCACTGCACAACCATAACCATAACCATAACCATAACCATTAGATGATTTTCATACCATCATAGCAAAACCATAATCTTAAGTTGACTGTAAAACCTTAACCATAACATCTGTGGTATACCATAAACATAACCATAAACCATAAACATACGCACTACAAAATTGTACATATGCAAACAATCACTGAGTGAAAAGACCCTCATGGTAATGCCTCCCAATTCACGTCCTCTCCCTCCTCTTGTTGCAGGTGGGTAAAAAGGGCCACAAGTCCATGCTTGCACCCATACTTCTCCTCTCGGCGTGTCGGAAGGCGCTTCACGGCAACTTCCTGCAAAATTATGGTTTAACATTAGATAAATCTTCAAAAAACACTTATATTATCAATAATTTAAAGCATACATATAATACTTGCAAACTCATATTGAAGCGTATCGTAGCCTACACTCCCAAGATGTGACACTGTAGCAAACTCGAAACGTACTCTGGGTGCATCTCTCTACTGCTGAAATCTATCGGGATTGTCTTGTGTCTCTCGTGCAATCCCCGTCCACTCCTCTGCATCCAACCATGCCAGCTTGGGACTCCCGTCATTGTACCTCTCTCTCGCCTCTGACCGGAGGTGTAACATTGTGGACCTCCCCACACTCAAAATTGAGTTGTTCGAGACTTGATCGTACCCCTCTGCCGGCCTATACTCTCTTTGAATGTCCTACGGTATGGAGAACTAAGATTTTTTCACCAGTGTAGAGCGCCATGCGTGGAAGACTTTGCATCATCTTGCCCTCCTCATCGTTGCTATCATGTCGTCAATATGAACGAAATAGCTAAGGTTCGTCGAGTAGTACTACGTTCAATGTTGTCACCTTCTATGTTGGAATCCATGTCAAAGAACGTGTCCAACATCTGCTCCATCTCTACTTCTTGAAATGCCGCTTCAGGTATTAGTTGGGAGGACTCAGTCCATGGTTTCTCGTTTGAAAATTGTCTTATCTGGGATGAAGCTGGAGCAATATCTACTTGTGGACTTTGACGTTCAATCTCTAGACCATGAGATCGATAACGTAGGTCTTGTACTTGCTCTATCGGAAAGAGACCGTGATTGCGTATGTGTTGGTCGCAGATTTTTCGTTTTTGAAAGATCTGATGCTTGCAATGCGCACAAGGACACGCCATCCTATCATCCATACTTTATCTACCAATGATGCAACAAAAAATTAAAACACTCTAGTTCTTATAACTACACACCACTAAGTACATCACAAGATTTAACAACCTCACATTCTCTAGCCAGGCCCGATCCCCGCACACCCCACTCTAGAGGTGCATGGAGATTACGACCACATGGTAATAATATCTTCTTTATTGGTCAATGACTATATATTAAAGTTCTTGAAGTCTGTGTGCACTTTTGAAGTCCGATTGCATTTTTTCAGCTATTTTTTGCTAGCTCTAACAACCTCATATTCTCTAGCCAGGGCCGATCCCTGCACACCTCGGTCTAAAGGTACGTGCACGGAGATTAGGACCACAGGGTAATAATCTTGTTTTTATTGGTCAATGACTATATATTAAGGTTCTTGAAGTCTATGTGCACTTTTGAAGTCCGATTGCGTTTTTTCTACCATTAATTTGATGCTAGCTCTAACCTAACCTATAATCTAACCTAACCTATAAGATTACCCTAACCTAACTTAATGTAACCTAACTTATAACCTAAACCTAACCTAACCGAAGTTCGTCTGCGTTTTTAGAATTGCACGAGTCATCTTCGAAGTTCGATTGCATTTTTTCTACTATTAATTTGACGCTAGCTCGAACCTAACATATAATCGTTATGCCTAACCTATAATCTAATCTATCATAAAACCTATACCTAACCTATCTTAATGTAACGTAACTTTTAACATCTACCTAACCTAACCGAAGTCCGTTTGCATTTTTAGAAGTACACGAATCATCTTCAAAGTCGGATTGCGTTTTTTCTACTATTAATTTGACGCTAGCTCTAACGTAACCTATAGTCGTTATGCCTAACCTATAATCTTTCCTAACGTAAAACCTATACGTAACTTAACTTAATGTAACCTAACTTATAGCCTAACCTAACCGAAGTACGGTTTGTTGAGCTATATAGTATCTCTATATATAGCTCAACACGGTTTGCGTTTTTAGAAGTACATGAATCATATTCAAAGTTCGTGTGTATTTTCTTGACTATTATGCCCTCGAAAGCTCTAACCTAACCTATAATCTCAACTCACCTAACCTAACCTAACATAAAACAACACAATGGTGAGGCGTTTAGCAAAATGACAAGCCATACAGCTTGCCCACAATGAATATGCAATGCGATCAAGCTCTATGGCTTGCCAATTTGGCAAACGGCTCATCATTGTGTTGTTTTTTAGAGTTGGCCTGAAAAGCGCTCGCAAACATATAGACAACACAATGGCGAGCCGTAGGCTACAGCAAGCCATAGAGCTTGGCCCACAATGGATATGCCTTGTGGGCAAGCTTTATGGCTTGCCATATTGCCAAATGGATCCCCATTGTGTTGTTTTTAGGGGCACGAAGTAATTTTAGCGCTTGAAAATCACTCGCAAACATATAGACAACACCATGGCGAGCCGTTTGGCAATACGGCAAGCCATAAAGCTTGCCCACAATGCATATGTGTTGTGGGTAAGCTTTATGGCTTGTCGTATTGATGAATGGATCGCCATTGTGTTGTTTTTAATATGTGTTGTGGGTAAGCTTTATGGCTTGCCATATTGTCGAACGTAGATTAATCTAACTTAACCTAATGTAGCTTTACCTAACCTAACGTAACTAAACTTAATGTAGATTAACTTAACCTAACTTAACATATAAGATAACCTACCCTATGTTAACGTAGCTTAACTTAACCTAACCTAATATAACTTAACGTAACGTATCTTAGCTTAATCTAACTTAACGTATAAGATAACCTAACCTAACCTAACGTATAACCTAACATAACAACGTAGCTTAACTTAACGTAACCTAATCTAATCTAACTTAACTTATAACCTAAACTTAACCTAAAACATAAACCTCATCATCTACATAATTTGAAAAACGACATAATTCAATAAATAATTTCTTCTAAACAAGATTTTTTCATAAACTTAAACAATTTTTCTCCATAATTTAAAATGAAATTTCACATAACAAATCCTAATTTCTTTTAAGCATTCAAAGTTTAAAGCATGAAATTTTCTTTTCTTAATATACAAAGTAATTTAAATAAACTTAATATGCATTTAAAGGTTTGAACACTCACATGCGTCCTATTTGAGCAATGAAAGTTGTTCTAAAAGTCCTAGAACTTGCAAAAACGCACATACAAACACAAGGTTAAACCCTAAATCCTAAATCTACAAGTAAACATGAAAACAATCTTACCTTAGTGTTATGTGCTAATCCATAAACAAGATTAGCACCTCCGACGGCATGTATCGCAACAGATCTGTGAGGGATGGGGAAGAGGAGAGCTTGAGAAAACATGCTAGAACTAAGAGAAATGTGTAGAGAAAGCCCCCGGTTGTGATTTCTACAGGTGTCGTCGGTATAGCTATCAGTACAGTTCTCAGTACAACAATCGGAAAAGGCGTCGGTATGCACATTCGCACTGTAACTGGACTACATTCCGGAGGAGGCATTGGAAATTTGAAAATCAAATTTAAAAAAAATCCTTACCTCCCTCCATAAATACACACACATATCCCGACGCCCGCTAGTGACACCGGAATTCAAGTGACCTCTTGTAGTGTGATGCATAAGATGCATGGCAAGAACCTGAACAAGTACGACTAGACAAAGGTGCATCCAATTTACTATCACGCAAAGTATACACCAGCCATTTAGGCAAACCTCTCGCCTAAATGAAACGTCCATGATTTTCCACATGGAATACTGAAGAAGTAAAAAATAATTTTGTCACGAGGAAAAAAAGTAGAAGGAACAAGAGAGGACCACGCCGAAGAAGACAGAGTACGAGCAGAGTGGAGAAAATCATGCTACATCGATTATGCACCAAGCTACGGATGAGCTATTGATGTGCAAAATCTTCTTTATTTACATTTGTATAAGGTCTTGGACTCATTTAGGTATTCCAAATTATATAAGGTAGAGGTCTCAATTTAATTCCATAGTAGAAACACTTGGAGTCCATGTCTTTATAAGAAGACTTTTTATGCAAAGAGGATTCATTCTTGAGAGCTCACTCTTGTGTGCTCACTCTATGGATGGCCTAGCCTTGAGCTTAATGCCCATGCTTAGAAGGCTAGTGCATAAGAGAACTCGAGGCTATCCTTTAGAGTGTTGGTCTCCACGGTGACACAATTGAGCTATCAAAGGACAAGAAGGCATCTGAAAGTACACATGATCGCCCTAATAAAATATGTATCGGTGGTTTCATACTATTCTGACTTTCAAAGTTCCATTGATTTTCAATTGTGGAAAAGGTGCGTGACATTACCACCTACATAGGTAACGAAGAAGCTCTTGGACTTAAGTACGCTCGTGTGTGGAGGTCTGTAAATGATATTTTTCATTTGCTTGAAAGGGAAAAGCTAACCCTTGATGAGATCGTTGACAAGGGAGGAAGTGTCCACTGTGGATGAAAAAACCCTTGGGGTACAAGGGAAAAATCCACAACACCATATACATTCACTATTATATTAGCAATTTTCAAAGTTTACAAAATCCATTTTCCAGGAGCTACATCATTCAATAATATACAATGTTCTCTTTCAATCGTCTTTGGAAGTTTACTAACCCTATAATTGAACTGATGAAAATTCTTCAATATTTTTGAGTATTAGCTTCAATAGCATTAAGGAGCTGCAATATCTTTGAGTCCTTGTACATGCTGCTTGACGTGAATTTTATCCTGTAAATGACATCAACCCAAAAAACATATCAAAATGTGAAGCTTAAAAGAATGATCACATCACATTGTCCTTAGAGACGGTTCACTATGGTGCTCTAGAGACAACATAGAAACAAACGTAACGTTGATGCAATCACATGTGCACAAAGTCGGTACATAAATTCTACGGAACACTAGTGGTGCATAGTCACAACAACTACCAAATGCCTGTTAAAAATAATGATAAGAACCATAGCACCAATTATGTCAAGGCTGCATGCAATCATATGATAACTACCATAGCACGGATGACAACGAGGGTGCAATAAGACGATAACACCCATAGCACCAATGATGATGAGGTTATAGCTTGAGGGTGCATGGGATAAGATGATAACAACCATATCATCAATGACGACAAGGGTGGAATAAGACGATAACACCCATAGCACCAGTGATGAGGAGGGTGCATGCAATAAGATGATAACAACCATAGCACCAATGAAGAGAGTGTGCAATAAGGCGATAACACCCATAGCACCAATGGCGACGAGGATGCAATAAACAAGAACAATGATAGCACCATGAAATACCAATTACAAGGGTGAAATAGAATGATATCAACCATAGTGCATAGCACAACTACCAAATCCTTGATGAGACGAGAATGATAATAAGCACAAATGATGACCACGGGGCATGCAATAAGATGATAACAACCGTATCACCAATGACGAGGGGGGTGTAATAAGACATAACACCCATGGCACTAATGATGACGAGGGTGCATGCAATAAAAGAAGAACAATGATAGCACCATGAAATACCAATTACAAGGTGAAATAGAATGAAATCAACCATAGTGCATAGCACAACTACCAAATCCTTGAATGAGACGAGAATGAAATAAGCACAAATGATGACCACGGGGCATGCAATAAGATGATAACAACCGTATCACCAATGACGAGGGTGTAATAAACGATAACACCCATGGCACTAATGATGACGAGGGTGCATGCAGTAAGATGGTAACAACCATAACACGAATGACGACGAGGGTGCAATAAGACAATAACTCCCATAGCACCAATGAGGTCAAGGGTGCAATAAGACGAGAACAACATAGCACCATGAAATACCTATTACAAGGTGCAATAGAATGATATCAACCATAGTGCCATTAAATATCGATTTCACAAAAATCAAGGTTTTTTCCATAAAACAAGAAACCAGGGTCCCAAATACTCATAAACTTTGTCACATGTTTAATTAATAAAAGGTGAATTATCACATCACCAAGAAAAGAATTAGTAAAGTCATTATGTACAAAGCATAAAATGTCAAACTGCACAAATCATGTAATTAATGATGGACATCAAATGAAGTTTTCATGACAAGAGCGACAAGTAATATTTTTCCAAATACTGTAACTTGTTGAGACTTTATCATACACCAAGAGTATATGGAAACTTGCATCTGATTGAAGCAAATAGAGCCAAAATAAGCAATACAAATAACAAGATATGGAACCAAGTGCGGTGATTATCATGCATTAAACCATCCACTATGATTACCATGCGCTAAACCCAAGCCCCGTGGACATGCATGACCATTCCCTTACGTAAAATTCACATAAGAAGTCAGTTTAAGTCATAACCCTTACGATCACTATGTGGAAGCATCATCATTTGGCGCCATTAGCCACTAATAAGTGAACAGTACTTATAACATAGAAACACACTTTATTTATAGCCCGCCATCAAACATTACATGAATTTAACTAGCATTCTCAAGGAAAAAAGAAAAAAGTAAAAATAGATCTTCTTTGTCAACGTGTGGCCGATTGTTGGGGGTGGTCGTAGCTCTATCGTGAGGGAACTTGCATCCAGAGTTGAGACTGAACCATGTTACGAAAGCAGTCCGAGTGCCATCATCTGAGAGGCAATATATAATTAGAAAGGTTTCATGGTGTAGCTTGTCATCATCATGGCTTTATGTACCATGGTATCACACTATTCACCATGGCATTAGAGATGCTTATAAGAATTTTGAAATAGCAATCATCATGGCCCTACGTGCCATGGCATGAGAGATACTTTCTTCAAAATAAATAAAAACTGTAAAATAGTAATTATCATCATGTCTATACATACCATGGCATCAAACACGCTATTTAAGTGAGGAAATGCAAAATCTACAAAAGCTCAAAGACATTGACTAGTTAGAAGATAATGGCTTGGTAAATCTTTTCATCTATACATCGATGATTCACATGAAGACCATCACACACGTTAGTATACCATCATAAAATGATCATAAAATCATGTGAAGCATTTTATGACAAATCATGACGCGATCAATAGCATGTATCAAGAAATAAAGACATGGATGGAGAAAATAAAGACACAACATTTGGTATCACCTTGAACCATGGATGAATATGCATCATGTAACTTCACCCATGTCACCATGGACATCGACCTGTCACTGTAGATCTTGGTGAACCTTGTCATTTCACGGTACAAATGGTGATAGACACGGCATATGTCTTCTCAATAACTTCCTCCAAAGGTAGAGCAATAATGTAATCATCCTTGGTTTGGCCAAGGAGGAAAAAGGATGGTTTAGGGTTTAGGGTTCAGTTACCCTGCCAATTCATCATTGAATTTTCTTAGATATGGCTAATTGATGTCCTCTTTTATTGTATTCACCATCGATAATGTACCAACTATTTTCAACGTTGACGCCTGCATGACCTACTTGAGGTGTTGGTGTCACTCTTTGTTGGCTGAGAACGAGACCATTCCATACTCTAGGTCAAGAACATGAAGGTCATTGAAGCAGTTTGAATGAGAACTACCACCAATTACAAGTAGATAATGGCATGCTTGAACTATAGTTGTATGATGAGAATGAGGAGAAGGCAGTGTGCCTACTGCTTCGACATCATCCCACGTCATTTTTTCAAGGTCAATAATATTCAAATCATTAAGAAGCCGACATTTTGAATCTTCTTCGTGAAACATTAGAAGATTAGAGCCTAAGAATGTGTACATCAACCTATTGAGAGGAGCCTTACAAATTTGCTCACAGACGAGAGGAGAGACTTTGAGATGATTCTCTGTCTAGTGCTCGACATTGGGAAGAGGATGGGGTGTAGGAGGGCCTCTTTATTTTCCATGAGCTTATGGAGGTGATTAACATTTTGACGAATAGGTGTACGCCATGTGTGCAACAATGGTGGGTGTGTAAGAGTTGTGAAAGAATGCACTTTCTCCCCAAAAAAAGAAGTGAATAACTGTATGATTTTTGGACTTCCATAACTCCCACATATGATCTCTGATTTGAGCGGAGATCATAGATCTGCAATCTACGCGTCGACTTCTTTCCATATATATGCTACATGATATGGTTTTACTTGCTAGATTTTAAATTTCATTTTGGAGAAAAACTTTGAATGCAAATAAACTAACCATTTTGCATGTTTGAATTCAAAATATGTCCTTTGATTACTTTCTTAATACGAAAGGTTTGACTTCCTTTCTCGTAGACTCCATTCTTTGCCTAATGCATGGGATGATAATGAGAGAAGATTGGTCTGCACTCTATTGGAGATATTTGCTCACAGACGAGAGGGTGACCCTGCTCTTAGCGGGGACCTATTATCATTTTGAGTTCAAGAAAAGAAACAAGAAAATCCGACTGATGGGGGGAGGAAGAAAACCTTCAACCGTGTGAAGATGGGCGCACTTCGGGAAAAATCTGCATGCCTGGTGGTCTGAAATAGTGGATAAGTGATGATAGCATCCAAAATATACAATGTAGTCGGTGATCATGCTAGTCTCACAGACTAGAAATCTCTTGTTTGTGTTCGTGTCCGGACACCATAGCCCACCATAGGCAGATGCTCAAAAGCTTCTGTTAACTCGTTAGGAGATAAGTAGTCAGGTACAACAATTTACTTAGGATCTACAGAGAGCTCAAACTAATGCATTGCAAGTTGACTATTGTTGGGCTGCTATGGCATGCACTATTTAAAGCCAAACTCGTAGAATATCACTATACTGACAACTCTTGATTTTGCAGAGAGCATCCATGATTGCGAGGCCTTTGGATTTGACCTGGCTTTCCTGGATCTCTATCTAGGGCTTCCACAACTCTAGGCAAATACTAGCAGCGTCTGTGACCTCCTACACCTTCGCTTTTTTCTCTTGCTTTGTCTGAATGGTTTATAGACAGACGCGGAATCTTTTTTGTAATTGGATTATTGAGATTATTTGTTCCTACAACCGTTGATAAAACGTTGGTCATGCATATTATTTTTACTTAAAATAGCATCAAACAAAGAATAAGATTCTATTTCGAACGCAGCCGATTAGGACCATGGATAGCTCATAGTAGTGATTGTCATCTACTTCTCACTCACCTCTTCTGCAAGTGTCTACAAAACTATTCTGTGCAAGTGTCTACAAAATTATTATGTGCAAGTGTCTACAAAAATATTCTTTTGAATGAAGCTACACAAGTAGAAGCTCAATAGGGAACCTTCAACATCATCAAATTGCTAATACAAAGCTTATTGAATCTGACAAAGTCTAACCAAAATATTCAAAACAATTAATACAAGCAAAGACTTATTTTCTTGTTTCTCTGAGAAAGCATCTCCTCTTCATGGTCGGTGTATGCGCCAAAATCTCAATTGTGGCTATCTTGAAATTGACTCTAAACAAAAGGTTTGCAACTTCAACATTAGCAGTGCTAGATGTTTGCAACTTAAATCCCTCTTGATCATAAGAAACTATTCTACATACATGATTTCAGTTTTTGATCCTAGTCCTATAGTTATGTATTTTTAAGTCTATCTAAACAACGTGAATTTTTTATAGGTTGTCTGTTCCCATTATGTGAAACTTGAAATTATGTTGATGGGTGGATCAATAATTTAATACTTATGATGTTGAAGGAAGTGTGGTTGTGCTTGATGATCTTGATTGCCGCACAATTACTTTCATTTAAGGCCCGATATTTGTACTTGTTTGATAGAAGTTATTGTCGTTGAAAAGAGAAGAGGCTTCAAATTGGAGCGTTACTATATATCAAGTCGTACTCGTAAATTGTTTAGAAGTTTAGAGCTAGTTTTTTTGTTTTAACACAATATTTGTTGTTGATTTTCTTAAGTCTTTAGTAAATGGGATGTAAGTTTAAGTTGATTCTATTTTTAGAGCTACACCACAAGAAACTGCACACAACATGGCTGTCATACCTCAAACAAGGGCGGCTACGTTTGGAACAGAATTTTGTTCTTAGTTTGATGCTCGCAGTTGCCTGGGAAAAAAGAGCCACCATGTATGAGGATGCAAGGCTCCATGTTTGTGAGAGGTCGTATGGTCCTAAGCGAGTGCGTTCGAAATAGAATCCTGTTCTTAGTTTGATGATCCTATTTTAAGCAAAAACATATGAAAAATATTTTTGTCACCTATGTTTTGATCTTTGGTGATTAGTAAATCATGCATCCACTTTAAGTGATGCATTGCTTTTGTACATAGTCTCTATGCTCTTTTGAAGATCCATGAGACCAGACAAGAATAGCTCAACACGATCCTTGTAGATCGATAGAATAAGGGATCAACAAACATGCAAATAATCACATCAAATATTCATGTTATGTTTGTAGTATACTTGCAAGATTGTACTTATGGATACCTTAATTTTTTTACACCCACTACTACAAGTTTCCTCTTTCATAAATTCTCCGTTATTCAATACCTATATATATCATGTTGCTGTTGATTGGTTCTTTCATGGTGCGTGATCTTGCATGCAATAGGTCTGAGCGTCAATCTTGTTCTTAATCATGATCTCAATAAGCTCATTAATTTCATTCTCAATGTCAATTGCCATCTGATTCTCATCATAACTTGTTGGAGCTATATATGGTGCACTCTACTCCTCTTGGTTTCACCTATACATATATATCTTGTCCTCAATGTCGATCAATCCACAATAACCTCCTTGTTTAAAGTACCAAACATATCACATTTCTTTTTCTTATTGTGACTCCATTTTCTTTCACCAGTTCATGACCGTAATTGTTACTGTTCACTTTCCTTGTATAATCTCATTTTCCATGCATCGTGAAATTAGTTTGGCAAGGTGAGAAGAGATGAGAGTTTTTTGTGCCACGGATGTTATTGCAACTTGTACCGCTTACACTAGGCTAGAAGCTTCTGGCTCATAGCGTTACCATGATCATATAGTGCAACCCCATTCATGCAACAGAGGAACATCAAGAACAAGTGGACATAGAGTTGGTGGGAAACTTTTCCAGAATATACGGACATAGAGACATGCAGTATCTGTAGGTAAATAAAGACATAACAAAGGGGCAAGCATATGCCATCATTGTTATTGTTAGTTAGTAGTACTCACAATCAACCACGATATAACAAAGCTAATTCGACCTTGTTTGTGATTCTAAATTTGAAGGTGGAAAAACCCTACAAAATATTCTAAAGAAGTTGTGTAAAAATCTTAGAATTTAGTCACTTTAGCTCTGTAATTTCTCATATGTAGGTTTGCCAAGCTTTTGGGAAAAATTATTTTTTGGATGTATTTTTGGTACGCAAGTAGTTCCCCTCCCATTTCAGAAAAAATAAAACTATTGCCTGTTAAGAACAAGAAATGAGCAAGTAGTAGGGGGTACAGGCTAGGGAAAACTCCAAAAGTGAAAGGAATCTTGGAAGATGCCCATGAACGTGGACGCGGTTGTGAGAATTGACAGGAACAATACTCAGGCCATCCGGTTGAGGGTAGTGAGGCATGTGGCACATCAGAGAATGCTGGAGGGGAAGCGAGGGGAGGCAATGGATGCTAGTCGAGGAAGGGGACAAATGGCGAGCAGTAGGGTAGGGGAGAAGCAAAACATTGTTTATATAGAGAGAGAGAATCGCACTGGAGGCAACCATCTGCGCATGGTTGAGTGGTTAGCAGTGAGATTTTGTTATTCTAGGTGAGGTTGTGAGATGGATTTGCACATATAAAAACAAGATTTTGTAGTCCAGTGCATGGAGCCTCAAACTTTGCCTGCAAAGGAGTCTCGATTCGAGGCAATATGAATTGAAAGCTACCAGTAGGTGTGTCGTACGAAATTATGTATATAAAGGTTGCTTTATGGCATTTTATTCATTCATTCGATCAGTAGCGGAGGAAAAAAGGTCTAGTCAATATGAATTATTGGAGGACAAGTCTTGGCATGAATAAGAAGGTTATGGTGAAGATGATGGTGGCACTAGCGCTTCATGTGTACGCAAGGCAGGCGGTGCTTCCAGCCCAGACACAGTCGATGCCGCTACGGGGTGCGTTTTATCTATTATTCTTTTGAATTTATGGCTGCAAGACTATTGACGCTGTTGCAATAATTATTTGTTAACGCTACGTACTGTGTCTAATTGCGTGGAATTTACGAGTATAGAGCCGCGCCTGGCCTGCATTGGTAAACTGCGCTTTATTCTTCCCGGTTGCAGGTATGCCGATATGGATGACGGCCTTCCACCTGATCCCGCCACCAGGGCCTGGTGCCTGCCTCTCCCTGATACACCACGGGTGCAGCTGCAGTGCTTGAAGTTCTTCGTGTGCTCACCTAATCTGGATTGTGACCTCCAGTCAAAAACCTGCATCCACTTACTGCCCTTGTCCCCACGGCCTCCTCCGCGGATGACCACCACCACCAACAACACTACTCCCATCCCCACCGGGCCCCTGATTCCAGTTCAGCACCAGTGCCCGCCAAAGTCGGACGTTTGCAGATCCTGTACATGCAACCCATTACCGCTCCCCTTTGTGCCGCCAAAGGCGGGGCTCATGCGGCTTTCTGCTTAGTCTTTACCATGCCAGTGCGTATGCCACAAACATCTATTGGCAGACACGTTTGCGACCGCAGGGCATTAACTGTGGCAAGATCGGGGGAGTTCACACCCACCTCGTTCGCGACCGCAGGGCATTAACTGTGGCAAGATCGGGGGAGTTCACACCCACCTCGTTCCCGTTAATCCAAGTAATCTCTCTCTCTCTCTCTCTCTCTCTCTCTCTCTCTCTCTCTAGTCCCTCCCCTCATGCAGAGAACAAGTTCGAACCTTGGATTTTGTGTGGGCTCGTATTTTCCCGATCTAGATACAAGTTTCCAGTTCTTTGCGCTTTCAAGTCCACTATTGAAGTTAGTCCTGATAAAAAAATACTTGATGCAGGTGAGGGTCTCTGCCTAATCTATTCCGGCACCACTGAAGAAGCACACAAACACTTGTGCGAAAACTCCACCCACGGCTGAGCTAGCTACTGTCAGTCACCATCACCCTTGTGACATCATCAACTAATTTTGTCACATTGAAGACTACATGCAATATATTATCTTCTTCATCTAATTCGAATACATTCGTTACTTTCTTTCGGACGAATATTTATTTGGTTTTCAGAGTATGGTCTGTCCCTAAACATTGATCCGTAACATGTGTTGAAAATACAAAAAGGAATGGATTTAGAGCTTGGACTAACATCTTGTTTTTTTTATAGAAATCATAAGCATATCTTGATAGCTTCTCACACATACTCGAATATAGGAAAAACATTTTCTTTTGATCTTATGAAATACAATCAATCATGCGATTGTAATCAATTTGAACTAGTACTATGCATATCAAATACTCCTATATCCTTGTCTCTTTTTATTAATACCAACCTTCACAAATAAACCTTATTCAAGGCATGATTCTAGTAATGTAGGCTTTTTAACTATTGGTGTATGACGTCATCCAAAGTAGCTCGTCAACTTATGACGGAGAAATGATAGTTTCATTTCACCATTGTGTTACTACTATTGGTTATCTACTAACTTTTATGATCAAACTACCGTAAGATATTGTAAATTCAAAATCTCATTGTTCACAATATCTGTTCTCTACCTCTAAACATTGGGTCCTTAAACATAATGAAATACAAGTAAATATCTCCTTATTCCAATTTTGCACTCTCATGGATAACTTATGTATAGTAGTGTGTTGCTACCAAAAGACAATGTACATAACTCGTATCTTTAGGATCTGCGTCTCCCTCTCTCTATACATCTCTGTGTGTGTTTGTGTTTGTGTGTGTGTGTGTGTGTGTGTGTGTGTGTGTGTGTGTGTGAGAGATAGGCAAAGGACATGAACATGAAATTCTATCATAGTGGACCCCTTAGCATCCTTCATCACTATCATAAGCCTAGAAGACAACAACTCTTGTAAGCAAAGGTAGGTAGAAAAGACTCCATAATGCTAAATTGCAAAAGAACATAGAGCAACAGGTACGAAATCAAAGATACATTTAGTTATTAACAAGGGATGAGGGGGATGAAGCTCTAAATATGATGGATGCAACCCACAAACATATGGAGTACAACCATTATATGTGCAGAAAGAGTCTCCATCTTTGGCGAAGTCATGAACCTTGTTTGGCTACAACGGAATCATCTTTGTCAAGAGTATCTCCTTGATCTTTATGCTTTTGCACTCACATCTGCTAGAGGCCCTACAATGGCCAACACTTGCATCATGTGCACCCTCTTGCCCTAATGTTTTCAAAGTGAAATTCTTAATGCCAAGTAGGTGATTGACACACACACAAACACACATAGAGACCATCTATATATTATCACGTGTTCTTACAAAATGGGTAGCCCTAGCCATGTATGCAAGTATGCATGAAGAAGACAAGATGACCCAAATCCATACTTTATCCATCAACATAGACACTTCAAATTAATTTCACCCATATCCAAAAGTCTGCACTACAATAGTCTTCACCAATCTTACAGAGTTATCTTAGCCCATTTTCCTTTGCCAATTTCCAACACATAGCTTAGAATAAGTGAAGCAGATAGGCTTTGCTAAGTGAAACAGATATGCATTTCTTAGTAGTCTTTACAAACTATCAAAAATTCATTATAAAGGCACCAATAAATTGATAACCCAATAATGAGCTTTGAGACACCAAACATTGCACTAGTAGATTTTGGAGTGTTTGGTGCTAGCTTTTGGAGCGCTTCTGAGAGAAGTGATTTTGGGGCTCTATCTTTGGGCAACACTTGTACTATTTATAAGATCCCGTGGGTCCTCACTTTTCAAATAATCTAGACACAAAGTCGGAGAGCAAAGGACCCCTATGGCATAATAATAAAGAAATACCAAAAGGGGCACCAAGGCCAGTGCATTTAGGCATTGAAATATCTTGTGCCATGTTGACTCTCTCTCTCTCTCTCTCTCTCTCTCTCTCTCTCTCTCTCTCTCATAAACTTAAATGATTTTGTAGTTGTTGTTCATGTGTTGCTATTGATTTCTTGCTTGGAGTTTCCAAGCGTATAAAAGTGGTATCAAAGCTCAACAATATTCTTCTTTTATAAAGGATCTGATTCCTTCTATAGCACACATGGGTTCGCGAGAAGAATCTCACAGAGACAATACCTCTCAGTGGGGAGGTGAAAAAAAAGTTGAAGATTGTCATGGGAACTGAAGAAATCAATGAAGATTTAGGCAAATGTTTTGGCAGGGAACTATGCTAGAACAAAGTACAAACATGTTGGAATTAGGGTTGCAAGAAAATACACATAGCTTGGAGAAGATGAAGGAAGCTCAAGGCACACATTAGAGAGTATAGTATTTGGTGTGCAATGGAAAGATAGATAGTCCTAGAGTGATAGGGATATATACAATGCAATGAGGGAAAAAATACCACATGTATATAGTAGCAAATCTCCCCTTGAGTGATGCGGTGAATGAGAGCTGGCACATAGAGTAAAGGGAAGTGCCATGCCTTGAGGACATGATCAGTCCACAAAGAGGAGTAAGCCCAAAGATTTGTGGAAAGCTTCAAACTTCTCACGAAAAAATGCCTTTGTGAAAAGATCTGCAAGGCTGTCCTGTGTTGGCACATAAGCCAAGCTGATCGTGCGTGCTGAGAGCCTCTCCTTGACATAGTGGTAATGCACCTCAATGTGCTTTGTGCGAGCATGAAAAAATGAGTTCAGCCAATGTGCTCTGAGTGTCAGTGTAGATAGTGTTGGTAGTGTCCGATCCAACACCCAAATAATCTATAAGACGTCTGAGCCATATACACTCAATTGTACCTATGAACACTGCGTACTCAGCCTCACAACTAAAAGTGGCCATAGTAGTTTGCTTCTTGCTCAACCATGATATGCATGAGGTTCTAAGCATGAAACAAAAACCACTTGTGGACACTCATGTGTCAAAACAACCAGCCCAATCTGAGTCCAAAAAAGCATGTAAGTCTAGCGGCAATGATCCCCCCTTGGGATAAAACAAGGCACAATATAAAGTACCACTCAAGTGGCAAAAAATCCTCTTGACAGACCGAATTCTTAGACCCTGGGCTATGCATAAATTTGCTAACTTGTGAGACTGAAAATTGAATATCCAGCCTCGTGTTGCATACACAAATGAGGGATCCAACAGTAGTTTGGTAAAAAGTGACATCTGCAGCATCATCAGCATCATGAAGACTCAATTCCAAACCTGTTTCCATGGGATTCTCAATGTCTCTATGTAACTTTTTTGACACAAGGCAATACCATCATCACACTGCAATATGTCTTTACATACAATGAGCTTTCGGCTAGACTATTACGAAATCCTTGTTTGACCAAATGAGTGTCAGGCCTTTCGTACCAACAACGAGGAGATTGCTTCAACCCATACAACACTTTGTTACATTTGCACACCTTATCCTCTTGTCCTTTCTTGAAAAAACCACAAGGATGCGTTACGTAAACTTCCTCAAATGTGCCACCATTCAAGAAAGCAGTAACAATGTCTGATTGATATACATGTTGGGGTATAGGTGCCTGTGCCTTGCCCGGCGCCGGGAGTCTGGGCGCCCCCACTGACTTGTATACCTTATACATAGCATAAGTGTATAGGCGGCTGCTCACTCTTTGAGTCTCACCACCCATATCTGTGTGTTTTGTGTCTCCTTCTCTCTCTCACTCTTCGTCTATGGTGCTCTCCGATCCCCTTCAACTGGGATCAGAGCAACAAGTGTGAGAGCGTAGATGAACGGCTTCGCGATGAACTCGTCGGCTATGGCGGAGAGGTCACAGATCTAAGCAAAGAAATAGAGGAGGCTTGTGGACAGCCATACAAAGTCTTGCAGGAGAGCTCCTAGGAGCTTCCTAGTGCTCACAGATCATTCCACAGTTCCTGTACAGATCATCCCACTGTGTACAACATCTTCCCTCTTCTCGGCAAGCTTTGCAACGGGTACATCGGCGACAGATTGGAGCTTGGAGCTTCCATAGACATGGAAACATTGTGAGATTGATACATTCAGCTCACGCATCGAGGTGGGAAGTGAGTTTGAGCCTTTCTATGAGCTCAAAGAAGCATAGAAGAAAGTCGTTCAGTTTTTGGCAGTTTGACAGCAGTCTAATATTTTGCACATAACTTGAGCTACAAACTCCGATTACAAAACTTTTTGCTTCAAAATGGAGCTTGCTTCAAGCTCTATGACTTTGTAGAAGGAATTATTTTCTGATTTGGAGTGTAGTTGGGTCTGAAATTAAAAACACAGAGATTGTTTTTCAGGACAGTTTTGGGCTCTGTTGTCTTCTTTGCTGCAGACAGCTTACCCGTGCACACTGCAGGTAGCAGGCACATATGAGGTGTTACAAGATCGAGTTTGACTCCTAGATACACGTTGAGTCTAGTACTCCCACAGGTGTTGCCAGTTTGTAGTTGAGTAGTTCTTCTGCAGTGTTGTGGCTTGCATACATGGTCTTTGAGTGGGTAATGCTCTATGTATGCTTATGTGGTGAGCAATATATCTTGTGAGCAAGTGCAGAGGTTGGTTGTGGATGACATGTATGGTCACCTGTGGTACTCTTTGTGAGCATTTGTTGGACACAGGTTTGCAGAGGTTATGCATGTATGTTGAGTGTAGTTTGATGCGCATTGATTGCTCATTGTATTGAGGTTGCAGGACAATGTTATTTTGTGTTGTATCCATTGTGCGTCCTAACTCTGGCGAAATTTTCCCAGGAGTTTTATCCGCATCATTTATGCAATCTAGGTAGAGATTGCGGTTTGCACTCAGCATTTGCGTGCGGTGTTCTCTACTGGTGGGAGATTTGTGCGTGTGTATGCATCGATACCGCACAGTGTGGGCTTGGTGATTAGCTCACGGTTTGACAGGCGTACAATTATCTTGGCACACTCACAGGAGTGAATTTTGTGTTATGCTTATGTGGCTACGAGCTAGGTAGCCGGATTTGACTCATATTGACTTGTAATTTTGTGCAAGGTTTTGCACGGTTATTGGTGCAATTTTGCACTAGGTTTTGAGCCATATTTGCAGACTTTTGTTGATGCGATTCGAGCCAGTTTATGGCTGATTTGGTTGACATTTACTACTCATTGTTGGTTGCTCTTTTGTGAGCATTATGGCTGTTTTTTCATTTGACTTCGAGCGTTATGGTCTGACACAGTTTGATGGTGCATATTTTGTTGCTTGGAAGGAGCATATGCTTGTTGCATTGGCGGATTTGGGGCAGGATAAACCCTTGCGTGGTTTATCGGCGAAGCCCAAGTCTATGCGTGATGATGATTGGCATGATCTTGATGAGTTCGACAAGTCTAAGATTCGTTTGCATCTAGTTGAGTCTATTTACTGGCAGGTCTCGAGAGAGACCACAACTCATGCTTTATGGCAGAGTTTACATGCTATGTACGCGGCATCCATGTCTACAGGGGAGTTTAGTCCCACTTCTATGTCCATGAGAGAGATTGGTCCCACACGCAAGTCTCGACGGCATAGAGACTTGACATGTTGTCATTGTGGACATAGAGGTCACATTAGGCGTCGATGTTTTCAGGCGTTTGAGACAACGGAGACGACAGATGCGTGATGCATATTTGGGTATGACAGATGCTAGTGAGTCTTCACATTGGTTACTAGATTCAGATACTACTTTCCATGTCATGTTGCATCGTGAGTGGTTTAGCACGTTTTCTAGTGGGAGACTTGGTTGTGTGCACATGGCTGATGGTGTTGTGTATGACATTGAGGGTGCAGGAGACATATGTTTGTCTATGCCCAATGGTATGAGATTTACCCTGCGTCATGTGCGTTATGTGCTAGATCTGAGATGGGATTTTATCTCAGTCAGACTGTTACGGGATAGTGGATGTCGGGTATCGCTGCTTGAGCGATCTTTTGCATTGCATTTGGGTTCGCTAGTGATTGCGAGAGGTGCTAGAGTTGGCACATGGTACCCATTGCATGTAGTACTGGTGCGAGATGGTCGAGTCTCAATCTTGTTACAGCCATGCAAAGAGCGAGAGACCCGGAGAGTCTCTTTTGCTCATGGGTTGCAAGGTACTTTGCATGGAGTGCAGAGTAGTGAGCTCGTTGTGCACACAGTTGGGGCACGACTTGAGTAGTCACACAGAGAGGTGACAGAGTCAGACATGCATGCTTTGCTAGTGACCGAGCAAAGCAGAGAATCAGTTGTGCGAGATACTTCTATGCAGGATAGACAGGTAGAGCGGTCTTGCTCTAGTGAGTCACGACAGGAGGACGTTGTGCAAGAGTCTATGCATACGGAGTTAGAGCATGAGAGCTCTAGTGAGTCATACCAGTTTGAGTGGTCATGTTTCAAGTGGATGATTGCAGAGGAGGCTGAGATGTCAGCGATTATGCAGTCATTCCTTTCTATGCTCGACAGTGAGCATGGGGATATAGTTGTGCAGGATATGTCTTCCAGCAGACACCTAGAGCAGCTGGTTTGCTCTGAGGTTGCACGACAGGTTGATGCGTCTTTTGCGGATAGTAAGGAGATGCATGTGGCTCACATGCCTTGTCAGTTAGAGATTCCTATTTCCAGGGATATATATGTCGATGCATGCTCCGTAGAGCTAGCAGGGCCCGCTAGCATTGCATCGGCGTTTGGTGGTCTCATCTATGAGATGCTGATCTTGAGACTGGATATCGCAGCTGCAGTTGGGGTTGTCAGTCGTTTTTTGATTGATGATGCCATAGTGCACGAGGGAGATATGAAGGTATTGCGTACGTGTGCGGTACGTCTGGTGGTGTATGGACTTACACGGGAGCAGGACATCCGGATGCACAGGATCACAGCCATCCAGTGGGCATCAGTTGAGAACGGTTTTCTCTCGCCTTTTGTAGTCTTTAGACTAGGTTCTCTTGCTTAAAGTTGCACTCGCCTTTAAGTGGGAGGTTGTTGGGGTATAGGCGCCTCTGCCTTGCCTAGTGGCCTAGAGTCTAGGCGCCCACTGACTTGTATACCTTATACATAGCATAAGTGTATAGGGGGCTGCTCACTCTTTGAGTCTTACCACCCATATCTGTGTGTCGTGTGTCTCCTTCTCTCTCTCACTCTCCGTCTATGGTGCTCTCCGATCCCCTTCAATACATCCCAACCAAAATAAGCTGCCAATGCACGTAGAAAATGCACACTAGTCATACGACAAGTGGGAGAAAAAGTCTCTTCAGAATCTATGCCTTTTGCCTATGCAACCTTTTACAACAAGTCGAGACTTATGACGATCAATCTCACCATTCGGCTCGCATTTCAACTTGTAGACCCACTTTATACCAATGGCATTTTTCCTTGGAGGCAAATTACATAATGTCCATGTGTCATTCTCTATAAGTGCATCATATTTTGATTGCATGGCAGCCATCCAATTTTCTAAATTCTGTGCTTCATAAAACATTTGAGGTTTGTCAACATCATGTGAGCTAGACATAACCAAAGCATAACAATCTGATGCATAAGATGCATGGCACGAACCTGAACTAGTACGACTAGACAAAGGTGCATCCAATTTACTGTCACGCAAAGTATGCACCAGTCATTTAGGCATACCTCTAGTCTAAATGGAACCTCCATGATTTTTGCAAGGCAAGGGAAGCTAGAGCCTAAGAGTCCATCACCTAACCACCCATTATATAGCAAAGCCCCTAGCCCTTTGCCCTAGTTGGACTCCCCATTCCACACCACCTAGCCCGGCCCTGCCCTTGTCTAGTCTGGCCTTGCCGGTGTCCTGACATTACTCCCCCCTTAAGAAGAGTTTTCATCCTCGAAAACCAAAGTGGGGAACTTCTTCTTAAGAACACTAATGTTTTCCCAAGTGGAACCTTCTTCAGGTTGGTCTTTCCACTTGATTAAGGCTTGTTGACGTACGTGATGATGTGTACACAACTCATGATAATCAAGAACATGTCTAGGTTAATGCGGTAGGGTAGTAGGTTCAATGAAATCAACCAAAACCTGTTGGTCAATGACATTGTCGTCTCCATGTAACCACTTACATAACAGCTTACATGAAACACAGGATGAATGCGAGAATGTGACGGTAGTAATAATTTGTAGGCACGATCACCTATTCGCTTGAGTATTTTGACAGACCCACAATATCGGGAAGATAATTTAGGTGTCGGCCTAGTTTTTAGACTTTTTGAATGTTCTGGCACACGTAAAAATACTTCCTCCCCTTCTACGAAGGTAACTTGCCAATGTTTGTCATCAGCGTACTTCTTATACCGATCCTGTGTTTGCTAGACATTCTAACGAGCAAGTTTTAGCATATCCATGTGGTCTTCGAGAAAATCCTTAACCTGTTGGAGTTTTTTGGTTGCCAACCCCACCGTAACTGGTGACTTAGGTTGAGACCTGTACATGAGTATGAAAGGACTCCAACCTATTGTGACATGCTTAGCACTCTTGTAGGCAAACTCGAGAATAGGTAAGTATTCTTCCCAGTCTGACTATTTTTTGCTGAGGTATGCTCTTAGTATATCCTCTGGCACCGTTCCGTTTGACCATCTATTTCTGGATGATCAGCTATACTGAGGTCTAGTTGTGTACCCAATCGTTTAAATACAGCTCTCCAAAAGTGGTTGTTAAACTTGGAATCCCGGTCGCTAATAATGTTACTTCGCAAACCATACAATTTGTATAGATTGTCCACAAATAACTTGGCTAATTTTGGTGTCTTAACCGTATCGGATTAAACTTACATAGTTTAGTCAACCTGTCTACGACCACCCGTACCAATTCATGACCTCGTACAGTGGGTGGTAAACCCACAAGAAAATACTTAGACATGGTTTCCCATTTTCCATTGGGAATCTCCAAAGGATGTAAGAGTACTCCTGCTTTCAGGTGCTCTGCTTTGTTAACTTGACATTTTTGGAAATGGAAGACATAAGCTTGAACAAAGCCATGTATACCTAGCCAGTAAAATTGTCGTCATACGAGAGCATAAGTTTTTATAATCCGCGGGTGCCCTGCACTTGAACTATCATGACATTCATAAAGAATTTGGGGTTGAATGTCTATGTCCATCGGTACACAAACACTCCCCTTATGGAGTAGGTACCCATTGTCGATGGTAAAATTCTTCCATCGTTGTAGTTCATCACTTGATAAAGACGAACTAGGTGTGGAGGTTAACAGTACAGTACCGTCATTGGAGTGAGAAGGGTGCCTCTTTTGAACATGGCTCCATACTTTGGAATATGCTTCGTGAACAATAGCGAATTGATCTTTGGCATTCGACTTAGAGCTTCTGCCGATACATTGTATCGGCCTTTGCGATACCTTAGCTTGGCGTCATATTCCTAAAGGATCTCAACCCACCTGGATTTTCGACCCTTTCAAACTGTTTGTTGTGTAAACCATTTGATGCTTTCATGGTCAAACACAATCTTAAACTGAGCACCATACAAATAATGCTGCCATGTTTTTAAGGCAGACACTATTGCATAGAGTTCGCGTTCATAAGAAGAATAGTTATGTTGAGCTGCATCAAGCTTCTTGCTTTCAAATTCAATCAGTCGTCCGTCTTGTAACAAGACTGCTCCAATATCATGGTCACTAGCATCCGTTTCCAAAACGAATGGTTTCAAAGGATCTACAAGAGCCAGTATAGGAGTTGTAGCTATTGCATCCTTGAGCGTATCGAAACTGTCTTATTGAGCGGATTCCCGGTAAAAAGATTTACCTTTGCATTTTAGTTGATTCGTCATATGAACAACAATTTGAGTATAGTTTTTAATGAACCTTCGGTAAAAACTTGCAAATCCTGAAAATATATGTAATTCTTCCAGATTTTTAGGAGGAGGCCATTTCCGGATGGTATCCACTTTGGATTGATCCATGTATAGCCCGTTAGCTGAAATACATGCCCTAAATAATGAATTTTATCTTTTAGAAAATCACATTTAGATTCCTCGGCATATAACTTGTTTGTGCGTAACAACTCAAACACATGCCTGAGATGTTGTAAGTGTTCTTCTTCAGAAGCACTATAGACTAGGATGTCAACGAGGAAAACAATGACAAATTTTCCCAGACATGGCTTCAAGAAACTATTCATAAGTGTCATGAATTTTGCGGGCGCATTGGTTAACCCAAAGGGCATCACCAAAAACTCGTAGTGTCCAAACCGGCAAGTCGAATACGGACTTGGTGATATCCTGACCGCAAGTCTATTTTCGTAAAAATGCAAGCATGAGTGAGCTTATCAAACAACTCATCTACTCTAGGCAATGGGTATTTGTTCTTAACCACATTTAAGCCACAGTAGTCTACGCACATGCGCATACTGCCGTCCTTTTTCTTCACTAAGAGGATAGGCGAAGCCCATGCTGAAGAAATGGGTTGTATAAACCCTCTGCTAAGGTAGTCAGCAAGCTGACATTCCACCGTAGTAGCTTCTGGATAACTCATACGGTAAGGTGGTTTACTAACAGGTTTACAGCCTGCAACCATGTCAATGCTATGTTGTACTGATCGTGTCAGCAATAATCCTGATGGCAAATCATTAGGAAATACATCTTGAAATTCCTTTAATAATTTTATGTAATTAACTAGAAACGTTGGGTGTTTAGAATTAGCAATTGGTGGAATAGAAGAGAGAGAAGAATGCAACATTCAAGAATGTTCAACAAACTCAATGTTAGAAAGAAAATGAGATATTGAGTAACAGAAGAAAACCGGATGATCTCTTTCATTATCAAAAACGAGCTGCATAAGCTCAGCGGTACAAATCAGTGGTGATGAAGGTATATCTTTTTCTCCTAATAACAACACATGTGCGACATGGGATTCAAACATCAAGTTATTGTGCTCATAGCTACACTTCAGTGATGGTCCTAGGCTATGCAACCACTCCCTACCAAGAACCACATCAGCCCTTTCCATGTTCATAACATGAAAATTCAAACATGTAGAGTACCCTTGTACTTCCAATGGAACAGCTCAACATTGAGTATCCCATATTTCATTATCATGTCCATTCATCATTGCTACCTTGTAGTGGTGGGTACTAGGAGTTTGAGGTTTTTCACCAATTCGTAATTGATGAAATTTTGAGTAGCACCGTCATTGAGCAAGCTGCGCACCTTGTGCCCTTGCAGATATCCATGCATACGTACTAACTCATGTGGTCCAAAGGTTGGTTGCCACATGGAAGCTGTGAGACAGCATTCATGCACCACCTCAGTGTGTGTTACTTCCACTCTAGAGAATCTTGAGGAAGAATCAAGAGGAAGCACTTGCACCCTGTGCACTGCTTTCTCCTTGCCCTTAGCAATAAATTTCCCCTTCGGACAATCCTTTTTGCCATGGCCTCTTCCTAAACATTGAAAACATAATTTTTATTTCTTGGCTTTATCAATGTCCTCAGGAGAGAGAGGACCCCTGGACCCCTTGGGTTTTTTAGATGCATCTGAATTGGCAACTAGAAATTTTCTTTTATTGTGTCCATACTAAGTGCGTGTATTACCATGTATATTAGCAAGCACGTGACTATTATGTGTTTTCTTCTCATCAGGATCATCATGAATATATGCTTTCACTATGGCTTCCTCAATTGTTTTAGGGTCTTGGGTCTTGACATACTTCTTAAGCTCGGGTGTTAGACCTCGTATGAACCCCCATACGTGTTGAAAGGTATCTAAACCTTCCAACTTGAGGATAATGTCCCCATAGTGAAAGATATATTCAAGGAGTGATGGGTATTGGCGCATGAAACATGTATCCCAAGCCGTCCAATTCTGATCGGCCTTGTTTGTAGGCAAAAATTCCGTGCTAAACATTGCTTCAAAAGTTGCCCAACTCTGTGGTATGATGTTCTTCTCCTTGAGAGACATTCACCATTTGTTTTCCTTCTAGAGTTAGGCTCATTTTCAGAGCTCTGATCGCATCCAAAGTATGTCGTAAGGCATGAATTCGATCCCACTTGCTAAGAAAGATATTCACTGCATCCTTATTGCGGTCCCGGTCTTCTCCCTTAAAAATCAGTGGTTTGGTGTTCTTTAATAATTCATCCACCTCTTTTGCAGTGAGAGTATGCAATGTATCATCATTTGGGCCTTGCCATAGATTAGAAATGCCCTGCCATTGTGTGGCAACGTGCTCATGCATGTGTGTGTCAGCAAGACTCTTAGACTGCTGATGCATTGATTGAACTACTAATGTGGACAGTTTAGTAACATTTTCATTTAAAGCTTTAAAATTTTCATTCATGGCTGTCATGCATGTCCAATGTGCACAAAATTCTTGAATATCGAGCAATTCATAAGTATCTTCACTTGCCGTAGCGTCGCGGGTACTCTCCTTGAGAGGATCCGGCCATGTGCCATCATTGGCAGGATCAGGAGTACTTTGCTCAAAATCAAATGTCATATTGATATCCGAATCCATGGCTACACAGTGCGGTGGAAGGAGTACTAAAAAAAAATACCCGATGTTGAGAGCACTCGCGAAGTATAATGAGCCTTGCTAACTCCGTCAAAATGGAGAGTAGTCCAGTGGAGAGTGATTCGAATTGTCCGCCGTATATGGAATTCCACAAGTTTTGATAGCTGAATAATTAGGCTTGAAAGCATAATTGATTTCACCAAAAAATTATACTGCAACTCTGCCAAATTGGTGGTCTTGAAATCTTTGAGTTTATGCGTAATATGTAGAAAATTTGTGTTGAAATGTGTGTCGGCTTCATCGATGCCATCCTTTCCGGCCTTGCCGTACTCGCACCTGGAGTGGAGTAAGGGGGTGGGGTACCCACTGTGGGTACCGCCCCTTATGCTTAAATTTTTTGTGTATCGCCACTACCCCTAAGGGGGTTGGGCACCCTCAAGTGGGAAATAAATGCAGCAAACGGCTATGTCCATGAGCGGGTAGCGCGCAGGTGCTTGGAGCGCCTGGGGCGGACGATGCCATGCACAAGAAGCTTTATCCCTGTGTGGAGAAATGCCAAGCAGGCCCTTGCGCCTCTGATGAGCCCGCGTGACGTCAGTTTGGTGCTCCTGCACTCGGCGGCCCTCCTTGCCAAGCTCGCGTGCCCACATGCTTCTTCTTCGTTGACTTCCTTCGCAAGGGGTGATCCCCACAGAATTGGACCACAACATGCAAGGCTTGTGTGGCTAGAAAGCACCACGCCTTCCCCTTTCCTAAAATAGGCCCTTAGGTCTGATACAAGTGTAAGGCAAGGGAAGCTAGAGCCTGAGAGTCCACCACCCAACCACCCATTCTATAGCAAAGCCCCTGGCCCTTTTCCCTAGTTGGACTCCTCGTTCCACACCGCCTAGCCCGGCCCTGCCCTTGTCTAGTCCGGCCTTGCCGGTGTCCTGACAATTTTCGACATGTAATATCAAAGAATTAAAAACAATTTTGTCGCGAGGAAAAAAAGCAGAGGGAACAAGAGAGGACTGCGCCGAAGAAGACAGAGTGCGAGCAGAGTGAAGATAACGCATGCTACATCGATTATGCACCAAGCTACGGATGAGCTATGGATACGCACAATATTCCCTATTTACATTGGGTTGAGATGTAGAGAGAAAGAGAGACATGAGACAAGAGACACACCATATACGCTCCCAAAGACCGATTCATATTGAGGACAAGATACAACTGTTGAGATGTAGAGAGAAAGAGAGAGACGAGACAAGAGACACACCATATACGCTCCCAAAGACTGACTCATATTGAGGACAAGATACAAATATATACGTGAGACCAAGTTGAGTAGAGTGAGCCATATATAGCTCCAACACCCCCACTCAAACAAAGGTCTCTAGCTTTGGATGAAAAACCCCTTGGGGAGTTCAAGGGAAAAACCCAAGCCCCTATACAATGTGAAAATATGAACCAGCGATGATGATGTGAAAGTGAATTGTGCATCTATGTACAAATATTCAAGTTACTCAGAGATCACAATGTGAAAATGTGGAGTGTGCATAGTGCATGGTACCTAAAAGATTACAATGTGATATGTACAAAGCTATTACAATAGCAAAGAAGCTAATCTAGAAAGAGTGAGGCCGAAGCAACTCCAAGCTCCGAGCACAAGAGGATGAAACATACTTAATACCTGCCATAATGATAATGGATAGCAATGTGCTTTGAATTATTATGCTGAATAGACCAATGCTTAAGAGAAGGACATGCAAGATGTTGTCCAAGATAATTAGCAACAAACACAATATTAGGACGAGTGTTCATGCCAACAAACTGAAGACATTCAATCAAGTTAGCATAAGGTTGATTTGTGACAAGTTGACCGCCATTGTCAGAAGTGTTCTTCGTAGAGCTCGCAAGACAAGGTGTGTTGGCTGAATGTGCATATTCCATACCAAATTTTTGAATAGTATCTACAATAAACTTTGACTGTCAAAGGAATAAAATACCACTTGTACGGTCCCATTGGATTTGAATGCCAAGACACGAGTGAATCTCTCAAGATCCACCATATCAAATCCACATATATAAAGAGAAAGAATCACAAAACTTCTACCTTGGCATTTTATGTATAAGTTGGGGTCTGAAGAGCAAGAGATGAATCCTTTAGAGGTGAGAAAAAAATCAAATTTTGTATACCAGGCTCGCGAAGCTTGTTTGAGACCATATAGTGCCTTATGGAGTTGAGCAACAAGGTCTTCTTTACTTTGAATAACAAACCCTTCTGGTTGTTCCATATAAATTTTCTCTTCCAAGTCACCATTAAGAAAAGCAGTTCGCACATCCATTTGATGAGCTTCTAAATCAAATTGAACAGCAAATGCCAATAAAACTTGAACACTTGTAATGGGAACAACTGGTGAAAAAGTATGTTGATAATCAACACCACCTACTTGGGAGTAACCTTTTGCAACTAAACACGCCTTGAACTTGTCAAAAGATCCGTCTACTTTTACTTTTGTCTTATACACCCACTTACATTTAATAGCTCTACGACCAGGAGGTAATTCAGTTAGTATCCATGTACCTTTAGAGATAAGAGAATCGTACTCTGCTTCCATAGCCTCTTGCCATTGATCCTTTTGTGGTGAAGAGATAGCTTCATCATAAGTAACGGGATCTTCACAAGTAGAAAAAGCATTATCAGCAATATCGTCATCATAAACATGACATGAGCCATGTTCAAAATCAATAGGAAGATCAACAATAATATCAATATCATCATTGGCAACATTCGGAATGGATGGTTGTGAAGAGGAAAGTTGCTCTATAGGAAGAGTTCCATCATCTGAAAGAAATGGAAAAGCCTTAAAGCAATGATTTAGTATAGTCAAAATAATCCATGGATCATGAGCCTCCCATAAGCTGTTCGTTAAAAGTAGCATCACGATTCACAATTACTTTCTTGGAGGAAGGGTCATAGAATTTGTAGCCTTTGGAAGTGTCAGAATATCCAATAAAAATAACTTTAAAACCATAAGAGTCAAGCATTGTTCGTGTTTCTTTGGGAACATGAATATAAGCAATACATCCAAAGGTTCGAAAATGAGATACAGAAGGAATGTCACCTGTCCATGCTATGATGGGTATCTTACCAGAGGGTGCAGTAGTAGGAAGATGATTTTGAATAAATACTGTTGTCAAGGTATCTTCAGCCCAGAAAACACGAGATAAGCCTGAATGAATTAGCATACGTCTTACAGCATTGAGAATAGTGAGATTCTTTCGTTCAGCAATGCCGTTTTGTTGAGGCGAATATGGAATAGTGTGTTCATGATGAATTCCATTGTCAGCACAGGAACTCACGAACTCTCAAGAAACATATTAGCCTCCATTGTCACTACGAAGCTTCTTAAGGCCACAACTAGTTTGAAGTTCCGTAGCCTTGTGGAATTGTTTGAAAACAGATAAGGCTTCATATTTTTGTCTAAGTAGAAATACAGTTGTATACCTTGAGAAATCATCAATGAAAGTAATGAAGTAGAGATATTCTGATCTCGAAGAAGGTAGAGATCCACATATATCAGTTCGAACAAGATCCAATATGTCACGAGAATGCGTTGTATTTGAAAGAGGAAAGGGTTTACGATTGTGTTTCCCAAGAGCACAAAATTCACGAATTCCCATATGGGGATGGGCTTTAAGATTCATGCCATAAACAAGATCACGACGTTGAAGATCAAGGAGTTTTGACAAATCAGCATGAACAAAACAGTGATGCCATTCTTTGCAATCATGATCACCTAGAGCAGTGACAACATTTGTTACAACATCGTTGAGAGAGAGTTCAAACAAATTACCGTTTCGAGGAGCAGTGGCTATAGTCTGTTCATCGTTCTCAATTCGGCATTTGGTATGATCAAATCCAACACACAGACCAAGATCAACAAGTCTAGCAACCGAAAGAAGATTACGTTGAAGATCTGGTACATATAATACTCCTCACAAAATTTGAGTGGAAGAAGATAAGGTGCCAAGATATAAGTCTCCAATACCCTTTACTTGACAAGTAGTATCATCAGCAAGATAAACAACACGTTGAACTGGTAGTGGATGATAGTTATGGAGCCACTTAGACTGATATGTCATATTTCCTGTAGCACCAGAATCGACAATAAAAAGTGATCCATCACGTACATAAAGTATTCTGTTTGGAGCAGCTGAACATAGGACGCAGCTTGTTTCTGGTACAATGTTTTTTCGATGTTCAGTAGCATATGCTCTATTATGAGCTGTGTCGAATCGACGCTTATAGCACATATGAGTGGGATGATCAGATCGTCCACAATATTCACAAGAAGAAGAAGAAGAGTCTCTAGATAAACCTGATTGTTCCGTAGTAATACTGTGTTCTTCATCATATTGACGTGCCCAACAATCATCTTCATTATGGCATTTCTGTTGTAGTAAGAACATTGCTTATTAGGAAATTTGCGACGAGAGAAAATATTACTGCGATTTCAAGCATAAAAAGCACGTTCCATCTGTTGTGACTCAGTCTTCTCTTGTGAAATCATAGCTGTATAGTGGCCAGCATTACGACGTTCTTGACGTTGAGAGTATTCAATTAAAGACATGCGGGCTTGGTCGAAATCAAGACCATATTTATTAGAGAGAATAGTAACAATGTTATCATAAGAAGAGTCCTTCACCGTATCAAGGAGAAGTGTAATCAGTTTCTTTTGTGGAACAGGATCACCGACAGCAGCAAGTTGATTAATAATAGATTTGAAAGATTCAATGTGTCCCTTCATGGTAGTACCAACTCCATATTGTAACTTGTTAAGCAACCTTCTCAAATAAAGTATTTCTGTAACAGATTTCTTTTGAAAGTTTGCAATAAGGTACTTCCATACGTCGTGGGAAGTAGGCAGTTCATACATATCAAGCAAAAGGAAATCAGTAAGAGCAGAAAGAATATACCGACGAGCTACTTTATCTCGTCATTGCCAATACATATAGGCAACATTCCAATCTTCAAATATAGGTCCTTCAGTAGTAAGAACGTTATCATTATCCGTATCAACAGGCTGAGGCGGACAAACACGATTTTCAAGAACAACATCAGAGAGTTCATCGCCTTCAAGAATTAACAACATCTTTGCTTTCCAGCCTAGAAATCCTTGGCCTTGGAAAGGAGGAACAGAACGCTTGCGAGAAGGAAAGCCATTGACGGGAATAGTCATAGCCATATCTTGTTGCGAGAAGACGTATAAGATAAGATCGCAGAATCTGCACACCGTATATGGTGAAGGCCGCAATTGAGAATGAGAGAAATATGAAGACTACGTTCTGTCAACAATAAACGCAAGAAGAATGCTCAAGGAGCGTCCAAAGATGTGAGAGACGTCACCCAAAAAAGGCAGGGTAAATAAGTTGTTAATAATAAAAGAGTTCTCAAAATAGAGTGGCGTGAGACGCATGATTGACAGCCACAACACGAATAGCAAAAAATTATATTTTCTCGAAAAAATTATCACCAAAATTAGAAAAACCATCGCGGACGCTTCATGAAGAAGTAGGACGAAGAAAGCTGCGTCAAGCTCTATTGCAATAAAAACGACAAAACTTTCTGCTGCGAACTCTGATTGACGCAAACCTAGAATAGAAGAGCTCGAGGAGACGAACAAGTTTTGGATGAAAAAGCCCATTGCGCTATGCTCCATAGCGATTTTCCCGTTTCTCCAAATTTTGAGCAGAAGACCCCCAAAAATTGAGATGAAGTTCAGGGTGTCATCAACAAGAAAACACAATCAACGATTAGATTGATTAGCAATAAACGCCACACGAAACACTATTCATATTCTTCTTAACAAAAAATAACCACAGTTAACAAGAATGAATGCTCAACAATAAAAGTTGTAGCAATTTTGAATCTTACATGCGAATCGCATACACATATTGTTTTGTCACCATGAATTGAATCGACGCGTGATCGTTACCGCTCTGATACCATGGTGTGATGTAGAGAGAAAGAGAGAGACGAGACAAGAGACACACCATATACGCTCCCAAAGAGTGATTCATATTGAGGACAAGATACAAATATATAGGTGAGACCAAGTTGAGTAGAGTGAGCCATATATAGCTCCCACACATTGTATAAAGTCTTGGACTCATTTAGGTATTCCAAATTATATAAGGTAGAGGGCTCAATTTAATCCCATAGTAGAAACACTTGGAGTCCATGTCTTTATAAGAAGCCCTTTTATGCAAAGAGGATTAATCATTCTTCAGAGCTCACTCTTGTGTGCTCACTCTATGGATGGCCTAGCCTTGAGCTTAATGCTTATGCTTAGAAGGCTAGTGCATAAGAGAACTCGAAGCTATCGTATAGAGTGTTGGTGTCCATGGTGACACAATTGAGCTATCAAAGGACAAGAAGGCATCTAAAATGCAACAGGATTGCCCTAATAAAATATGTATGGCCAGGTTCTTTCATACTATTTTGACTTTCAAAGTTCCATTGATTTTCAATTGGGCAAAAAGGTGGGTGACATTACCACCGAATAGGACTTGGCTTATTTAAAGCAACCTGCGCAATAAGCAGGAAGCGCAAAAAGCTCTCTGAAGGTTGCATGCACGCTACATGGCATTTCATAACACACACACACACACAGTAAGTTGTTGCCAGTACAATTCATGCTCATAAGCACTTATGAATAAGCTGAAAAGCAATGCATAACACACACACACACACACACACACACACACACACACAGTTCATGGTTTCCAGGGCAACTCCGGCTCGTAGGCAGTAGTAGCTCTTCATCTCCGAATAATTCTCAACGCAAGCAACAAAACATCGAGTGGCGGATAGCATCTATTCATGAACCCAAGGATAACCAAGGCAACGCAATTCCAAAACGGCTAATCAACTACTCAAGGTAAAAACAATGTTTCGCTTTACATATTGCATGAGGTATTGCATACCTTAAGGCTTTCAAAAAAAAGTACGCCAAGAGTATCCAAAATGACTGGCTCTGTCAAAGAATTTCTATGTTCTGTCTTCCTTCGATGAAAGCGTAATTTTTTTCATACACGAGCATAGGAAAGCACACAAAACGTGTTTTCTTAGACTAAAACATAACCATGTTTTGATACAACACACATGCATATACACATGGGCATCACTACACCAAAGAGAAAAAATGAAAGGGAAACACCACAGTATCATATCTCCAAATAAATACAAGCATATATGCATAAGTAATACTAAACAAAGTATTACTAATCCGCTAATTCAGTTCAGGTAAAGATCCCTGCTCTCATCTGGTAGGAGTTCCGGCTTTAACTCCTACTTTGTCATATATCAAAGTATCTTGTTATGTAATTTTTATCAAGAAACAGGTTTTTTTTCTATATACAATGTATCTTTGCAAGAAATATTTAAGTTTATCAGTATATGGTTCTTAAAGATGGAGTTTTAAATTCAAACACACACACACACACACACACACACACATACCATCTATATATTAGCATGTATTCCTACAAAATGGGTAGCCCTAGAAATGTATGCGAGCATGCATGAAGAAGACAAGCTGACCCAGATCCATAATTTATCCACATCAACATAGACACTTCAAATTGATTTCACCCATATCCAACAGTCTGCACTACAATAGTCTTCAGCAATCTCTTATAGTTATCTTAGCCCATTTTCCTTTGGCAATTTCCAACACATAGCTTAGAGTAAGTGCAGCAGATATGATTTGCTAAGTGAAGCAAATATGCATTTCTTAGTAGTCTTTTCAAACTATCAAAAATTCATTACAAAAGCACCAATAAATTGATAACCCAATAATGAGCTTTGAGACACCAAGCATTGCACTAGTAGATTTTGGAGTGTTTGGTGCTAGCTTTTCGAGCATTTTTGAGAGAAGTTCTTTTGGGGCTCTGCCTTTGGAAAACACTTGTACTATTTATAAGAGCCCCTGGGACCTCACTTTTCAAATGATCTAGACACAAAATCTAAGAGAAAAGGACCATTGTGGCATAATAATAAAGAAATACCAAAAGGGGCACCAAGGCCAGTGCATCTGGGCATGGAACTCTACCGTGCCGTGTTGACTCTCTCTTTCTCTCTCATAAAGTTAAATGATTTTGTAGTTGTCGTTCATGTGTTATTTATTTCTTGCTTGGAGTTTCCAAGCCTATAAAAGTGGTATCAAAGCTAAAAAATATTTATCTTCTACAAAGGGTCTGATCACTTCTATAGCACAAAATGGGTTCACGTGCGTGAAGAATCTCACAAACACAATACCTCTCAGTGGGGGGGTGAAAAAAGTTGAAATTGTCATGGAAAGTGAAGAAATCAATGAAGATTTAGGCAAAGTTTTGGTAGGGAACTATGCTAGAACAAAGTAAAAACATGTTGGAATTAGGGTTGCAGGAAAACACATATAGCTTGGAGAAGACGAAGGAAGCTCAAGGCACACAACAGATAGTATATTTCTTAGTGTGCAATGGAAAGATAGATAGCCCTAGAGTGATGGACATATATACAATGCACGGGGAAAAAAACCTCCTAGTGAGGGAAAAAATGCCCCGGCGGTCCTAAGTGTGTTCACACACATCACTACCACATGTATATGGTAGAAAATCTCCCCTGGAGTGATGTGATGAACGAGAGCTGGCACATAGAGTAAAGGGAAGTTCCATGCCCTGAGGACATGATCAGTCCACAAAGGGGAGTAAGCCCAAAGCTTTGCGAAAAGCTTCGAACTTCTCATGAGACAATGCCTTTGTGAAAATATCTACAAGGTTATCCTATGTTGGCACTTAAGCCAAGCTGATCTCTCCTACTGAGAGCCTCTCCTTGACATAGTGCTAATGCACCTCAATGTGCTTTGTGCAAGCATTAAAGTCTAGGTTCCTCACAACTGCCAATGAGCTCTGATTGTAAGTATAGATAGTGCTGGCTATGAAGACTACCCTGTACTCAACCTCACAACTGGAAGTGGCCATAGTAGGTTGCTTCTTGCTCAACCATGATATGCATGAGCTGCCAAGCATGAAACAAAAGCCACTTGTGGACACTCGTTTGTCAAAACAAACAGCCCAATCTGAGTCCATTCAAGCATGTAAGTTTGGGGCAATGATCCACCCTTTGGGATAAAACAAGCCAAGATCTAAAGTGCCACTCAAGTAGTGGAAAATCCTCTTCACAACCTGCCAATTCTTAGACCCTGGGCTATGCATAAATTTGCTAACCTGTAAGACTAAAAACTAAATATCAGGCCTCGTGTGCATACATGAATGAGGCATCCAACAACATTTTGGTAAAGAGTGACATCTGCAGGATCACCAACATCATGAAGACTTGATTTCAAACATGTTTCTATGGGAGTGGAAATAGGTTTTCAATCTTCAAGTCCAAACTTACATAGCAATGTCTCTATGTAACTTTTCTAACACAAGGAAATATCTCCATCACATTGCTTAAACTCTACACCCAAGTAATGATGCAATAGCCCGAAATATTTCATCTTGAAAGTAGCATTCAAATTAGCCTTAACATTCAGCAACATGTCTCTCATTTTGTCCAATGATTAGCAAATCATCCACATAAAGAACCACAATGAGAAGTATATCACCCTCACACTTTACATAGAATGTTGTTGGATTGTTACAAAATACTTATTTGACCAAATGAGTGCCAGCCTTCTCATACCAAGAACGAGAAGATTCCTTCAACTCATAGAACACTTTGTTACATATGCACACTTTATCCTCTTGTCCCTTCTTGTTAAACGCGCGAGGCTACGTGACATAAACTTCCTCAAATATGACACCATTCAAGAAAGCAATAACAATGTAGGATTGATGTACATTGCAACCAAAATAAGATGCCAATGCACATAGAAAATGCACAGTAGTCATATGACAAATGAGTGGAAAAGTCTCTTCCTAACCTATTTCCTTTTTGTCGTGCATAACCTTTTACAACAAGTCGAGCCTTATGACGATCAATCTCACCATGCAGCTTGCATTTCAACTTGTAGACCCACTTTGTACCAATGGAATTTTTGCCATGAGGCAAATTACATAAATTCCATGTGTCATTTTCTATAAGTGCATCATATTTTGATTGTGTGGCAGCCATCCAATTTTCTAAATTCTGTGCTTCATAAAATGATTGTGGTTAATCCTCAACATTATGTGAGCTTGACATAAGCAAAGCATAACAATTTGATGCATAAGAGGGATGGAAAGAACTTGAACAAGTATGACTAGACAAAGGTGCATCCAATTTACTTTCAGCTCACGAGCTACAACTTTTGTTTGTATCACCTTTTCAAATTTGGGGAGCATGTGATCTTTAAAAATTCAGCAAAACTGACTGTTTTTTCCACTGCACAAGGTCCTTGTGAGGTCCTTCTTTGGATGATTCTTTTGAATACCTCCAAGAGTGAGCTCCCCATGGTGCATGCATGCAGTCCACATACCATTGACCTTATTTGGTAGGTCTATAATTGAAGATATTGTTGAGATCATGATATAAGTGAATAGTACAACTACGAAAATCAAATATTGAGGGGTCTAAAAAAATATGTACATGCCAAATATAAATAATATAGGTGGAAAAAATATAAAGGGGTCAAAATAAATCTCTCTCATTATAAGTCTACCATAAAAAGATGAATATTTTTTGTGTTCTAATTTATGAGAGTAAAAGAGAATAGATGTAGGAAGGAAAAATCACAATAGTGAAAAAATATACACATAAATAAAACTAGTTTTTTTGGATTTTTGTTGGGATGGAGTTACACCAAAAATAAGAGAAGCTTACATGAAATTATTTTTATATGGAATATAGAGTATGCAAAATGGTAAGAAAAAATATGGTAATGGTGAGTCAATGTACATAGCATAAATAACACACCATAGGTAGAAATATTTAAATAAATACCAAAATAATAATGAAAGATCCTTTTGTTTAGGCCCTTTATACAATGAAATATTTACACACAAATGGGCCATAATATACTTATATTTTTTATTTTTTTCGCTCAACTAGCCCAGTGACTAGTTAGTTGAGGGTTTTTAAGAAGATATGGGAAAAGTCCCCTAACTCACACACACCTATATACAGTGAAATGGTAGGGATAGCCACAATGTTTGGATGATTTTGGTAGGGTGGGTTAACTCACTATGGCAATTACGGAAAGCCGACAAACGGCTATCATTAGCCCTCCCCCAGGATGATGGTATATTCATGTACCATCATAGAGCATCTTTTCCAAAGAGACTGCTTCAAAGTCCTTGACGAGGTCTTCATTGTTTGGCCCCTCAGAATTTTGATTTGAGTTACACTCATGCTTCACGGAAAAATACCTACATGAGATAGCTTCCTTTTGACAGATCTTTGGTAGATCCTTTGGTAGAAGGCGACTCAAATAAGGCTTCAAGCTTTAAGTGCACTCATGTGTGGCAGTCTGTAGATGATATTTTTCATTTTCTTGAAAGGGAAAATCTAACCCTTGATGAGATTGTTAACAAGGGAGGAAGATGGACACAAGAGATGACAGAGGGGAAGAGAGAGTGAGACAACTCAAATTGTGTAGAGCACCCACTGAGTACACATATATAATGGGGACTCCTAGCTATATATAGCACAGGGGTTGGTATATATATCTCCAACACCCCCACTTAAATAGGAGTCCCTAATTGTGGATGAGAAAACCCTTGGGCGTAGAAGGGAAAAATCAACAGCACCATGTACATACACTATTATATTAGCAATGATCAAATATTACAAAATGAATTTTCTAGAAGCTACATCATTCGATAATATACATTGTGCTCTTTCAAATGTCTTTGGAAGTACATGATGCAATATCTTTGAGCCCTTGTACATGCTGCTTGACGTGACTTTTATCTTGTAAATGACATCAGCCCAAAAAACATATCAAAATGTGAAGGTTAAAAGAATGATCACATCACATTGTCCTTAGAGACGGTTCACTATGGTGCTCTAGAGACGACATAGAAACAAACGTAATGTTGATGCAATCACGTGTGCACAAAGTCGGTACATAAACTCTATGAAACACTAGTGGTGCATAGTCACAACTACCAAATCCTTGATGACAAGAATGATAAGAACCATAGCACCAATGGTGACTAGGGTGCATGCAATGAGATGATAACTACCATAGCACCAATGACAACGAGGGTGCAATAAGATGATAACACCCATAGCACCAATGATGACGAGGTTGCAACTTGAGGCTACATGGAATAAGATGATAACAACCATAGCACCAATGACGACAAGGATGGAATAAGACGATAACACCCATAGCACCAATGATGATATTGAGGGTGCAATAAGACAAGAACAATGATAGCAACATGAAGTACCTATAACAAGGGTGCAATAGAATGATATCAACCATAGTGCCATTAAATATCGATTTCACAAAAATCAAGGTTTTTGCTATAAAACAAGAAACCAGGCTTCCAAGTACTCATATATTAATAAAAGGTGAATTATCACATCACTAAGAAAAGAATTAGTAAATTCCTTATGTACAAAGCATAAGTGTTAAACTGCATGAATCATGTAATTAATGATGAACATCAAATGATGTTTTATGACAAGAGCGACGAGTAATATTTTTCCAAATACTCTAACTTGTTCATACTTTATTATATACCCAAGAGTATATGAAAACTTGAGTCTGATCGAAGGAAATAGAGACAAAATAAGAAATACAAATAACAAGATATTGAACCATGTGTGGTGATTACCATGCATTAAACCATCCACTATGATTACCGTGCGGTAAACCCCAAGTCCTGTGGATGTGCATGACCATTCCCCTTACGTAAAATGCACATAAGAAGTCAGTTTGAGTCCTAACCCTTAAAATCACTATGTGGAAGCGTCATCATCTGCCACCATTAGCCACTAATAAGTGAACTCTACTTATAACACAGAAACACACTTTATTTATAGCCCACCATCAGACATTACGAGATTTTAACTAGCATTCTAAAAGATAAAAGACAAAAGTAAAAATAGCTCTTCTTTGTGAACGTGTGGCCGATTGTTGGGGACGGTCGTAGCCGTCATGAGGGGAATTGAATCAAGAGTCGATACTGAACCATGTTACAAAAGTAGTCCAAGTGCAAGCATTCGAGAGGCAAGATATAACTAGAAAGGTATGTGGCCTTTCAGATTACTATCTTGTAGTTGATTATCACGTGAGTCCGATAAACAAGGTTTCGTGGTGTCGCTTATCATCATCATGGCTTTATGTACCATGATATCACACTATTCACCATGGCATTAGAGATGCTTAGAATAATTTTGAAAAAGAAATCATCATGGCTCTACGTGCCATGGCATAAGAGATACTTTCTTCAAAACAAATAAAAATTGTAAAATAGTAATCATCATCATGGCTTTACATACTATGGCATCAGAGACACTATTTTTCTGAGGAAATGCAAAATCTACAAAAGCTCAAAGACAATGACTAGTAAAAGATAAGGTCTTGGTAAATCTTATCATCTATACATCAATGATTCACATGAAGACCATCACACACGTTAGGATACCATCATAAAATGATCATAAAATTATGTGAAGTATATTATGACAAATCATGACAAGATCAATAGAATGTATCAAGAAACAAAGACATGGATGGAGAAAATAAAGACACAATATATGATATCATGAGTGCAGAGGACCCTTGTGACATAATAATAAAGAAATACTGAAAGGGGCACTAAGACCAGTGCATCTAAGCATGGAACTTTGTCGTGCCGTGTTGACTCTCTCTTTCTCTCTCATAAAGTTAAATGATTTTGTACTTGTTGTTCATGTGTTGCTATTGATTTCTTGCTTGGAGTTTACAAGCGTATAAAAGTGGTATCAAACGTCAAAAGTATTCTTCTTCTACAAAGGATCCGATCCGTTCTATAGCACACATGGGTTCACATGAAGAATCTCACAGAGACAATACCTCTCAGTGGGAGGTGAAAAAAAGTTGAAAATTGTCATGGGAACTAAAGAAATCAATGAAGATTTAGGCAAATTTTCTAGTAGGGAACTATGCTAGAAAAAAGTACAAACACGTTGGAATTAGGGTTGCGGGAAAACACACATAGCTTGGAGAAGATGAAGGAAGCTCAAGGCACAGAACAAAGAGTATATTACTTAGTGTGCAATGGGAAGATAGATAGCCCTAGAGTGATGGGCATATATACAATGCATGGGGGAAAAAACCAGAAAAAAATGCCGCGAGGCTCTTAACTGTGTTCACACATCAGTACCACATGTATATGGTAGCAAATCTCACCTTGAGTGATGCGGTGAATGAGAGCTTTCACAAAGACTAAAGGGAAGTGCCATGCCCTGACGATATGATCACTCCACAAAGGAGAGTAAGCCCAAAGCGTTGCTGAAAGCTTCCAACTTCTCACAAGACAGTGTCTTTGTGAAAATATCTGCAAGGTTGTCCTATGTTGGCACATAAGCCAAGCTGATCTCTTGTGCTAAGAGCCTCTCCTTGACATAGTGGTAATGCACCTCAATGTGATTTGTGCGAGCATGAGAAAATGGGTTCCTTGCAACTGCCAATGCGCTTAGAGTGTCAGTGTAGATAGTGTTGGCAGTGTCGTATCCAATACCCAAATCATCCATAAGGCGTCTGAGCATCAAAACTCAATTGTAGCTATGAAGACTTGCATGTACTCAATCACACAACTTGAAGTGTCCATAGTAGGTTGCTTCTTGCTCAACCATGTTACATTTGCACACCTTATCCTCTTGTCCTTTCTTGACAAAACCGTGAGGCTGCATTACATAAACTTCCTCAAATATGTCACCATTCAAGAAAGCAGTAACAATGTCGGATTGATGTACATCCCAACCAAAATAAGCGGTCGATGCACATAGAAAATGCACACTAGTCATACGAAAAGTGGAGAGAAAAGTCTCTTCATAATCTATGCCTTTTTGCTGTACATAACCTTTTACTACAATTCAAGCGTTATGACGATTAATCTCACCATCTAGCTCGCTTTTCAACTTGTAGACCCACTTTGTACCAATGGTATTTTTTCCAGGAGGAAAATTACTTAAAGTCCATGTGTCATTTTCTACAAATGCATCATATTCTGATTGCATGGAAGCCATCCAATTTTCTACACTCTGTACTGCATAAAATGATTGAGGTTCCTTAACATCATGCACAGAAATCGACGCAGGTACTGACAAAATAGCGTTAATTTTTAAACTAAATAGTGCTGAAATAAGCCTCAGAAGAGACGCTGGTATTGTAGAATTGGTATAACCATCAGTATCACAGGCATTGAAATACATCTTTAAATAGGCATCTGAATATGCAACGTAATAAGCAACGGTATTTATATACTAAATTCCAACGCTCATACCATTGCCCCTATCGATGGTGATACTCTTACTTGTACTGACAACCAAAACCTGCAATTTTTTTTTGGACAGAGGAGACCGGGAACTAATGCTGCATATACTGCAGCAAAAGAAAACAACCTTGTCTACTCAAAGAAAGAGTTCACAAGCAGCCGCGCTCCACCTACAAGCTGACGCTAAAGAACGAGCGTATGGCAATTAGCAAAATTGTAAGAATAACATAACTTGTTAACATAATTAAAACATGAGTCAAAAACAGTAAAACCATAAACATAACATGTTTGCCATACCATGGTAACTTGCTTGTCATACCATAAACATAATATCCATACCATCATTGCACAACCATAACCATAACCATCACATGATTGCTATACCATCATAGCAAAACCATAACCATCACCTGATTTCCATACCATCATTGCACAACCATAACCATAACCATAACCATTAGATGATTTTCATACCATCATAGCAAAATCATAATCTTAAGTTGACTGTCAAACCTTAACCATAACATCTGTGGCATACCATAAACATAACCATAAACCATAAACATAAGCACTACAAAATTGTACATATGCAAACAATCACTGAGTGAAAAGACCCTCATGGTAATTCCTCCCAATGGAGGTTGTCTCCCTCCTCTTGCAGCTGGGTCAAAAGGGCCACAAGTCCATGCTTGTACCCATACTTCTCCTCTTGCGTGTCGGAAGGCGCTTCACGGCAACTTCTTGCAAAATTATGGTTTAATCATTAGATAAATCTTCAAATAATATATATATTATCAATAATTTAAAGCATACATATAATACTTACAAACTCATGTCGAAGCGTATCGTAGCCTCCATTCCCAAGATGTGACGCTGCAGTAGACTCCAAACGTGCTCTGGCTAAATCTCTCTACTGCTGAAATCTATTGGGATTGTCTTGTGTCTCTCATGCAATCCCCGTCCACTCCTCTGCATCCAACCATGCTGGCTTGGGACTCTTGTCATTGTACCTCTCTCTCGCCTCTGACCGATGGTGTGACATTGTGGACCTCGCCACACTCAAGATTGAGTTCTTCGAGACTTGATCGTACCCCTTCTGCCAGCATGTACTCTCTTTGAATGGCCTGCAGTACGAAGAACTGAGATTTTGGCCATGCGTGCAAGACTTTGCATCATCTCTCCCTCCTCATCGTTGCTATCATGTCGTCAATATGAACAGAATAGCTAAGGTTGATCCAGCAGTACTACGTTCAATGTTATCACCTTCTATGTTGGAATCCATGTCAAAGAACGCACAACATCTGCTCCAGCTCTATTTCTTGAAATGCCGCTTCAGGTATTAGTTGTGAGGACTTAGTCGATGGCTGATCGTTTGAAAATTGTCTTATCTGGGATGAAGCTGGAGCAGTATCTACTTGCGGACTTTGACCGTCAATCTCTAGACCATGAGATCGATGTACTTGCTCTATCGAAAAGAGACTGTGATTGCGTATGTGTTGGTCGCACATTTTTTGTTTTCGAAAGATCCTATCATCCATACTTTATCTACCAATGATGCAACAAATAATTAAAACACTCTAGTTGTTATAACTGCTCGATCCCCGCACACCCCAGTCTAGAGGTGCATGGAGAATACTACCACATGGTAATAATCTCGTCTTTATTGGTCAATGACTATATATTAAAGTTCTTGAAGTCTGTGTGCACTTTTGAAGTCCGATTGCATTTTTTCATCTATTTTTTGCTAGCTCTAACAACCTCACATTTTCTAGCCAGGCCCGATCCCTGCACACCTCGGTCTAGAGGTGCACGGGGATTAGGACCACAGGGTAATAATGTCGTCTTTATTGGTCAAGGAATATATATTAAGATTCTTGAAGTCTATGTGCACTTTTGAAGTCGGATTGCGTTTTTTCTACCATTAATTTGATGCTAACTCTAACCTAACGTATAATCTAACCTAACCTATAACATTACCCTAACCTAACTTAATGTAACCTAACTTATAACCTAAACCAAACCTATAACCTAACCTAACAGAAGTCCGTTTGGGTTTTTAGAAGTGCACGAGTCATCTTCGAAGTCCGATTGCATTTTTTCTACTATTAATTTGACGCTAGCTCTAACCTAACCTATAATTGTTATGCCTACCTATAATCTAACCTAACGTAAAACCTATACCTAACCTAACTCAATGTAGCCTAACTCATCTACCTAACCTATAACCTAACCTAACCAAAGTCCGTTTTCATTTTTAGAAGTACACGAGTCATCTTCGAAGTCGAATTGCATTTTTTCTACTATTAATTTGACGCTAGCTCTAACCTAACCTATAATCGTTATGCCTAACCTATAATCTAACCTAACGTAAAACCTATATGTAACTTAACTTAATATAACCTAACTTATAACATCTACCTAACTTATAACCTAACCTAACCTAACCGAAGAACGGTCTCCGTTTTTAAAAGTACACGAATCATATTCGAAGTCCGTGTGTATTTTTTCGACTATTATGCCGTCGATAGCTCTAACCTAACCTATAATCTCACCTAACCTAACCTAAACTAACATAAAAACAACACAATGGTGAGGTGTTGTCAGGAGTTTTTTGGAGCAAGGGATTGCGCATATGTACATACTCATGCATGGTGCATCAAATAAAGGATTGCGCATTTTCCAGAGCCAGGTGGTTACGTGGGGCCCACATGTGTACAGGTAGGACAGCATGTACATAGTGCATCGATTTTCACTATCACCAGTACTAGTGTGTTTTTTCTATCATAATGAGGAGTTGGTAGCACGTAAAAATTCTCCAGGAAGCTATCCGCGGGCCGAGGACATGAGATAAGAAAGTGCGTCAGATGGCATCTAGTGGCGTCAGGAGGTCGAATGGGGTCAATACTTGCACGTGGATGAGTACGGACACAATGTGGGTGTTTTCTTGTGATACTTATGCAGAAAGGTCATCATGAGGACCACTTTCTGGGGCCACTTCACATGGTGGCGGGATGCATTATTGAAAAATGTCGAGTGCCAGGTGTACATATGGATGCAGCAGGGTGACAACTATGCACTGCGAGGTCAGTTTTTGGCCTCTGTTCAGGGTCCGCCGTTTGAGGTCATCTAAAAGGCCAAGGGTGCCCAACTAGTAAAGAAAAGTGTGGGAAATGAAAAACCTGAGAGAAGACCAGAAAAAACGTGGAGAGAAGAGGAGGAACAACCGCAACTTTGTTTTTGGTGTTTTTGGAGCCTGTTTTGGCCCTAAACTACTTCTCCGAGGTCGGATTTGAGCACTTTGACATTGTAGACTGGGGTTTTGGGCCCTTCCGGACGTGATGGAGCTGTCCATGTTTCCAAATTACTCAATATTTTTCTGCTGTTTTTGCTGTGTATGTTTCTCCTATGAGCGAAGCTTCTGCTCCAATTTGTGATTGTATCTAGTACATTTTACCCATATTGTGTGAGCTATTTGCTCCATTGGTGTTGGCCCAAGATCCATTGTATCTAAAATCATAAATTCTCCTCTTTTGAGCTGAGTTTTTTGGTTGTGTGTGTGTGTGTGTGTCTCTGTGTGGAGTGGGCAAGTGGATAGTCTCTCTCCTGTCACTCCGTCGGTGTGTTCCCTGTCTCAGCCAAGTGGGTTGTATAAGCCGAGTGGCGCCCCATAGCGTGGGTGTGTGTATCATCCCAAGAGTGTGTTTCGGGTCGTTATAGAGGCGTTCCGTGTGTTTCCATCCCGCTCACATTCTTTTGGTGCCCCCACGGAGGATCTTCTTTGAGTACCTTCTGCTTCGAGCTTCAAGCTTCGAGATTCGGGATTACAGGTTACAGGTTACAGGTTACATGGAGAGGGACAAGTACAGGTGATTCACACAGGTACAGGTAGCTGGTATACAATGATATACTTGGAGTGATGTCACTTGCAGTTGTTGTGGGTATGCATCATTTGTGCCTGTTTGAGCGCATTCTCTACTGGTATTGTACGTTACTTGTAGAAACTGCCATTGTACGTCTTTGTGGAGCCATACTGTGAGACGAGAATGAAAATAAGCACAACATGATAACAACCAATAAGCACAAAATGATAACAACCATTTCACCAATGACGAGGGGGGTGTAATAAGATGATAACAACCATGGCACTAATGATGACGAGCATGCATGCAGTAGATGGTAACACAACCATAACACGAATGACGACGAGGGTGCAATAAGACGAGAAACAACGATAGCACCATGAAATACCTATTACAAGGGTGCAATAGAATGATATAAAATTATACTCATTAAATATCGATTTCACAAAAATCAAGTTTTTTTTCCATAAAACAAGAAACCAGGCTCCCAAATACTCATAAACTTTGTCACATCTTTAATTAATAAAAGGTGAATTATCACATCACCAAGAAAAGAATTAGTAAAGTCATTATGTACAAAGCATAAAATGTCAAACTCCACAAATCATGTAATTAATGATGGACATCAAAAATCTTTGTCACATCTTTAATTAATAAAAGGTGAATTATCACATCACCAAGAAAAGAATTAGTAAAGTCATTATGTACAAAGCATAAAATGTCAAACTCCACAAATCATGTAATTAATGATGGACATCAAATGAAGTTTTCATGAAAAGAGCGACAAGTAATATTTTTCCAAATACTGTAACTTGTTGAGACTTTATCATACACCAAGAGTATATGCAAACTTGCATCTGATTGAAGCAAATAGAGCCAAAATAAGCAAAACAAATAACAAGATATGGAACCATGTGCGGTGATTATCATGCATTAAACCATCCACTATGATTACCATGCGCTAAACCCAAGCCCCGTGGACATGCATGACCATTCCCTTACGTAAAATGCACATAAGAAGTCAGTTTGAGTCAATATCCTTACGATCACTATGTGGAAGCATCATCATCTGGCGCCATTAGCCACTAATAAGTGAACGCTACTTATAACATAGAAACACACTTTATTTATAGACCACCATCAAACATTACAAGAATTTAACTAGCATCTCAAGGAAAAAAGACAAAAGTAAAAATAGATCTTCTTTGTGAACGTGTGGCCGATTGTTGGGGGTGGTTCATAGCTCTCATGAAAGGACTTGCATCCAGAGTCGAGACTGAACCATGTTACGAAAGCAGTCCGAGTGCCATCATCCGTGTCACAGGAACAAAATAGTAGAGATAGACAGCAAAAGATATTAGAGAAAGAGATCTTTGTATTGATGGATTTTTGCAGGTCTTGATACAGCAGAGGAGCAATAAAATATATGGGCGCACTGTGTTGTACGGAGCTCGAACCTCCCGACCACCCCTGAGCTTTAGTCCGCTTGCATGCAGCATCTCGCTCGCACTCGCAGAAGAGGAAATCTGTGTATGATCCAAAAACACACCACCCGTCTTTATTTTCCCTTGGCCCTCATCAAAACATTAAAATCTCTAAAGACTCAAAGAACCAAAGTTGTTCCTTATAACAGAGGCTTCAATCGCTTCATACATCACTTTTCCAAAATCCCACGTTAACACCTTCAAAAATGACCCAGAAAGTGCCTTCCGGATCAAAAACTTTTATTGGACGAAAACAATCCACACATCCTTCTACACAGTGGACCAACATTAAAACGACCAAAAATTCCTAGAAAAACAAAATTTATTGCTAAAACACTTCAAAATCAAGTCCTGTTACAATCCGAGAGGCAAGATATAACTAGAAAGGTATGGGGCTTTAAGATTACTATCATGTAGCTGAATATCACGTCAGTCTGACAAACAAGGTTTCGTGGTTTAGCTTGTCATCATCATGGCTTTATGTACCATGGTATCACACTATTCACCATGGCATTAGAGATGCTTTAAGAATTTTGAAATAGCAATCATCATGGCTCTACGTGCCATGGCATCAGATATACTTTCTTCAAAAATAAAAAAAACTGTAAAATAGTAATTATCATCATGTCTTTACATGCCATTGCATCAGAGACGCTATTTTTGTGAGAAAATGCAAAATCTACAAAAGCTAAAAGATAATGGCTTGGTAAATCTGAAGATAATGGCTTGGTTAATCTTATCATCTATACATCGATGATTCACATGAAGACCATCACACACGTTAGTATACCATCATAAAATGATCATAAAATCATATGCATGTGAAGTATTTTCTGAAATTGTGACGCTATCAATAGCATGTATCAAGAAATAAAGACATGGATGGAGAAAACAAAGACACAACATTTGATATCACCTTGAACCATGGATGAAGATACATCATGTAACTTCACCCATGTCACCATGGAGATCAACCTGACACTGTAGATCTTGGCGAACCTTGTCATTTCACGGTACAAATGGTGATACACACGGCATATGTCTTCTCAAAACTTCCTCAAAGGTAGAGCAATAATGTAATCATCCATGGTTTGGCCAAGGAGGAAAAAGGATGGTTTAGGGTTTAGGGTTCAGTTACCCTGCCAATTCATCATTGAATTTTCTTAGCTATGGCTAATTGATGTCCTCTTTTATTGTATTCACAATCGATAATGTACCAACTATTTTCAATTTTGATGCCGCATGACCTGCTTGAGGTGTTGGTGTCACTCCTTGTGGCTGAGAATGAGACCATTCCATACTCTCTAGGTCAAGAACATGAAGGTCATTGAAGCAGTTTGAATGAGAACTACCACCAATTACAAGTAGATAATGCCATGCTTGAACTATAGCTATATGATGAGAACGAGGAGAACGCATTGTTCCTACTACTTCGAATCATCCCACGTCATTGGTTCAAGGTCAAGAATATTCAAATCATTAAGAAGCTGACATTTGAATCTTTTTCGCAAAACATTAGAAGATTAGAGCTTAAGAATGTGCACATCAGCTATTGAGAGGAGCCTTACAAATTTTCTCATAGACCAGAGAGAGACATTGAGATGATTCTCTCTCTAGTGCTCGACATTGGGAGAGGATGGGGTGTAGGAGGGCCTCTTTATTTTCCATGAGCTTATGGAGGTAATTAACATTTGACGAATAGGTGAACGCCATATGTGCAAGAATGGTGGGTGTGTAGGAGATGTGTAAGAGTTGTAAAAGGATGCACTTTCCCCAAAAAAATAAGTGAATAATTTTATTATTTTTGGACTTCCATAACTTCAACATATGATCTGATTTGAGCGGAGATCATAGATCTGCAATCTACGCGTCGACCTCTTTCCTATATATGCTACATGATATGGTTTTACTTGCTAGATTTTAATTTCATTTGGAGAAAAACTTTGAATTCAAATAAACTAACCGTTTTGCATGTTTGATTCAAAAGTTGTCCTTTGATTACTTTCTTAATACTAAAGGTTTGACTTACTTAAACTTCCAAATAAAGAGGCTCTCCTAGACTCCATTCTCTGCCTAATACATGGGATGCTAATGAGACAAGATTGGTCTGCACTCTATTGGAGAGATTTGCTCCAGACGAGAGGGTGATCTGGCTCTTAGCTTGGACCTATTTCTTTTGAGTTCAGAAATGCAACGGCAAAACCTTTTGAAAGAAAAAGAGCGAAAAGAAAAAGGGGCGGAAGATTGGGGGGGGAAGAAAGGTAGGGAAAAAACCCTTGAGAAAGAAAATCTTCAACCGTGGGAAGATGGCGCACTTCAGGAAAAGTCTCCATGCCTCGTGGTCTAAACAATGGATAAGTGATGACAGCATCCAAAATATACAATGTAGTCGGTGATCATGCTAGTTGACAGACTGAAATCTTGGTTTGTGTTCGTGTCCAAACACCATAGCCCACTATAGGTAGATGCTCAAAAGCTTCTGCTAATCTTAGGAGCTAACTAGTCAGGTAAAACAATTTACTTAGGATCTACAGAGAGCTCAAAAACTGATGCGTTGCAAGTTGACTATTGTTGGACTGCTTATGGCATGCGTATTTTTAAAGCCAAACTCGTAGTAATATCAATATACTGACAACTTTGATTTTGCAAGAGCATCCATGATTGCGAGGCCTTTCGATTTGACCTGGCTTTATGGATCTCTATTAGGGATACCACAACTCTAGGCAAATACTAGTAGCGTCTGTGACTTGCTACAACTTCGTTTTTTTCTCTTGCTTTGTCTCAATGGTTTATAGACAGTCGCGAAATCTTTTTTGTATTTAGATTATCGAGATTATTTGTTCCTACAACCGCTGATAAAACGCTGGTCATGCGTATTATTTTACTTAAAATAGCATCAAACTAAGAATAAGATTCTATTTCGAACGCAGCCGATTGACCATTGCGCTCTCAAAAACATGGAGCCTTGCAACCTCATACATGGTTTTGAGCTTTTTCCCAGGAAATTGCTAGCATCAAACCAAGAACAAAATAATGTTTTGAATGTAGAACTATGATTTTCCCAAGAAACTGCAAGCACACGCTTGGATAGTCATAGTAGTGATTGTCATCTACTTCTCACTCACCTCTTCTGCAAGTGTCTACAAAAACTATTATTTGCAAGTGTCTACAAAATTAGCTGATAATGCTTTTTCTACTTCTGAAGATCCTGTTACTTATGATGAAGCTATTCTTCACCACAAAAGGATCAATGGCAAGAGGCAATGGAAGCAGAGTATGATTCTCTACTTACTGAATTACCTCCTCGTCATACAGCTATTAAATGTAAGTGGGTGTCTAAGACAAAACTAAAAGCAGATGGATCTTTTAACAAGTTCAAGGCACGTTTAGTTGCAAAAGGTTACTCCCAAGTAGCTGGTGTTGATTATCAAGAGACTTTTTCACCAGTTGTTCGCATTACAAGTGTTCGAGTTTTCTTGGCATTTGCTGTTCAATTTGATTTAGAAGCTCATCAAATGGATGTGCGAACTGGTTTCTTAATGGTGACTTGGAAGAGGAAATTTATATGGAGCAACCAGAAGGGTCTATTATTCAAGGTAAAGAAGACCTTGTTGCTCAACTCCAAAGGCATATATGGTCTCAAACAAGCATCACGAGCTGGTATACAAAATTTGATCTTTTTCTCACCTCTAATGGATTCATCTCTTGCTCTTCAGACCCCAACTTATACATAAAACGCCAAGGTAGCAGTTTTGTGATTCTTGCTCTTTATGTGGATAATACCATCCTTGTTCCAATGATTTAGGATTTCTTCAGCAAGTGAGAAATTTATTGTCTTCTGCATTTGATATGGTGGATCTTGGAGAGATTCACTCGTGTCTTCACATTCAATCCAACGGAACATACAAATGGTATTTTAGTCGTTCGACAGTCAAAGTTATTATAGATACTATTCAAAAATTTGGTATGAATCTGCACATTCAACCAACACACCTTGTCTTGCGAGCTCTACAAAGAACACTTCTGGCAATGGAGGTCAACTTGTCACAAATCAAACCTTATGCTAGCTTTATTGGATGTCTTTAGTTTGTTGGCATGAACACTCGTCCTGATATTCTGTTTGCTGCTATTTATCTTGGACAACATCTGGCTGCCAAGGAGAGTACCCATGATGCTACGACAGGTGAAGATACTTATGAATTGCTCGATATTCAAGAATTTCGTGCACTTTAGACACGCATGACAGTCATGAATGAAAATTTTAAAGCTTTACATGAAAATGTTACTAAACTGTGCACATTAGTAGTTCAATCAATGCATCAGCAGTCTAAGAGTCCTGCTGACACGCACGTGGATGAGCACACTGTCAGGGGATTTGTGTTCGAAAGCTGAGCCGGGAAGACGTAGGGCCTCTGGCTGTGAGAGGTGTGAGGAAGACAATTGCAGCAGACACAATGAAAGTAGACAAAGCTTGAAACAAACAACTTGAACAAGATCTTGAAGCTAGATTATCATTAATAGTACCGCTGCTTACATTATTTAAACTCCTTCCATGATTAGAGTGGCTTGGAAGCTTGGATTAGAGTGGCTGATGGTGTCTTTGATTAGATTGGCTATGGAAGCTTGGATGAGAGTGGGCTATGGAAGCTTGGCTTAGGATTAGAGTGCTCAAAGCTTATGGCTTCCTCCCCGCTAATATAGCAGAGCACAAAAACTTGAATATCTCCTAATCGGTGCAGAACTAGCCTCTATGCGTGAGAGAAAAAAATGCTCAAAACGCCCTTTTCCTTCTACCCTCACAGGCCTTTTTGTCCAAAAACCTGTTTTACAAAAACATTCGAGAATAGGACTATTTCGGCCTCCCTCATGCAGAGATGGGAAGTCTCCTACACACTTTCCTTTTTACCACTGACCACATGCCTTCCTCTACCCAAGTTGCCTGATATGTCCTAAGAGCCCTTTCACATGTAAAACCTTTTATTCAAGCATAAAATCTCTATGCTTAGGCCTTCATAACCACATAAAGTATACACTTTCTGGATCTCCTTACTTGTTCTCGAGCCCTAGTCATTGCTCAATAAATGTGTGAGCTTCAAATAGAGTTCTTCTGCTTCTCTTTACTCTTTTTTTCATCATGGAAGCGGAGCGGCACGACAACGCTGCCACATAATGGTAGGGCATTTCTAATCTACGGCAAGGCCCACTGATGCTGATACGTCGCATACTCTCACTGCAAAAGATGTGGATGAATTATTAAAGAACACCAAACCACCGATTTTTAAGGGAGAAGACCGGGACCACAAAAAGGATGCAGTGAATACCTTTCTTAGCAAGTAGGATGGAATTCACGCCTTACAACATACTTCGGATGCGATCAGAGCTTTGCAAACGAGCCTAACTCTAGAAAGCAAACAAATGGTGGATGTCTCTCAAGGAGAACAACATCATACCACATAGTTGGGAAACTTTTGAAGCAATGTTTAGCACGGAATTTTTGCCAACAAAAGAGGCCGATCATAATTGGATGGCTTGGGACACATGTTCCATGCGCCAATACCCATCACACCTTGAATATATCTCTCACTATCGGGACGTTATCCTCAAGTTCGAAGGTTTAGATACCTTTCAACAAGTACGAGGGCTCATACGAGGTCTGACACCCGAGCTTAAGAAAAGCAATGTTTAGCACGGAATTTTTGCCAACAAAAGAGGCCGATCAGAATTGGATGGCTTGGGACACATGTTCCATGCGCCAATACCCATCACACCTTGAATATATCTCTCACTATCGGGACGTTATCCTCAAGTTCGAAGGTTTAGATACCTTTCAACAAGTACGAGGGCTCATACGAGGTCTGACACCCGAGCTTAAGAAGTATGTCAAGACCCAAGACCCTAAAACACTTGAGGAAGCCATAGTGAAAGCATATATTAAAGATGATCCTGATGATAAGAAAACACATAATAGTCACTGCTTGCTAATATACATGGTAATACACGCACTCAGTATGGGCACAATAAAAGAAAATTTCTAGTTGCCAATTCAGACGCATCTAAAAAACCCAAGGGGTCCAGGGGTCCTCTCTCTCCTGAGGACTTGATAAAGCCAAGAAAGAAGAATTATGTTTTCAATGTTTAGGAAGAGGTCATGGAAAAAAGGATTGTCCCAAGGGGAAATTTATTGCTCAGGGCAAGGAGAAAGCAGTGCACAGGGTGCAACTGTTGCCTCTTGATTCTTCCTCAAGATTCTCTAGAGTGGAAGTAATACACACACTGAGGTGGTACATGAATGTTGTCTCATAGCTTCCATGAGGCAACCAACCTTTGGACCACATGAGTTAGTATGTATGCACGGATATCTGCAAGGGCACAAGGTGTGCATCTTGGTCGATGACGGTGCTACTCACAATTTCATCAATTACGGATTGGTGGAAAACCTCAAATTGCCTCAAACTCCTAGTACCCACCACTATAAGGTAGCAATGATGAATGGACATGATACTGAAATATGGGATACTCAATGTCGAGTTGTTTCATTGGAAGTACAAGGGTACTCTACATGTTTGGATTTTCATGTTATGAACATGGAAAGGGCTGATGTGGTTCTTGGTAGGGGTGGTTGCATAGCGTAGGACCATCACTGAAGCGTAGCTATGAGCACAACAACTTGATGTTTGAATCCCATGGTGCACATGTGTTGTTGTTAGGAGAAAAAGATATACCTTCATCACCACTGATTTGTATGGCACTGAGCTTACGCAGCTCGTTTTTGAACTTATGTAGCTCACTGTCTCATTTTCTTTCTAACATTGAGTCTGTTGAACATTCCTCAACGTTGCATGCTTCTCTGTCCTCTATTCCACCAATTGATAATTTTTAAAAAGCAAACGTTGTTAGTCAATTACAGCAAAATTATTAAAGGAATTTCAAGATGTATTTCCTAATGATTTTCCATCAGGATTATTGCCGACACGATCAGTACAACATAGCATTGACATGGTTGCAGGCTGTAAACCTGTTTTAGTAAACCACCTTACCATATTAGTTATCCAGAAGCTGCTACGGTGGAACGTCAGCTTGTTGACTATCGTAGCAGAGGGTTTATACAACCCAGTTCTTCAGCATGGGCTTCGCCTATCCTCTTAGTGAAGAAAAAGGACGGCACTATGCGCATGTGCGTAGACTATTGTGGCTTAAATGCGGTTAAGAACAAATACCCATTGCCCAGAGAAGATGAGTTTTTTGATAAGCTCATTCATGCTCGCATTTTTTGGAAAATAGACTTGTGGTCAGGATATCACCAAGTCCGTATTTGACTTGCCGATATACCTAAAACTACATTCCTGACACGGTTTGGAAACTACGAGTTTTTGGTGATGCCCTTTGGGTTAACCAATGCGCCCGCAAAATTCATGACACTTATGGATAGTGTCTTGAAGCCATATTTGGGAAAATTTGTCATTGTTTTCCTCGTTGACATCCTAGTCTATAGTGCTTCTGAAGAAGAACACTTACAACATCTCAAGTAGGTGTTTGAGTTGTTATGCACAAACAAGTTATATGCCAAGGAATCTAAATGTGATTTTCTAAAAGATGAAATTTATTATTTAGGGCATGTTATTTCAGCTATAACAAGAAATAGTGTCTGCCTTAAAAACATGGCGGTATTATTTGTATGGTACTCAGTTTGAGATTGTGTTTGACCATGAAAGCATCAAATGGTTTACACAACAAACAAATTTAAAGGGTCAAAAAGCCAGGTGGGCCAGATCCTTCAGGAATGTGATGCCAAGCTAAGGTATCGCAAAGGCCGATACAATGTATGGACAGACGCTCTAAGTCGAATGCCAGAGATCAATTCGCTATTGTTCACGGAACTTCGTAGTGAATTTTTAGGTTCTCTCAAAGGCAAATATGATCATGATGAAACATATTCCAAAGTATGGAGCCATGTTCAAAAGAGGGATCCTTATCACTCCAATGACGGTAGTGTACAGTTAACCTCCACACCTAGTTCTTCTTTATGAAGTGATGAACTACAGCGATGGAAGCACTTTACCATCGACAAAGGGTACCTACTCTATAAGGGGAGAGTTTGTGTACCGATGGACACTGACATTCGACCCCAAATTCTTTATGAATGTCATTATAGTTCAAGTGCAGGGCACCCGAGGATTAGAAAAACTTATGCTCTCGTGTGACGACAGTTTTACAGGCCAAGTATACATGGCTTTGTTCAAGCTTATGTCTTGCATTGCCAAAAATGTCAAGTTAACAAAGCAGAGCACCTGAAAGCAGGAGGACTCTTACATCCTTTGGAGATTCCCAATGGAAAATGGGAAGCATCTCTTTGTATTTTATTGTGGGTTTACCACCCACTATACGAGGTCATGAATCGGTATGGGTGGTCGTAGACAGGTTGACTAAACTATGTAATTTTATTTCAACAAAATCAACGGTTAAGATACCAAAATCAGCCAAGTTATTTGTGGACAATCTATACAAATTGTATGGTTTTCCAAGTAACATTGTTATTGACCGTGATTCCAAGTCTAACAGCCACTTTTGGAGAGTTGTATTTAAATGATTGGGTACATAACTAAACCTCAGTACAACTGATCATCCAGAAACAGATGGTCAAACGGAACGGTTGCTAGAGGATATGCTAAGAGCATACATCAGCAAAAAAAGCAGTCAGACTGGGAAGAATAGTTACATATTCTCAGGTTTGCCTACAACAGTGCTAAGCATGTCACAACAGGTTTTAGTCCTTTCATGCTCATGTACGGGTCTCAACCTAGGTCACCAGTTATGGTCGGGTTGGCAACCAAAAAACTCTAACAGGTTAAGGATTTTCTCCAAGACCACATGGATATGCTGAAACTTGCTCGTCAAAATGTCTGGCAAGCACAGGATCGGTATAAGAAGTACGCTGATGAGAAACATCGGCAAGTTACCTTCGAAGAAGGGGAGGAAGTATTTTTACGTGTGCCAGAGCATTCAGAAAGTCTAAAAACTGGGCCGACACCTAAATTATCTTCCCGATATTGTGGGCCTTTCAAAATACTAAAGCGAGTAGGTGATCGTGCCTACAAATTATTACTACCTTCACATTCTCGCATTCATCCAATGTTTCATGTAAGCCGTTTATGTAAGTGGTTACATGGGGATGACAATGTCATTGACCAACAGGTTTTGGTTGATTTCATTGAACCTACTACCCTACCGCATGAACCTAGACATGTTCTTGATTATCATGAGTTGCGTACACGGCATCAGGTACGTCAACAAGCCTTAATCAAGTGGAAAGAACGACCTGAAGAAGGTGTCACTTGGGAAAACATTGGTGTTCTTAAGAAGAAGTTCCCCACTTTTGTTTTCGAGGATGAAAAATCTTCTTAAGGGGGCGTAATGTCAGGACACCGGCAAGGCCGGACTAGACAAGGGCAGGGCCGGGCTAGGTGGTGTGGAATAGGGAGTCCAACTAGGGAAAAGGGCCAAGGGCTTTCCTATATAATGGGTGGTTGGGTGGTGGACTCTCAGGCTCTAGCTTCCCTTGCATTACAAAAATCATGGAGGTTCCATTTAGGCTAGAGGTATGCCTAAATGACTGGTGCATACTTTGCGTGAGAGTAAGTTGGATGCACCTCTGTCTAGTCGTACTTGTTCGGGTTCTTGCCATGCATCTTATGCATCAGATTGTTATGCTTTGGTTATGTCTAGCTCACATGATGTTGACGAACCTCAAATGTTTTATGAAGCAGAGAATTTAGAAAATTGGATGGCTGCCATGCAATCAAAATATGATGCACTTATAGAGAATGAGACATGGACTTTATGTAATTTGCCTCCTGGAAAAAATTCCATTGGTACAAAGTGGGTCTACAAGTTGAAATGCGAGCCGGATGGTGAGATTGATCGTCATAAGTCTCCACTTGTTGTAAAAGGTTATGCACAGGAAAAAGGCATAGATTATGAAGAGACTTTTTCTCCCACTTGTCGTATGACTAGTGTGCATTTTCTACGTGCATTGGTAGCTTATTTTGGTTAGGATGTACATCAATCGGACATTGTTACTGCTTTCTTGAATGGTGACACATTTGAGGAAGTTTATGTAACGCGGCCTTGTGGATTTGTCAAGAAAGGACAAGAGGATAAGGTGTGAAAATGTAACAAAGCATTGTATGGGTTGAAGCAATCTCCTCGTTCTTGGTATGAGAAGGCTGACACTCATTTGGTCAAACAAGGATTTCGTAACAGTCCAACCAAAAGCTCATTGTATGTAAAGGGTGGGGGTAGTGTTCTTCTCATTGTGGTTTGTTATGTGGATAATTTTCTAATCACTCGACCAAATGAGAGACATATTGCTGAATTTAAGGCTAATTTGAATGCTACTTTCGAGATAATATACTTGGGGCTATTGCATCATTTCTTGGGTATAGAGTTTAAGCAGTGTGATGATGGTATTGCCTTGTGTCAAAAAAGTTACATAGAGACATTGCCACTCCCATGGAAATAGATTTGAAATTGAGTCTTGATGATGCTGATGATCGTGCAGATGTCACTCTTTACCAAACTACTGTTGGATGCCTCATTTGTGTATGCAACACGAGGCCGGATATTAAATTTGGAGTCTCACAGGTTAGCAAATTTATGCATAGCCCAGAGTCTAAGCATTGGCAGTCTGTCAAGAGGATTTTTTTCCACTTGAGTGGTAATTTACATCCTGGCTTGTTTTATCTTCCAAGGGGGGTTCATTGCCGCTAGACTTACATGCTTTTTTGGACTCAGATTAGGCTGGTTGTTTTGACACACGAGTGTCCACAAATGGTTTTTGTTTCATGCTTAGAAACTCATGCATATCATGGTTGAGAAAGAAGCAACCTACTATGGCCACTTCTACTTGTGAGGCTGAGTACGCAGTGTTCATAGGTACAATTGAGTGTATATGGCTCAGACGCCTTATAGATGATCTAGGTGTTGGATAGGACACTACCAACACTATCTACACTGACACTCATAGCACACTGGTTGAACTCATTTTTTCATGCTCGCACAAAGCACATTGAGGTTCATTACCACTATGTCAAGGAGAGGCTCTCAGCACGCGAGATCAGCTTGGCTGCTGTGCCAACACAGGACAACCTTTCAGATCTTTTCACAAAGGCATTGTCTCGTGAGAACTTTGAAGCTTTCCACAAATCTTTGGGTTTAGTCCCTTTTGTGGACTGATCATGTCCTCAAGGCATGGAACTTCCCTTTACTCTATGTGCCAACTCTTGTTCACCGCATCACTCAAGGGGAGATTTGCTACCATATACATGTGGTATTGATATGTGTGAAGGACCACCACAATATTTTTTCCCTCATTGCATTGTATATATGCCTATCACTCTAGGTCTATCTATCTTTCCATTGCACACCAAGTAATATACTCTCTAATGTGTGCCTTGAGCTTCCTTCATCTTTTCCAAGCTATGTGTATTTTCTTGCAACCCTAATTCCAACATGTTTGTACTTTGTTCTAGCATAGTTCCCTGCCAAAACATTTGCCTAAATCTTCATTGATTTCTTCAGTTCCCATGAAAATCTTCAACTTTTTTTTCACCTCCCCACTGAGAGGTATTGTCTTTGTGAGATTCTTCACGCAAACCCATGTGTGCTATAGAAGGAATCGGATCCTTTGTAGAAGAAGAATATTGTTGAGCTTTGATACCACTTTTATATGCTTGGAAACTGCAAGCAAGAAATCAATAGCAACACATGAACCACAACTACAAAATCATTTAAGTTTATAGAGAGAGAGAGAGAGAGAGAGAGAGAGAGAGAGAGTCAACACGGCACGGTAGAGTTCAATGTCCAAATGCACTGGCCTTGGTGCCCCTTTCGGTATTTCATTATTATTATGCCACAGGGGTCCTTTGCTCTCAGACTTTGTGTCTACATTATTTGAAAAGTGAGGTCCAAGGGGATCTTATAAATTGTACAAGTGTTGCCCAAAGGTAGAGCCCCAAAATCACTTCTCTGAAAAGCGCTCCAAAAGCTAGCACCAAACACTCCAAAATCTACTAGTGCAATGTTTGGTGTCTCAAAGCTCATTATTGGGTTATCAATTTATTGGTGCCTTTGTAATGAATTTTGGATAGTTTGAAAAGACTACTAAGAAATGCATATCTGTTTCACTTAGCAAAGTCTATCTGCTTCACTTATTCTCAGCTATGTGTTGGAAATTGGAAAAGGAAAATGGGCTAAGATAACTATGTAAGATTGGTGAAGACTATTGTAGTGCAGACTTTTGGATATGCGTGAAATTAATTTCAAGTGTCTATGTTGATGGATAAAGTATGGATTTGGGTCAGCTTGTCTTCTTCATGCATAATTGCATACATGGCTAGGTCTGTGTGTGTGTGTTTCAATCACCTACTTGGCATTAAGAATTTCATTTTGAAAGTATTAGGGCAAGGGGGTGCACATGATGCAAGTGTTGGCCATTGTAGGGCCTCTAGCAGATGTGAGTGCAAAAGCATGGAGATCAAGAGATACTCTTGACAAAGATGATTCCGCTGTAGCCAAACAAGGTTCATGACTCCGCCAAATATGGAGACTCTTTCTACACATATAATGGCTGTACTCCATATGCTTGTGGGTTGCATCCATCATAGTTAGAGCTTCATTCCCCTCATCCCTTGTTAATAACTAAATGTAGCTTTTATTTCGTACCTCTTGCTCTACGTTCTTTTGCAATTTAGCATTATGGAGTCTTTTCTACCTACCTTTGCTTACAAGAGTTGTTGTCTTCTAGGCTTATGATAGTGATGAAGGATGCTAAGGGGTCCACTATGATAGAATTTCACGTTCATGTCCTCTGCATATCTCACTCACACACACACACACACACAGATGTATAGAGAGAGAGAGACGCATATCCTAAAGATACGAGTTATGTACATTGTCTTTTGGTAGCAACACACTACTATACATAAGTTATCCATGAGAGTGCAAAATTGGAATAAGGAGATATCTACTTGTATTTTCATTATGTTTAATGACCAAATGTTTAGAGGTAGAGAACAGAGATTGTGACTCAATGAGATTTTGAATTTACAATATCTTCCGGTAGTTTGATCATCTAAGTTAGTAGAAAACTAATAGTAGTAACACAATGGTGAAATGAAACTATCATTTCTCCGTCATAAGTTGACGAGCTACTTCGGATGACGCCATACACCAACAGTTAAAAAGACTAGATTACTAGAATCATGCCTTGAATAAGTTTTATTTGTGAAGGTTGGCATTAATAAAAAGAGACAAGGATATAGGAGTATTTGATATGCATAGTACTAGTTCAAATTGATTACAATCGCATGATTGATTGTATTTCATAAGATAGAACAAAATGTCTTTCCTATATTAGAGTATGTGTGAGAAGCTATCAAGATATGCTTATGATTTTCTATAAAAAAACAAGATGTTAGTCCAAGCTCTAAATCCATTCCTTTTTTGTATTTTCAACACATGTTATAGATCAATGTTTAGAGACAGACTAGACTCTGAAACCCAAAGAATTATTAGTCTGAAAGAAACTAACGAATGTATTCGAATTAGATGAAGAAGATAATATATTGCATGTAGTCTTCAATGTCACAAAATTAGTTGATGATGTCACAAGGGTGACGGTGACCGATAGTAGCTAGCTGTGGGTGGAGTTTTCGCACAAGTGTTGGTGTGCTTCTTCAATGGTGCCAGAATAGATTAGGCAGAGACTCTCACCTGGATCAAGTACTTTTTTTATCAGGTTTAACTTCAATAGTGGACTTGAAAGCGCAAAGAATTGGAAACTTGTATCCAAATCATCCAGATTAGGTGAGCACACGAAAAACTTCAAGCGCTGCAGCTGCACCCGTGATGTATCGGGGAGAGGCAGGCACCAGCCCTGGTGGCGGGATCAGGTGGAAGGCCGTCATCCATATCGGCCTGCTGCCTGCAACAACCGGGAAGAATAAAGCGCAGTTTACCGATGCAGGCCAGGTGCGGCTCTGCACTAACAAATTCCACGCAATTAGACACAGTACATAGCGTTAACAAATAATTATTGCAACAGTGTTAATAGTCTGGCAACCATAATTTAAAAGAATAATAGATAAAACACATGCCGCAGCGGCATCGGCTGCGTCTGGGCTGGAAGCACCACATGTGCTATGCACACATGAAGCGCTAGTGCCACCATCATCATCACCATAACCTTCTTATTCATGCCAAAACCTGTCCTCCAGTGATCCATATTGACTAGACCGTTTTTTCCTTCACTACACTGATCGAATGAATGAATAAAATGCCATAAAGTGACCTTTATATACATAATTTCGTATGCCACCGTACTGGCAGCTTTCAATTCATATTGCCTCGAATCGAGACTCCTTTGCAGGCAAAGTTTGAGGATCCATGCACTCCACTACAAAATCTTGTTTTCATATGTGCAAATCCAGCCCACAACCTCACCTAGAATAACAAAATCTCATTGCTAACCACTCAACCATGCGCAGATGGTTGCCTCCAGTGCGATTCTCTCTCTATATATAAACCATGTTTTTCTTCTCCGCTACCCTAGTGCTCGCCATTTATCCCCTTCCTCGCCTGACATCCGTTGCCTCCCCTCACTTCCCCTCCAGCACTCGCTAATTTTCCACTTGCCTCACTACGCTCAACCGAATGGCCTGAGTATCATGCCTGTCAATTCTCACAACCGCGTCCACGTTCACGGGCATCTTCCAAGATTCCTTTCACTTTTGGAATTTTCCCCAGCCTGTACCCCCTACTACTTGCTCATTTATTGTTCGTAACAGGCAATAGTTTTAATTTTTCTGAAACGGGAGGGGACCTACTTGCGTACCAAAAATACATCCAAAAAATATTTTCTCCCAAAATCTTGGCAAACCTACATATGAGAAATTATAGAGCTAAAGTGACTAAATTCGAAGATTTTTACACAACTTCTCTAGAATATTTTGTAGGGTTTTTCCACCTTCAAATTTAGAATCACAAACAAGTTCGAATTAGCTTTGTTATATCGTGGTTGATTGTGAGTACTACAAACTAACAATAACAATGATGGCATATGATTTCCCCTTTGTTATGTCTTTATTTACCTATAGATACTGCATGTCTCTATGTCCGTATATTCTGGAAAAGTTTCCTACCAACTCTATGTCGGCTTGTTCTTGACGTTCCTCTCTTTCTTGTGGTGCAGCTCTAAAAATAGAATCAACTCAAACTTACATCCCATTTACTGAAGACTTAAGACAATCAACAAAAAATATTGTGTTAAGACTAATAACTAGCTCTAAACTTCTAAACAATTTACGAGTATGACTTGATATATAGTAACGCTCCAATTTGAAGCCTCTTCTCTTTTCAACGACAATAACTTCTATCAAACAAGTACAAATATCGAGCCTTAAATGAAAGTCATTGTGCGGCAATCAAGATCATCAAGCACAACCACACTTCCTTCAACATCATAAGTATTAAATTATTGATCCACCCATCAACATTACTTCAAGTTGCACATAATGGGAATAGACAACCTATAAAAAATTCACGTTGTTTAGAGAGACTTAAAAAGACATAACTATAGGACTAGGATCAAAAACTGAAATCATGTATGTAGAATAGTTTCTTATGATCAAGGGGGATTAAAGTTGCAAACATCTAGCATTGCTAAAGTTGAAGTTGCAAACCTTTTGTTCAAAGTCAATTTCAAAGATAACCACAATTGAGATTTTGGCGCATACACCGACCATGAAGAGGAGATGCTTTCTCAGAGGACCAAGAAATCAAGTCTTTACTCGTATTAGTTGTTTTGAATATTTTGGCTAGACTTTGCCAGATTCAAGAAGCTTTGTATTAGCAATTTGATGATGTTGAAGGTTCCCTATTGAGCTTCTACTTGTGTAGCTTCATTCAAAAGAATATTTTTGTAGATGCTTGCACATAATAATTTTGTAGACACTTGCACAGAATAGTTTTGTAGACACTTGCAGAAGAGGTGAGTGAGAAGTAGATGACAATCACTACTATGAGCTATCCATGCGTGTGCTTGCAGTTTCCTAGGAAAAGCATAGTTCTACATTCAAAACATTATTTTTCTCTTAGTTTGATGCTAGTGGTTTCCAGGGAAAAGCTCAGCCACCATGTTTGAGGCTGCAAGGCTCCATGTTTTTGAGAGGTCGCATGGTCCTAATCGGCTGCGTTCGAAATAGAATCTTATTCTTAGTTTGATGTTATTTTAAGTAAAAATAATACGCATGACCAGCGTTTTATCAGCGGTTGTAGGAACAAATAATCTCGATAATCTAATTACAAAAAAGATTTTGCGATTGTCTATAAAACATTGAGACAAAGCAAGAGAAAAAAACGAAGGTGTAGCAGGTCACAAACGCTTCTAGTATATGCCTAGAGTTGTGGCAGCCCTAGATAGAGATCTAGGAAAGCCAGGTCAAATCGAAAGGCCTCGCAATCATGGATGCTCTCTGCAAAATCAAGAGTTGTCAGTATAGTGATATTCTACGAGTTTGGATTTAAATAGTGCATGCCATAGCAGTCCAACAATAGTCAACTTGCAGTGCATCAATTCGAGCTCTCTGTAGATCCTAAGTAAATTGTTTTACCTGACTAGTTAGCTCTTAACGAGTTAGTAGAATCTTTTGAGCATCTCCCTATGGTGGGCTATGGTGTCCAGACACGAACACAAACCAGAGATTTCTAGTCTGTGAGACTAGCATGATCACCGACTATATTGTATATTTTGGATGCTGTCATCACTTATCCAGTGTTTCAGACCACTAGGCATGGAGACTTTTCCCGAAGTGGGGTTGAAGGATTTATTCCTCCTCCCATCAGTTGGGTTTTGCCGTTGCTTTTCTTCAACTCAAAAGGATAACAGGTCCCCGCTAAGAGCCGGGTCACCCTCTCGTCTGTGAGCAAATCTCTCCAATAGAGTGCAGACCAATCTTGTCTCATTAGCATGCCATGCATTAGGCAAATAATGGGGTCTAGGAGAGCCTCTTTATTTGGCAGTTTAAGGAAGTCAAACCTTTAGTATAAGAAAGTAATCAAAGGACAGCTTTTGAATTCAAACTTGCAAAACGGTTAGTTTATTTGAATTCAAAGTTTTTCTCCAAAATGAAATTTAAAATCTAGCAGGTAAAACCATATCATGTAGCATATATATGGAAAGAGGTCGACGCGTAGATTGCAGATCTATGATCTCCGCTCAAATCAGAGATCATATGTGGGAGTTATGGAAGTCCAAAAATCATAAAATTATTCACTTTTTTTTGGGGGGAAAGTGCATCCTTTTACAACTCTTACACATCTCTTACACACCCACCATTCTTGCACACATGGCATACAAGTATTTGACAAAATGTTAATCACCTCCATAAGCTCATGCCAAATAAAGAGGCCCTCCTACACGCCATCCTCTTCCCAATGTGGAGCACTAGAGAGAGAATCATTTCAAAGTCTCTCCTCTCATCTGTGAGCAAATTTGTAAGGCTCGTCTCAATAGCTTGATGTGCACATTCTTAGGCTCTAATCTTCTAATGTTTGGCAAAGAAGATTCAAAATGTTGGCTTCTTAATGATTTGAATATTCTTGACCTTGAAACAATGACGTGGGATGATGTCAAAGCAGTAGGAACACTGCCTTCTCGTCGTTCTCATCATACAACTATAGTTCAAGCATGCCATTATCTACTTGTAATTGGTGGTAGTTCTCATTCAACCTGCTCCAATGACCTTCATGTTCTTAACCTAGAGAGTATGGAATGGTCTCATTCTCAGCCACAAGGAGTGACACCAACACCTCAAGCAGGTCATGCAGGCGTCAAAGTTGAAAATAGTTGGTACATTATCGATGGTGAATACAATAAAAGAGGACATTAATTATCCATAGCTAAGAAAATTCAATGAGGTATCGGCAGGGTAACTGAACCCTAAACCCTAAACCATCCTTTTTCCTCCTTGGCCAAACCAAGGATGATTACATTATTGCTCTACCTTTGGAGGAAGTTATTGAGAAGACATATGCCGTGTCTATCACCATTTGTACCGTGAAATGACAAGGTTCACCAAGATCTACAGTGACAGGTCGATCTCCATGGTGACATGGGTGAAGTTACATGATGCATCTTCATCCATGGTTCAAGGTGATATCAAATGTTGTGTCTTTATTTTCTCCATCCATGTCTTTATTTCTTGATACATGCTATTGATCGCGTCACGATTTGTCATAAAATATTTCACATCATTTTATGATCATTTTATGATGGTATACTAATATGTGTGATGGTCTTCATGTGAATCATCCATGTATAGATTATAAGATTTACCAAGCCATTATCTTCTGACTAGTCGTTGTCTTTGAGCTTTTGTAGATTTTGCATTTCCTCACAAAAATAGCGTCTCTGATGACATGATGATAATTACTATTTTACAGTTTTTATTTATTTTGAAAAAAGTATCTCTGATGCCATGGCACTTAGAGCAATGATGATTTCTATTTCAAAATTCTTATAAGCATCTCTTATGCCATGGTGAATAGTGTGATACCATGGTACATAAAGCCATGATGATGACAAGGTACACCACGAAACCTTGTTTGTCAGACTGACGTGATATTCATCTACATGATAGTAATCTTAAAGGCCCCATATCTTTCTAGTTATATCTTGCCTCTCGGATGATGGCACTCGGACTGCTTTCGTAACATGGTTCAGTCTTGACTCTAGATGCAAGTCCCCTCACTAGAGCTACGACCACCCCCAACAATCGGCCACATGTTCACAAAGAAGATCTATTTTTACTTTTGTATTTTTTCCTTGAGAATGCTAGTTAAATTCTTGTAATGTTTGATGGCGGGCTATAAATAAAGTGTGTTTCTATGTTATAAGTAGTGCTCACTTATTAGTGGCTAATGGCGCCAGATGATGATCTTCCACATAGTGATTGTAAGGGTTATGACTCAAACTGACTTCTTATGTGAATTTACGTAAGGGAATGGTCATGCATGTCCACGGGGCTTGGGTTTAGCGCATGGTAATCATAGTGGATGGTTTACTACATGATAATCACCGCACATGTTTCCATATCTTGTTATATGTATTGCTTATTTTGGCTCTATTTGATTCAATCAGATGCAAGTTTGCATATACTCTTAGTGTATGAAAGTCTCAACAAGTTACAGTATTTGGAAAAATATTACTCGTCGCTCTTGTCATGAAAACTTCATTTGATGTCCATCATTAATTACATTTATTTGTGCAGTTTGACATTTTATGCGTTGTACATAATGATTTTACTAATTCTTTTGTTGGTGATGTGATAATTCACCTTTTATTAATTAAAGTTGTGACAAAGTTTATGAGTATTTGGGAGCCTTGAAAATTTTGATATTTAATGGCAGCATGGTTGATATCATTCTATTGCACCCTTGTAATAGGTATTTCATGGGGTTATCGTTGTTCTCATCTTATTGCAGCCTCGTCATCATTCGTGTTATGGTTGTTACCATCTTACTGCATGCACCCTCGTCATCATTGGTACCATGGGTGTTATCGTCTTATTACACCCCCCCTCGTCATTGGTGATATGGTTGTTATCATCTTATTGCATGCACCCTGGTCGTCATTTGTGCGTATTATCATTCTCGTCTCATCAAGGATTTGGCAGTTGTGACTATGCACTATGGTTGATATCATTCTATTGCACCCTTGTAATTGGTATTTCATGGTGCTATCATTGTTCTTGTTTTATTGCATCCTCATCGCTATTGGTGCTATGGGTGTTATCGTCTTATTTCACACTCTCTTCATTGGTGCTATGGTTGTTATCATCTTATTTCATGCACCCTCAAGCTGCAACCTCATTATCATTGGTGCTATGGGAGTTATCGTCTTATTGCATGCACCCTCAAGCTGCAACCTCATTATCATTGGTGCTATGGGAGTTATCGTCTTATTGCATGCACCCTCAAGCTGCAACCTCATTATCATTGGTGTTATGGGAGTTATCGTCTTATTGCACCCTCGTTGTCATTCGTGCTATGGTAGTTATCATCTCATTGCATGCACCCTTGTCGTTATTGGTGCTATGGTTCTTATCATTATCTTTAACAGGGATTGGTAGTTGTGACTATGCACCACTAGTGTTCCATAGAATTTATGTACAAACTTTGTGCACATGTGATTGCATTAACGTTACGTTTGTTTCTGTGTCGTCTCTAGAGCACCATGGCGAACCGTCTCTAAGGAAAATGTGATGTGGTCATTGTTTTAACCTTCATGTTTTCATCTGTTTCATGGGTTGATGTCATTTACAGGATAAAATTCACATCAAGCAACATGTAAAAGGACTCAAAGATATTGCAGCTCCTCAATGATATTGAAGCTACTACTCAAAAATATTGAAGAATTTGCATCAATTCAATTATAGGGTTAGTAAACTTTCAAAGACGCTTGAAAGAGAACATTATATATTATGGAATGATGTAGCTCTTGGAAAATGAATTTTGTAAACTTTGAAATTGCTAATATAATAGTGCATGTATATGGTGCTATGGATTTTTCCCTTGTACCCAAGGGTTTTTTCATCCACAGTTAGGGACTCCTATTTGAGTGGGGGTGTTGGAGTTATATATACCAACCCCTATGCCTTATATAGCCATGAGTCCCCAATATATATGTGTTCTCAGTGGGTGCTCTACACACACCTTTTGGGGTTACCAACTCTGAGTTGTCTCGCTCTCTCTTCCCCTCTGTCATATCTCGTGTCCATCTTCCTCCCTTGTCAATGATCTCATCAAGGGTTAGCTTTTCCCTTTCAAGAAAATGGAAAATATCATTTACAGACTTCCACACACGAGGGAACTTAAGTCCAAGAGCTTCTTCGTTACCTCTATAGGTGGTAATGTCACCCACCTTTTCCACAATTGAAAATCAATGGACATTGAAAGTGAGAATAGTATGACACCACCCATACATATTTTATTACGATGATCCTGTGTAGTTTCAGATGCCTTCTTGTCCTTTGATAGCTCAATTGTGTCACCATGGAGACCAACACTCTACAGGATAGCTTCGAGTTCTCTTATGCAGTAGCCTTCTAAGCATGGGCATTATGCTCAAGGCTAGGCCATCCATAGAGTGAGCACACAAAAGTGAGCTCTCAAGAATGAATCCTCTTTGCATAAAAAGGCTTCTTATAAAGACATGGACTCCAAGTGTTTCTACTATGGAATTAAATTGAGACCTCTACCTTATATAATTTGGAATACCTAAATGAGTCCAGGACCTTATACAATGTAAATAAATAATATTTTGCACATCCATAGCTCATCCGTAGCTTGGTGCATAATCGATGTAGCACGTGTTTTCTCCACTCTGCTCGTACTCTATCTTCTTTGGCATGGTCCTCTCTTCTTCCCTCTACTTTTTTTCCTCGTGACGAAATTGTTTTTTACTTCTTCAATTCCATGTGGAAAATCATGGACATTCCATTTAGGCTAGAGGTTTGCCTAAATGGCTAGTGCATACTTTGCGTGACAGTAAATTGGATGCACCTTTGTCTAGTCGTACTTGTTCAGGTTCTTGCCATGCATCTTATGCATCACACTAAAAGAGGTCCCTTGAATTCCGGCGCCACATTACCGGTGTCACTGGCGGGCGTAGGGATATGTGTGTGTATTTATGGAGGGAGCTAAGGTTTTTTTTAAAATTGGATTTTAAAATTTCCGATGCCTCTTCCGCATGTATTCCGACGACAGTATGAATGTGCATACCGACGCCTCTTCCGGTTGCTGTACCGATAGCTGTACTGACGACACCTGCAAAAATCACAACCGTGGGCTTTCTCTGCGCATTTCTCTTTGTTCTTGCATGTTTTCTCAAGTTCTCCTCTTCCCCATCTCTCACAGATCTCTTGCGATACATGCTGTCGGAGGTGCTAATCTTGCTTGTGGGTTAGCGCATAACACTAAGGTAAGATTGTTTTCATCTTTACTTGTAGATTTAGGGTTTAGGGTTTAATTAACCTTGTGTTTGTGTGTGCGTTTTTGTAGGTTCCACGACTTTTACAACAACTTTCATTGCTCAAATAGGACGAATGTGAGTGTTCAAACCTTTAAATGCATCTTAAGTTTATTTAAATTACTTTGTATAATTTCATGCTTTAAACTTTGAATGCTCAAAAGAAATTAGGATTTGTTATGTGAAATTTCATTTTAAATTATGGAAAAAATTTGATTAATTTTATGAAAAAACCTTGTTTTGAAGGAATGTTTTATTGAATTATGTCGTTTTTCAAATTATGTAGTTGATGAGGTTTATGTTTTAGGTTACGTTAAGTTAAGCTACATTGTTATGTTAAGTTATATGTTAGGTTATCTTATACGTTAAGTTAGATTAAGTTAAGTTACGTTAGGTTAAGTTATATTAGGTTAGGTTAGGTTAAGCTACGTTAACTTAGGTTAGGTTATCTCATATGTTAAGTTAGGTTAAGTTAATCTACGTTAAGTTTAGTTACATTAGGTTAGGTAAAGCTACATTAGGTTAAGTTAGGTTAAGCTATGTTCGACAATACGGCAAGCCATAGATCTTACCCACAGTGCATATTAAAAACAACATAATGGCGATACATTCGTCAATACGGCAAGCCATAAAGCTTACCCACAACACATATGCAATGTGGGCAAGCTCTATGTCTTTCTGTATTTCCAACGGCTCGCCATTCTATTGTTTATATGTCCGCGAGCGGTTTTGATCAAGTCCTAAAATAGCACCGTGGCGAGCAGTTTGGCAATATGGCAAGCCATAGATCTTTCTTACAATGCATATGCATTGTGGGCAAGCTTTATGGCTTGCCATATTGCCAAACGGCTCACCATGGTGTTTTCTATATGTTTGCAAGCGATTTTCAAGCGCTAAAATTACCTCGTGCCCCTAAAAACAACACAATGGCGATCCGTTTGGCAATATGGCAAGCCATAAAGCTTGCCCACAAGGCATATGCATTGTGAGCAATCTCTATGGATTGCTATAGCCTACGGCTCGCCATTGTGTTGTCTATATGTCTGCGAGCAATTTTCAGGCCATAAAATCGCTTCGCAACTCTAAAAACAACACAATGGTGAGCCATTTTCCAAATTGGCAAGCCATAAAGCTTGCGCGGATTGCATATGCATTGTGGGCAAGTTGTATGGCTTGTCATTTTGCTAAATGCCTTACCATTTTGTTGTTTTTATGTTAGGTTAGGTGAGATTATAGGTTAGGTTAGAGCTATCGACGGCATAATAGTTGAAAAAATACACACGGACTTCGAATATGATTTGTGTACTTCTAAAAATGCAAACCGTACTTCGGTTAGGTTAGGTTATAAGTTAGGTAGATGTTATAAGTTAGGCTGCATTAAGTTAAGTTACGTATAGGTTTTACGTTAGGTTAGGTTATAGGTTAGGCATAACGATTATAGGTTAGGTTAGAGCTAGCGTCAAATTAATAGTAGAAAAAACGCAATCCGACTTCGAAGATGACTCGTGTACTTCTAAAAATGCAAACGGACTTCGGTACCTCGCTTAAAACGGACTTCTGAATCATTTGTCAGTACCTCGATTAAAGCTATGTGAGGATGAGTTCTTTCTGTAAACCTGAACCCTGTCTCTCGCTTAAAACACACACATAAGACTGCCTACGAGCGACAGGCTAACAAAGATTGAAGGCGCCTTGAAGGAATCGATGGAAGCTGTGTGATGATGAGTTCCAAACCTAAATCCTTTCTCTAAACCTCGCTTAAAACACACACATACACACATACACGTAAAAAAAGCATGTCACGATGCATAGAGGAGAATACGTATGTGTGAGCGTGAGGACGCATGCGTAAGAAGCATGCATCAACACCGTGTTGGAGCTATATATGGCTCACTCTACTAAACTTGGTCCCACCTATATATTTGTATCTTGTCCTCAATATGAATCAGTCTTTGGGAGCGTATATGGTGTGTCTCTTGTCTCGTCTCTCTCTCTTTCTCTCTACATCTCAACATGGTATCAGAGCGGTAACGATCACGCGTCGATTCAATTCATGGGGACACAACAGTATGTGTATGCGATTCGCATGTAAGATTGAAAATTGCTACAAATCTTATTTTTGAGCGTTGATTCTTGTTAACTGTGGTTCTTTTGTGTTAAGAAGAATATGATTAGTGTTTTATGTGGCGTTTATTTCTAATCAATATAATCATTGATTACGTTTTCTTGTTGAGGACACTCTGAACTTCATCTCAAATTTTCTTGCTATTCTGCTCAAAATTTGGAGAAACGGAAAAAGCGCAATGGAGCAGAGCGCAATGGCACTTTTCATCCAAAACTTATTCGTCTCCTCGAGCTCTTAGATTTGAGTTCTAGGTTTGCGTCAATCGGACTTCGCAACTGAAAGTTATGCTATTTTTACTGCAATTGAGCTTGACGCAGCTTTCTTCGCCCTACTTCTTTGTGAAGCGTCCGCGATTGTTTTTCTTATTTTGGCATTAACTTTTTTGAGAATATTTAGCTTTTTGCTATTCGTATTGTGGCCGTCAATCTTGCGTCTCACGCCACTCTATTTTGAGGACTCGTTTATTATTAACGTCTCCTTTACCCTGCCTTTTTTGGGTGACGTCTCTCACATCTTTCGACGTTCCTTGAGCATCCTTCTTACGTTTATCGTGGATAGAACGCAATACTCATATCTCTCTCATTCTCAATTGCGGCCTTCACCATATATGGTGTGCAGATTCTACGATCTTATCTTATACAAGATATGGCTATGAATATTCTCGTCAACGGCTTTCCTTCTAGCCAGCGTTCTGTTCCTCCTTTCCAAGTTCAAGGATTTCCAGGCTGGAAAGCAAAGAGGTTGTTAATTCTTGAAGGCGATGAACACTCGGATGTTGTTCTTGGAAATCGTGTTTGTCCGCCTCAGCCTATTGATACGGATAATGATAACGTGCTTATCACTGAAGGACCTATATTTGAAGATTGGAATGTTGCCTATACAGATTGGCAACGACGAGACGAAGCACCTCGTCAGTATATTCTTTCTGCTCTTACTGATTGCCTTTTGCTTGATATGTATGAACAGCCTACTTCCCACGACGTATGGAAGTACGTTATTGCAAACTTTCAGAAGAAATCTATTATAGAAATACTTTATTTGAGAGGGTTGCTTAACAAGTTACAATATGAAGTTGGTACTGCCATGACGTGAAATATTGAATCTTTCAAATCTATTATTAATCAACTTGTTGCTACCGGTGATCCTGTTCCACAAAAGAAACTGATTACACTTCTCCTTGATACGGTGAAGGACTCTTCTTATGATAACATTGTTACTATTCTCTCTAATAAAGATGGTCTTGATTTCGACCAAGCCTGCATGTCTTTAATTGAATACTCTCAACGACAAGAACGTCGGAATGCTGGTCATGATACAGCTCTGATTTCACAAGAGGACTCTGAGTCACAACAGATGGAACATGCTTTTTATGCTCGAAGGCGTCCATTTCAACGAGGAAACCGCAGAGGTCGCCGTCGCGGTAATATTTTCTCTCGTCTCAAATTTCCTAATAAGCAATGTTCGTACTGCAACAGAAATGGCCATACTGAAGATGATTGTTGGGCACGTCAATATGATGAAGAACACAATATTACCATGAAACAACCACGTTTATCTAGAGACTCTTCTTTTTCTTCTTGTGAATATTGTGGACAATCTGATCATCCCACTCATATGTGCTATAAGCGTCGATTCGACACAGATCGGAATAGAGCATATGCTACTGAATATCGAAACAACATTGTACCAGAAACAAGCTGAATCCTATGTTCAGTTGCTCCAAACAGAATACTTCATGTACGTGATGGATCACTTTTTAATGTCGATTCTGGTGCTACAGGAAATATGACATATCAGTCTAAGTGGCTCCATAACTATCATCCACTGCCAGTTCAACGTGTTGTTTATCTTGCTGATGATACTACTTGTCAAGTAAAGGGTATTGGAGACTTATATCTTGGCACCTTATCTTGTTCCACTAGAATTTTGCGAGGAGTATTATATGTACAAAATCCTCAACGTAATCTTCTTTCAGTTGCTAGACTTGTTGATCTTGGTTTGTTTGTTGGATTTGATCATACCAAATGCCGAAGTGAGAAAGATGGATAGACTATAGCCACTGCTCCTCGAAACGGTAATTTGTTTGGACTCTCTCTCAGCGATGCTGTAGCAAATATTGTCACTGCTCCAGATGATCATGATTGCAAAGTATGGCATCACCGTTTTGTTCATGCTGATTTCTCAAAACTCCTTGATCTTCAACATCGTGATCTTGTTCATGGCATGGATCTTCAAGCCCATCCCCATATGGGAATTTGTGAATTTTGTGCTCTTGGGAAACACAATCGTAAACCCTTTCCTCTTTCAAATAAAACTCATTCTCATGACATATTGGATCTTGTTCATACTGATATATGTTGGCCTCTACCTTCTTCGAGATCACAATATCACTACTTCATTACTTTCATTGATGATTTCTCAAGGTATACGACTGTATTTCTACTTAGACAAAAATCTGAAGCCTTATCTATTTTCAAACAATTCCACAAGGCTGCGGAACTTCAAACTGGTCTTCGCCTTAAGAAGCTTCGTAGTGACAATGGAGGCGAATATGTTTCTTGAGAGTTTGTGAGTTACTGTGCTGACAGTGGAATTCATCATGAACACACTATTCCATATTTGCCTCAACAGAACGGTGTTGCTGAACGAAAGAATCACACTATTCTCAATGTTGTAAGATGTATGCTGATTCATTCTGGCTTATCTCGTGTTTTCTGGGCTGAAGCTACTTTGACAACAACATTTATTCAGAATCATCTTTCTACTACTGCACCCTCTGGTAAGATACCCATCACAGCATGGACAGGTGACATTCCTTCTGTATCTCATTTTCGAACCTTTGGATGTATTGTTTATATTCATGTTCCCAAAGAAACACGAACAAAGCTTGATGCTCCGGGTATTAAAGTTATTTTTATTGGATATTCTGACACTTCCAAAGGCTACAAATTCTATGACCCCTCCTCCAAGAAAGTAATTGTGAATCGTGATGCTACTTTTAATGAACAACTTATGGGAGACTCATGGTCCATGGATGATTCTGATGATACTAAATCATTGCTTCAGGATTTTCCATTTCTTTCAGATGATGAAACTCTTCGTATAGAGCAACTTTCCTCTTCACAACCATCCATTCCAAATGTTGCCAATGATGATATTGATATTTTTGTTCATCTGCCTATTGAGTTTGAACATGGCTCATGTCATGTTTATGATGACAATATTGCTGATAATTCGTTTTCTACTTCTGAAGATCCCGTTACTTATGATGAAGCTATCTCTTCACCACAAAAGGATCAATGGCAAGAGGCTATGGAAGCAGAGTACGATTCTCTTATCTCTAAAGGTAAATGGATACTTACTGAATTACCTCTTGGTCGTACAGCTATTAAATGTAAGTGGGTGTATAAGACAAAAGGAAATTTATATGGAACAACCAGAAGGATTTTTTATTCCAGGTAAAGAAGACCTTGTTTCTCAACTCCATAAGGCACTATATGGTCTCAAACAAGCTTCGCGAGCCTGGTATACAAAATTTGATCTTTTTCTGACCTCTAAAGGATTCATCTCTTGCTCGACAGATCCCAACTTATACATAAAATGCCAAGGTAGCAATTTTGTGATTCTTGCTCTTATGTGGATGATACAAACCTTGTTTCCAATGATTTGGGATTTCTTTAGCAAGTGAAAAAGTTATTGTCTTCTGCATTAATTTGATATGGTGGATCTTGGAGAGATTCACTCTTGTCTTGGAATTCACATCCAACGGAACCGTACAAAAGGTATTTTATTCGTTCGACAGTCAAAGGCTATTGCAGATACTATTCAAAAATTTGGTATGAATCTGCACATTAAGCCAACACACCTTGTCTTGCGAGCTCTACGAAGAACACTTCTGACAATGGCAGTCAACTTGTCACAAATCAACCTTATGCTAACTTGATTGGATGTCTTCAGTTTGTTGGCATGAACACTCGTCCTGATATTCTGTTTGCTGCTAATTATCTTGGACAACATGTTGCATGTCCTTCTCTTAAGCATTGGTCTGCTGCAAAGCGTGTATTGAAATACTTTAAAGTCACTATAGATTTTGGTTTACTCTATCAACGACAACTCACATCGGATTCTATGCAATATCTTTCTCTTTTGGGTTACACAGATGCAGACTGGGCAAGCTCACATTTATCTATTTGATCTACTAGTGGAAATTGCTTCTTTATAAATGGTTGTCTTGTTTCTTGGACCAGCAAGAAACAACATTGTGTTGCAGTTTCTACGACTGAGTCAGAATATGTTGGGGCATCACTTGAAGCTCGTGGGTTGATTTGGCTTCGACAAATGCTAGTTGATATTGTTCACTCTCCTCTTTCTAGCACACCTTGCGGTGTGACAACCAAAGTGCCATTAGTCTTCCAAAAGACTATGCTCAACATAATAAGTCAAAGCACATTGCTGACCATTATCATTATGTCAGGTATGAAGTACACAAAGGAACCATTATGGTTGAACACTGTCCAAGTGACCAGATAATTGCAGCCATTTTGACCAAAGGCCTCAATGAGTCACGTTTCATCCTCTTGCGCTCGGAGCTTGGAGTTGCTTCGGCCTCACTCTTTCTAGATTAGCTTCTTTGCTATTGTAATAGCTTTTTACATATGACATTGTAATCTTTTAGGTACCATGCACTATGCACACTCCACATTTGCACATTGTGATATCTAAGTCACTTGAATATTTGTACATAGATGCACAATTCACTTTCACATCATCACCACTGGTTCATATTTTCACATTGTATAGGGGCTTGGGTTTTTCCCTTGAACTCCCCAAGGGTTTTTTCATCCAAATCTAGAGACCTTTGTTTGAGGGGGGTGTTGGAGCTATATATGGCTCACTCTACTAAACTTGGTCTCACCTATATATTTGTATCTTGTTCTCAATATGAATCAGTCTTTGGGAGCGTATATGGTGTGTCTCTTGTCTCGTCTCTTTCTCTTTCTCTCTACATCTCAACACACTGGCACCTGCACGTCCTTAGTTGAAGGCTTCAAGCCTTCAAACGTGATCAACGGGCCCCATATAAATAGGTTTTCCTCGTCCATCGCTATGATAGACATGTAGCAGCACTGGCACCTGCACGTCCTTAGTCGAAGGCTTCAAGCCTTCAAACGTGATCAACGGGACCCATATAAATAGGTTTTTCTCAAGGACTGCTACCCGTTTATGGCTGTGATAGACCCTCGGCACCTACATGTCCTTAGTCTAAGGCTTTAAGCCTTCAATATGATTAGCGGCCAGCCATCAAGTCTCAAGAATAGGGAAACCACTTTATCAAGACGCTGCGAGCATCGCTTGTCTGGAAAGGCGAGAGAGAGATTGTCATGAACTTCCTTGAGAGAGGAAAGAGGACATCGCTCCACCTCCACAGCCGAAGTACTCCTCTGCTTTGATACCATGTTAAACTATGAGAGAGGAAGAGAGGATGAAGAAGACAAGCCGCAAGATGTACAACCCCAAGTGTGTCTGATGATCACACATAACAAGTTTATATAGAGGGGACCAAGATGAAAAGGGTGCTATATATATACAGACATTATATATAGCTCAAGAAGTACCATTGGTACAAAGTGGGTCTACAAGTTGAAACGTGAGCTAGATGGTGAGATTAATCGTCATAAGGATTGAATTGTAGTAAAAGGTTATGCACAGCAAAAAGGAATAGATTATGAAGAGACTTTTCCTCCCACTTGTCATATGACTACTGTGCATTTTCTATGTGCATCGATCGCTTATTTTGGCTGGGATGTACATCAATCCGACATTGTTACTCCTTTCTTGAATGGTGACATATTTGAGGAAGTTTATGTAATCCAGCCTCGTGGTTTTGTCAAGAAAGGACAAGAGGATAAGGTGTGCAAATGTAACAAAGTGTTGTATGGGTTGACGCAATCTCCTCGTTCTTGGTATGAGAAGGTTGACAGTGATTTGATCAACAAGGATTTTGTAACAGTCCAACTTAAAGCACATTGTATGTAGAGCGTGAGGGTAATGTCCTTCTCATTGTGGTTCTTTTTGTGGATGATTTCCTAATCACTCGAGCAAATGAGAGACATATCGCTTAATTTAAGGTTAATTTGAATGCTACTTTTAAGATGAAATATTTGGGACTATTACATCATTACTTGGGACTATTGCATCATTACTTGGGTATAGGTTTAAGCATGTGATGGTGGTATTGCATTGTGTCAAAAAAGTTACATAGAGACATTGCCACTTCCATGGAAACAGGTTTGAAATTGAATCTTTATTATGCTGATGATCCTGCAGATATCACTCTTTACCAAACTGCTGTTGAATGTATGCAACACGTGGCCGGATATTCAATTGTCAGTCTCACAGGTTAGCAAATTTATGCATAGCCCAGGGTCTAAGCATTGACTGGCTGTCAAGAGGATTTTTTTGCCACTAGAGTGGTACTTTACAGGCTGGCTTGTTTTATCCCAAGGGGGGATATGTGCCGCCAGACTTACATGCTTTTTTGGACTTAGATTGGGCTCGTTGTTTTGACACACAAGTGTCCACAAGTGGTTTCTGTTTCATGCTTGGCAGCTCATGCATATCATGGTTGAGCAAGAAGCAACCTACTACCAGTTGTGAGACTGAGTACAGGCAAGTCTTCATAGAGACAATTGAGTTTTGATGCTCAAACATCTTATGGATGATTTGGGTATTGGATATGACACTGCCAACACTATCTACACCGACACTGCCAACACTATCTGCACTGACACTCTGAGCGCATTGGCAGTTGTGAGGAACCCATTTTTTCATGCATTGACACTATCTATCTACACTGACACTCTGAGCGCAATGGAAATTTTCATCCAAAACTTGTTCATCTTCTCGAGCTCTTCGATTTCAGTTCTAGGTTTACGTTTTCTTGTTGACGACGCCCTGAACTTCATCTCAATTTTTGGGGGTCTTCTGCTCAAAATTTGGAGAAACGGGAAAAGTGCAATGGAAAGTTTTCATCCAAAACCTGTTCGTCTTCCCGAGCTCTTTGATTTGAGTTCCAGGTTTGTGTCAATCGGATTTCGCAGTAGAAAGTTATGTTGTTTTTACTGCAATTGAGCTTGAAGCAGCTGTCTTCGTCCTACTTCTTTGTGAAGCGTCTGCGATCATTTTTCTAATTTTGGTGTTAAACTTTCGAGAAAATTTATCTTTTTGCTATTCGTATTGTGGCTGTCAATCTTGCGTCTCACGGTGTCAAGAAGTAGGCGGTCTTGCCAGGAAGGCATCAGGCCTCTTGCTGTGAGAGGTTGTGAGGAAGCTCAAGGGTTATGAGAAAGAGCTAAGATGTAGATAACATAGCTTCTAGAGCTAAAGAATAAATGTATCCAAAGAAGCCGCTCACTTTTCCTTACAAACACACACGTGATGGAGAGAACTCATGAAAGATAGTCAGAACAAAACAAAAATGAAAACATCGAGATTACGATCAGATAGTATCATGGTTAGGATAAAAGGTTAATGGATGAGTTAATGATATTTAATCTTTGTTGTCCAAATAAGCTGTGGATTGCTCTTCGAAACTGTAGCTTTGTGCTTACTATAATGTATATGTTTTGTCTAGCGATTGGGATTAGTTGTGAGTACAAATCCTCTTGATTCATAATAAACTAACCACATTCACATCAAAAGAGAAGTTATAGTCAATAATAGGTAGTATGATGGGATCTGGTGAGAGAAGTATTTCGTTGATCCTTTCAGGACCAAATAGAAACACTATGCATTGCTGAAAGTGAGTCTTTTCGACTATTCCAAATGTTGACCCTAATAGATTGCACAGAATGGAAATGAAAGAAATCACCTCTATTTGGATTATGGTTATTCATCGATGATATACTTAGTATGTTCAAAGATAAAGGTGTGAAAGAAGTGAAAGGAGAAGAAGAAGAGAGTTTCTCTCCCAAGCCCTATTGTTGCCCTTAGGCAATAAGGATACTGCGGGGAGAGAAGTACCTGTAGCAAGGAGATTCTAGAGTTTGTGGAAGAGAATGAGAACCTTAAGAGAGAGAGGTGCTTGTGAAAGATGAAGATATGGTTACTAACCTTGTGCACATAATTGTTTCCCGCAAGAAGGTTGTGCCCGTTACATTGACAAGATTGGTGCTTGAATACCTTCCAATGAAACAATTAGGACACAACAAGAGAGATGAAAGGAGGAATAAAGATAGAATTAGAGATAGATCTAAGTGTGGTGGTGGTATTAAAGATAAATAATGAGAGATAGATACGTAGTTAAAGACAAGTATTGGACTAGATATGAAAATGAAAGAAAAACTAGCAACATATATCTTACATGAGAGCAATCGCCACCACCTTAATGGAGAGAGAAGATGAGGCAAGACTTTAGACTTTCTTCAAGAGAAAGTGTGGCACTAAGATGAGTGTGACACTATGGAATTGAGCTATTCTCACTCACTCATAACTTGCCCCAAGGAGAAGAAGGTTGCCCTTTTTATAGGTGAGGGAGCCATGTTTTACATAATCACTTGATTAGGCTAAAGACTTAGCCCAAATCAAATGTTTTTTGGATATTTCTGAAAATGGGCAATATTAGGACTCAAAATATCATGAAATTCAGCATTTTTGGTCATTGAGGCTCCATGTGGGTGCATGATGTATGTGGCCCCACCTAGGCATCTTCTGTGTGGCTCCAGCAGGGGGTCCCAACTTGTGTGTCTTGTCCTTCAAGGCATCTTTGAGGTCTCAAATTCACATGCTTATGTCTTTTATCCTCCAAATATCTTATTTTATGGAAAAAGACTAATATTACCTCTTTTTACTTGATTCACCTGTTTACCATCTTTTCTTGCAGTGTAGTTGTGAGAGGGTTTTTCACTGGTTTCCCTGTAACTTTTGACCTGTACCTCGGATTGACATGCTTCAAAAGGAAAAATTGGACTACTAAAAGAGCTTGAATTGGTTTTGGCCTTTTCTCCATGCCCTTAGGTTAGAATTTTCAAATTGGGATGGTCCAAGAAGCTTTGGATCTTCCTTTTCATAAAGTCTTCTAGTAGGCCCTTTCCTCTTGTATGTATCCAAGAAGGTATGCATTATTGAAGGGTTATATTATTAGATAAATGTGAAAAGAAGAAAATAATTTATATATGGTAGGGTATAGCTGAGATATTAGAAGAAATATACAAATGCTTTTCCCTCAGAAAAAAAGAGGCACAATCATTGATACTTCTCTTGCAGTACTTTCTAATAGTAATGTACATTTATATTACTTCAAAGGTAATACTAAGGTATAGTAGGAAGCTTTTATCTATGCATATGAGTATTATATGAAGTATACTTATGCGTCAAAAAGTCACAAGATAAATCATTTAATGCCCGTTCCCACTATATACGTGCCACAGCACGACAACGCCACTCTATTTTGAGGACTCTTTTATTATTAATGTCTCCTTTACCCTGTCTTTTTTGGGTGACGTCTCTCAAATCTTTGGACGTTCCTTGAGCATTCTTCCTGAATTTATTGATGACAGAATGCAGTCGTCATATTTCTATCACGCAGATTGTGCGATCTTATCTTATACGTCTTCTTGCAACAAGATATGGCTATGAATATTCTTGTCAAAGGATTTCCTTGTGGCCAACGTTCTCTTCCTTCTTTACAAGGCCAAGGATTTCCAGGCTGGAAAGCAAAGATGTTCTTAATTCTTGAAGGCGATGAACTCCGTGATGTTGTTCTTGGAAATCGTGTTTGTCCGCCTCAGCCTGTTGATACGGATAATTATAACTTGCTTATTACTGAAGAACCTATATTTGAAGATTGGAATGTTGCCTAATATTTGAAGATTGGAATGTTGCCTATACGGATTGGCAACGACGTGGTAAAGCAGCTCGTCGGTATATTTGAAGATTGGAATGTTGCCTAATATTTGAAGATTGGAATGTTGCCTATACGGATTGGCAACGACGTGATAAAGCAGCTCGCCTGTATATTCTTTCTGCTCTTACTGATTCCCTTTTGCTTGATATGTATGAATTGCCTACTTCCCATGACGTATGGAAGTACCTTATTGCAAACTTTCAGAAGAAATCTGTCACAGAAATACTTTATTTGAGAGGGTTGCTTAACAAGTTACAATATGAAGTTGGTACTGCCATGACGGGACATATTGAATCCTTCAAATCTATTATTAATCAACTTGCTGCTACTGGTGATCCTGTTCCACAAAAGCAACTGATTACACTTCTCCTTGATACGGTGAAGGACTCTTCTTATGATAACATTGTTACTATTCTCTCTAACAAAGATGGTCTTGATTTTGACCAAGCCTGCATGTCTTTAATTGAATACTCTCAACGTCAAGAACATCGTAATGCTGTCCATGAAACAGCTATGATTTCACAAGAGAAGACTGAGTCACAACAGATGGAACGTGCTTTTTATGCTCGAAGGCATCCATTTCAACAAGGAAACTGTTCGTACTGCAACAGAAATGGCCATACTGAAGATGATTTTTGGGCACGTCAATATGATGAAAAACACAATATTAACATGAAACAACCACGTTTATCTAGAGACTCTTCTTCTTCTTCTTGTGAATATTGTGGACGATCTGATCATCCCACTCATATGTACTATAAGCGCCGATTCGACACGGATCGTAATAGAGAATATGCTACTGAACATCAAAACAACATTGTACCAAAAACAAGCTGCATCCTATGTTCAGTTGATCCAGACATAATACTTCATGTACATGATAGATCACTTTTTATTGTCGATTCTAGTGCTACAGGAAATATGACATACTAGTCTACGTGGCTCCATAACTATCATCCACTACCAATTCAATGTGTAAGTAAAGGGTATTGGAGACTTATATCTTGGCACCTTATCTTCTTCCTCTCGAATTTTGTGAGAATTATTACATGTACCAGATCTTCAATGTAATCTTCTTTTAGTTATTAGACTTGTTGATCTTGGTCTGTTTGTTGGATTTGATCGTACCAAATGCCGAATTGAGAAAGATGGATAGACTAAAGCCACTGCTCCTCGAAATGGTAATTTGTTTGAACTCTCTCTCAACGATCCTGTAGCAAATGTTGTCGCTGCTCTAGGTGCTCATGATTGCAAAGTATGGCATCACCGTTTTGTTCATACTGATTTCTCAAAACTCCTTGATCTTCAACGTTGTGATCTTGTTCATGGCATGGATCTTAAAGCCCATCCCCATATGGGAATTTGTGAATTTTGTGCTCTTAGGAAACATAATCGTAAACTCTTTCCTCTTTCAAATACAACTCATTATCATGACATATTGGATCTTGTTTATACTGATATATGTGGACCTCTACCTTCTTCGAAATCACAATATCGCTACTTCATTACTTTCATTGATGATTTCTCAAGGTATATGACTGTATTTCTACTTAGAAAAAAATCTGAAGCCTTATCTATTTTCAAACAATTCCACAAGGCTACGGAACTTCAAAGTGGTCGTTGCCTTAAGAAGCTTCGTAATGACAATGGAGGCGAATATGTTTCTCGAGAGTTTGTGAGTTACTGTGCTCACAATGGAATTCATTATGAACATACTATTCCATATTCGCCTCAATAGAACGGCGTTGTTGAAAGAAAGAATCTCACTATTCTCAATGTTGTAAGATGTATGCTGATTCATTCTGGCTTATCTTGTGTTTTCTGGGCTGAAGCTACCTTGACAGCAGTATTTATTCACAATCACCTTCCTACTATTGCACCCTCTGGTAAGATACCCATCACAGCATGGACAGGTGACATTCCTTCTGTATCTCATTTTTGAACCTTTGGATGTATTGCTTATATTCATGTTTCCAAAGAACACGAACAAAGCTTGATGCTCCTGGTCTTAAAGTTATTTTTATTGGATGTTCTGACACTTCCAAAGGCTACAAATTCTATGACCCTTCATCCAAGAAAGTAATTGTGAATCCTGATGCTACTTTTAACGAACAACTTATGGGAGGCTCATGGTCCATGGATGATTCTGATAATACTAAATCATTGCTTCAGGCTTTTCCATTTCTTTGAGATGATGAAACTCTTCCTATAGAGAAACTTTCCTCTTCACAACCATCCATTCCGAATGTTGCCAATGATGATATTGATATTTTTGTTAATTTGCCTATTCATTTTGAACATGGCTCATGTCATGTTTATGATGACGATATTGTTGATAATGCTTTTTCTACTTCTGAAGATCCCGTTACTTATGATGAAGAGGATCAATGGCAAGAGGCTATGGAAGCAGAGTACAATTCTCTTATCTCTAAAGGTACATGCATACTAACTGAATTACCTCCCGGTCGTACACCTATTAAATGTAAGTCGGTGTCTAAGACAAAAGTAAAAGCAGATGGATCTTTTGACAAGTTGAAGGCGCATTAAGTTGCAAAAGGTTACTCCCAAGTAGTTGGTGTTGATTATCAAGAGACTTTTTCACCAGTTGTTTGCATTACAAGTGTTCGAGTTTTATTGGCATTTGCTGTTCAATCTGATTTAGAAGCTCATCAAATGGATGTGCGAACTGCTTTTCTTAATGGTGACTTGGAAGAGGAAATTTATATGGAACAACCAGAAGGGTTTGTTATTCAAGGTAAAGAAGACCTTGTTGCTCAAACTCCATAAGGCACTATATGGTCTCAAACCAGCTTCGCGAGTCTAGTATACAAAATTTGATCTTTTTCTTAACTCTAAAGGATTCATCTCTTGCTCTTCAGACCCCAACTTATACATAAAATGCCAAGGTAGCAGTTTTGTGATTCTTGCTCTTTATGTGGATGCTACCATCCATGTTTCCAATGATTTAGGATTTCTTCAGCAAGTGAAAAATTTATTGTCTTCTACATTTTATATGGTGGATCTTGGAGAGATTCACTCGTGTCTTAGCATTCAAATCCAACGGAACCGTACAAATGGTATTTTGTTTCTTCGACAGTCAAAGTTTATTGCAGATACTATTCAGAAATTTGGTGTGGAATCTGCACATTCACCCAACACACCTTGTCTTGCGAGCTCTACGAAGAACACTTCTGAACAATGGCTATCAACTTGTCACAAATCAACCTTATGCTAACTTGATTGGATGTCTTCAGTTTTTTGGCATGAACACTCGTACTGATATTTTGTTTGCTGCTAATTATCTTGGACAACATCTTGCATGTCCTTCTCTTTGTTGAGAGAGAAGGAGAGAGCACATAAATAGAACCCCAAAGTGTGTAGAATACACACATGAGATGATGTATATATAGAGGGGACCTGGGTGCCATATATAGAGAAGCCATATATTGAGAAGCCATATATTGAGTAGCTTCACATATAAGCTCAAGACCCCCGTTCAAATAAGGGTCCCTAACTGTGGATGAAAAAAACCCTTGGGGGATCAAGTGAAAAACCCACAGCTCTATATACACCCATCGTTATATTATAAAAATCATTGAATGTACAAATGTTTATGAGGAGCTACATCACTCCTTTTACAATGAATATTTTATGAGGAGCTAAATCACTCCTTTTATAGTTAATGTTTTATGAGGAGTTACATTACTCCTATCCTATCAAATACAATAATGAGTACAAAGGTTCAATAAAGAGGTGTAAAGGCTATCGATTAGCTCGTGATCAGAAGTGTCTTCGTGAATCTGTTGTGTAGGTTGTCATCAATATGGCATCACCAAACATGTCTTCATAAATCTCTTATTGTCACCAATTTTTTCTTCATGAAATCAATTCTTTGATCAATCCTATATAGATCATAGACTCAAAAAACATAGTCATGAAAATTATTAGCATCGTTAGTGAAGGTATCCATAAGTATAATCTTGCAAGTATAATACAAACATAACATGAATATTTAATGTGATTATTCCCATGTTTGTTGATCCGTTATTCTATCGATCTACAAGGATCGTGTTGAGCTATTCTTGTTTGGTCTCATGGATCTTCAAAAGAGCATAGCAACTATGTACAAAAGAAATGCATCACTTAAAGTGGATGCATGCTTTACTAATTACCAAAGATCAAAACAAAGGTAACAAAAATATTTCTCATATGTAATTCTGCTATTTGGCACGAACATATTGTTTTTACTTAAAGTAGGATCATCAAACTAAGAACACGATTCTGTTTCGAACGCACTATCTTAGGAGCATACGACCTCTCACAAACATAAATCCTTGCAGTCTCATACATTGTGGCTCTACTTTTCCCAAGAAACTGCGAGCATCAAACTAAGAAAAAAAATTTGTTCCAAACGTAGCCGCCCTTGTTTGAGGTATGACAGCCATGTTGTGTGCAGTTTCTTGTCGTGCATCTCTAAAAATAGAATCAACTCAAACTTACATCCCATTTACTGAAGACTTAAGACAATCAACAACAAATATTGTGTTAAGACTAATAACTAGCTCTAAACTTCTAAACAATTTACGAGTATGACTTGATATATAGTAACGCTCCAATTTGAAGCCTCCTCTCTTTTCAACGACAATAAACAAGTACAAATATCGGGCCTTATATGAAAGTAATTGTGCGGAAATCAAGATCATCAAGCACAACCACACTTCCTTCAACATCATAAGTATTAAATTATTGATCCACCCATCAACATTATTTCAAGTTGCACATAATGGGAATAGACAAGCTATAAAAAATTGACGTTGTTTAGATAGACTTTAAAAGACTTAACTATAGGACTAGGATCAAAAACTGAAATCACGTATGTAGAGTAGTTTCTTATCATCAAGAGGGATTTAAGTTGCAAACATCTAGCATTGATAATTTTGAAGTTGCAAACCTTTTGTTCGGAGTCAATTTCAAAGATAACCACAATTGAGATTTTGGCACATACACTGACCATGAAGAGGAGATGCTTTCTCAGAGAACCAAGAAAATAAGTCTTTGCTTGTATTAATTTTTTTGAATATTTTGGTTAGAATTTGTCAGATTCAAGAAGCTTTGTATTAGCAATTTGATGATGTTGAAGGTTCCCTATTGAGCTTCTACTTGTGTAGCTTCATTCAAAAGAATATTTTTGTAGATGCTTGCACATAATAATTTTGTAGACACTTGCACAGAATAGTTCTATAGACGCTTGCAGAAGAGGTGAGTGAGAAGTAGATGCTCTCTGCAAAATAAAGAGTTGTCAGTATAGTGATATTCTACGAGCTTGGCTTTAAATAGCGCATGCCATAGCACTCCAACAATAGTCAACTTGCAGCGCATTAGTTCGAGCTCTCTGTAGATGCTAAGTAAATTGTTATACTTGACTAGTTAGCTCCTAACGAGTTAGCAGAAGCTTTTGAGCATCTGCCTACGGTGGGCTATGGTGTCCGGACACGAACACAAACAAGAGATTTCTAGTATGTGAGACTAGCATGATCACCGACTACATCGTATATTTTGGATGTTTTCATCACTTATCCACTGTTTCAGACCACCAGGCAGGGAGACTTTTCCCTAAGTGGGCCCATCTTCCCACGGTTGAAGGTTTTCTTCCTCCCCCCATCAGTCGGGTTTTGCCATTGCTTTTCTTGAACTCAAAAGAATAATAGGTCCCCGCTAAGAGTCGGGTCACCCTCTCGTTTGTGAGCAAATCTCTCCAATAGAGTACAAACCAATCTTGTCTCATTAGCATCCCATGCATTAGGCAGAGAATGGGGTCTAGGAGAGCCTCTTTATTCGGAAGTTTAAGGAAGTGAAACCTTTAGTATTAAGAAAGTAATCAAAGGACAACTTTTGAATTCAAACATGAAAAACGGTTAGTTTATTTGAATTCAAAGTTTTTCTCCAAAATGAAATTTAAAATCTAGCAGGTAAAACCATATCATGTATCATATGTATGGAAAGAGCTCGACGCATAGATTGCAGATCTATGATCTCCGCTCAAATCGACGATCATATGTGGGAGTTATGGAAGTTCAAAAATCATAAAATTATTCACTTCTTTTTTTGGGGGAAAAGTGCATCCTTTGACAACTCTTACACACCTCTTACACACCCACCATTCTTGCACACATGGCGTACACCTATTCGTCAAAATCTTAATCACCTCCATAAGCTCATGGCAAATAAAGAGGCCCTCCTACACCCCATTATCTTCCCAATGTCGAGCACTAGAGAGAGAATCATCTCAAAGTCTCTCCTCTCGTTTGTGAGGAAATTTGTAAGGCTCCTCTCAATAGCTTGATGTGCACATTCTTAGGCTCTAATCTTCTAATGTTTGGCGAAGAAGATTCAAAATGTCGGCTTCTTAATGATTTGAATATTCTTGACCTTGAAACAATGACATGGGATGATGTCGAAGCAGTAGGAACACTGCCTTCTCCTCGTTCTCATCATACAACTATAGTTCAAGCATGCCATTATCTACTTGTAATTGGTGGTAGTTCTCATTCAACCTGCTCCAATGACCTTCATGTTCTTGACCTAGAGACTATGGAATGGTCTCATTCTTAGCGACACGGAGTGACACCAACACGTCAAGCAGGTCATGCAGGCGTCAAAGTTGAAAATAGTTGGTACATTATTGAGGGTGAATAATATAAAAGAGGACATCAATTATCCATAGCTAAGAAAATTCAATGATGAATTGGCAGGGTAACTGAACCCTAAACCCCAAACCATCCTTTTTCCTCCTTGGCCAAACCAAGGATGATTACATTATTGCCCTACCTTTGGAGGAAGTTATTGAGAAGACATATGCCGTGTCTATCACCATTTGTACCATGAAATGACAAGGTTCACCAAGATCTACAGTAACAGGTCGATCTCCATGGTGACATGGGTGAAGTTACATGATGCATCTTCATCCATGGTTCAAGGTGATATCAAATGTTGTGTCTTTATTTTATCCATCCATGTCTTTATTTCTTGATACATGCTATTGATCACGTCACGATTTGTCATAAAATACTTCACATTATTTTATGATGGTATGCTAATGTGTGTGATGGTCTTCATGTGAATCATCGATGTATAGATGATAAGATTTACCAAGCCATTATCTTCTGACTAGTCATTGTCTTTGAGTTGTTGTAGATTTTGCATTTCCTCACAAAAATAGCGTCTCTGATACCATGGTATGTAAAGCCATGATGATAATTACTATTTTACAGTTTTTATTTATTTTGAAGAAAGTATCTCTGATGCCATGGCACGTAGAGCCATGATGATTGCTATTTCAAAATTCTTATAAGCATCTCTAATGCCATGGTGAATAGTGTGATACCATGGTACATAAAGCCGTGATGATGGCAAGCTACACCACGAAACCTTGTTTTTTGGACTGACGTGATATTTAGCTACATGATAGTAATCTTAAAGGCCCCATACCTTTCTAGTTATATCTTGCCTCTCGATGGCACTCGGACTGCTTTCATAACATGGTTCAGTCTCGACTCTGGATGCAAGTCCCCTCAAGAGAGCTACGACCACCCCCAACAATCGGCCACACGTTCACAAAGAAGATCTATTTTTACTTTTGTCTTTTTTCCTTGAGATTACTAGTTAAAGTCTTGTAATGTTTGATGGCGGGCTATAAATAAAGTGTGTTTTAAGTAGCGTTCACTTATTAGTGGCTAATGGTCATGCATGTCCACGGGGCTTGGGTTTAGCGCATGGTAATCATAGTGGATGGTTTAATGCATATAATCACCGCACATGGTTCCATATCTTGTTATATCACTTATTTTGGCTCTATCTGCTTCAATCAGATGCAAGTTTTCATATACTCTTGGTGTATGATAAAATCTCAACAAGTTATAGTATTTGGAAAAATATTACTGGTCGCTCTTGTCATGATGCTTTGACATTTTATGCTTTGTACATAATGACTTTACTAATTCTTTTCTTCGTGATGTGATAATTCACCTTTTATTAATTAATGATGTGACAAAGTTTATGAGTATTTGGGAGCCTGGTTTCTTGTTTTATGGAAAAAACCTTGATTTTTGTGAACCTTGTCTTATTGCACCCTCGTCGTCATTTGTGTTATGGTTGTTACCATCTTACTACATGCACCCTCGTCTCATCATTGGTGCCGTGGGTGTTATCGTCTTATTATACCCCCCTTGTCATTTGTGCTTATTATCATTCTTGTCTCATCAAGGATTTGGCAGTTGTGACTATGCACTTTGGTTGATATCATTCTATTGCACCCTTGTAATTGGTACTTCATGGTGCTATCATTGTTCTTGTTTTATTTCATCCTCGTCGCCATTGGTGTTATGCGTGTTATCGTCTTATTGCACACTCTCTTCATTGCTGCTATGGTTGTTATCATCTTATTGCATGCACCCTCCTCATCATTGGTGCTATGGGTGTTATCGTCTTATTCCACCCTTGTTGTCATTGGTGATATGGTTGTTATCATCTTATTCCATGCACCCTCAAGCTGCAACCGCATCATCATTGGTGCTATGGGTGTTATCGTCTTATTGCACCCTCGTTGTCATTCGTGCTATGGTAGTTATCATCTCATTGCATGCACCCGCACCCTTGTCGTTATTGGTGCTATGGTTCTTATCATTCATTTTAACACGGATTTGGTAGTTGTGACTATGCACCAATAGTGTTCCATAGAATTTATGTACCGACTTTGTGCACATGTGATTGCATCAACGTTACGTTTGTTTCCGTGTCGTCTCTAGAGCAACATAGTGAACCGTCTCTAAGGACAATGTGATGTGATCATTCTTTTAACCTTCACATTTTGATATGTTTCTTGGGTTGATGTCATTTATAGGATAAAATTCACATCAAGTAGCATGTACAAGGACTCAACCATATTGCAGCTCCTCAATGATATTGAAGCTACTACTCAAAAATATTGAAGAATTTGCATCAATTCAATTATAGGGTTAGTAAACTTCCAACGACGCTTGAAAGAGAACATTGTATATATATGGAATGATGTAGCTCCTGGAAAATGAATTTTGTAAACTTTGAAAATTGCTAATATAATAGTGTATGTAAATGGTGCTGTGGATTTTTCCGTTGTACCCCAAGGGTTTTGTCATTCACAGTTAGGGATTCCTATTTGAGTGGGGGTGTTGGAGCTATATATACCAACCCCTATGCTTTATATAGCTAGGAGTCTCCACTATATATGTGTACTCAAGGGGTGCTCTACACACACCTTTTGGGGTTAGCAAATCTAAGTTGTCTTCCCCTCTGTCATCTCTCGTGTCCATCTTCCTCCCTTGTCAATGATCTCATCAAGGGTTAGCTTTTCCCTTTCAAGAAAATGGAAAATATCATTTACAGACTTCCACACACGAGCGCACTTAAGTCCAAGAGCTTCTTTGTTACCTCTGTAGGTGGTAATGTCACCCAACTTTTCCACAATTGAAAATCAATGGAACTTTGAAAGTCAGAATAGTAAGAAACCACCCATACATATTTTATTAGGGAGATCTTGTGTACTTTTAGATGCCTTCTTGTCCTTTGATAGCTCAATTGTATTACCTGTTGGCGCTATATATGGCTCACTCTACTCAACTTGGTCTCACCTATATATTTGTATCTTGTCCTCAATATGAATCAGTCTTTGGGAGCGTATATGGTGTGTCTCTTGTCTCGTCTCTCTCTCTCTTTCTCTCTACATCTCAACATGGTATCAGAGCAGTAACGATCATGCGCCGATTCAATTCATGGTGACAAAACAGTATGTGTATGCGATTTGCATGTAAGATTCAAAAAATTGCTACAAATTTTATTTTTGAGCATTGATTCTTGTTAATTGTGGTTGTTTTGTGTTAAGAAGAATATGATTAGTGTTTTGTGTGATGTTTATTGCTAATCAATCTAATCGTTGATTACGTTTTCTTGTTGATGACACCCTGAACTTCATCTCAATTTTTCTTGTTGTTCTGCTCAAAATTTGGAGAAACGGAAAAAGCGCGCGTAGCGCAATTGCACTTTTCATCCAAAACTTGTTCGTCTCCTCGAGCTCTTCGATTTGAGTTCTAGGTTTGCGTCAATCGGAGTTCGCAGCAGAAAGTTATGCTGTTTTTACTGCAATTGAGCTTGACGCAGCTTTCTTCGTCCTACTTCTTCGTGAAGCGTCCGCGATCGTTTTTCTTATTTTGGCGTTAACCTTTTCGAGAAGATTTAGCTTTTTGCTATTCATATTGTGGCCGTCAATCTTGCGTCTCACGCCACTCTATTTTGAGGACTCTTTTATTATTAACGTCTCCTTTACCCTGCCCTTTTTGGATGACGTCTCTCACATCTTTGGAAGTTCCTTGAGCATCCTTCTTATGTTTATCGTTGACAGAATGCAGTCCTCATATCTCTCTCATTCTCAATTGCGGCCTTCACCATATATGGTGTGCAAATTCTGCGATCTTATCTTATACGTCTTCTCGCAACAAGATATGGCTATGAATATTCTCGTCAACGGCTTTCCTTCTGGCCAGCGTTCTGTTCCTCCTTTCCAAGGTCAAGGTTTTCCAGGCTGGAAAGCAAAGATGTTGTTAATTCTTGAAGGCGATGAACTCTCCGATGTTGTTCTTGGAAATCGTGTTTGTCCGCCTCAGCCTGTTGATATGGATAATGATAACGTGCTTATCACTGAAGGATCTATATTTGAAGATTGGAATGTTGCCTATACGGATTGGCAACGACGTGATAAAGCAGCTCGTCTGTATATTCTTTCTGCTCTTACTGATTCCGTTTTGCTTGATATGTACGAACTGCCTGCTTCCCACGACGTATGGAAGTACCTTATTGCAAACTTTCAGAAGAAATCTGTCACAGAAATACTTTATTTGAGAGGGTTGCTTAACAAGTTACAATATGAAGTTGGTACTGCCATGACGGGACATATTGAATCCTTCAAATCTATTATTAATCAACTTGCTGCTGCCGGTGATCCTGTTCCACAAAAGCAACTGATTACACTTCTCCTTGATACCGTGAAGGACTCTTCTTATGATAACATTGTTACTATTCTCTCTAATAAAGATGGTCTTGATTTCGACCAAGCCTGCATGTCTTTAATTGAATACTCTCAACGTCAAGAACGTCGTAATGCCAGTCATGATACAACTATGATTTCACACGAGGAGACTGAGTCACAACAGATGGAACGGGCTTTTTATGCTCGAAGGCATCCATTTCAACGAGGAAACCGCAGAGGTGGCCGTCGCGGTAATATTTTCTCTCGTCTCAAATTTCCTAATAAGCAATGTTCTTACTGCAACAGAAATGGCCATACTGAAGATGATTGTTGGGCACGTCAATATGATGAAGAACACAATATTACCACAAAACAACCACGTTTATCTAGAGACTCTTCTTCTTCTTCTTCTTGTGAATATTGTGGACGATCTGATCATCCCACTCATATGTGCTATAAGCGTCGATTCGACACAGATCGGAATAGAGCATATGCTACTGAAGATCGAAACAACATTGTACCAGAAACAAGCTGCGTCCTATGTTCAGTTGCTCCAGACAGAATACTTCATGTACGCGATGGATCACTTTTTATTGTCGATTCTGGTGCTACAGGAAATATGACATATCAGTCTAAGTGGCTCCATAACTATCATCCACTGCCAGTTCAACGTGTTGTTTATCTTGCTGATGATACTACTTGTCAAGTAAAGGGTATTAGAGACTTATATCTTGGTACCTTATCTTCTTCCACTCGAATTTTGCGAGGAGTATTACATGTACCAGATCTTCAACGTAATCTTCTTTCAGTTGCTAGACTTGTTGATCTTGGTCTGTTTGTTGGATTTGATCATACCAAATGCCGAATTGAGAAAGATGGACAGACTATAGCCACTGCTCCTCGAAATGGTAATTTGTTTGAACTCTCTCTCAACGATGCTGTAGCAAATGTTGTCACTGCTCCTGGTGATCATGATTGCAAAGTATGGCATCACCGTTCTGTTCATGCTGATTTCTCAAAACTCCTTGATCTTCAACGTCGTGATCTTGTTCATGGCATGGATCTTAAAGCCCATCCTCATATGGGAATTTGTGAATTTTGTGCTCTTGGGAAACACAATCGCAAACCCTTTCCTCTTTCACATATAACTCATTCTCATGACATAATGGATCTTGTTCATACTGATATATGTGGACCTCTACCTTCTTCGAGATCACAATATCGCTACTTCATTACTTTCATTGATGATTTCTCAAGGTATACGACTGTATTTCTACTTAGACAAAAATCTGAAGCCTTATCTGTTTTCAAACAATTCCACAAGGCTGCGGAACTTCAAACTGGTCATTCCTTAAGAAGCTTCGTAGTGATAATGGAGGGGAATATGTTTCTCGAGAGTTTGTGAGTTACTGTGCTGACAGTGGAATTCATCATGAACACACTATTCCATATTCGCCTCAACAGAACGGTGTTGCTGAACGAAAGAATTGCACTATTCTCAATGCTGTAAGATGTATGCTTATTCATTCGTCCTGATATTCGTCCTGATATTCTGTTTGCTGATAATTATCTTGGACAACATCTTGCATGTCCTTCTCTTAAGCATTGGTCTGCTGCAAAGCGTGTGTTGAAATACTTGAAAGGCACTACAGATTTTGGTTTAGTCTATCGATGACAACTCACATCGGATTCTATGCAATCTCTTTCTCTTTTGGGTTACACAGATGCAGACTGGGCAAGCTCACATTTATCTATGCGATCTACTAGTGGAAATTGCTTCTTTATAAATGCTTGTCCTGTTTCTTGGACTAGCAAGAAACAACGTTGTGTTGCAGTTTCTACGACTGAGTCAGAATATGTTGCGGCATCACTTGCAGCTCGTGAGTTGATTTGGCTTCGACAAATGCTGGTTGATATTGGTCACTCTCCTCTTTCTAGCACACCCTTGCGGTGTGACAACCAAAGTGCTATTAGTCTTGCAAAAGACTATGTTCAACATAATAAGTCAAAGCACATTGCTGTCCATTATCATTATGTCAGGTATGAAGTACGCAAAGGAACCATTATGGTTGAACACTGCCCAAGTGACCAGATGATTGCAGACATTTTGACCAAAGGCCTCAACGAGTCACGTTTCATCCTCTTGTGCTCGGAGCTTGGAGTTGCTTCGACCTCACTCTTTCTAGATTAGCTTCTTTGCTATTGTAATAGCTTTGTACATATGACATTGTAATCTTTTAGGTACCATGCACTATGCACACTCCACATTTGCACATTGTGATCTCTAAGTCACTTGAATATTTGTACATAGATGCACAATTCACTTTCACATCATCACCGCTGGTTCATATTTTCACATTGTATAGGGGCTTAGGTTTTTCCCTTGAACTCCCCAAGGGTTTTTTCATCCAAAGCTAGAGACCTTTGTTTGAGTGGGGGTGTTGGAGCTATATATGGCTCACTCTACTCAACTTGGTCTCACCTATATATTTGTATCTTGTCCTCAATATGAATCAGTCTTTGGGAGCGTATATGGTGTGTCTCTTGTCTCGTCTCTCTCTCTTTCTCTCTACATCTCAACATTACCATTGAGATCAACACTCTACAGGATGGCTTCGAGTTCTCTTATGCACTAGCCTTCTAAGCATGGGCATTAGGCTCAAGGCTAGGCCATCCATAGAGTGAGCACACAAGAGTGAGCTCTCAAGAATGAATCCTCTTTGCATAAAAAGGCTTCTTATAAAGACATGGTCTCCAAGTGTTTCTACTATGGAATTAAATTGAGACCTCTACCTTATATAATTTGGAATATCTAAATGAGTCCAAGACCTTATACAATGTAAATAAAGAATATTTTGCACATGCATCTCTCATCCGTAGCTTGGTGCATAATCGATGTAGCATGTGTTTTCTCCACTCTGCTCGTACTCTGTCTTCTTCGGCATGGTCCTCTCTTGTTCCCTCTACTTTTTTTCCTCGTGATGAACTTTTTTTTTACTTCTTCAATATTCCATGTGGAAAATCATGGACGTTCCATTTAGGCTAGAGGTTTGCCTAAATTTCCGATGCCTCTTCCGGCATGTATTCCGACGACAGCGCGAATGCGCATACCGACGCCTCTTTTGCTGTACCGATAGCTGTACCGACGACACCTGCAAAAATCACAACCGCGGGCTTTCTCTGTGCATTTCTCTTAGTTCTTGCACATTTTCTTAAGCTCTCCTCTTCCCCATCTCTCACAGATCTGCTTGTGGATTAGCGCATAACACTAAGGTAAGATTGTTTTCATGTTTACTTGTAGATTTAGGGTTTAGGGTTTAACCTTGTGTTTGTGTGTGCATTTTTCCAGGTTCCAAGACTTTTACAACAACTTTTAGTGCTCAAATAAGACGAATGTGAGCGTTCAAACCTTTAAATGCATATTAAGTTTAATTAAATTACTTTGTATATTAAGAAAAGAAAATTTCATTCTTTAAACTTTGAATGCTTAAAAGAAATTAGATTTTTTATGTAAATTTCATTTTAAATTATGGAAAAAAAATTATTTAAGTTTATGAAGAAATCTTGTTTTTATGAAATATTTTATTGAATTATGTTGTTTTTCAAATCATGTAGTTGATGAGGTTTATGTTTTACGTTAAGTTTAGGTTATAAGTTAAGTTAGATTAGGTTAGGTTACGTTCAGTTAAGCTACTTTGTTATGTTAGGTTATACGTTATGTTAGGTTAGGTTATCTGATACGTTAAGTTAGATTAAGCTAGGCTACGCTAGGTTAAGTTATATTAGGTTAGGTTAGGTTAAGCTATGTTAACTTAGGTTAGATTATCTTATATGTTAAGTTAGGTTAAGTTAATCTACGTTAAGTTTAGCTATGTTAGGTTAGGTTAGGTAAAGCTACATTAGATTAAGTTAGATTAAGCTACGTTTGACAATACGGAAAGCCATAGAGCTTACCCACAGCGTATATTAAAAACAACACAATGGCGACCCATTCGTCAATACGGCAAGCCATAAAGCTTACCCACAACACATATACATTGTCGGCAAGCTCTATGGATTTCCGTTTTTCCAATGTCTTGCCATTGTGTTGTTTATATGTCCACGAGCGGTTTTGATCAAGTCTTAAAATAGCACCGTGGCGAGCCGTTGGCAATATGACAAGCCATAGATCTTTCTTACAACGCATATACATTGTGGGCAAGATTTATGGCTTGCCGTATTGCCAAACGGCTTGCCATGGTGTTGTCTATATGTTTGCGAGCGATTTTCAAGGGCTAAAATTACCTCGTGCCCCTAAAAACAACACAATGGAGATCCGTTTGGCAATATGGCAAGCCATAAAGCTTGCCCACAAGGCATATGCATTGTGGGCAAGCTATAGCGCCGACGGCTCGCCATTGTGTTGTCTATATGTCTGCTAGCGGTTTTCAGGCCATAAAATCACTTCGAAACTCTAAAAACAACACAATGGTGAGCCGTTTGCCAAATTGGAAAGCCATAGAGCTTGCCCGCATTGCATATGCATTGTGGCAAGCTGTATGGCTTGTCATTTTACTAAACACCTCACCATTGTGTTGTTTTTATGTTAGATTAGGTTAGGTTAGAGCTATCGACGACATAATAGTCGAAAAAAATACACACGAACTTCGAATATGATTTGTGTACATCTAAAAATGCAAGCCGTCCTTCAGTTACGTTAGGTTATAAGTTAGGTAGATGTTATAAGTTAGGTTACATTAATTTAAGTTACGTATAGGTTTTACGTTAGGTTAGATTATAGGTTAGGCATAACAATTATAGGTTAGGTTAGAGCTAGCGTCAAATTAATAGTAGAAAAAACGCAATCCGACTTCGAAGATGACTCGTGTACTTCTAAAAATGCAAACCGACTTCCGTTAGGTTAGGTTATAGGTTAGCTAAATGTTATAAGTTAGGTTACATTAAGTTAGGTTAGGTATAGGTTTTATGTTAGGTTAGACTATAGGTTATGCATAACGATTGTAGGTTAGGTTAGAGCTAGCGTCAAATTATGTTGAGCTTATATGTGAAGCTACTCAATATATGGCTTCTCTATATATGGAACCCAGGTCTCCTCTATATATACATCATCTCATGTGTGTATTCTACACACTTTGGGGTTCTACTTCTGTGCTCTCTCCTTCTCTCTCAACATGGTATCGGAGCAGTACCTTTTTGTTTTTGATTTTTTTTCCTGATCAGAAATGGTTTTGCAGAAACTACCCGCTGCGAGAAGCATCGGAATCAATGTCGTCTAAAACTTTGCAAAAGGAAGTTTTTTCAAATTGTGCACCGATTTTGAGTTATCGTTCGCGGACTGTGTATATACTGGAAAATACTTACGCTTTTTGTTTTTGATTTTTCTCATGATTGGAAAATATTTTGCAAAAACTACCCGCTGAGGGCACCGAAATCGATGTGGTCTACAACTTTGCCGAAAGAAGTTTTTTCAAATTTTGCACCGATTTTAAGTTATCATTCACGGACAGTGTAGATGTCTGAAAAGGAATTTTGGCTTTTTGTTTTTACTTTTTCTGCTAATTGAAAACGATTTAGTAGAAACTACCCGCCAAAAACACCAGAATCTATGTGGTCTGCAGCTTTGCAGAAGGAAGTTTTTTCAAATTCTGCACTGATTTTGAGTTATTGTTAGCGGACTGCGTAGATGCCTGAAAAGTAACTTTCGTTTTATGCTTTTGATTTTTCTCTTAATTGAAAACGATTTTGCAGAAACTATCCATTGAAGGCACTGGAATCGATGTTGTCTACAACTTTGCAGAAGAAAGTTTTTTCAAATTCTTCATTGATTTTGAGTTATCGTTGGCGGACTGCGTACATGCTTGAAAAGAAACTTTCGTTTTTGTTTTTTGTTTTTTCTCCTAATTGAGAACGATTTTGCAGAAAGAGCCTGCAAAGGCACTCGAATCGATATGGTCTACAACTTTGCAGGAGGAAGTTTTTCCAAATTTTGCAATGAGTTTTAGTTATCGTTTGCGGACTGCATACATGCCTGAAAAGAAACTTTTGTTTTTGTTTTTTTTTAATTCCAAAGTTATACCCCACATCGATTCCGATGGCTCAAGTTATACCCCACATCGATTTCGATGGCTCGATGTGGGGTATAACTTTGCAGAAGAAAGTTTCTTTACATTGTGCACCGATTTTGGGTTATCGTTCTTGTACTGCGAATATGTTTGAAAAGAAAATTTTACTTTTTGCTTTTGATTTTCCTCATAATTGAAAACTTATCAATTATATTTTCTCTTCATCAATCATATATTTGTTACTGACATAACTTTGCTGCAGAAGCCAGTTACATATCGTTTCGATTCAGTCGAGCCGTTGATGATCGTCCAAATTCTATCGAGCTACTGCTGGTACATGATCTTTTGTTATATGATATACACGTTCATTGATTCTGGTATAATTATTCTTCTAGAGATATAGTTTACACCGTTTTATTGATAATTTATTGTTGATACCATAGTGATTTTGATGGTACCATGATGATGTTTTGTTAGTACTTTGGTCATGGTGATTTTCGTTGATACCATGATGATATTTGGTTGATACCATGGTTATTCTCGGTGATGCCATGATGATAGTTTGTTGATTCCATGGTTATTCTCGGTGATACCATGATGTTGTTTCGTTGATACCATGATTATTCTCGGTGATACCATGATGTTGTTTCGATGATACAATGATTATTCTCGATGATATCATGATGTTGTTTCGTTGATACCATGGTTATTTTCGGTGATACCATGATGTTGTTTCGTTGGTACAATGATTATTCTTAGTGATATCATGATGTTGTTTCTTGATACCATGGTTATTCTCGGTGATGCCATGACGTTTTTTGGTTGATAAATGATTATTCTATGATGCTTTTCGTTGATACCATGATGATTTTTATTGATACAATGATGATATTTTGTTAATACTTTAATGATACTCATTGATATCACTACGTTGATAAATGTCATTTTATGTAGTATATACACATATCATGCATCTTATAGGTTTTATGTTTATACTTTATGTCCACATATGTTGTCGTGAGTATATATGTCGTCAAAAGAGTGGCGTCGCGAACCATCTCTTATGAAATTGTGAATGTAATTATTTTAGTAACGATGCTAATAATTTTCATGACTATGTTTTTTAAGTCTATGATCTATGTAGGATTGATCAAAGAATTGATTTCATGAAGAAAAACTTGGTGACAATAAAAGATTTATGAAGACATGTTTGGTGATGCCATATTGATGACAACATGAAGATATGTTTGGTGATGCGATAGTGATGACAAGCTACATAGCAGATTCTTGGAGACACTTCTGATTACGAGCTAATCGATAGCCTTTACACCTCTTTATTGAATCTTTGTATTCATTATTGTATTTGATAGGATAGGAGTAATGTAACTCCTCATAAAACATTCATTATAAAAGGAGTGATGTAGCTCCTCATAAAATATTCATTGTAAAAGGAGTGATGTAGTTTCTCATGAACATTTGTATATTCAATTATTTTTATACTATAACGGTGGGTGTATATAGAGCTGTGGGTTTTCCCCTTGATCCCCCAAGGGTTTTTCATCCACAGTAAGGGACCCTTATTTGAGCGGAGGTGTTGAGCTTATATGTGAAGCTACTCAATATATGGATTCTCTATATATGGCACCTAGGTCCCCTCTATATATACATCATCTCATGTGTGTATTCTACACACTTTGGGGTTCTACCTCTATGCTCTCTCCTTCTCTCTCAAAAAATTAATAGTAGAAAAAACGCAATCGGACTTTGAAGATGACTCGTGTACTTCTAAAAATGCAAACGGACTTTGGTTAGGTTAGGTTTAGGTTATAAGTTAGGTTACATCAAGTTAGGATAGGGTTATGTTATAGGTTAGGTTAGATTATGGGTTAGGTTATAGCTAGCATCAAATTAATGGTATAAAAAACGCAATCGGACTTCAAAAGTGCACATAGACTTCAAGCACTACAAGAGGTTGTGTGCTCTTGTGATGCTTATAGCGACGAAAATACACTTGGTTTTTTAAACCCCCGGCGTCGCTAACAGCGTCGCTATTAGCGTCGATATGAGAACGTCGCTATAGTAGTTGCTACACTTGGTTTTTTAAACCCCCGACGTCGCTAACAGCGTTGCTATTAGCGTCGATACGAGAACGTCGCTATAGTAGTTGCTATTGCAGTCGCTATAAGCGTCGCTATATGCGTCGCTATATAGTGACGCATATAGTAGCGACGCATATAGCGACGCTTATAGCGATGCATATAGCGACACATATAGCAACGCATATAGCGACGCTTATAGCGACGCTGCAAGGCCATAGGTAGCAACGCTACTGAGCTTAATATAGCGACCCCATAGCGATGCCCGAGATTAAAAATTTTTGGGAGTAGGGCATTGAATGCCCTGCCACCCATCAACCATATTGAATGTTTCATTGGTCTATTTACCTTTGAGAAAAAGTTCAACGGTAAATATAGACCCAAAATAGTCACCCACAAGACAATATAATCATTAACTCCAACATCCATAGTACGTATTGTTTGCAAAATAAAGATACAAAATGACAAGCATGAATTGATGGAAGTAAATAAGTGACAATTGTACACAGCAACAAAATCACTTGATTGTTAATCATTGCAAATGTAATAGTTACAAACCATTGTCATTATTTAAAAAATATACATGGTTTTCAAAAATACATAGTTACATGGTCTCATGATACATAAGCTAGGACAAAAAGAAACTAATGCTATCTAGCTATGGCTAAACTGACGTCGTCTAATCAGACGTCTCATCGCGTCCAAGCGACGTATCTGTCGAATTCTGCAAAAAAAAAAACAATAAGATAGCCCATTGTAAGTATAAACATATAGCGAGCGACGTTTATAAAACAATACAATAAATAGAAAAGAATAAACCCTAATACTTACCATGTTGCCTCAAGAAGTCAGGATGTGTATAAGGGCGTTTAAGCCCTTCTTGCCTACGTACTCACGCTCGTATGGAGTGGGATTACGTCTTGTAAACGACCACTATCAAAACATACAAAGAATCCATTATGTTAGAATTTCAAATCCCATAAACCCTAAACTATCGAACATAGATGCGAAAACACTTACAAAATCGGCCTCAAATGATGCCCACGCACCGCTCCCCAAGTGGTGCGAGCTCCCTGCCTCGACTTGCGCTCTGGCTGCCTCCTTTTGTTGCTTCCACTTGTCGGGATTCTCGCGCACTTCTTTCTTCGCATGCTTCCAATCTTCTTTGACCAGCCAATCTGGTCTGTTCCATCCATGCTTGATTGCTTTTTGCACTTCGGAACTCTTATGCTTGCAGTATTCGCGCATTCGAACCTTCATCACATCTTCATTGAAGCGGTCATCCCGTGTTGGAACAGGAAACTCGTCATGAAGCATGCTGATGACTCTGTCTTTGAATTTATTCGGTACTTCACTCCAGGTGTTTAGTATGTAGTGTCTACACACCTGAGAGCAAAGACCACGCATGCGCGAAATCACCTTCTTGCCGTCATCATCCAAAATGATGCCGCCGTTGAAGTCGACGGAGTAAGGCAATCCCTCTCGCCACAGACGCGTGAACCTTGGTGTCTTGAAAAGGGTCTCTATTGGCGTGTCAACGGGGGTATGGATGCCAGGTGTCTCCATTGGAGTCTGAGCTCCGAAGCGAGGAGTGTCCACTCGAGTGACTCCTGGAGGAGTAGCTAGTGGTGTGTAGCTGTGGGGAACGGCACTCAGCCGTGAAAACCTGGTGCCGATGGCGATGTCGTGGCTGGTGTCGGGATGGGCAAAGAAGGGGAGGGTAAAGATCCTCGTCAAACACGAGGCGGTGTCGAAGCATCGGTGGCGCCACCCCCATAACAACCGCCACCACTAGAGCGCCGGTGCCTAGATGAGTGTGAAGATCGTCTCGTCGACACCGAAGCTTCGGAGCGCGCTGAGGACTCCGAAACAGAGGGAGATGCGTATGGATTAGGAATGCGCGATGGTGCACCAGAGCGATGACGCTCCACGTACCACTGTCTCTGCTGGGGTGACAAAGAGGAAAGAAACTCATCATCATCCATACCTGCATTAAACACACGAACATTTAAACTTAATATTGAATGAATGGAGTAGAAAACATGGACAAGTAGATAGATAGATAGAGAGAGAGAGAGAGAGAGAGAGAGAGAGAGAGGAGGAGGTGCTTGTCGTCTCTGCTAATTTCAAGCGCAAATTTTGAGCTTCCCTGGTAGATCACCCACATTCTTGAATATGTGCATTGGATCAAGCAAGTGATTGATCATGAGTCGGGGCCAGTATGGTAACTCGTACCATAGAGATAGTCTCTGCATCCCTAGGGGCAATCCGTCATCACACATCTCCTTCTGCTCTAACCATGCTTGTGCAGACATCCTCGGTGGCTCTCTTCCCAAAAAGCCGTCGCGTAACACATGATTCTCTGGAAGATACGCTTGATGACCTTCGTAGATTTTCTTCTTCAGTGAGGGTGCCCTACGTGCATTCAGTCTAGGTCCACATGTGACAAATGCTTTGTATCCGCTTGTTTGAAGCCTTGCATGTATACACATGATAATAGATCAACTTGAGAAAAAGCAAGATTTACAGTGTCTGAGTGAGGAGTGTAAATACATCACCTGAGCATTCTGTTAGTCCGGGATAGTCATGCATGATCCACATCAGAATGCCTCTAATCAAAGCATTCCGTCGACCTGTGTGTCGGCTCATATCCACCACCTCTATGCCAATCCACAATTGTTGTAGCTCTTCCAATAGTGGACGAAGATACACATCCATATTCTTCACTTTATATCGCCCCGGCACAATCAAGCTTAGCCATAGGTGCCCCTTCTTCGTAGTCAACCACGGGGGAATGTTGTAGTTGACGATGAAACCAGGCCATACACTATAAGATGTTGATCTTTGACCAAATGGATTTACACCATCCATAGCCAGGTCTAAGCGCAAATTTCGAGCTTCCCTGGCAAAATCCGTCCATGTTCCATCTATATGTTTCCAAGCTGTACAATCTGCAGGAATCCGTAGCACACCATCCGAAGATTTATTCTTCTCATGCCATGATGCTAGGGCGGCCATGGACTTACATTTGAATAAATGCTTGATGCGAGGAAGCAGAGGAAAATGTCGCAAAACCTTTTGCGGAATTTTTGTTTCATGGAGATCTACTCGATATCTTTCGAAATCACATTTCGGACACTTCTCCATGTCTATGTATTCCCCTCTAAAAAGAATGCAGTCATTAGGACAAGTGTGGATTGAATTGTAATCCATCCCCAAGTTTCACAAAATCTTTCTTGCTTCCTCTCGAGAATCTGGCATCACATTATCAACTAGTAGTATGTGCTCTTTGAGCAATCTACACAACATAAAAATACGGTACAATTGTGTAAAAAACTATGAGATCATTATACATTTAGAGTTTTATTAAAGTAAACTAATTGTAATAGATCACCACAAAAGCGTTGTGACACTAGTGTCACTCCATCCAAACTTTGTCTGCATGTTGAGAAGAACCATGAGCGCTTTCAATCTAGACACACGTGCTCCATTATACAATGGCGTATCGGACTCACTTTTCATATCATCATAGACAAGCCTTTCTGAATCCATGATCGTCTCGATCATTTCATCAATTTCGGTCTCAAACATTGAATTCATTGGGAATGTGGTCTACATGATCATCCCCCGAGTTGTCAGAGGCTACATCTTGTGGCCTCACATATGCTGCTTGACCAAAGCGCCTGCGAACACGTCTATTGGGTTGCAAGATTGCTGCCTGTTGGCCAGCGTAAGTCCGACGAGTTATAATTGGCAACAACTCAATCTATAATAGATGGATCGAACTCGCCAAATTCACGAACGTGCCGCAAAGAAACGCGTCTTTTCCATCGCACAACATGCTTGCAACGGTTACAAGGACATAAGATCCTCATTGAGAGATAGGTGTTTCGGTTGGACGGCCCCACATCCTCGTTCCTACTCATAATGAGGGCAAAAATCTTATAATCTGGACAACAAATTTAATCTTCTATTGACATTTAGAATCTTTTATCTCTCTCTCTCTCCCTCTCTCTCTCTCTCTCTCTTTGTTCACACTGTAAACTACCTCACATTCTCTAGTCATGTCCAATCCCTGCACACCTCGGTCTAGAGGTGCACGGAGATCAGAACCACGGGGTTATAATCTCATCTTTATTGATCAATGCCTATATTTGTGGATACAAGAAATCTACACACCCATGTCTACATGATATTGCATGTAGTGGAAAAAACCCCTTTGCCTCTTCTCTAGCTTACAACATTTCACAGCATCTTAACATCTTTTCATAGTAGATCTTTGTTTGTAGCATGCAGGTACGTCATTCTTGCAATGTAGCTGATGTCTGCTCAAGGCACTTAATTCTTATTCTAGATTTGATGGGATGTGCATGGTATGTGTGTGTGTGTGTGTGTGTGTGACCCTTGAAATCGTCATCTTGCATCACTAATTTCTTTGTATGCTCAATTTGCTCTTCCATTAGCTGAACATGACGTCTTATTGTATGGTAGCAGCCGTCGAACATGCAGGTGGAATTGCTGGTCCGCATGGACTGTCGAGGCTGTGAGCGCAGGAAATTTTCTCGCCATTTCTTCTAATCTTATCTTAAACGATTTCCTCGCCATTTCTCCTAACATTAATTAAATAACCTAAATCTAATTTAATATAACAACCCTAAACCTAAATTAATAAACCTAAATTAATAAACCTAAATCTAATCTAATATAACGTAAATCTAAATCTAACATAAATAAACCTAAATCTAATCAAGCGTAAATGTAACTAAAAATAAACATAAATCTAATCTAATTTAACTTAAATAAACCTAAATCTAATTTAACAAAAGTCTACATCTAACCTAATCTTTAACTTCTTTTGGGATAGTTTCCTACGACGTTAAAACACTCTTCTTCTTGTGTGTGTGTGTGTGGGTGTGTGTGTGCCAATAAAAAGAGAAAAATGGTATAACCTTTCTATCACCCAAGTGTGGTAGATTGGTTATGCCATTTTCCTCTTGAATAACAAGTCTTGGTTTCAACTCCTCGTCGGCTAGATTTTTAGGTCTCTTTAATTAGTTTCCTACGACGTTAAATTAAACTCTCTTCTTCTCGGGCGTGTGTGCACGCCAATAAAAAAAGGAGAAAAATGGTATAACTTTTCTATCACCGAAGTGTGATAGATTGGTTATGCCATGTCTCTTATGAATAACATGTCTTGAGTTCAACTCCTATCGACTAGATCTTTAAGGTCTCTTGGGATACTTTCCTACGATGTTAAGACTCTCTTCTTCTTCTTTTCTCTCTCTCTCTTTGTTTTATCTCTCTCTCTCTCTCTCTCTCTCTCTCTCTCTCTCTCTTCCTCTCTCAATGTGTGTGCATTTTTTGATTATTCATGTATGTGTGCGTTTTTTTGGTTTATACATGCTCTCTCTCTCTTTTCCTCTCTCAATGTGTGTGTGATTTCTTTGATACATGTGTGTGTGCGCATTTTTGGTTTATGCATGCTCTCTCTCTTTTCCTCTCTCAATGTGTGTGCGCTTTCTTTGTGTATGCATGTGTGTGCGTTTTTTGTTTATGCTTGTGCTCTCTCTCTCTCTCTCTCTCTCTCTCTCTCTCTCTCTCTTTCTCTCTCTCTCTCTCTCTCGTTCTATCTCTCTCTCTCTCAAAAACACAATGTCTGTGTGTGTGTGTGGGAAAGAGAGGGAGAGAGAAAGAGGGGATGGGACCATGAGAGTGAGGAGAGGGAAGGAGCATACCTGGCTCTCCTTCCTCTCCTCGTGTGTGTGTGTGTGAGTGTGTGTGAGAGAGAGAGAGAAGAAGAGAGAGAAAGAGGGGAAGGGAACATGAGAGTGAGGAGAGGGAAGGAGCATACCTGGCTCTCCTTCCTCTCCTCATGTGTGTGTGTGTGTGTGGAGAAGAAAGAGAGAGAGAGAGAGAGAGAGAGCGTTACCTTGGTTGCTTGAGCGCGCGTCGAAAACTTAGATCTTAGATCTGAGTTTTCGAACGCTCTTGGTGTTCTTTTTTAGCCCTGTCGGTGTTGCTATGAGCGTCGCTATGTTATTTGTAACATAGCAACGCTCATAGCGACTCCTATAGCGACGCATATAGCGACACCGTGCATTTTCATGTTTGAGCGTCGCCGTATGAGCGTCACTAATGTTAAGCATGGCTTGTAGTGAAGAACCTTAATATATAGTCATTGACCAATAAAGACGAGATTGTTACCCTGTGGTCCTAATCTCCGTGCACCTCTAGACCGAGGTGTGCAGGGATCTGGCCTGGCCAGAGAATGTGAGGTTGTTAGAGCTAGCAAAAAATAGCTGAAAAAATGCGATCGGACTTCAAAAGTGCACACAGACTTCAAGAACTTTACTAAATAGTCATTGACCAATAAAGACGAGATTATTACCATGTGGTCGCAATCTCCATGCACCTCTTGACTGGGGTGTGCGGGGATCGGGCCTGGCTAGAGAATGTGAGGTTGTTAAATCTTGTCATGTACTTAGTAGTGTGTAGTTATAACAACTAGAGTGTTTTAATTATTGGTTGCATCATTGGTAGATAAAGTATGGACGATAGGATGACGTGTCCTTGTGCGCATTGCAAGCATCTGATCTTTCAAAAACAAAAAATTTGTGACCAACACATACGCAATCACGGTCTCTTTCTGATAGAGCAAGTACACGACCTACGTTATCGATCTCATGGTCTAGAGATTGAAGGTCAAAGTCCGCAAGTAGATATTGCTCCAGCTTCATCCCAAATAAGACGATTTTCAAACGAGCAGCCATCGATTGAGTCCTTCCAACTAATACCTGAAGCGGCATTTCAATAAGTAGAGATGGAGTAGATGTTGGACGCGTTCTTTGACATGGATTCCAACATAGAAGTTGACAACATTGAACGTAGTACTGCTCGATCAACCTTAGCTATCCCGTTCATATTGATGGCATGATAGCAATGATGAGGAGGGCGAGATGATGCAAAGTCTTGCACGCACGGCGCTCTACACTGGTGCAAAAATAACATTTCTCTGTACCGCAGGCCATTGAAAGAGAGTACAGGCCGGTAGAGGGGTACGATCAAGTCTCAAACAACTCAATTTTGAGTGTGACGAGGTCCACAATGTCACACCGTCGGTCAAAGGCGAGAGAGAGGTACAATGACGGGAGTCCCAAGTCGGCATGGTTGGATGCATAGGAATGGAAGGGGAATGCACGAGAGACACAAGACAATCCCGATAGATTTTAGCAGTAGAGAGATGCAGCCAGAGCACGTTTGGAGTCTGCTGCAACGTCACATCTTGGGAGTGGAGGCTACGATACGCTTCGACATGAGTTTGTAAGTATTATATGTATGCTTTAAATTATTGATAATATATATGTTATTTGAAGGTTTATCTAATGATTAAATCATAATTTTGCAGGAAGTTGCCATTGTGAAGAAGTGCGCAGTGCGACTAGGAAAGCGCCGGGCCTCTGATTATGAGGATTCGTAGCAAAATCAAGCAAGGCGTAGACGATTTGAAGCCAAAAACACACTAAAAAAGAACAAAACTCCAGCCCTAAAAGCTCCACTTTGAAAAAGAACCAATACTAACTCAAAACTCTTGTTTGTGTGTGAAGATTAGGTGTAGCCTCGCTCCGAATTGCACAGATGCAGTGCTCATTCGACCTGTTAAAAACCCTAAATTTATAGTTAGATTCTTCATCGTGACCACTTCATGGAAGCTTCAGTACTTTATTGGACAAGCCCAAGTAGTTATTTGAGGATGGGAAACCCTAATTGGAGGCCTCACAGCCTCAACCATGTCGTGGAAGCAGCACGGGACTGCACTAGCACCCCGTAGAGGAATGGCTATATCTCCTTGCTCATGTACCCAAATGAGCTCATTCTTGGCTCTAAAAATTCCCACACAACTTGAGAAACAACTACAGCTTCATTGGTGTGGCACTTTGAGCTATTTTGAGAATTGTTTACCATTTCTAGCCATTTTAAGCCCAAAAATGTCACTTTTTGTTCTTAAAAAGCCCAAACGAGCTGGGAAAAATCCCATTGGGCTCAAATTTCATGTTGAAACTCATTTTCCCACTTGGTAAGAAGTTTGGACACGTCTTTCACGCCAACACACGAAACCTGCTATTTTTAGCCGAGATTGCCCGCATTGAACTTTCTAGGCAGAACGAACGTGCCACTTCAAAACACTCGACATTTGTATATTCCTAAAGCAAATTAGGAATATAATTATGTGAAAAAGCATTCCATGGTGCCACGTGTAGTGCCTCGCCCGCCCGGCAAGGTATGTACACGACTACAACCGTGACATTCATTTTCGCATATATCACACTATGTACATTGTAGCATTTGGTCCCACACATCATAAACATTAAGAGTGAGGTAGATACTTTAATTTCACATTATGAACGTGCCATGGCACGACATCCACCCCCTCTAAGTCTGCATATCCTTCGGCATGTGCCACAGATATCTTTTGCAGGTTCAATCTTCATTTAAGTCAACATACATGTCGATTTCATCATCACTTGCAACAAAATCTAACGCATCATCCTCTTGTTCTTCATCCACATCCATACCATTTTCATCAAAGCCTTCATTTTGACCTTCCTGTGAATCAATGGGATCTGTATCACCTCTTCTTTTGAATAACTTGATTCTTTTCCTTGCAATGGGAATCTTCATTTTTGTCCCATCTAATTCATGCAAGGTATGAGTTGCATTCCCATGTACATACTGAACCACATAAGGACCAAACCATCTCTTTGAAAGCTTTCTTATTGTTGAATGTTGATTTTCAAGACTACTGTCATACACCAACACCCAATCACCTTCCTCAATAGCTTTAGGTCTGAGCCTATGCCTCTTGTCGAATCTGCCCTTATTCTTTAACCTTGCATCTTTTAATCGTGCTACTGCAATCTCATTATCTTGGGACCTTCTTTCAAACTATTGTACGCGCAAAGCAAGAAGGTCCTCCCTACTCAGTCCATCTTCCCAAGGTTATTAATACATTCCATGTGGGAATTACATCCTCAATTGGCATTATAGGTTTCTGACCATACATCAACTCAAAAGGCATATAACCAGTAACCAAGCTATGAGTTGTATGATTAGCCCATAAAGCATAAGGCAATAACCTAGTGTTGAGCTTATATGTGAAGCTACTCAATATATGGCTTCTCTATATATGGCACCCAGGTCCCCTCTATATATACATCATCTCATGTGTGTATTCTACACACTTTGGGGTTCTACTTCTGTGCTCTCTCCTTCTCTCTCAACATGGTATCAGAGCAGTACGTTTTTTTTTTCAATTTTTCTCCTGATCAAAATCGATTTTGCAGAAACTACCCGCTTGAGGGATCGGAATCAATGTGGTCTACAACTTTGCAGAAGAAAGTTTTGTCAAAGTCTGCACCGATTTTGAGTTATCGTTCGCGGACTGCGTACATACCTGAAAAACAGCTTCTGCGTTTTGTTTTTGATTTTTCTGCTAATTGGAAACGATTTTGCAGAAACTACCCGCTCAAAAGACTGGAATCGATGTGGTCTACAACTTTGCAGAAGGAAATTTTTTCAAATTCTGCACCAATTTTGAGTTATCGTTCGCGGACTGCGTACATACATAAAAAGCAATTTCCGTTTTTTGTTTTTTATTTTTTTGCTTATTGAAAACGATTTTGCAGAAACTACCCTGCGTGAGAGACCGGAATCGATGTGTTCTACAACTTTGCAGAAGAAACTACCCGCTATGGAGATTGGAATCGATGTGGTCTATAACTTTGCAAAAGAAAGTTTCTCTAAATTCTGCACCGATTTTGGGTTATCGTCTCGGACTGCGAATATGTTTGAAAATCAAAAATTTACTTTTTGCTTTTGATTTTTCTCATAATTGAAAACTTCTCAATTATATTTTTCTTCATCAATCATATATTTGTTACAAACGTAACTTTGCTGCAGAATCCAGTTACACATCGTTCCGATTCAGTCGAGCCGTTGATGATCGTCCAAATTCTATCGAGCTACTGTTGGTACATGATCTTTTGTTATATGATATACTCGTTCATTGATTCTCGTATAATTATTCTTTTAGAGATATAGTTTACGTCGTTTTATTGATAATTTCTCATTGATACCATAGTGATTTTGATGGTACCATGATGATGTTTTGTTAATACTTTGGTCATGGTGATTTTCGTTGATACCATGATGATATGTCATTGATACCATGGTTATTCTCGGTGGTGCCATGATGATATTTCATTGATACCATGGTTATTCTCGGTGATGCCATGATGATGTTTCGTTGATACCATGGTTATTCTCGGTGATGCCATGATGTTGTTTCGTTGATTCCATGGTGATTTTTGTTGATACCATGATGATGTTTTGTTGATACCATGGTTATTATCGGTGATACGATGATATTGTTTCGTTGATACCATGGTTATTCTCGGTGATGCCATGATGATGTTTCGTTGATACCATGGTTATTCTCGGTGATGCCATGATGTTGTTTCGTTGATACAATGATTATTCTCGGTGATATCATGATGCTTTTTGTTGATACCATGATCATTTATTCATTTTTATTGAAAAATATTGTTCTATGTAGTATATACACATATCATTTGTATCACGTAATCACACATTTTGTACTTTTACGTTTATACTTTATGTACCATATGCTGTCGTGCGTATATATGTCGTCAAAAGAATGGCGTCGCGAACCATCTCTTATGGCTTTGTGAACGTAATTATTTCATTAACGATGCTAATAATTTTCATGACATGTTCTTTTTGGAGTCTATGATCTATGTAGGATTGATCAAAGAATTGATTTTATGAAGACAAACTTGGTGACAATAAAAGATTTATGAAGATATGTTTGGTGATGCCATATTGATGACAACATGAAGACATGTTTGGTGATGCGATATTGATGACAAGCTACACAGCAGATTCACGAAGACACTTTTGATTACAAGCTAATCCATAGCTTTTATACCTCTTTATTGAACCTTTGTATTCATTATTGTATTTGATAGGATAGGAGTAATGTAACTCCTCATAAAACATTCATTGTAAAAGGAGTGATGTAGCTCCTCGTAAACATTTGTATATTTAATGATTTTTATAATATAACGGTGGGTGTATATAGAGCTGTGGGTTTTTCCCTTGATCCCCCAAGGGTTTTTTCATCCACAGTTAGGGACCCTTATTTGAGCGGGGCTGTTTAGCTTATATGTGAAGCTACTCAATATATGGCTTCTCTATATATGGCACCCAGGTCCCCTCTATATATACATCATCTCATGTGTGTATTCTACACACTTTGGGGTTCTACTTCTGTGCTCTCTCCTTCTCACTCAACACCTAGGACACTCTCTCATTTTACCTTTGCAAGCATTAGCTAAAGCTTTAATGATAGGAGGATGCCCACGCTCTGATTTTCCATTTCCCTCAGGATTATATGCAGTAGTGAGAGCAAGTTTCATGACCAACCTAGAGAAAAACTCCCTTGCTTTTTCAGCATCCAACTCACCCATGTCCGCTGTTATTTTCCCAACACAGCCATAATGGCTAATTACATCATCCAAGAGGAACTTACATATCCCTTTGGTGCTTTTTTTTCTTAGAGCACAACCTTCAACTTGGTTGGTTAAGTCCTCTCGTGCAAGCACTATGTATCTCATTTGCCATAAGCCCAATGGCATTGTAACCAGATCTACTACCCACTTGTAATGCATGGCCAATGGGTAAGTAGGGTGCAACCCATCATGATGGCATACATTTGAATACATACCTCAGGTTTCACATGATTCCACAAAGTGAGCTACATATTTATACATACCTTTGCACCAATACCTCTCTTTCATTTTAGTAAAGGTGGCCCATACATCTCTGTGTCCAACATAAAGACTCTCATGAAACTTTTTCATAAGCTCATTTTGAGCATCCTTATCATTCACCACTCTCATGGGCAGTCCATTTCTTTGTTTTGGACGCTTCCACAAGTACCCATCTTTCAAAAAGTATCCATAAGCCTTTCTACGTATTCTTTTGAACTCTTGATTAGTTCACCCTTCTTGCCTTGTCAAAGTTCTCAGATAGCGTCCAATGAGCAACCAGTCACCTTTATACAACTCCTCTGTAAATGACTCAAGTGCATTTGACAGCAGGAAAACATGATCACCCTTGGCATGAGAGATACTATAGAACTGTGTGCCTGCATCATCGCCCTGGACAACCATGTCTTCTTCTTTTTCATACCTTGCTCTTGAAAGCATATCTGCAAACTGGATTATCTTTCCTTGCAATATGCTTAAATTTTGGATTCAAGGACTTTATGTAGGCGATCCATCTCAACATAGCAATGTCAGGAGTTGAGCAACTTGCTATCATTCCAAGAAGGGGTAGACAATCAGTCTCCACTATTACATTTGCTTCTATCAAATACTCTTTGTCACATTTCAAAGCTATGACTGCTCCCCATAACTCTCTTTTTACCTGTGGATAGTTGCGTTGACAAGCACTTAGGACTTTTGCTCCAAACTTCACCACATATCGCTTGCCATCATTATCATCTTGCCCAATCGCCCATCCAATTCCTGTGGGGCTAGTATTCACTGTCACAATTACATATCTTCCACATTCATAGTTTGCTTTTCTCAAAGTTGGAGACATAAGCAGCAACTTCTTCAATTTTCTCATGGCATGGGTATGCATTTCTTCCCGTTGAAACTTTTTGTTCTTTCTCAAAAGCTGATACAAAGGCTCTGCTACATGTGCATAATGTGGAATCCAGATAACATAAAACACACATGCACCCAAGAACCTTCGAACCTCAGTGACATTTATACATTTCTCTTTCACTCTCTGGATTACATCAATCTTTGTAGGACAAGACCTTCTACCATATGGCCCGCACATATGTCCGACAATAAGAACTTCATTCACACTAAACACTGACTTTTGGCCAGACAAGGTAAGGTTCACCTCTTCTAATCGTGACAAGATCTCATCACAATCATGGATATGGTTTCCCACATACTTGCGGCACCCCCTCGAGTCCAGAGCCACATCTATATTGCTTACATCACATCCTTTGATTAGCACATCATCAAGGAAAGGCATTGTAGTTTGCGGTATGAAGTCACGTAGGACTTTGTTCATACTATTCATCATGTGCCCAACTGAATTTGTTGCCCCCTGAGGTAAGGTGCACATCCTTGCTAAACCCAAGGGTGTCCTCATGGTAGTCAGGTCCCTACTTTCCATTGCTAGTTGGAACTGATCATACCTTGAGTACAAATCTCCCATAGAATATATTGCCCTTCCTACAAATGCCTCTGCAAACTCATCGACAATTGGCCCTATACCCACCTTTCTGATTGTCACCTTATGTAGAGGTTGCATATCCTGAATAAAGCATAAAGAACCATTTTTCTTCGGAACTGTGAACCACCTGTTTGAATACGGAGGACAAGAAGGCTCCAAGATACCCATCTTGATCTTTTCATTAAGAAACTCAATGAGTTTTGGCAAATGAGCCTTTAGAACAGGAATAGGTCTCAAGCTCCAAGGTACATGAGGGATAGTGCAGATCACCATAGGAGCAACAACGGATGGATCAACACACCCTATCTCATAAGGCTCAAATGCAAAAGCTTTTCCTTGTTTGGCAAGCATGTCTTCAAAGCATCTCTTTTCAGCTTTTGTCAAACTATCCTCGCAACCAACCATTAACTCTTTCAAAGAATCCTTTGTGAACTTGTGTCTAATCTTGCTTGGGTTACGAAGGCTAGGCTACAAAGCATCTTTCTCCATCTTATTTGTGCAATCTTTTGGTAGAGGTAATGCCACTGGTTTCACTTTCTTTGCCACGGACTTATACTTAGTCTCCACTCGTACATCAACACCTTGAGCATTTTTGAAATCCTCAATGACCTTGTACATTTCTATTGAGCATACTTTGACAACCTCACTTCCCATATGCAAATTGCAATCCATTAAAGACTCCAAATCTTTCATAGTATCCACAAAAGAACACTCATCAAACACACCTGCAATGCATTCTTCATCTTTCGATTTTGTTGCATCCTTCTTCTTTTCTTTAAAGGCTTCTTGCATAGGCACTTCGGGGACAGACATCTATTGCAGGGAAGGTGATCTAGGAGGCACTCTGTCATTTTTTCCTCCACTCCTTGTGGCCCTGTTTGAAGGCCCTTCATCCCCATTCTCGCTCCTACGTTTCTCTTCAACAATGGCCTCATTTGCTTGACATTTGGCAATGTACGCATGCACTGACAAAGAATCTACAGGGTCGTTCCAACCTGTTTCTAGCCGAGTGCAATCTCCAGCTTCATGTAAAGCCTCTGTAGACATTTTACCCTTCATAGTGGATTCTATAGTGCATGGCCATAAAGCAGCATGGGACTGCACTAGCACCCTGTAGAGGACTGGCTGTATCTCCTTGCTCATGTACCCAAATGAGCTCATTATTGGCTCTAAAATTTCCCACACAACTTGAGAAACAACTCCAGCGTCATTGATGTGGCATTTTGAGCTATTTTGAGCATTTTTAAGGCTATTTTTGGCCATTTTTAGCCCAAAAATGTCACTTTTTGTTCGTAAAAAGCCCAAACGAGCTGGGAAAAATCCCTAAAATTGTGGAAAAATCCCATTGGGCTCAAATTTCATGTTGAACCTCATTTTTCCACTTGGTAAGAAATTTGGACACGTCTTTCATGCCAGACACGAAACCTGCTATGTTTGGCCGAGATTGGCCGCATTGAACTTTCTAGGCAAAAAGAGCGTGCCACTTCGAAACACTTGACATTTTTACATTTCTAACGAAAATTAGGCATATAATTATGTGAAAAATCATTCCATGGCGCCACCTGTAGGGCCTCGACCGCCCGACAAGGTATATACACGACTGCAACCGTGACATTCATTTTCGCATATATCACACTATGTACATTGTAGCATTTGGTCCCACGCATCATAAACATTAAGAGTGAGGTAGATAATTTAATTTCACATTATGAACGTGCCATGGCACGACACCGTGAAGCACCTTTTGACACGCCAAGAGGAGAAGTATGGGTACAAGCATGGACTTGTGGCCCTTTTGACACAGCTGCAAGAGGAGGGAGAGGATGTCAATTGGGAGGAATTACCATGAGGGTCTTTCCACTTAGTGATTGTTTGCATATGTATAGTTTTGTAGTGCTTATGTTTATGGTCTATGGTTATGTTTATGGTATGCCATAGATGTTATGGTTAAGGTTTGACAATCAACTTAAGATTATGGTTTTGCTATGATGGTATGAAAAACATCTAATGATTATGGATATGGTTATGGTTATGGTTTATGGTTTTGCTATGATGGTATAGCAATCATGTGATGGTTATTTTTATGGTTGTGCAATGATGGTATGGCTGTTATGTTTATGGTATGACAAGCAAGTTATGGTATGGCAAACAGGTTATGTTTATGGTTTTACAGTTTTTGAATCATGTTTTAATTCTGTTAACAAGTTATGTTATTCTTACAATTTTGCTAATTGCCATACACTCGCTCTTTAGCTTCAGCTTGTAGGTGGAGTGCGGTTGCTTGTGCACTCTTTTTTTGAGCAGACAAGGATGTTTTCTGTTGCTGCAGTATATGCAGCATTAGTTCCCAGACCCCTCTACCCAAAAAAAATTTGCAGGTTTTGATCGTCGGTACAGGTAACCGTATCACCATCGATAGGGGCAATGGTATGAGCGTCGGAATTTAGTATATAAATACCGTTGCATATTTTGACGCCTATTTAAAGATGTATTTTGATGCCCGCTATACCGATGGTTATACCAATGCTACGATACCAACGTCTCTTTCGAGGCTTATTTCAGCACTTTTTAGTTTAAAAACTAACGCTATTTTTTCAGTACCTGCGTCAATTTCTGTGCAACATCTTGTAGTGTCAGATTTATGACTTGGTTATATCTAGCTCACATGATGTTGAGGAACCTCAATCATTTTATGAAGCACGGAGTTTAGAGAATTGGATGGCTGCCATGCAATCAGAATATGATGCATTTGTAGAAAATGACACATGGACTTTATGTAATTTGCCTCTTGGCAAAAATACCATTGGTACAAAGTAGGTCTACAAGTTGAAACGCAAGCTAGATGGTGAGATTAATCGTCATAAGGCTTGAATTGTAGTAAAAGGTTATGCACAACAAAAAGGAATAGATTATGAAGAGACTTTTCCTCCCACTTGTCGTATGACTACTGTGCATTTTCTATGTGCATCGACCGCTTATTTTGGTTGGGATGTACATCAATCCGAGATTGTTACTGCTTTCTTGAATGGTGACCTATTTGAGGAAGTTTGTGTAATGAAGCCTCGCGGTTTTGTCAAGAAAAGACAAGAGGATAAGGTGTGCAGATGTAACAAAGTGTTGTATCGGTTGAAGCAATCTCCTCGTTCTTGGTATGAGAAGGCTGACACTCATTTGATCAAACAAGGATTTTGTAACAGTCCAACTTAAAGCACATTGTATGTAGAGACATTGCCACTTCCATGGAAATAGGTTTGAAATTGAGTCTTTATGATGCTGATGATCATGCAGATATCACTCTTTACCAAACTGTTGTTGGATGTATGCACCACGAGGTTGGATATTCAATTGTGAGTCTCACAGGTTAGAAAATTTATGCATAGCCCAGGGTCTAAGTATTGAGTGGCTGTCAAGAGGAATTTTTGCCACTAGAGTGGTACTTTACAGCCTGGCTTGTTTTATCCCAAGGGGGGATCAGTGCCGCCAGACTTACATGGCTTTTTGGACTTAGATTGGGCTGGTTGTTTTAACACACATGTCCACAAGTGGTTTTTGTTTCATGCTTGGCAACTCATGCATATCATGGTTGAGCAAGAAGCAACCTACTATGGCCACTTCCAGTTGTGAGACTGAGTACATGCAAGTCTTCATAGCTACAATTGAGTTTTGATCCTCAGACGCCTTATGGATGATTTGGGTATTGGATACAACACTGCCAACACTATCTACACTGACACTCTGAGCGCATTGGTAGTTGCAAGGACCCCATTCTTTCATGCTCGCACAAAGCACATTGAGGTGCATTACCACTATGTCAAGGAGAGGCTCTCAGCACGAGAGATCAGCTTGGATTATGTGCCAAGAAAAGACAACCTTGCAGATATTTTCACAGACACTGTCTTGTGAGAAGTTCAAAGCTTTCAGCAAAGCTTTGGGCTTACTCTCCTTTGTGGACTGATCGTATCCTTAGGGCATGGTAGCGCATCAAATCGAGCTCTTTGTAGATCCTAAGTAAATTGTTGTTCCTGACTAGTTAGCTCCTAAGTAAATTGTTGTACCTGACTAGTTAGCTCCTAACGAGTTAGCAGAAGATTTTGAGCATCTGCCTATGGTGGGCTATGGTGTCTGGACACGAACACAAACCAGAGATCTCTAGTCTGTGAGACTAGCATGATCACGGAATATATTGTATATTTTGGATGTTTTCATCACTTATCCACTGTTGATTTTCTTGAACTCAAAAGGATAATAGGTCCCCGCTAAGAGCCAGGTCACCCTGTGGTCTGTGAGAAAATATCTCCAATAGAGTGCAGACCAATCTCATCTCATTAGCATCCCATGCATTAGGCAAAAAATGGGATCTAGGAGAGCCTCTTTATTTGGCAATTTAAGGAAGTTAAACCTTTAGTATTAAGAAAGTAATCAAAGGACAACTTTTCAATTCAAACATGCAAAATGGTTAGTTTATTTGAATTCAAAGTTTTTCTCCAAAATCAAATTTAAAATCTAGCAGGTAAAACCATATCATGTAGCATATATATGGAAAGAGGTCGACGCGTAGATTGCAGATCTATGATCTCCGCTCAAATTAGAGATCATATGTGGGAGTTATGGAAGTCCAAAAAACATAAAATTACTCACTTCTGTTTTTGGGGGAGAAGTGCATCCTTTGACAACTCTTACACATGTCTTACACACCCACCATTCTTGCACACATGGCGTACACCTATTTGTCAAAATGTTAATCACCTCCATAAGCTCATGGAAAATAAAGAGGCCCTCCTACACCCCATCCTCTTCCCAATGTCGAGCACTAGAGAGAGAATCATCTCAAAGTCTCTCCTCTCGTCTGTGAGCAAATTTGTAAGGCTCGTCTCAATAGCTTGATGTGCACATTCTTAGGCTCTAATCTTCTAGTGTTTGGCAAATAAGATTCTAAATGTCGACTTTTTAATGATTTGAATATTCTTGACCTTAAAACAATGATGTGGGATGATTTGAAGCAGTAGGAACATTGCCTTCTCCTCGTTCTCATTATACAACTGTAGTTCAAGCATGACATTATCTACTTGTAATTGGTGGTAGTTCTCATTCAACTTGTTTCAATGACCTTCATGTTCTTGACCTACAAAATATGGAATGGTCTCAACCTCAGCCACAAGGAGTGACACCAACACCATTAGGAAAAATTTGGACTCACAAAGGGGCGTTATAAGGAGTTTGACTTCCTCTCTCATGTCCAAAACGGGTGTGCGGTAAATTTTTTACAAATCAACTCTAAACTTGGCAGTGATTTGACAGTTAGAATCTACTCTTCAAGCTCTTTCTATTGATATATAGCACGCCATGAGATTCCTCATATTTTGAAAGCTTCTAGCCTAGTGTAAGCGGTACAAGTTGCAATAACATCCGTGGCACAAAACACTCTCATCTCTTCGCACCTTGCAAAACGAATTTCACGATGCATGGAAAATGAGATTATACAAGGAAAGTGAATAGTATTAATTACGGTCATGAAATGGTGAAAAATAAGAAAAATAAATGTGATATGTGTGGTACTTCAAACAAGGAGGTTATTGTGGATTGATCGACATTGAGGACAAGATATATATGTATAGGTGAAACCAAGAGGAGTAGAGTGAGCCATATATAGCTCCGACAAGTTATGATGAGAATCGAATTGCAATTGACATTGAGAATGAAAATAATGAGCTTATTGAGATCATTCTTAAGAACAAGATTGATGCTCAGACCTATTGCATGCAAGATCACGCACCATGGAAGAACCAATCAACAACAACATGATATATATATAGGTATTGAATAATGGAGAATTTATGAAAGAGGAAACTTGTAGTAGTGGCTGTAAACAAATTAAGGTAGACATAAGTACAGTCTTGCAAGTATACTACAAACATAACATGAATATTTGATGTGATTATTCCCATGTTTATCGATCCCTTATTCTATCGATCTACAAGGATCGTGTTGAGCTATTCTTGTTTGGTCTCATGGAACTTCAAAAGAGCATAGCGACTATGTACAAAAGCAATGCATCACTTAAAGTGGATGCATGCTTTACTAATCACCAAAGATCAAAACATAGGTCACAAAAATATTTTTCATATGTAATTCTGCATTTGGCACAAGCGTATTGTTTTTACTTAAAATAGGATCATCAAACTAAGAACAGGATTCTGTTTCGAGCGCACTCGCTTAGGACCATATGACCTCTCACAAACATGGGGCCTTGTAGTCTCATACATGGTGGCTCTACTTTTCCCAGGCAACTGCGAGCATCAAACTAAGAACAAAATTCTGTTCCAAACGTAGCTGCCCTTGTTTGAGGTATGACAACCATGTTGTGTGCAGTTTCTTGTGGTGCAGCTCTAAAAATAGAATCAACTCAAACTTACATCCCATTTACTGAAGACTTAAGACAATCAACAACAAATGTTGTGTTAAGACTAATAATTAGCTCTAAACCTCTAAACAATTTACGAGTATGACTTGAAAGTAATTGTGCGGCAATCAAGATCATCAAGCACAAACACACTTCCTTCAACATCATATGTCTTAAATTATTGATCCACCCATCAACATTATTTCAAGTTGCACATAATGGGAATAGACAACCTATAAAAAATTGACGTTTTAGATAGACTTAAAAAGACATAACTATAGGACTAGGATCAAAAACTGAAATCATGTATGTAGAATAGTTTCTTATGATCAAGAGGGATTTCAGTTGCAACCATCTAGCACTGCTAATGTTGAAGCTGCAAACCTTTTGTTCAGAGTCAATTTCAAAGATAACCACAATTGAGATTTTGGTGCATGCAGCGACCATGAAGAGGAGATGCTTTCTCAGAGAACCAAGAAAATACGTCTTTGCTTGTATTAATTGTTTTGAATATTTTGGTTAGACTTTGTCAGATTCAAGAAGCTTTGTCTTAGCAATTTGATGATGTTGAAGGTTCCCTATTGAGCTTCTACTTGTGTAGCTTCATTCAAAAGAATATTTTTGTAGACGCTCGCACATAATAATTTTGTAGACACTTGCACATAATAGTTTTGTAGACACTTCCAGAAGAGGTGAGTGAGAAGTAGATGACAATCACTACTATGAGCTATCCAAGCGTGTGCCTGCAGTTTCCTCAGAAAAGCATAGTTCTACATTCAAAACATTATTTTGTTCTTAGTTTGATGCTAGCAATTTCCTCGGAAAATCTCAGCCACCACCATGTATGAGGCTGCAAGGCTCCATGTTTTTGAGAGGTCGCATGGTCCTAATCGGCTGCGTTCGAAATAGAATCTTATTCTTAGTTTGATGCTATTGTAAGTAAAAATAATACGCATGACCAGTGTTTTATCAGCGGTTGTAGGAACAAATAATCTCGATAATCTAATTACAAAAAAGATTCCGCGACTGTCTATAAACCATTGAGACAAAGCAAGAGAAAAAAGTGAAGGTGTAGGAGGTCACAGACGCTGCTAGTATTTTCCTAGAGTTGTGGCAGCCCTAGATAGAGATCTAGGAAATCCAGGTCAAATCGAAAGGCCTCGCAATCATGGATGCTCTCTGCAAAATCAAGAGTTGTCAGTATAGTGATATTCTACGAGTTTGTCTTTAAATAGCGCATGCCATAGCAGTCCAACAATAGTCAACTTGCAGCGCATCAGTTTGAGCTCTTTGTAGATCCTAAGTAAATTGTTGTACCTGACTAGTGAGCTCCTAACGAGTTAGTAGAAGATTTTGAGCATCTGCCTATGGTGGGCTATGGTGTCCGGACACGAACACAAACCAGAGATTTCTAGTCTTTGAGACTAGTATGATCACTGACTATATTGTATATTTTGGATGGTGTCATCACTTATCCACTGTTTCAGACCACCAGTCACGGAGACTTTTCCCAAAGTGGGCCCATCTTCCCACGGTTGAAGGTTTTCTTCCTCCCCCCATCAGTCGGTTTTTGCCGTTGCTTTTCTTGAACTCAAAAGGATAATAGGTCCCCGCTGATATCTAGGACACCCTCTCGTCTGTGAGCAAATCTCTCCAATAGAGTGCAGGCCATGCATTAGGTAGAGAATGGGGTCTAGCAGAGCCTCTTTATTTGGAATTTTAAGGAAGTTAACCTTTAGTATTAAGAAAGTAATCAAAGGACAGCTTTTGAATTCAAACATGCAAAACGGTTAGTTTATTTGAATTCAAAGTTTTTCTCCAAAATGAAATTTAAAAGCTAGCAGGTAAAACCATATCATGTAGCATATATATGGAAAGAGGTCGACGCGTAGATTACAGATCTATGATCTCCACTCAAATTAGAGATCATATGTGGGAGTTATGGAAGTCCATAAATCATAAAATTATTCACTTCTTTTTTGGGGGGAGAAGTGCATCCTTTGACAACTCTTACACATCTCTTACACACCCACCATTCTTGCACACATGGCGTACACCTATTTGTCAAAATGTTAATCACCTCCATAAGCTCATGCCAAATAAAGAGGCCCTCCTACACCGCATCCTCTTCCCAATGTCGAGCACTAGAGAGAGAATCATCTCAAAGTCTCTCCTCTCATCTGTGAGCAAATTTGTAAGGCTCGTCTCAATAGCTTGATGTGCACATTCTTAGGCTCTAATCTTCTGATGTTTGGCAAAGAAGATTCAAAATGTTGGCTTCTTAATGATTTGAATATTCTTGACCTTGAAACAATGACGTGGGATGATGTCAAAGCAGTAGGAACACTGCCTTCTCGTCGTTCTCATCATACAACTATAGTTCAAGCATGCCATTATCTACTTGTAATTGGTGGTAGTTCTCATTCAACATGCTTCAATGACCTTCATGTTCTTGACCTAGAGAGTATGGAATGGTCTCATTCTCAGCCACAAGGAATGACACCAACAATTTAAGCAGGTCATGCAGGCGTCAAAGTTGAAAATAGTTGGTACATTATCGATGGTGAATACAATAAAAGAGGACATTAATTATCCATAGCTAATGGCAGGGTAACTGAACCCTAAACCCTAAACCATCCTTTTTTCTCCTTGGCCAAACCAAGGATGATTACATTATTGCTCTACCTTTGAAGGAAGTTATTGAGAAGACATACGCCGTGTCTATCACCATTTGTACCATGAAATGACAAGGTTCACCAAGATCTACAGTGACAGGTTGATCTCCATGGTGACATGGGTGAAGTTACATGATGCATCTTTATCCATGGTTCAAGGTGATATCAAATGTTGTGTCTTTATTTTCTCCATCCATGTCTTTATTTCTTAATACATGCTATTGATCGCGTCACGATTTGTCATAAAATACTTCACATGAGTTTATCATCATTTTATGATGGTATACTAACGTGTGTGATGGTCTTCATGTGAATCATCGATGTATAGATGATAAGATTTACCAAGCCATTATCTTCTTGTTGAGATGTAGAGAGAAAGAGAGAGAGACGAGACAAGAGACACACCATATATGCTCCCAAAGACTGATTCATATTGAGGACAAGATACAAATATATAGGTAAGACCAAGTTGAGTAGAGTGAGCCATATATAGCTCCAACACCCCCACTCAAACAAAGGTCTCTAGCTTTGGATGAAAAAACCCTTGGGGAGTTCAAGGGAAAAACCCAAGCCCCTATACAATGTGAAAATATGAACCAGCGATGATGATGTGAAAGTGAATTGTGCATCTATGTAAAAATATTCAAGTGACTTAGAGATCACAATGTGCAAATGTGGAGTGTGCATAGTGCATGGTACCTAAAAGATTACAATGTCATATGTACAAAGCTATTACAATAGCAAAGAAGCTAATCTAGAAAGAGTGAGGTCGAAGCAACTCCAAGCTCCGAGCGCAAGAGGATGAAACGTGACTCGTTGAGGCCTTTGGTCAAAATGTCTGCAATCATCTGGTCACTTGGACAGTGTTCAACCATAATGGTTCCTTTGCATACTTCATACCTGACATAATGATAATGGACAGCAATGTGCTTTGACTTATTATGTTGAACATAGTCTTTTGCAAGACTAATAGCACTTTGGTTGTCACACCGCAAGGGTGTGCTAGAAAGAGGAGAGTGACCAATATCAACCAGCATTTGTCGAAGCCAAATCAACTCACGAGCTGCAAGTGATGCCGCAACATATTCTGACTCAGTCGTAGAAACTGCAACACAACGTTGTTTCTTGCTAGTCCAAGAAACAGGACAAGCATTTATAAAGAAGCAATTTCCACTAGTAGATCGCATAGATAAATGTGAGCTTGCCCAGTCTGCATCTGTGTAACCCAAAAGAGAAAGAGATTGCATAGAATCCGATGTGAGTTGTCGTCGATAGACTAAACCAAAATCTGTAGTGCCTTTCAAGTATTTCAACACACGCTTTGCAGCAGACCAATGCTTAAGAGAAGGACATGCAAGATGTTGTCCAAGATAATTAGCAGTAAACAGAATATCAGGACGAGTGTTCATGCCAACAAACTGAAGACATCCAATCAAGTTAGCATAAGGTTGATTTGTGACAAGTTGACCGCCATTGTCAGAAGTGTTCTTCGTAGAGCTTGCAAGACAAGGTGTGTTGGCTGAATGTGTAGATTCCATACCAAATTTTTGAATAGTATCTGCAATAAACTTTGACTGTCGAAGGAATAAAATACCTTTTGTACGGTTCTGTTGGATTTGAATGCTAAGACACGAGTGAATCTCTCCAAGATCCACCATATCAAATGCAGAAGACAATAACTTTTTCACTTGCTGAAGAAATCCCAAATCATTGGAAACAAGGATGGTATCATCCACATAAAGAGCAAGAATCACAAAACTGCTACCTTGGCGTTTTATGTATAAGTTGGGGTCTGACGAGCAAGAGATGAATCCTTTAGAGGTGAGAAAAAGGTCAAATTTTGTACACCAGGCTCGCGAAGCTTGTTTGAGACCATATAGTGCCTTATGGAGTTGAGCAACAAGGTCTTCTTTACCTGGAATAACAAACCCTTCTGGTTGTTCCATATAAATTTCCTCTTCCAAGTCACCATTAAGAAAAGCAGTTCGCACATCCATTTGATGAGCTTCTAAATCAAATTGAACAGCAAATGCCAATAAAACTCGAACACTTGTAATGCGAAAAACTGGTGAAAAATTCTCTTGATAATCAACACCAGCAACTTGGGAATAACCTTTTGCAACTAAACGCGCCTTGAACTTGTCAAAAGATCCATTTGCTTTTACTTTTGTCTTATACACCCACTTACATTTAATAGCTGTACGACCAGGAGGTAATTCAGTTAGTATCCATGTACCTTTAGAGATAAGAGAATCGTACTCTGCTTCCATAGCCTCTTGCCATTGATCCTTTTGTGGTGAAGAGATAGCTTCATCATAAGTAATTGGATCTTCGGAAGTAGAAAAAGTATTATCAGCAATATCGTCATCATAAACATGACATGAGCCATGTTCAAAATCAATAGGCAGATCAACAAAAATATCAATATCATCATTGGCGACGTTCGGAATGGATGGTTGTGAAGAGGAAAGTTGCTCTATAGGAACAGTTTCATCTTCTGAAAGAAATGGAAAAGCTTGAAGCAATGATTTAGTATCATCAGAATCATCCATGGACCATGAGCCTCCCATAAGCTGTTCGTTAAAAGTAGCATCACGATTCACAATTACTTTCTTGGAGGAAGGGTCATAGAATTTGTAGCCTTTGAAAGTGTCAGAATATCCAATAAAAATAACTTTAAGACCAGGAGCATCAAGCTTTGTTCATGTTTCTTTGGGAACATGAATATAAGCAATACATCCAAAGGTTCGAAAATGAGATACAGAAGGAATGTCACCTGTCCATGCTGTGATGGGTATCTTACCAGAGGGTGCAGTAGTAGGAAGATGATTCTGAATAAATACTGCTGTCAAAGTAGCTTCAGCCCAAAAAACACGAGATAAGCCAGAATGAATCAGCATACATCTTACAACATTGAGAATAATGCGATTCTTTCATTCAGCAACACCGTTCTGTTGAGGTGAATATGGAATAGTGTGTTCATGATGAATTCCACTATCAGCACAGTAACTCACAAACTCTCGAGAAACATATTCGCCTCCATTGTCACTACGAAGCTTCTTAAGGCGACGACCAGTTTGAAGTTCCGCAGCCTTGTGGAATTGTTTGAAAACAGATAAGGCTTCAGATTTTTGTCTAAGTAGAAATACTGTCGTATACCTTGAGAAATCATCAATGAAAGTAATGAAGCAGCGATATTGTGATCTCGAAGAAGGTAGAGGTCCACATATATCAGTATGAACAAGATCCAATATGTCATGAGAATGAGTTGTATTTGAAAGAGGAAAGGGTTTGCGATTGTGTTTCCCAAGAGCACAAAATTCACAAATTCCCATATGAGGATGGGCTTTAAGATCCATGCCATGAACAAGATAACGACGTTGAAGATCAAGGAGTTTTGAGAAATCAGCATGAACAAAACGGTGATGCCATACTTTGCAATCATGATCACCTGGAGCAGTGACAACATTTGCTACAGCATCGTTGAGAGAGAGTTCAAACAAATTACCATTTCGAGGAGCAGTGGCTATAGTCTGTCCATCTTTCTCAATTCGGCATTTGGTATGATCAAATCCAACAAACAGACCAAGATCAACAAGTCTAGCAACTGAAAGAAGATTACGTTGAAGATCTGGTACATGTAATACTCCTCGCAAAATTCGAGTGGAAGAAGATAAGGTACCAAGATATAAGTCTCCAATACCCTTTACTTGACAAGTAGTATCATCAGCAAGATAAACAACACGTTGAACTGGCAGTGGATGATAGTTATGGAGCCACTTAGAATGATATGTCATATTTCCTGTAGCACCAGAATCGACAATAAAAAGTGATCCATCGCGTACATGAAGTATTCTATCTCGAGCAACTGAACATAGGACGCAGCTTGTTTCTGGTACAATGTTGTTTCGATGTTCAGTAGCATATGCTCTATTCCGATCTGTGTCGAATCGACGCTTATAGCACATATGAGTGGGATGATCAGATCATCCACAATATTCACAAGAAGAATAAGAAGAGTCTCTAGATAAACGTGGTTTTTTTGTGGTAATATTGTGTTCTTCATCATATTGACGTGCCCAACAATCATCTTCAGTATGGCCATTTCTGTTGCAGTAAGAACATTGCTTATTAGGAAATTTGAGACGAGAGAAAATATTACCGCGACGGCCACCTCTGCGGTTTCCTCGTTGAAATGGACGCCTTCGAGCATAAAAAGCCCGTTCCATCTGTTGTGACTCAGTCTCCTCGTGTGAAATCATAGCTATATCATGACTAGCATTACGACGTTCTTGACGTTGAGAGTATTCAATTAAAGACATGCAGGCTTGGTCGAAATCAAGACCATCTTTATTAGAGAGAATAGTAACAATGTTATCATAAGAAGAGTCCTTCACCGTATCAAGGAGAAGTGTAATCAGTTGCTTTTGTGGAACAGGATCACCGGCAGTAGCAAGTTGATTAATAATAGATTTGAAAGATTCAATATGTCCCGTCATGGCAGTACCAACTTCATATTGTAAGTTGTTAAGCAACCCTCTCAAATAAAGTATTTCTGTGATAGATTTCTTCTGAAAGTTTGCAATAAGGTACTTCCATACGTCGTGGAAAGTAGGCAGTTCGTACATATCAAGCAAAAGGGAATCAGTAAGAGTAGAAAGAATATACCGACGAGCTGCTTTATCATGTCGTTGCCAATCCGTATAGGCAACATTCCAATCTTCAAATATAGGTCCTTCAGTGATAAGCACGTTATCATTATCCGTATCAACAGGCTGGGGCGGACAAACACGATTTCCAAGAACAACATCGGAGAGTTCATCGCCTTCAAGAATTAACAACATCTTTGCTTTCCAGCCTGGAAAACCTTGACCTTGGAAAGGAGGAACAGAACGCTAGCCAGAAGGAAAGCCGTTGACGAGAATATTCATAGCCATATCTTGTTGCGAGAAGACGTATAAGATAAGATCGCAGAATTTGCACACCATATATGGTGAAGGCCCCAATTGAGAATGAGGGAGATATGAGGACTGCGTTCTGTCAACGATAAACGTAAGAAGGATGCTCAAGGAACTTCCAAAGATGTGAGAGACGTCACCCAAAAAGGGCAGGGTAAAGGAGACGTTAATAATAAAAGAGTCCTCACAATAGAGTGGCGTGAGACGCAAGATTGATGGCCACAATATGAATAGCAAAAAGCTAAATCTTCTCGAAAAAGTTAACGCCAAAATAAGAAAAACGATCGCGGACGCTTCACGAAGAAGTAGGACGAAGAAAGCTGCGTCAAGCTCAATTGCAGTAAAAACAGCATAACTTTCTGCTGCGAACTCCGATTGACGCAAACCTAGAACTCAAATCGAAGAGCTCGAGGAGACGAACAAGTGTTGGATGAAAAGTGCAATTGCGCTACGCGCGCTTTTTCCGTTTCTCCAAATTTTGAGCAGAACAACAAGAAAAATTGAGATGAAGTTCAGGGTGTCATCAACAAGTAAACGTAATCAACGATTAGATTGATTAGCAATAAACGTCATATTCTTCTTAACACAAAACAACCACAATTAACAAGAATCAATGCTCAAAAACAAAATTTGTAGCAATTTTTGAATCTTACATGCAAATCGCATACACATACTCTTTTGTCACCATAAATTGAATCGGCGCATGATCGTTACTGCTCTGATACCATGTTGAGATGTAGAGAGAAAGAGAGAGAGACGAGACAAGAGACACACCATATACGCTCCCAAAGACTGATTCATATTGAGGACAATATACAAATATATAGGTAAGACCAAGTTGAGTAGAGTGAGCCATATATAGCTCCAACACTTCTCACTATTCATTGTCTTTGAGCTTTTGTAGATTTTGCATTTCGTCACAACAATAGCGTCTCTGAGGCCATGGTATTGATAGCCGTTTTTCGGCTCTCTGTAATTGCCATAGTGAGTTATCTCACCCTATCAAATCACTCAAACACTGTGGTACCCTTTCACTGTATATAGGTGCGTGTGAGTTAGGGGACTTTTTCCATATCTCCTTACTGAAATAAAAAACCCTCAATTAGCTAGTCATTGGGCTAGTTGAGCCAAAAAAAATAAAAAATATAAGTATATTATGGCCTATGCGTATGTAAATATTTCTCTGTATATAGGGCCTAAATAAAAGATTTTTTTATAATTATTTTGGTATTTATTTAAATATTTCTACCGAGGTGTGTGTTATTTATGCTCTGTACATTGCCTCACCATTACCACAATTTTTCTTACCATTTTTCATACTCTTTATTCCATATAGAAATATTTTCATGTAAGCTTCTCTTATATTTGGTGTAACTCCACCCCAACAAAAATCCAAAAAAACTAGTTTTATTTATGTGTATATTTTTTCACTATTGTGATTTGTCCCTTCCTACATCTATTTTGTTTTTTTTCTAAAAAATTAGAACACAAAAAATATTTATCTTTTTATGGTAGCCTCATAATGAGAGAGATTTCTTTTGACCCCTTTATATTTTTTCCACTTATATTATTTATAGTTGACATGTACATATTTTTTAGACCCCTCAATATTTGATTTTCTTAGTTGTACTATTCACTTATATCATGATCTCAACAATATCTTCAATTATAGACCTACCAAATAAGGTCAAGGGTAGGTGGCATGCATACATGCACTATGGAGGGCTGACTCTTGGAGGTATTCAAAAGAATCATCCAAAGAAGGACCCCACAAGGACCTTGTGCAGTGGAAAAAAACGGTCGGTTTTGCTGAATTTTTAAATTTCACTTGCTCTCCGAATTTGAAAAGGTGATACAAACAAAAGTTGTAGCTCGTGGGCTGAACTTTTGCCTCAACGTTTTTCATATTTTTTTGAGCTACGAGCTGTGAGCTATGATTTTATTAGTGGACCCTAGTTTTCCCATGCTATGCAACCACACTCCCTCTTCCACTTTATCATTTTCCTCTTTCACACACACTTCTCCACTCATCATCCCGACCTCTCTCACCACTCCTCTCTGCACCCTACTCACCTTCTCCTCAACCTTGAAGAATAAGAGAAACCATGGTGAACTCATACCTCCCACACACAATTCCATTCCAAAATTGACCACCTAGTCTCATTTTTCCTCCTCCAAATTACCCATATCTATCAAAAAAACCACAAAATTCAGCCTCTTCTCTTAAAAGACAGCATCATGGTGGTTGATTACTCAGCTTCAATTACCTTGTCTCTCAAGGAAGGTCAAGAGTGGAGAAAAAATGTACCGTCAAAGCTAGTGGACCGTCAACAAGCGTCAAAATTGGCCCTACTCAAGACACTTGGAGCATCAACCTTGTAAGAAATCCACCTTTTCTTACCTCTTAAGAGTTTTTCTTCCTTATTTGTATCCTACATGGATACTCCCATTGTAAATATCCAATTCCATTTGTAAATTAATACTAACTCTACTAACACTAACCCACTATGAAAAGTCCTATCACCTCCATTTCTCTCCTCTCTCTTTCCCCACCAACTTCTTGATAATTCCAAGCAAAAGAAATTAGATAAATTGCTGAAAATCTAACCCAACCATGGTTAGAGGAGTAACCCTAGCCTTCAAAATTGCTATAAAAGGAGGGTGTAGCTAGAACAAAAAAGGGGGGAGAAGAAAGAGCACTATGCTATAGCTTGAGAAGCCAAGCTCAACCTCTTGAGAAGGAGCTATTGAGTGGAATCTCATTGGCATTAGGCATATGTATGTGTTGTATTAGGGGTGATTAGCAAGGGAACTCTATGCCATTGTAAGAGAGAGTGATCATTAAATTGAGAGTAGGAAATCTATCACTTCTCCTACTAGTGTAAGCCCAACATTTGCTGAATCAAGGAGGGTGAATTTGGACTAAGCATGGATACCTTGTCTCCCTTCCAACGTGAAGTCATGGACAATAATGATGTGTAAGTGTCTTGGTATTTTACTTAAGTTCTTGATAGCTTGTCTCCGGGTATTGTTATCAATTTAGCCATAAAGCCCACATGCTGTAAGAGGGCGACAGGGTGGAGAGGACTCCCCTGGCCTTAAGACAGTGATTGGGGTGGCTTTTTTGTTGTGATGTGTTGTGGTGTAATTTACTCAGGCTATGTTGAACAAATACTAATCTCACTTTTATTGGTCATGACAGATTTGTAAGAAGGCATTAGTGCAACAAGCACCCCCTTCCCCCCTTCTCTCTCTTTCTTACATATATATATTTATGTTTGCTTGATCATTAACGATACACTTCAAAGCAGCCCGAGCACCATCTCTCTCTCTCTCTCTCTCTCTCTCTCTCTCTCTCTCTCTCTCTCTCTCTCTCTCTCTCTCTCTCGTGTTTTAGTGTGTGAGAGTGTTCCATTGGTGTTAGGGTTAGTGTAAATTCCTTGCTTGTTTGTGGGTTGCTCGAACGATTCTCCTCTTTTGCGTCCTAGTTCGCTCTTAAACTAGGTGGTGCCCCTTGTGTAGTTGGGATTTTGCTGGGGGTTTGTTGTTTTGGTTTGTGTTGTGTTGTGCCCCAGCCCCATTGAGCAGCACGGGAGCCTTGAAGGGTGTCTAGAGGTTGCTCTTCTTGTTGCCCGCCCTGGACCGCTTCAAATTGGTGCCCCCACTGAGGAAAACAACTCGTGTATGTTTTTGTGTAGGATCAACTTTTAGCATAGGCAAGTAGTTTGCATGAATCACGAGAGTTTGTATGATCCTTTCATTCCCATTGCAAGGCAAAAGATACACATAATTGTTAGTACTAAGTTGCAATTTCAACGGGTAATTCGTAGGATTTTAGGTCCTCTTAGGTTAGCCGAGATAAACACTTCAGTAAATCCTTTTATTTTGCCTCTCATTAGGTACGATATTAGCTTGGACGTCTATATTTTTGTGTTATTTTAAGCATTAGGACATGCATAGGCCATGGATAATGGCCCGGGAATAGAGGTTTTTCCCTTTCATTTTACTCCACACATTAGAATAAACGTTGCAATTAGTAGAAAGATCCATTTTCAACAACGAATGGTGTTCATGTTTGGTGCCCAAAGAGTAGGAGAAATTCTTGCATCACCAAACCCTGTCATTCTACCTCTCATCAACTACCACACTTCTTTTGATGTACATGTATTCATTTTATTTTAAAATGAAGTGCAGCCCGGCAAAATAGTGTGTATGTTTGTTTTTTCTTTGTCCAAGTTGTTACAAGAAACAAAAAACGATCATTTGTTCTAACAGGGAATGTGTGTGCAGTGAAAGTTCAATCCTTAGAGATCTATCTCTATTACCAATTGAGTTGCAGGAGGAAGTAGTAAGGCGTCTCCCTCATAACAAGAGGGTGGTGAAGTTAAGACGAAAAGTCCTACGCGTGGATTCCATTTTCCTCTTGTTGTTGGGCACTAAGGAAGACCGCGCATTCATCCAACTAGTGTGTGCCCTAAGATTGGTAAATAGAGTGAAATTTGGCGTTTGGCGAGTGCATTTCACCATTGAGGAAGACTCTTCAGGAGCGGCCAGAGTTCATGCTTCATAGACTCACATTTGGTGAATTTTTCCCTCATTTGCATCTTATTAATAGTCTTCCTTTCGCTTTCAACAAAGGAGATAGGGAGCTATTCAGAGCTTGTCTTAATAAAGAGAGCATAGAGAAGATTGCAAATTTGTATAAATTCTCATCCTTCTCTACTTTCTATGACACTTTGTTCATAGAGACATTGTAAATCTCTTTATGCTTTTGAATGATTTAACCATAATCCTAAGGAGTTTTTGTCAAGGAATTTTGTAGCACAAGTGGAGTCTTTAAATCTTGCAAACTTGATTGGACTTGATGAGGATGTTCTTTATGAAATTGTGAGAAGGTTGCCTCACTCCGACTGTGTCGAACTCGAAGGAAAGGAGCTCCTAGTCAATTGCTACTTTATCACGGCCTTCGACGAGCATGAAGATCTAGTTTTTATACAAACCGCTTGTGCGTTGGGAATTGTAGAGCAAGTGCAATTTATCACTTGGGACGTGGTTGCTCTTTTGGATCCAGAAAATGAAGTTCTAGAGATTTCTGTTTATCGCCTTAGCTTTGAAGAATTTCAACCCTTCTTAGAGCTCATCAATAGTCTACATTTTTGTTTTGATCAAACAAATCGAGACCTCATTGAAGCTTGGATAGTTGAAGAAGGAAACCTAGAGTGGTATTTTCTTACTTCTTCATTTGCAGGCGAGTGGTTCTAAATCTCTATTGTATCCCTTATTGTAACTCGTGTTGTAATCTTTCATAATAATGGAGAGCCAACGCCAAATGTCTGGATATCCTCTTTTCTTTGGAGAGCCTGGAGAGGATGCAGAATTATTTTTAGCAAATTTCAAGATGTCTTGCCGTATCAAGAGGATAGTAACCGATCAAGAACGTGTAGAAATGTTTGAGGTGGTCCTTAGGAAAGATGCTAGTACTTGGTTTGACTCTGTGTCTGAGGAAGTTAAGGGGAATTACACAAAAGTTTTGAATCGTTTTAAGAGATACTTCTTTGATCCCCAAAGCACTCAAAAACTATGGCAAGACATTGTTTCTCATAAGCAAAAAGACTTAGATGACTACTACTTGTACAAGCAAGAGTTTCTACGTCTTTGGGCTCTATGGATACGAAATGCTGCTAACCCTGGTGATGGTGCAGAATTTTTAAAGAAGAAGAGGTTCATAGCCGGACTCTTTCCTGACCTTAAGGTAAAAGTTGAGGCGGGTACACCTGCTACTTTTGATGCAGTTGAAACTAGGGCTGCTGAGAAGTATAGGAAACTCAAGTGCTTAAGGGGAGAGGTTCCAATAGAAGGTCTTAGACCCAAAGGTAAGTCACAAGCATCAACATCTAGGGAGATTCCTGAGGTAACGGCTGAAGTGATTGAGAAGTTAAATGAATCTTTAAGCAGCCTGTCAATTCACCTTGCACAAGCTGTAGGTCCAAAGGGACAAGCAAAGAAGTCAGAAGAGAGAGAGCCACGAACTAGGAGAGTCTTGCAATGTTGGAATTGCGGAGAGTCTGGACATGGGATGTATAATTGTCCTTGGCCCCATGGAGAGCCAGGGAGACCTAACTTGAATTACCCAGTGATGAATGCAGGAGAAGGAGCAGGTCAACAACCAAGGCTTCTACAAAGGCCAAATGGACCAAGACCACCTCCACAAGGGGTAGAAGGAGTTCCACCTTTGCCAGATCCAAATGTGCATGTGGTAGAGGTGACAAATTCAAATGAGGTTGACATGGAAGCCAATGGCATTAAGCGTGGCCGAGGAAAAGGTAAAGAGAAAGAAGGAGTCACATCACAGAGTGACCATGGACAAGGCAAGAAGGCAAAGGAAACCAAGGAAACCAAGAGGACTCGACGTCGTATCAACCTCCAAGACTTCCCTCTTGGACATGGTATGGCTCCGTACAACTTGTTGGAAGACATGAGAGGTAAGGGTCCTGATATTTCATGGCCTCAATTTCTTGCATTATGTCCACAAGTTAGGAGGGATTTAACAAGGGCAGTTAGCACTAGGAGAAAGGTAAAAGAGAGTGTGCCTGTTGTAAAAATTGCACAAGCTGAAATGAATGAGGACATTACACCGGTGCTAGACTGTTACATCAAAGGAAGATTGGTTAGGAAAGGTCTAGTGGATGGGGGTGCACAAATTTGCATCATGACAGAGGGACTCATGCAAAGACTAGGCATGCACATCCATGAGACACCTGAAATCAAAGTCAAGATGGCAAACAATAGCAAGGCTAGGTGTGTAGGCATTTGTAAAAATGTCTTTGTAGAGGCCTTTGGCATTAAGAAAGCGGTGGATTTTTATGTTATGTCGACCAAGGGAAGTGGTTATCCATTTATCCTAGGAAGACCATGGCTAATGAAAATGCGAGCTTTGCAGGAGTTGGGAGAGTGGGAAATTAATTTGCAGGAATAAAATCATAAGAAGGTTGTCTTTGACATGAAGGAGCAACGCCAAGAGGAGCTCCATGAAGAATCATCTCAAAGTGAGACGGAAGAAGGTTGGACCGATAGCACTTCAGAAGAAGAAAGTAGCGGCAGCATTACTGAAGAGGAGTCTTCCATCGAAGTCATGGGGGTAAGGTTTAAGCCAAACAACCAAGAGACCTCTTGTCAAGGCTTGGAGGAGGTAGGTCCTCAAGAGAACGAAGGTGTTCAAGATGAAGGGATGCTGGAAGGTATGCTATCAACAACACTTACAAAGGATGAAAGAGAGGAGTTCAAATGTGTGCTAAGGAAGTTTCCTAGGCTTTTTGCTAAAGACTACACCGACGTGCGTGGGGTAGATGTTGTTCAACACAAGATTGAGTTAAAGCCTGAGGCCGCACCTAAAGCTCAGAAGCTACGAAGGCTAGGAGTTATAAAGGAGCAGGCTCTACTCAAGGAGGTAAGAAAGCTTCTAGCAGCAGGTTTCATTTATCCAGTGGAGAATTCAGAGTGGGTCTCTCCTGTTGTTGTCACTCCTAAGAAAAATGGCAAGTGGAGGGTGTGTGTGGATTACCGTCCCCTCAATGAGGCAACAAAAAGAGATCACTTTCCCCTCCCATTCTAGGATGAGATACTAAATGAGGTACCTGGTCATGAGAAGTACACTGTGTGCGATGGTTACTCAGGTTACTTTCAAATAGGGATTGCATTGGAGGATCAATTGGAAACAACCTTTATCACTCCTTGGGGTTGTTATGCTTTTAGAGTCATGCCATTTGGTCTGACAAATGCTCCTGCAACATTCCAACGTTTCATGAATATGGTGTTTCAAGCATTCTTTGGAAAGTCAATTAGGGTGTTCATTGATGATTTCTGTATTTATAGCTCAAAATCATTGCATCTACAAAGGGTAGAAGAAGGTTTAAAGAAGCTCTATGACATGGGAGGTCAACTCAACCCCGACAAGTGCCATATAGGTGAGGATGAAGTAATCTTGCTTGGTCATAAAGTTTCTTACAAAGGCATTGAAGTGGATCCTTCAAAGGCAAAGGCTCTTATTGAGCTACCATCACCCAAGAGTCTTAAGGAGGTCATCTCATTCATTCAAAAGGTGAAGTATATGTCACGCTTCATTCACTTAGCCTCGGAGTTACTTCACCCTTTGCAAAAGTTGACACAACAAGTAGAATTTGTCTGATGAGCTTGAAGAGTACTTTTGTAACATTAAAGCCATTTTGTCAGATCTACCAACACTCATGCCTCCTTGTTGGGAGTACACATTCTTTGTTAGCTCTAGTGCTGGGAAAGAAACAATTGGTGCAGTTTTGTTACAACAAGATCCCTATAGTACCAGGATGCGGCCCATCTACTTTGCTAGTAGGGTCATGAATGCTTTAGAGAGAGGCTACACGGAGGCAGAACTCATGATGTTTTCTCTCATGTTTGCGATAAGGAAGTTTAGATCCTACTTGCTCCCAAAACCTTTTGTAATCCTCACCGCAGAGAATTTGTTCCCTTGGGTGTCATCTCAAATGAATCTTAGTACTAGGATCTCAAAGTGGATTATGGAGTTGCAAGAGTTTCAATACTCTTTCAAGGTAGAAGATAGTGTGCGTGCACAATTGGCAGGGATTATCACTTATAGGGTGCATGAAAAGGAGATTAAGGTGCCTGAAGTAAAGACCCTACCATTGCCACCACCAAAAAGTATTCCTAATGCTTTTACCTTGTTCTTTGATGGAGCTTTTCGTCGAGCCACAGGAAAAGCAGGGGGAGGGCTAGTGTTGCTCAACCCAAGTGGAGAGGTGGTCATGAAAGAGAAGTTCAATCTACCAAGTTCAGCTAGCAACAATGAAGCAGAATATGACACACTACTTCATGGTTTAAAAATATGCATTGGCCATGATATACAACGTCTCATGGTAAAAGGGTATGCACTTCTCATTGTGAAGCAGATTTTAGGCATTTGGGCATGCAAAAATGAAAGACTAAGGGCCAAAGTTCATACCATCCGTAGGCTATTTAATCAATTTGAGGAGGTGTAATTATATCATATTCCTAGGAAACAAAATGAAGATGCTGATTTACTTGCACAACAAGCCATTGCATGTGTAAAGAAAGAAGTGCAGGTCATCATGGTGGCGGCTGCTGTGAAGCAACCGAGGTACCAGGGATTGGAGTCATTGGCTCCCATCATTGGCTACATTTTGGAGGGTGAGTTTCCACCAGACTTCACAAAAGCTCAGAAGAGAAGACTCATGAAGAAGGCAAGCATGTATCTCTTCCTAAAAGGCTCCCTCTATCAAAGAGGGAAGGATAAAGTGTGCAGAAGAGTACCAACTATCGTGGAAATTCCAGCCATTCTAAAAGGTTTGCATGAAGAGGCATGTGGTGGTCATTTTTCCCAAGAATTAACTGTGAAGGAGATTTTGCTTGCAAGGTATGTTTGGCCAAGTCTGCATGTGGATGTCCAACATTGGTGTAAAAGTTGTCACAATTGTCAGGTAAATGGGAATAGAAGATTGATTTATGGTCCAAGGAAAATCGTGCTTGCAAATGGACCCTTTGAAAAGTGGGGCATTGATGCTATGGGTCCTCTGCCTAGGACAAAAAATGGTAAACTCTACATTCTAGTGGCTGTAGACTATATGACTAGGTGGGTGGAAGCACAAAGTGTGGCAAAGGTAAATGAGAGGACAGTGAGCAAATTCGTCTACACTCACATTTGTTGTAGATTTGGCACACCTTTGGAGATTGTTTCTGATAATGGTCCAGGGTTTAGAAAGGGATTGCTCACAGAAGTCTGTGAAGAACTTCACATTCTACATCGTCACAGTACACCCTACTATCCCCAATCAAATGGTTTGGTAAAAAAGCTAATGGTGTCATTGCTGGCATCATTAGAAAGATGGTGAAAAACAAGACAAAGTTGTGGGATGACTTCTTGGATGGTGCCTTGTGGCGTATCGAACCACATATAGGGAAGCCACGGAGTTCACACCATTTCACTTGGTCTATGGTCAAGAGGCTTTACAGCCAATTGAGCTAAACATTCCACAATGCGACTTCATGGTAAATCAGCACAAGATGATCAAGAAGCATGGATGGATACTTCTTACCTTAGCTGAGCTTGAGTGGAAAAGAGAAGCAGCATACGAGTGCTATAAGAGGAAAGCCACACAGACAAAGGAGAAGCTTGACAAGAAACTGAAGGACAAAGGCATCAATGAGGGAGATCTTGTGCTAAGGTATGACAATCGACTCGATAATCGTTTTGATGCCAAATTTGAAACAAGATGGCAGGGGCCATACATAGTCAAGAAGGCTTTCATTCAAGTTACTATCAACTTGTGGACTTGAATGGGAAAGAGCGGAGGGATCTACCCGAGCAAAAGGCAACTATCTCATGTAAGTATTGTTCCATGAAGCATGAGTGTAACACAAACCAAAATTCCAAGGGGCCAAACAATGACGATCTTGTCAAGGACTCGAAGCACTCTCTTTGGAAAAGATTTCTTTATGATGGTACATGAATATATCATCATCCTGGGTGAGGGCTAATGATAGCCGTTTTTCGGCTCTCTGTAATTGCCATAGTGAGTTATCTCACCCTATCAAATCACTCAAACACTGTGGTTACCCTCACCCTTTCACTGTATATAGGTGCGTGTGAGTTAGGGGACTTTTCCCATATCTCCTTACTGAAATAAGAAACCCTCAATTAGCTAGTCATTGGGCTAGTTGAGCCAAAAAAAATAAAAAATATAAGTATATTATGGCCCATGCGTATGTAAATATTTCTTTGTATATAGGGCCTAAAGAAAATATTTTTTCATAATTATTTTGGTATTTATTTAAATATTTCTACCGAGGTGTGTGTTATTTATGCTCTGTACATTGCCTCACCATTACCACAATTTTTCTTACCATTTTTCATACTCTTTATATTTGGTGTAACTCCACCCCAACAAAAATCCAAAAAAACTAGTTTTATTTATGTGTATATTTTTTCACTATTGTGATTTGTCCCTTCCTACATCTATTTTGTTTTTTTTCTAAAAAATTAGAACACCAAAAATATTTATCTTTTTATGGTAGCCTCATAATGAGAGAGATTTCTTTTGACCCCTTTATATTTTTTCCACTTATATTATTTATATTTTACATGTACATATTTTTTAGACCCCTCAATATTTGATTTTCTTAGTTGTACTATTCACTTATATCATGATCTCAACAATATCTTCAATTAAAGACCTACCAAATAAGGCAAGGGTAGGTGGCATGCATACATGCACTATGGAGGGCTCACTCTTGGAGGTATTCAAAAGAATCATCCAAAAAAGGACCCCACAAGGACCTTGTGCAGTGGAAAAAAACGGTCGGTTTTTCTGAATTTTTAAAGTTCACTTGCTCTCCGAATTTGAAAAGGTGATACAAACAAAAGTTGTAGCTCGTGGGATGAACTTTTGCCTCAAATGTTTTCATATTTTTTTGAGCTACGAGCTGTGAGCTATGATTTTATTAGTGGACCCCAGTTTTCCCATGCTATGCAACCACACTCCCTCTTCCACTTTATCATTTTCCTCTTTCACACACACTTCTCCACTCATCATCCCCACCTCTCTCACCACTCCTCTCTGCACCCTACTCACCTTCTCCTCAACCTTGAAGAATAAGAGAAACCATGGTGAACTCATACCTCCCACACACAATTCCATTCCAAAATTGACCACCTAGTCTCATTTTTCCTCCTCCAAATTACCCATATCTATCAAAAAAAACCACAAAATTCAGCCTCTTCTCTTAAAAGACAGCATTATGGTGGTTGATTACTCAGCTTCAATTACCTTGTCTCTCAAGGAAGGTCAAGAGTGGAGAAAAAATGTACCGTCAAAGCTAGTGGACCGTCAACAAGCGTCAAAATTGGCCCTACTCAAGACACTTGGCGCATCAACCTTGTAAGAAATCCACCTTTTCTTACCTCTTAAGAGTTTTTCTTCCTTATTTGTATCCTACATGGATACTCCCATTGTAAATATCCAATTCCATTTGTAAATTAATACTAACTCTACTAACACTAACCCACTATGAAAAGTCCTATCACCTCCATTTCTCTCCTCTCTCTTTCTTTCCCACCAACTTCTTGATAATTCCAAGCAAAAGAAATTAGATAAATTGCTGAAAATCTAACCCAACCATGGTTAGAGGAGTAACCCTAGCCTTCAAAATTGCTATAAAAGGAGGGTGTAGCTAGCACAAAAAAGTGGGGAGAAGAAAGAGCACTATGCTATAGCTTGAGAAGCCAAGCTCAACCTCTTGAGAAGGAGCTCTTGAGTGGAATCTCATTGGCATTAGGCATATGTATGTGTTGTATTAGGGGTGATTAGCAAGGGAACTCTATGCCATTGTAAGAGAGAGTGATCATTAAATTGAGAGTAGGAAATCTATCACTTCTCCTACTAGTGTAAGCCCAACATTTGCTGAATCAAGGAGGGTGAATTTGGACTAAGCACGGATACCTTGTCTCCCTTCCAACGTGAAGTCATGGACAATAATGATGTGTAAGTGTCTTGGTATTTTATTTAAGTTCTTGATAGCTTGTCTCCGGGTATTGTTATCAATTTAGCCATAAATCCCACATGCAAGAAGAGGGCGACAGGGTGGAGAGGACTCCCCTGGCCTTAAGACAATGATTGGGGTGGCTTTTTTCTTGTGATGTGTTGTGGTGTAATTTACTCAGGCTATGTTGAACAAATACTAATCTCACTTTGATTGGTCATGACAGATTTGTAAGAAGGCATTAGTGCAACAAGCACCCCCTTCCCCCCTTCTCTCTCTTTCTTACATATATATATTTATGTTTGCTTGATCATTAACGATACACTTCAAAGCAGCCCGAGCACCATCTCTCTCTCTCTCTCTCTCTCTCTCTCTCTCTCTCTCTCTCTCTCTCTCTCTCTCTCTCTCTCTCTCTCTCTCTCTCTCTCTCTCGTGTTTTAGTGTGTGAGAGTGTTCCATTGGTGTTAGGGTTAGTGTAAATTCCTTGATTGTTTGTGGGTTGCTCTAACGATTCTCCTCTTTTGCGTCCTAGTTCGCTCTTAAACTAGGTGGTGCCCCTTGTGTAGTTGGGATTTGGCTGGGGGTTTGTTGTTTTGGTTTGTGTTGTGTTTCTGCCCCAGCCCCATTGAGCAGCACGGGAGCCTTGAAGGGTGTCTAGAGGTTGCTCTTCTTGTTGCCCGCCCCGGACTGCTTCAGTATGTAAAGCCATAATGATAATTACTATTTTACAGTTTTTATTTATTTTGAAGAAAGTATCTCTGATGCCATGGCACGTAGAGCCATGATGATTTCTATTTCAAAATTCTTATACACATCTCTAATGCCATGGTGAATAGTGTGATACCATGGTACATAAAGCCATGATGATGACAAGATACACCACGAAACCTTGTTTGTCAGACTGACGTGATATTCAGCTACATTATAGTAATCTTAAAGGCGCCATACCTTTCTAGTTATATCTTGCCTCTCGGATGATGGCACTCGGATTGCTTTCGTAACATGGTTTAGTCTCGACTCTGGATGCAAGTCCCCTAACGAGAGCTACGACCACCCCCAACAATCGGCCACACGTTCACAAAGAAGATCTATTTTTACTTTTGTCTTTTTTCCTTGAGAATGCTAGTTAAATTCTTGTAATGTTTGATGGCGGGCTATAAATAAAGTGTGTTTCTATGTTATAAGTAGCGTTCACTTATTAGTGGATAATGGTGCCAGATGATGATGCTTCCACATAGTGATCGTAAGGGTTATGACTCAAACTGACTTCTTATGTGCATTTTACGTAAGGGAATGGTCATGCATGTCCACGGGGCTTGGGTTTAGCCCATGGTAATCCTAGTGGATGGTTTAATGCATGATAATCACTGCACATGGTTCCATATCTTGTTATTTGTAGTGCTTATTTTGTCTCTATTTGCTTCAATCAGATGCAAGTTTGCATATACTCTTGGTGTATGATAAAGTCTCAACAAGTTATAGTATTTGGAAAAATATTACTCGTCGCTCTTGTCATGAAAACTTCATTTGATGTCCATCATTAATTACATGATTTGTGCAGTTTGACATTTTATGCTTTGTACATAATGACTTTACTAATTCTTTTCTTGGTGATGTGATAATTCACCTTATATTAATTAAAGATGTGACAAAGTTTATGAGTATTTGGAGCTTGGTTTCTTGTTTTACGGCAAAAACCTTGATTTTGGTGAAATTGATATTTAATGGCACTATGGTTGGTATCATTCTATTGCACCCTTGTAATAGGTATTTCATGGTGCTATCATTGTTCTCACCTTATTGCACCCTCGTTGTCATTGGTGCTATGGGGGTTATTGTCTTGTTGCACCCTCGTCATCATTCGTGTTATGGTTGTTACCATCTTACTGCATGCACCCTCGTCATCATTGGTGCCATGGGTATTATCGTCTTATTACATGCACCCTTGTCGTCATTGGTGATATGGTTGTTATCATCTTATTGCATGCACCCTGGTCATCATTTGTGCTTATTATCATTCTCGTCTCATCAAAGATCTGGCAGTTTGTGACTATGCACTATGGTTGGTATCATTCTATTGCACCCTTGTAATTGGTATTTCATGGTGCTATCATTGTTCTTGTTTTACTGCATCCTCGTCGCCATTGGTGCTATGGGTGTTATTGTCTTATTCCACACTCTCTTCATTGATGCTATGGTTGTTATCATCTTATTGCATGCACCCTCCTCATCATTGGTGCTATGGGTGTTATCGTCTTATTCCACCCTTGTCGTCATTGGTGATGTGGTTGTTATCATCTTATTCCATGCACCCTCAAGTTGCAACCTCATCATCATTGGTGCTATGGGTGTTATCATCTTATTGCACCCTCATTGTCATTCGTGCTATGGTAGTTATCATCTCATTGCATGCACCCTTGCCGTTATTGGTGCTATGGTTCTTATCATTCTTTTTAACAGGGATTTGGTATTTGTGACTATGCACCACTAGTGTTCCATGAATTTATGTACCGACTTTGTGCACATGTGATTGCATCAATGTTACGTTTGTTTCTCTGTCGTCTCTAGAGCACCATAGTGAACTGTCTCTAAGCACAATGTGATGTGATCATTCTTTTAACCTTCACATTTTGATATGTTTCTTGGGTTGATGTCATTTACAGGATAAAATTCACGTCAAGCAGCATGTACAAGGACTCAAAGATATTACAGCTCCTCAATGATATTGAAGCAACTACTCAAAAATAATGAGGAATTTGCATCAGTTGAATTATAGGGTTAGTAAACCTTTAAAGACACTTGAAAGAGAACATTGTATATTATGGAATGATGTAGCTCCTAGAAAATGAATTTTGTAAACTTTGAAAATTGCTGATATAATAGTGCATGTATATGGTGCTATGGATTTTTCCCTTGTACCCCAAGGGTTTTTTCATCCACAATTAGGGATTCCTATTTGAGTGGGGGTGTTGAAGCTATATACACCAACCCCTATGATTCATATAGAAAAGTGTCCGCACTATATATGTGTACTCAGTGGGTGCTCTACACACACCTTTTGGGTTAGCAAATCTGAGTTGTCTCACTCTCTCTTCCCCTGTGTCATCTCTCGTGTCCATCTTGTTGAGCTTATATGTGAAGCTACTCAATATATGGCTTCTCTATATATGGCACCCAGATATACATCATCTCATGTGTGTATTCTACACACTTTGGGGTTCTATTTCTGTACTCTCTCTTTCTCTCTCAACATGGTATCAGAGCAGTACGTTTTTGTTTTCAATTTCTCTGCTAATTGAAAATGATTTTGTAAAGACCGGAATCGATGTGGTCTACAACTTTGCAGAAGGAAGTTTTTATAAATTCTTCACGGAATTTGAGTTATTGATTCGCGGACTGCGTACATGCCTGAAAAGCAGCTTCCGCGTTTTGTTTTTGATTTCTTTGCTAATTGAAAATGATTTTGCAGAAACTACTTGACAATCAGACCGGAATCGATGTGGTCTGCAACTTTGCAGAAGGAAGTTTTTTCAAATTCTGCACCGATTTTGAGTTATCGTTCGCGGACTGCGTACATACCTGAAAAGCAACTTTCGCTTTTTGTTTTTTATTTCTCTGCTAATTGAAAACGATTTTGCAGAAACTACCCCATGCAAGAGACCGGAATCGATGTGGTCTACAACTTTGCAAAAGGAAGTTTTTTCAAATTCTGCACCGATTTTGAGTTATCGTTCGCGGACTGCGTACATACTCGAAAGCAACTTTTGCTTTTTGTTTTTGAGTTTTCTCCTGAATGAAAACGATTTTGCAAAAACTACCCGCGTAAGGGACCGGAATCGATGTGGTCTACAACTTTGCAGAAGGAAGTTTTTTTCAAATTCTGCATTGATTTCGAGGTATCGTTCGCGGACTGCGTACATGTCCGAAAAGCAAGTTTCGTTTTATGTTTTTGAGTTTTCTGCTATAATTGAAAACAATTTTGCAAAAACTACCCGTGCAAGGGACCGGAATCGGTGTGGTCTACAACTTTGCAGAAGGAACTAGCCGCTGCAGGCATCGGAATCGATGAGAAACTATTTGCTCTTAAGCCATCGTTAATCGTTGTGGTCTATAACTTTGTAGAAGAAAGTTTCTCTAAATTCTGCACCGATTTTGGGTTATCGTCTTGGACTGCGAATATGTTTGAAAAGCAAAACTTTACTTTTTGCTTATGATTTTTTTTTTCATAATTGAAGCTATGCACGAGAAGCTTCAACCCTGTGTCGAGAAACGCCAAGCAGGCCCTTGCGCCTCTGATGAGCCTGTGCGACATCAGTTTGGTGCTCCTCCACTCGTCTCTCCTTGCCAAGCTCGTGTGCCCAGAGGCTTCTTCTTTGTTGACTTACTTAGCAAGGGGTTATCCCCATAGAATTGGACCACAACATGCAAGGCTTGTGTGGCTAGAAAGCACCACGCCTTCCCTTTCCCAAATTAGGCACTTAGGTCTGATACCAGTGTAAGGCAAGGAAGCTAGAGCCTGAGAGTCCACCACCCAACCACCCATTGTATAGCAAAGCCCATTTGGAACATCAAGAAATAAAACAATTTCCTCGCGAGAAAAAAAACAAGAGGAACAAGAGAGGACCGCACCGAAGCAAATAGAGTGCGCGCAGAGTGGAGATAACATATGCTACATTGATTATGCACCAAATACGGATAGGCTATGGATATGCACAATATTCCTATTCACATTGTGGAGAGAGACGAGACAAGAGACACACCACCATATATGCTCCCAAAACTGATTCATATTGAGGACAAGATACAAATGTTGAATAAAGAAAAAGAAGAGACGAGACAGATACACACCATATACGCGCTCCCAAAGACTGATCATATTGCGGACAAGATAAAAATATATAGGTGAGACCAAGTTCAGTAGAGTGAGCCATATATAGCTCTAACACCCCCACTCAAACAAAGGTCTCTAGCTTTGGATGAAAAACCCTTGGGAGTTCAAGGGAAAAACCCAAGCCCCTATACAATGTGAAAATATGAACCAGCGGTGATGATGTGAAAGTGAATTGTGCATCTATGTACAAATATTCAACTGACTTAGATATCACAATGTGCAAATGTGGAGTGTGTATAGTGCATGGTACCTAAAAGATTACAATGTCATATGTACAAAGCTATTACAATAGCAAAGAAGCTATCTAGAAAGAGTGAGCCGAAGCAACTCCAAGCTCCAAGCGCAAGAGGATGAAACGTGACTCATTGAGGCCTTTGGTCAAAATGTCTGCAATCATCTGGTCACTTAGACAGTGTTCACCCATAATGGTTCCTTGCGTACTTCATACCTGACATAATGATAATGGGACAGCAATGTGCTTTGACTTATTATGTTGAACAAGTTTTTTGCAAGACTAATAGCACTTTGGTTGTCACACCGCAAGGGTGTGCTAGAAAGAGGAGAGTGACCAATATCAACCAGCATTTGTCGAAGCCAAATCAACTCACACGAGCTGCAAGTGATGCCGTAACATATTCTGACTCAGTCGTAGAAACTGCAACACAACGTTGTTTCTTGCTGTCCAAGAAACAACAACCATTTATAAAGAAGCAATTTCCACTAAAGATCGCATAGATAAATGTGAGCTTGCCCAGTCTGCATCTGTGTAACCCAAAAGAGAAAGAGATTGCATAGAATCCGATGTGAGTGTCGTCGATAGACCTAAACCAAAATCTAAAGTGCCTTTCAAGTATTTCAATACACTCTTTGCAGCAGACCAATGCTTAAGAGAAGGACATGCAAGATGTTGTCCAAGATAATTAGCAGCAAACAAATATCAGGACGAGTGTTCATGCCAAAACTGAAGACATCCAATCAACTTAGCATAAGGTTGATTGTGACAAGTTGACCGCCATTGTCAGAAGTGTTCTTCGTAGAGCTTGCAAGACAAGGTGTGTTGGCTGAATGTGCAATTCCATACCAAAATTTTGAATAGTATCTACAATAAACTTTGACTGTCGAAGGAATAAAATACCATGTACGTCCCGTTGGATTTCAATACCAAGACACGAGTGAATCTCTCCAAGATCCACCATATTAAATGCAGAAGACAATAAATTTTTCACTTTCTGAAAGAAATCCTAAATAATGGAAACAAGATGGTATAATCAACATAAAGAGCAAGAATCACAAAAACTGCTACCCTTGGCGTTTTATGTATAAGTTGGGGTCTGAAGAGCAAGAGATGAATCCTTTATAGTGAGAAAAAGATCAAATTTTGTATACCAGCTCGCGAAGCGTTTTTAGACCACATAGTGCCTTATGGAGTTGAGGAACAAGGTCTTCTTTACCTTGAATAACAAACCCTTCTCGTTGTTCCATATAAAATTCCTCTTCCAAGTCACCATTAGAAAAGCAAAATCGCACATCCATTTGATGAGAATCTAAATCAAATTGCCAGCAAATGCCAATAAAACTCGAACACTTGTAATGCGAACAACTGGTGAAAAATTCTCTTGAAATCATCACCAGCTAATTGGGAGTAACTTTTTGCAACTAAACGCGCCTTGAACTTGTCAAAAGATCCATCCCTTTTACTTTTGTCTTATACACCACTTACATTTAATGGCTGTGCGACCAGGAGGTAATTCAGTTAGTATCCATGTACCTTTAGAGATAAGAGAATCGTACTCTGCTTCCATAGGCTCTTGCCATTGATCCTTTTTGTGTTCAAGAAATAGCTTCATAATAGTATACAGTAAACGGGATCTTCACAAGTAGAAAAAGTATTATCAGCAATATTGCCGCATAAACATGACATGAGCCATGTTCAAAATCAATAGGCAAATCACAAAAATATCAATATCATCATGGGCAACATTCGAATGGATGGTTGTGAAGAGAAAGTTGCTCCATAGGAAGAGTTTCATCATCTGAAAGAAATGGAAAAGCCTGAAGCAATGGATTTGTATCATCAGAATCATCCATGGACCATGAGCCTCCCATAAGCTGTTCGTTAAAAGTAGCATCATGATTCACAATTACTTTCTTGGAGAAGGGTCGAATTTGTAGCCTTTGAAGTGTCAGAATATCCAATAAAATTAACTTTAAGACTAGGAGCATCAAGCTTTGTTCGTGTTTCTTTGGGAACATGAATATAAGCAATACATCCAAAGGTTTGAAAATGAGATAGAGAAGGAATGTCACCTGTCCATGCCGTGATGGGTATCTTACCAGAGGGTGCAGTAGTAGGAAGAAATTCAGAATAAAATTCTGATTTCAAGGTAGCTTCAGCAGAGAAACATGAGAGAAGCCAGAATGAATCAGCATACATCTTACAGCATGAGAATAGTGCGATTCTTTCGTTCAGCAACACCGTTCTGTTGAGGCGAATATGAATCGTGTGTTCATGATGAATTCCATTGTCAGCACACAGTAACTCACAAACTCTCGAGAAACATATTCGCCTCCATTGTCACTACAAAGCATCTTAAGGCGATGACCAGTTTGAAGTTTCGCAGCCTTGTGGAATATGGTTGGAAAACAGATAAGGCTTCAGATTTTTGTCTAAGTAGAAATACAGTCGTATACCTTGAGAAATCATCAATGAAAGTAATGAAGTAGCGATATTGTGATCTCGAAGAAGGTAGAGGTCAACTATATGAGTATGAGCGCGAGACAACTTTCTCTAAGAACTTGCAAAATGGCCCGTAACTTCGGGAAAGGGGTGCCTCCTCACACAAGAGGTCGCAGCGACCAGGCCCAGGCGACTGTTTACCAAAACACAGGTCTCCGCAAAGTCGTAAGACCATGTATGGGGGCTGAAGCCTGCCCAGTGCCGGAAGGTTAAGATGAACAAGATTCAATATGTCATGAGAATGAGTTGTATTTGAAAGAGGAAAGGGTTACGATTGTGTTTCCCCCAGAGCACAAAATTCACAAATTCCCATATGGGATAGGCTTTAAGATCCATGCCATGAACAAGATCACGACGTTGAAGATCAAGGAGTTTTGAGAAATCAGCATGAACAAAATGGTGATGCCATACTTTGCAATCATGATCACCTAGAGAAGTGACAACATTTGCTACACATTGTTGAGAGAGAGTTCAAACAAATTACCGTTTTGAGGAGCAGTGGCTATAGTATGTCCATCTTTCTCAATTTTACATTTGGTATGATCAAATCCAACAAACAGACCAAGATCAACACGTCTAGAAGCTGAAAGAAGATTACATTGAAGATCTGGTACATGTAATACTCCTCACAAAATTCGAGTGAAGAAGATAAGGTGCCAAGATATAACTCTCCAATACCTTTACTTGACAAGTAGTATCATCAACAAGATAAACAACACGTTGAAGTGGTAGTGGATGATAGTTATAGAGCCACTTAGACTGATATGTCATATTTATTGTAGCACCAGAATCGACAATAAAAATTGATCCATCACGTACATGAAGTATTCTATCTGGAGCAACTGAACATAGACGCAGCTTGTTTCTGGTACAATGTTGTTTCGATGTTCAGTAGCATATGCTCTATTCCGTCTGTGTCGAATCGACGCTTATAGCACATATGAGTGGTTTATCAGATCGTCCACAATATTCACAACAAGAAGAATAAGAGTCTCTAGATAAACATGGTTGTTTCGTGGTAATATTGTGTTCTTCATCATATTGACATGCCCAACAATCATCTTCAGTATGGCCATTTCTGTTGCAGTAAAACATTGCTTATTAAGAAATTTGCGATGAGAAAAATATTACCGCGACGGCCACCTCTCGCTTTTTCCTTGTTGACATGGACGCCTTCGAGCATAAAAAGCATGTTCCATGTGTTGTGACTTAGTCTTATCTTGTGAAATCATAGCTCTATCGTGACCAGCATTACGACGTTCTTGACCTTGAGAGTATTCATTTAAAGACATGCATGCTTGGTTGAAATCAAGACCATCTTTATTAGAGAGAATAGTAACATGTTATCATAAGAAGAGTCCTTCACCATATCAAGGAGAAGTGTAATCAGTTGCTTTTGTGGAACACGATCACCGGCACAGCAAGTTGATTAATAATAGATTTTAAAGATTCAATATGTGCCATGATGGCAGTACCAACTCCATATTGTAACTTGTTAAGCAACCCTCTCAAATAAAGTATTTCTTAACAGATTTCTTCTGAAATTTTGCAATAAAGTACTTCCATACGTCGTGAAGTAGCAGTTCATACATATCAAGCAAAAGGGAATCAGTAAGAGCAGAAAGAATATATCGACGAGTTGCTTTATCACGTCGTTGCCAATCCCTATAGGCAACATCCAATCTTCAAATATAGGTCCTTCAGTGGTGATACACGTTATCATTATCTGTATCAATAGCTGAGGTGGACAAACACGATTTCCAAGAACAATATTAGAGAGTTCATCACCTTCAAGAATTAACAACATCTTGCTTTCTAGCCTGGAAATCCTTGGCCGTGGAAAGGAGGAATAGAATGCTAAACAGAAGGAAAGACGTTGGCGAGAATAGTCATGGCCATATCTTGTTGCGAGAAGACGTATAAGATAAGATCGCAGAATCTGCACACCATATATTGTGAAGGCCGCAATTGAGAATGAGAGAAATATGAGGGCTACATTCTGTCAACGATAAACGCAAGTAGAATACTCAAGGAACGTCCAAAGATGTGAGAGACGTCACCCAAAAAAGGCAGGCTAATAATAAAAGAGTCCTCAAAATAGAGTGGCGTGAGACGCAAGATTGGCAGCCACAATACGAATAGCAAAAAGCTAAATTTTCTCAAAAATGTTAACGCCAAAATTAGAAAAACGATCGCAGACGCTTCAGGAAGAAGTAGGACGAAGAAAGCTACGTCAAGCTCAATTGTAGTAAAAACAACATAACTTTCTGCTGCGAGCTCCGATTGACGCAAACCTAGAACTCAAATCAAAGAGCTCGAGGAGACGACCAAGTTCGGGATAAAAAGAGCAATTGAGATTTTTCCGTTTCTCCAAATTTTGAGCGAAAGACTCCCAAAAATTGAGATGAAGTTCAAGGTGTCATCAACAAGAAAACGTAATCAATGATTAAATTGAATAGCAATAAACGCCACACGAAACACTAATCATATTCTTCTTAGCACAAAATAACCATAGTTAAGAAGAATCAACGCTCAATAATAGAATTTGTAGCAATTTTGAATCTACATGTGAATCGCATACACATATTGTTTTGTCACCATGAATTGAATCGGCGCGTGATCGTTACCGCTCTAATACCATGTTGAGATGTAGAGAGAAAGAGAGAAAAGAGACAATAGACACACCATATATGCTCCCAAAGACTGATTCATATTGAGGACAAGATACAACTGCTGAGATGTAGAGAGAAAGAGAGAGACGAGACAAGAGACACACCATATACGCTCCCAAAGACTGATTCATATTGAGGACAAGATACAAATAGATAGGTAAGACCAAGTTGAGTAGAGTGAGCCATATATAGCTCCAACACATTTTATAAGGTCTTGGACTCATTTAGGTATTCCAAATTATATAAGGTAGAGGGCTCAATTTAATCCCATAGTAGAAGCACTTGTAGTACATGTCTTCAGAGCTCACTCTTGTGTGCTCATTCTATGGATGGCCTAGCCTTGAGCTTAATGCTTATGCTTAGAAGGCTAGTGCATAAGAGAACTCGAAGGTATCCTATAGAGTGTTGGTCGCCATGGTGACACAATTGAGCTATCAAAGGACAAGAAGACATCTAGAATTACACAGGATTTCCCTACTAAAATATATATGGCTAGGTGCTTTCATACTATTTTGACTTTCAAAGTTCCATTGATTTTCAATTGTGCAAAAAGGTGGGTGACATTACCACTGAATAGGCCTTGGCTTATTTAAAGAAACCTACGCATTAAGCAGGAAGTGCAAGAATCTCTCTGAAGGTTGCATGCACGCTACATGGCATTTCATAACACACACACACACACACACACACACACACACACACACACACACACACACAGTAAGCTGTTGCCAGAGCAATTCATGCTCATAAGCACTTATGCATAAGCTGAAAGGCAACACATAACACACACACACACACACACACACACACACATAGAGTTCATGGTTGCCAGGGCAACTCCGGCTCGTAGGCAGTAGTAGCTCTCCATCTCGGAATAATTATCAACGCAAGAAACAAAATCTCAAGTGGCACCGGATAGCATCTACTCATGAACCCAAGGCTAACCAAGGCAACACAATTTTGAAACGGCTAATCAACTACCAAGGTAAAAACAATGTTTCACTTTACATATTGCATGAGGTATTGCATACCTTAAGGATTTCAAAAAAAAGTACGCCAAGAGTAGCCAAGATGACTGGCTCTGTCAAAACATTTATATGTTATGGCTTCCTTCTATGAAAGCATAGTTTTTTTCATACACGAGCATAGGAAAGCACACAAAACGCGTTTTCTTAGACTAAAACATAACGATGTTTTGATACAACGCACATGCATATACACATGGGCATGACTATACGAAAGAGAAAAAATGAAAGGGAAACACCACAGTATCATATCTCCAAATAAATACAAGCATATATGCATAAGTAATACTAAACAAAGTATTACTAATCGACTAATTCAGTTCAGGTAAAGATCCCTGCTCTCATCTGGTAGGAGTTCCAGCTTTAACTCCTACTTTGTCATATATCAAAGTATCTTGTAATGTAATTTTTATCAAGAAACAGGTTTTTTTCCTATACACAATGTACCAAGCACTATTTAAGTTTATCAGTATATGGTTCTGAAAGATGGAGTTTTAAATTCAAACACACACACACACACACACACATACCATCTATATATTAGCATGTATTCCTACAAAATGGGTAGCCCTAGCAATGTATGCAAGTATGCATGAAGAAGACAAGCTGACCCAAATCCATACTTTATCCACATCAACATAGAAACTTTAAATTAATTTCACCCATATCCAAAAGTCTGCACTACAATAGTCTTCAGCAATCTTTTATAGTTATCTTAGCCCATTTTCCTTTGCCAATTTCCAACACATAGCTTAGAATAAGTGCAACAGATAGGATTTGCTAAGTGAAGCAGATATGCATTTCTTAGCAGTCTTTTCAAACTATCAAAAATTCATTACAAAAGCACCAGTAAATTGATAATCCAATAATGAGCTTTGAGACACCAAGCATTGCACTAGTAGATTTTGGAGTGTTTGGTGCTAGCTTTTGGAGCGCTCTTGAGAGAAGTGCTTTTGGGGCTCTGACTTTGGGAAACATTTGTACTGTTTATAAGATCCCCTACGACCTCAGTTTTCAAATGATCTAGACACAAAGTCTAAGAGCAAAGGACCGTTGTGGCATACTAATAAAGAAATACCGAAAGGGTTGTTGGAGCTATATATGGCTAAATCTACTGAACTTGGTCTCACCTATATATCTATATCTTGTCCTCAATATGAATCAATCTTTGGGAGCGTATATGGTGTGTCTCTTGTCTCGTCTCTCTCTTTCTCTCTACATCTCAACATGGTATCAGAGCGGTAACGATCACGCGCAAATTCAATTCATGGTGACACAACAGTATGTGTATGCGATTCGCATGTAAGATTCAAAATTGCTACAAATTTTATTTTTGAGCATTGATTCTTGTTAACTGTGGTTGTTTTGTGTTAAGAAGAATATGATTAGTGTTTTATGTGGCGTTTATTTCTAATCAATCTAATCGTTGATTACGTTTTCTTGTTGATGACACCCTAAACTTCATCTCAATTTTTCTTGCTGTTCTGCTCAAAATTTGGAGAAACGGAAGAAGCGCTTTTCATCCAAAACTTGTTCGTCTCCTCGAGCTACGTTTGTTTCCGTGTCGTCTCTAGAGCAACATAGTGAACCGTCTCTAAGGACAATGTGATGTGATCATTCTTTTAACCTTCACATTTTGATATGTTTCTTGGGTTGATGTCATTTATAGGATAAAATTCACATCAAGTAGCATGTACAAGGACTCAACCATATTGCAGCTCCTCAATGATATTGAAGCTACTACTCAAAAATATTGAAGAATTTGCATCAATTCAATTATAGGGTTAGTAAACTTCCAACGACGCTTGAAAGAGAACATTGTATATATATGGAATGATGTAGCTCCTGGAAAATGAATTTTGTAAACTTTGAAAATTGCTAATATAATAGTGTATGTAAATGGTGCTGTGGATTTTTCCGTTGTACCCCAAGGGTTTTGTCATTCACAGTTAGGGATTCCTATTTGAGTGGGGTGTTGGAGCTATATATACCAACCCCTATGCTTTATATAGCTAGGAGTCTCCACTATATATGTGTACTCAAGGGGTGCTCTACACACACCTTTTGGGTTAGCAAATCTAAGTTGTCTTCCCCTCTGTCATCTCTCGTGTCCATCTTCCTCCCTTGTCAATGATCTCATCAAGGGTTAGCTTTTCCCTTTCAAGAAAATGGAAAATATCATTTACAGACTTCCACACACGAGCGCACTTAAGTCCAAGAGCTTCTTTGTTACCTCTGTAGGTGGTAATGTCACCCAACTTTTCCACAATTGAAAATCAATGGAACTTTGAAAGTCAGAATAGTAAGAAACCACCCATACATATTTTATTAGGGAGATCTTGTGTACTTTTAGATGCCTTCTTGTCCTTTGATAGCTCAATTGTATTACCTGTTGGCGCTATATATGGCTCACTCTACTCAACTTGGTCTCACCTATATATTTGTATCTTGTCCTCAATATGAATCAGTCTTTGGGAGCGTATATGGTGTGTCTCTTGTCTCGTCTCTCTCTCTCTTTCTCTCTACATCTCAACATGGTATCAGAGCAGTAACGATCATGCGCCGATTCAATTCATGGTGACAAAACAGTATGTGTATGCGATTTGCATGTAAGATTCAAAAAATTGCTACAAATTTTATTTTTGAGCATTGATTCTTGTTAATTGTGGTTGTTTTGTGTTAAGAAGAATATGATTAGTGTTTTGTGTGATTTTATTGCTAATCAATCTAATCGTTGATTACGTTTTCTTGTTGATGACACCCTGAACTTCATCTCAATTTTTCTTGTTGTTCTGCTCAAAATTTGGAGAAACGGAAAAAGCGCGCGTAGCACAATTGCACTTTTCATCCAAAACTTGTTCGTCTCCTCGAGCTCTTCGATTTGAGTTCTAGGTTTGCGTCAATCGGAGTTCGCAGAAGAAAGTTATGCTGTTTTTACTGCAATTGATCTTGACGCAGCTTTCTTCGTCCTACTTCTTCGTGAAGCGTCTGCGATCGTTTTTCTTATTTTGGCGTTAACTTTTTCAAGAAGATTTAGCTTTTTGCTATTCGTATTGTGGCCGTCAATCTTGCGTCTCACGCCACTCTATTTTGAGGACTAGTTTATTATTAACGTCTCCTTTACCCTGCCTTTTTTTGGGTGACGTCTCTCACATCTTTGGACGTTCCTTGAGCATCCTTCTTACGTTCATCGTTGACAGAACGCAGTACTCATATCTCTCTCATTCTCAATTGCGGCCTTCACCATATATGGTGTGCAGATTCTGCGATCTTATCTTATACGTCTTCTCGCAACAAGATATGGCTATGAATATTCTCGTCAACAGCTTTCCTTCTGGCCAGCGTTCTGTTCCTCCTTTCCAAGGTTAAGGATTTCCAAGCTGGAAAGCAAAGATGTTGTTAATTCTTGAAGGCGATGAACTCTCCGATGTTGTTCTTGGAAATCGTGTTTGTCCACCTCACCCTGTTGATACAGATAATGATAACGTGGTTATCACTGAAGGACCTATATTTGAAGATTGGAATGTTGCCTATACGGATTGGCAACGACGTGATAAAGCAGCTCGTCGATATATTCTTTCTGCTCTTACTGATTCGCATTTGCTTCATATGTATGAACTTCCTACTTCCCACGACGTATGGAAGTACCTTATTGCAAACTTTCAGAAGAAATCTGTTACAGAAATACTTTATTTGAGAGGGTTTCTTAACAAGTTACAATATGAAGTTGGTACTGCCATGACGGGACATATTGAATCTTTCAAATCTATTATTAATCAACTTGCTGCTACCGGTGATCGTGTTCCACAAAAGCAGCTGATTACACTTCTCCTTGATACGGTGAAGGACTCTTCTTATGATAACATTGTTACTATTCTCTCTAACAAAGATGGTCTTGATTTCGACCAAGCTTGCATGTCTTTAATTGAATACTCTCAACGTCAAAAACGTCGGAATGCTGGTCACGATACAGCTATGATTTCACAAGAGGAGACTGAGTCACAACAGATGGAATGTGCTTTTTATGCTCGAAGGCGTCCATTTCAACGAGGAAACCGCAGAGCTGGCCGTCGTGGTAATATTTTCTCTCGTCTCAAATTTCCTAATAAGCAATGTTCTTACTACAACAGAAATGGCCATACTGAAGATGATTTTTGGGCACGTCAATATGATGAAGAACATAATATTACCACAAAACAACCACGTTTATCTAGAGACTCTTCTTCTTCTTCTTGTGAATATTGTGGACGATCTGATCATACCACTCATATGTGCTATAAGCGTCGATTCAACACAGATCGGAATAGAGCATATGCTACTGAACATGGAAACAACATTGTACCAGAAACAAGCTGCGTCCTATGTTCAGTTGCTCGAGATAGAATACTTCATGTACGTGATGGATCACTTTTTATTGTCGATTCTGGTGCTACAAGAAATATGACATATCAGTCTAAGTGGATCCATAACTATCATCCACTGCCAATTCAACGTGTTGTTTATCTTGTTGATGATACTACTTGTCAAGTAAAGGGTATTGGAGACTTATATCTTGGCACCTTATCTTCTTCCACTCGAATTTTGCAAGGAGTATTACATGTACCAGATCTTCAACGTAATCTTCTTTTAGTTGCTAGACTTGTTGATCTTGGTTTGTTTGTTGGATTTGATTATACCAAATGCCGAATTGAGAAAGATGGACAGACTATAGCCACTGCTCCTCGAAACGGTAATTTGTTTGAACTCTCTCTCAACGATGCTATAGCAACTATTGTCACTGCTCCAGGTGATCATGATTGCAAAGTATGGCATCACCGTTTTGTTCATGCTGATTTCTCAAAACTCCTTGATCTTCAACGTCGTGATCTTGTTCATGGCATGGATCTTAAATCTCATCCCCATATGGGAATTTGTGAGTTTTGTGCTCTTGGGAAACACAATCGTAAACCCTTTCCTCTTTCAAATACAACTCATTCTCATGACATATTGGATCTTGTTCATACTCATATATGTGGACGTCTACCTTCGTCGAGATCACAATATCGCTACTTCATTACTTTCATTGATGATTTCTCAAGGTATACGACTGTATTTCTACTTAGACAAAAATCTAAAGCCTTATCTGTTTTCAAACAATTCCACAAGGCTGCGGAACTTCAAATTGGTCGTCGCCTTAAGAAGCTTCGTAGTGACAATGGAGGCAAATATGTTTCTCGAGAGTTAGTGCTGACAGTGGAATTCATCATGAACACACTATTCCATATTCGCCTCAACAGAACGGTGTTGCTGAACGAAAGAATCGCACTATTCTCAATGTTGTAAGATGTATGGTGATTCATTCTGCCTTATCTCGTGTTTTTTGGGCTGAAGCTACTTTGACAGCAACATTTATTCAGAATCATCTTCCTACTACTGCACCCTCTGGAAAGATACCCATCACAGCATGGACAGGTGACATTCTTTCTGTATCTCATTTTCGAACCTTTGGGTGTATTGCTTATATTCATGTTCCCAAAGAAACACGAACAAAGCTTGATGCTCCTGGTCTTAAAGTTATTTTTATTGGATATTATGACACTTCCAAAGGCTACAAATTCTATGACCCTTCCTCCAAGAAAGTAATTGTGAATCGTGATGCTACTTTTAACGAACAGCTTATGGGAGGCTCATGGTCCATGGATGATTCTGATGCTACTAAATCATTGCTTCAGGCTTTTCCATTTCTTTCAAAAGATGAAACTCTTCCTATTGAGCAGCTTTCCTCTTCACAACCATCCATTCCAAATGTTGCCAATGATGATATTGATATTTTTGTTGATCTGCCTATTGATTTTGAACATGGCTCATGTCATGTTTATGATGACGATATTGCTGATAATGCTTTTTCTACTTCTGAAGATCCCATTACTTATGATGAAGCTATCTCTTCACCACAAAAGGATCAATGGCAAGAGCCTATGGAAGCAGAGTACGATTCTCTTATCTCTGAAGGTACATGGATACTAACTGAATTACCTCCTAGTCGTACAGCTATTAAATGTAAGTGGGTGTATAAGACAAAAGTAAAAGCAGATGGATCTTTTGACAAGTTCAAGGCATGTTTAGTTGCAAAAGGTTACTCCCAAGTAGTTGGTGTTGATTATCAAGAGACTTTTTCACCAGTTGTTCGCATTACAAGTGTTCGAGTTTTATTGGCATTTGCTTTTCAATTTGATTTAGAAGCTCATCAAATGAATGTGCAAACTACTTTTCTTAATGGTGACCTGGAAGAGGAAATTTATATGGAACAACCAGAAGGGTTTGTTATTCCAGGTAAAGAAGACCTTGTTGCTCAACTCCATAAGGCACTATATGGTCTCAAACAAGCTTCGCAAGCCTAGTATACAAAATTTGATCTTTTTCTTACCTCTAAAGGATTCATCTCTTGCTCGTCAGACCCAACTTATACATAAAACGCCAAGGTAGCAGTTTTGTGATTCTTGCTCTTTATGTGGATGATACCATCCTTGTTTCCAATGATTTGGGATTTCTTCAGCAAGTGAAAAAGTTATTGCCTTCTGCATTTTGATATGGTGGATCTTGGAGAGATTCACTCTTGTCTTGGCATTCAAATCCAATGGAACCGTACAAAAGGTATTTTATTCCTTCGACAATCAAAGTTTATTGCAGATACTATTCAAAAATTTGGTATGGAATCTGCACATTCAGACAACACACCTTGTCTTGCGAGCTCTACGAAGAACACTTCTGACAATGGCGGTCAACTTGTCACAAATTAACCTTATCCTAACTTGATTGGATGTCTTATGTTCGTTGGCATGAACACTCGTCCTGATATTCTGTTTGCTGCCAATTATCTTGGACAACATCTTGCATGTCCTTCTCTTAAGCATTGGTCTGCTGCAAAGCGTGTATTGAAATACGTGAAAGGCACTACAGATTTTGGTTTAGTCTATGGACGACAACTCACATCGGATTCTATGAAATCTCTTTCTCTTTTGGGTTACACAGATGAAGACTGGGCAAGCTCACATTTATCTATGCGATCTACTAGTGGAAATTGCTTCTTTATAAATGGTTGTCTTGTTTTTTGGACCAGCAAGAAACACCGTTGTGTTGCAGTTTCTACGACTGAGTCAGAATATGTTGCGGCATCACTTGTAGCTCGTGAGTTGATTTGGCTATGACAAATGCTGGTTGATATTGGTCACTCTCCTCTTTCTAGCACACCCTTGCAGTGTGACAACCAAAGTGCTATTAGTCTTGCAAAAGACTATGTTCAACATAATAAGTCAAAGCACATTGCTGTCCATTATCATTATGTCAGGTATGAAGTACGCAAAGGAACCATTATGGTTGAACACTGTCCAAGTGACCACATGATTGCAGACATTTTGACCAAAGGCCTCAATGAGTCACATTTCATCCTCTTGCGCTCTTCGGCCTCACTCTTTCTAGATTAGCTTCTTTGCTATTGTAATAGCTTTGTACATATGACATTGTAATCTTTTAGGTACCATGCACTATGCACACTCCACATTTGCACATTGTGATATTTAAGTCACTTGAATAGTTGTACATAGATGCACAATTCACTTTCACATCATCACCGCTGGTTCACATTTTCACATTGTATAGGGGCTTGGGTTTTTCCCTTGAACTCCCCAAGGGTTTTTTCATCCAAAGCTAGCGACCTTTGTTTGAGTGGGGGTGTTGGAGCTATATATGGCTCACTCTATTGAACTTGGTCTCACCTATATATTTGTATCTTGTCCTCAATATGAATCAGTCTTTGGGAGCGTATATGGTGTGTCTCTTGTCTCGTCTCTCTCTTTTTCTCTACATCTCAACAAGGGTCACCAAGGCCAGTGCATCTGGGCATGGAACTCTAGCGTGCCCTGTTGACTCTCTCTTTCTCTCTCAGAGAGTTAAATGATTTTGTGGTTGTTGTTCATGTGTTATTGATTTCTTGCTTGGAGTTTCCAAGCCTATAAAAGTGGTATCAAAGCTAAAAATTATTCTTCTTCTACAAAGGCTCTGATCCTTTCTATAGCACACATGGGTTCACGTGAAGAATCTCACAAACACAATACCTCTCAGTGGGGAGGTGAAAAAAGTTGAAAATTGTCATGGAAAGTAAAGAAATCAATGAAGATAAAGGCAAATTTTTGGTAGGGAACTATGTTAGAAAAAATTACAAACATGTTGGAATTAGGGTTGCAAGAAAACACATATAGCTTGGAGAAGACGAAGGAAGCTCAAGGCACACAACGGAGAGTATATTACCTAGTGTGCAATGGAAAGATAGATAGCCCTAGAGTGATGGACATATATACAATGCACGGGGAAAAAAACCTCCTAGTGAGGGAAAAAATGCCCCGGCGGTCCTAAGTGTGTTCACAGACATCACTACCACATGTATATGGTAGCAAATCTCCCCTGGAGTGATGTGATGAACGAGAGCTAGCACATAGAGTAAAGGGAAGTTCCATGCCCTGAGGACATGATCAGTCCACAAAGGGGAGTAAGCCCAAAGCTTGGCGAAAAGCTTCGAACTTCTCATGAGACAATGCCTTTTTAAAAATATCTACAAGGTTATCCTATGTTGGCACATAATCCAAGCTGATCTCTCCTATTGAGAGCCTCTCCTTGACATAGTGCTAATGCACCTCAATGTGCTTTGTGCGAGCATTAAAATATCGGTTCCTCACAACTACCAATGCGCTCTGATTGTAAGTATAGATAGTGCTGGCTATGAAGACTACCCTGTACTCAACCTCACAGCTGGAAGTGGCCATAGTAGGTTGCTTCTTGCTCATCCATGATATGCATGATCTGCTAAGCATGAAACAAAAACCACTTGTGGACACTCATGTGTCAAAACAAAAAACCCAATCTGAGTCCAAAAAAGCATGTAAGTTTGGGGAAATGATCCATCCTTGGGATAAAACAAGCCAAGATCTAAAGTTCCACTCAAGTAGTGGTAAATCCTTTTCACAGCCTGCCAATGCTTAGACCCTCGGCTATGCATAAATTTGCTAACCTGTGAGACTAAAAACTAAATATCGGGCCTCGTGTGCATACATGAATGAGGCATCCAACAGCATTTTGGTAAAGAGTGACATCTGCAGTGTCACAGGAACAGAATAATAGAGATCGACAACAAAAGATAGAGAAAGATATCTTTGTATTGATGAATTATTTTGTAGAGTTTTGATACAATAGAGGAGCAATTGAATATGGGCGCACTCCGTTGTACAGAGCTCGAACCTCCCGACCACCCCCGAGCTTCAGTCCGCTTGCATGCAGCGTCTCACTCGCACTCGTACTCACACTCGCACTCGCACTCGCAGAAGAGAAGATCTGTGAATGATCCCCAAGCGCACCATCCATCGTGCTTTTATCCTTCTTTTCCTCGAAAAGCCTGCGAGACCTCAAAATAGTCGCTTTTTAAGCGTTCAATCAACTCGATTTTCGCACTAAGTATACGTGCGAGAATAAGATAAGAACGTGATCGCTAAGCGATCCGTGAAGGTTAGATTTTTATCATGACACTTTGCACAGATCGTGTTTCACACATTGATTTCTGCATCGCCTACAAAATAGCCAAAAGAACATACTCGTGCAACCAATTCAACATGATAATCAAAGTAAAAAAACATAATTATGTACCTTCATAATCTCAATTGTAATAATCTACCATGAAGAAACAAATCCACTTCTTGGTTGATAGCAGGGAGAGTTGTATGTTGTTGTATGTCTGTCTGTCCCTGTGTATACTACACTGTTGTTGCCTTCTGTTTGTTTTCATCATAACTTTCACAAACGAACTCAGAACAGAGCAATTCAGGTTGAAAATGTAACTTTTAGGTCGCGACTCCTAAAACCTCTATTTTTTGGTCTCCACTATTTTTTCAACTTATTTTAAGGCTACCCATGTATTTTAAGCTAAAACACATAAATATAAAACATTGATATTAATAAAAATCTCAATTTATTGTTCCTAAACAGACTATCTGTTATTCATTTAATCTTTATCAAATACTTCTTTAGTGTATTATTTAAAAAAAGAATATATGTTCTTTCTTAATATCTCAAACTCATTCATATAAGCTCTACTTAATAAACTATTCAACAATCTTTCAAATCGTGTTAAACGAAAGATATGCCCTACTACATTCTTTTGGACTTTAAGAACTTCAAAGATTAGTCCTATTACATTCTTCCCTTATCAAAATTAACTCTTTCCTCGGAGTTGGAAAGAGAGGGAAATTCTCTTTGCAAAACACTAAGATCAACCCATGATGCATCCTCTACTAGATAGTTCTGCCACTTAACCAAAACTTCCACAATGTCTCTATTTCTCAGTTGTTTAACTAATGAACCAATGCACTTCAAAATTTTAAATGGCCCAGCAAATCGTGGAGACAATCTTTTATCCTTTCCAAGAATCAAATGAGACTACTTAGAAATAACCTTTAAGAAAACCATATCACCAGTTTCATACTCCACAACACGATCTTTCTTGTCATAATACAATTTATGTCTCTTTTGAGCTTCTCCAATATTCCCCCTGATTTTGGCCATCTCGCTATCCATTTTCTCAAGCATCTCACGTGACAGTTCTACCTTATTCCTCGAGTTAAGAAAATTAATAGGTGTGGGATAGTTATAGCTATACATTACCTCAAACGGAGTCATCCTAATAGATGAATGATATGAACTGTTATATGAAAATTCAACCAAAGGCAGATATTCATTCCAATTAGATTGGTTTTCATTGGCATACATTCGTAACATATCTTCTAAAATACGATTCACTCTCTCCATTTCCCCATCAGTTTGAGGATGAAAAGTAGTATACATGCGTAACTGGGTACTTATAGAGTCAAAAGTCGCTCTCCAAAAATGAGAAGTAAACTTACAATCTCTGTCAGACACTATACTCTTGGGCATGCCATGCAAACGAAATATCTCTTTCAAAAACGAGTGTGCAATGGTCAATGCAGTATCAATTATTTTTACAGGAAAGAAGTGAGCTTGTTTTGTGAGTCTATCTACCACCACAAAGATCGAGTCATACCCTCCACGAGTAGTAGCAAGTTTAATGATAAAGTCCATGGATATAGACTCCCACTTCTGTAAAGGAATGTCTAAGGGTTGAAGGTCACTAGGCATCCTCTTATGTTCAATCTTAACTTGTTGACATTGAAAGCATTCACGCACATAATTATTAACATCCAATTTCATACGTGGCCAAAAGAATGAAGTTTTAATCTTTTCATATGTCTTATTGAATCTAGGATGACCAGAAAAAGGTGAATTATGACACTCATGGAGAATTTGACTCTTAAAAGCAGAATTTGCAGGAATACACAAGTGGTCATAATAATACAGATTTCCCTTATACAAGTGATATCTGTTCTCATACATCTCACCAATATTTTCACGCAAGAATTAATTTCAAAATAGGCATATAAAAAGAATCGTTTTCAACTTCAGCATGTATCTCATCAATCAAATTGGACCACACAATAGTCAACAAATTAGACATGGGCCTACGACTCAATGCATCTACAACTTTATTTTCTTTTCCACACAAATACTTCAAATCAAAATCATACTCAGCCAGCAATTCAATCCATCTCCTTTGTCTGTTGTTTAACAATGGCTGAGTGAAAATATACTTCAAACTTGGATGATTAGTACGCAATTCAAATTTTACACCAAGCAAAAGATGACGCCAATGTTTCAATGCATGAACAACAGCAAGCAATTCTAGATCATGTGTTGCATAGTTCAATTCATGTTGTCTTAATTTCCTAGACTCATATGCAACCACTCTTCCTTCTTGTGTCAAAACACAACCTAACTGTTCACCACTAGCATCACATGACACAAAAAATGGTTTTCCCATCTCAGGAACTTTTAAAACATAATTTTCCGCTATTTTAGCCTTCAAGGTCTCAAAAGCAGTCTCACAGGTAGAAGTCCACACAAAACCCTTGTCTTTCTTGGTCAATTCGGTCAAAGGACTTGCTATCTTAGAGAAATCTTTAATGTGTGCTCTCTCATATTGTGCTAGACCCATAAATCTTCTAACGTCCCTTAATGACTTAGGTGTTGGCCACTCCACAATAGTATTAACTTTTTCAAGATCAATGTGAATCCCCTCTTTAGAAATCACTCTTCCCAAATACACAATCTGATCCTTTGCAAAAGAACACTTACTTGCTTTGGCATACAATTTATGTTCACGCAAAACCTCAAATGTTTTCTTTATGTGCAATGCATGATCTTCTTCATTCTTAGAATACACAAAAATATCATCCAAGAATACCAGAATGAAGTCATCAAGATACGGGTGAAAAATATTATTCATTAAGCACATGAAAGTTGTTGGTGCATTAGTCAAACCAAAAGCAAGAACTGTAAATTCATAATGCCCATAACGTGTATGAAAAGCAGTCTTTGGAATGTCCTCGGCCTTAATGCGGATTTGATGGTAGCCAGAACGAAGGTCAATCTTCGAAAATATTGTGGCACCACTTAATTAGCTAACCAATTCATCTATGTGAGGAGGAGGATATTTGTTCTTAATGGTCTGTTTGTTTAATCCCCTATAGTCAATGCATAACCTATATGTACCATACTTTTTCTTTTGGAATAACACAGGACTACCCCAAGGAGATACACTAGGTTTAATGAAACCCTTTTTCAAAAGATCATCAAGTTGTATCTTGAGCTCTTTAAGCTCATCAATATTGAACCTGTATGGAGCCCTTGAATAAGGTGTTTCTCCTGGATATAGATCTATGGCGTGGTCTACCGCTCTAGGCGGAGGTATACAAGGAAGATTGTCCGGAAACACATCTTTAAATTCATGTAAGAGATCCTCCACAAATTTTGGATTTGTCTCTTTTTGTTTATCCCCAGATTCCTCTTTAATCTCATTAAAAACACAAGCAACGTCTCACACCCTTATCTAAGTCACCTTATCAATTACATGGCCATAACTAGATTTAGATCTCTTTCTTTCCACGAAGAGTGTGACTTATCATCATCAAATGATTAAAGATATATATTTTCTTTCTTAATAATCAATCAAAACATGATTTTCAATCATCTAAGTGATACCAATGATCACATCATGCATATTGATATAGAAATCATCTTTATGCTTCCGACTCTTCAAAGAAAAAAAACAATTTTTCTACTAACTCTTTTGTGAAACTATTATTACCACTGGTTAAGTCCACAAGTCTTTTAACTTCTCGATTTAATTTCAAGTTTAGTTTCTCAATCAATTTAGACGATAAGAAGCAATGAATACTATCCAAATCAATTAATAAATTCAAATTTAAATCTCAACTTTTACGCATAAGTTTCAAAGGACGTATCAAAGACATAAAACATCACAAATAAGGAGTAGATGACTTACCTTTATCGTACGCATCGCCAAAAGTCTCTAATTGAGCCATCTTTGTACGTATTGTCTTATCGGTCACCTTGCTCAAGCATTCGAAAGTCTCGTGATCGTGTTCTCGATATTGAAAGTATAATCCAAATCTTTGAGTTCTTCAATCCACGCTTCTAAATCTTCCCATATCTTTCTTATGTCATCAAACTCTTTAAACTTAGCCTTCGTTAAGAATGATTTGGTTGTCACTTCTCCCATATCGTCATCGTTTCTTTTTCGCGTTGACGACCTCTACGTCCAACCATCATCGTTCCCACCATCACCACTATCACCACCGCCAGGTGCTCCAGCACCGCCAGGATGATTGTTGTTTCCTGGTGGAATAGCATGGTTTTCGCCTTCATGTTCTCCATGAAGGTCCACATAGATATTAGGCTCTCGTGCTGCTTTGCCCCGCAAAGCCTCAGCACACTCTCGATTTGCTTGTTCTAGATCTTCTTGTAGTCGCTGAATCACGTGTTCTTGTCCCTTCACCCTCCACACGTATCCTTCCATGTCCAGAATCAACCGCTTGCTCTACAACCAATTGTCACAGGAATAGAATAATAGAGATCGACAACAAAAGATAGAGAAAGAGATCTTTGTATTGATGAATTTTTTTGTAGCGTTTTGATACAACAGAGGAGCAATTGAATATGGGCGCACTCCGTTGTACGGAGCTCAAACCTCCCGACCACCCCCGAGCTTCAGTCCGCTTTCATGCAGCGTCTCACTCGCACTCTCACTCGCACTCGCAGAAGAGAAGATCTGTGAATGATCTTCAAGCACACCATCCATCGTGCTTTTATCCTTCTTTTCCTCGAAAAGCCTGCGACTTCTCAAAATAGTCGCTTTTTAAGCATTCAATCAACTCGATTTTCCCACCAAGTATACCTGCGAGAATAAGATAAGAACTTGATCGCTAAGCGATCCGTGAAGGTTAGATTTTTATCATAACACTTTGCACAGATCGTGTTTCACACATTGATTTCTGCATCGCCTACAAAATAGCCAAAAGAACATACTCGTGCAACCAATTCAACATGATAATCAAAGTAAAAAAACATAATTATGTACCTTCATAATCTCAATTGTAATAGTCTACCATGAAGAAACAAATCCACTTCTTGGTTGATAGCAAGGAGAGTTGTATGTTGTTGTATGTCTGTCTGTCCCAGTGTATACCGCACTGTTGCGGCCTTCTATTTGTTTTCATCATAAATTTTACAAACGAACTCAGAACAGAGCAATCCAGGTAATCAAAACGATGGAAATAGGTCTGGCCTACAAGGCTACGCGGATAGAATTGCGAAAAACGTCTTTCTTTGGCTAAAAACGCAACTTTTGGGTCGCGACTCCTAAAACATCTATTTTTGGGTCTCCACTATATTTTCAACTTATTTTAAGCCTACCCATGCATTTTAAGCTAAAATACATAAATATAAAACATTGATTTTAATAAAAATCTCAATTTACTGTTCATAGACAGACTATCTGTTGTTCATTTAATCTTTATCAAATACTTCTTTAGTGTATTATTTAAAAAAAGAATATATGTTCTCTCTTAATATCTCAAACTCATTCATATAAGCTCTAATTAATAAACTATTCAACAATCTTTCAAATCGTGTTAAACGAAAGATATGCCCTACTACATTCTTTTCGACTTTAAGAACTTCAAATATTAGTCCTATTATATTTTCCCCTTATCAAAATTAACTCTTCCTCGGAGTTGGAAAGAGAGGGAAATTCTCTTTGCAAAACACTAAGATCAACCCATGATGCATCCTCTACTAGATAGTTCTGCCACTTAACCAAAACTTCCACAATGTCTCTATTTCTCAGTTGTTTAACTAATGAACCAATGCGCTTCAAAATTTTAAATGGCCCAGCAAATCGTGGAGACAATCTTTTATCCTTTCCAAGAATCAAATGATACTTCTCAGGAATAACCTTTAAGGAAACCATATCACCAGTTTCATACTCCACAACACAATGTTTCTTGTAATAATACAATTTATGTCTCTTTTGAGCTTCTCTAATATTCCCCCTGATTTTGGCCAACTCGCTATCCATTTTCTCAAGCATCTCACGTGACAGTTCTACCTTATTCCTCGAGTTAAGAAAATTAATAGGTGTGGGATAGTTATAGCCATACATTGCCTCAAACGGAGTCATCCTAATAGATGAATGATATGAACTGTTATATGTAAATTCAACCAAAGGCAGATATTCATTCCAATTAGATTGGTCTGCATTGGCATACATTCGTAACATATCTTCTAAAATACGATTCACTCTCTACGTTTCCCCATCAGTTTGAGGATGAAAAGCAGTAGAGATGCGTAACTAGGTACCTATAGAGTCAAAAGTCGCTCTCTAGAAATGAGAATTGAACTTACAATCTCTGTCAAACACTATACTCTTGGGCATGCCATGCAAACGAAATATCTCTTTAAAAAACAAGTGTGCAACGGTCAATGTAGTATTAGTTATTTTTACTGGAAAGAAGTCAGCTTGTTTTGTGAGTCTATCTACCACCACAAAGAGTGAGTCATACCCTCCACAAGTAGTAGGAAGTCTAATGATAAAGTCCATGGATATAGACTCCCACTTCTGTAAAGGAATGTCTAAGGGTTGAAGGTCACTAGGCATCCTCTTATGTTGAACATAGTCTTTTGCAAGACTAATAGCACTTTGGTTGTCACACGACAAGGGTGTGCTAGAAAGAGGAGAGTGACCAATATCAACTATCATTTTTCAAATCCTAATCAACTCACGAGCTGCAAGTGATGCTGCAACGTTGTTTCTTGCTGGTCCAAGAAATAAGACAACCATTTATAAAGAAGCAATTTCCACTAGTAGATCGCATAGATAAATGTGAGCTTGCCCAGTCTGCATCTATGTAACCCAAAAGAGAAAAAGATTGCATAGAATAAGATGTGAGTTGTCGTCAATAGACTAAACCAAAATCTGTAGTGTCTTTCAAGTATTTCAATACACGCTTTGCAGCAGACCAATGCTTAAGAGAAGGACATGCAAGATGTTGTCCAAGATAATTAGCATCAAACAGAATATCAGGACGAGTGTTCATGCCAACAAACTGAAGACATCCAATCAACTTAGCATAAGGTTGATTTGTGACAAGTTGACCGCCATTGTCAGAAGTGTTCTTCGTAGAGCTTGCAAGACAAGGTGTGTTGGCTGAATGTGCAGATTCCATACCAAATTTTTGAATAGTATCTCTAATAAACTTTGACTGTCGAAGTAATAAAATAACATTTGTATGGTTCCGTTGGATTTGAATGCCAAGACACGAGTGAATCTCTCCAAGATCCACCATATTAAATGCAGAAGACAAAAAACATTCACTTGCTGAAGAAATCCCAAATCATTGGAAACAAGGATGGTATCATCCACATAAAGAGCAAGAATCACAAAACTACTACCTTGGCGTGTTATGTATAAGTTGGGGTTTGAAGAGCAAGACATGAATCCTTTAGAGGTGAGAAAAAGATCAAATTTTGTATACCAGGCTCGCGAAGCTTGTTTGAGACCATATAGTGCCTTATGGAGTTGAGCAACAAGGTCTTCCTTACCTGGAATAACAAACCCTTCTCGTTGTTCCATATAAATTTCCTCTTCCAAGTCACCATTAAGAAAAGAAGTTCGCACATCCATTTGATGAGCTTCTAAATCAAATTGAACAGCAAATGCCAATAAAACTCAAACACTTGTAATGCGAACAGCTGGTGAAAAAGTCTCTTGATAATCAACACCGGCTACTTGAGAGTAACCTTTTGCAACTAAACACACCTTGAATTTGTCAAAAGATCCATCTGCTTTTACTTTTGTCTTATACACCCACTTACATTTAATAGTTGTACGACCAAGAGGTAATTCAGTTAGTATCCCTATACCTTTAGAGATAAGAGAATCGTACTCTGCTTCCATAGCCTCTTGCCATTGATCCTTTTGTGGTGAAGAGATAGCTTCATCATAAGTGACCGGATCTTTAGAAATAGAAAAAACATTATCAGTAATATCGTCATCATAAACATGACATGAGCCATATTCAAACTCAATAGGCAGATGAACAAAAATATCAATATCATCATTGGCAACATTTGGAATGGATGTTTGTGAAGAGGAAAGTTGCTCTATATGAAGAGTTTCATCATCTATAAGAAATGGAAAATCCTGAAGCAATGATTTAGTATCATCAAAATCATCCATGGACCATGAGCCTCCCATAAGCTGTTCGTTAAAAGTAGCATCACGATTCACAATTACTTTCTTGGAAGAAAAGTCATAGAATTTGTAGCCTTTGGAAGTGTCACAATATCCAATAAAAATAACTTTAAGACTAAGAGCATCAAGCTTTGTTCGTGTTTCTTTGGGAACATGAATATAAGCAATACATCCAAAGGTTCGAAAATGAGATAGATAAGGAATGTCACATGTCCATGCTGTGATGGGTATCTTACCAGAGGGTGTAGTAGTAGGCAAATCGATGATTATGAATAAATACTGATGTCAAAGTAGCTTCAGCCCAAAAAACACGAGATAAGCCAGAATGAATCAGCATACATTTTACAGCATTGACAATAGTGCGATTCTTTCGTTCAGCAACGCCGTTCTGTTGAGGCGAATATGGAATAGTGTGTTCATGATGAATTCCACCGTGAGCACAGTAACTCACAAAATCTCGAGAAACATATTCGTCTCCATTGTTACTACGAAGTTTCTTAAGGCCTTGTGGAATTGTTTGAAAACAGATAAGGCTTCAGATTTTTGTGTAAGAAGAAATACAGTCGTATACCTTGAGAAATCATCAATGAAAGTAATGAAGTAGAGATATTGTGATCTCGAAGAAGGTAGAGGTCCACATATATTAATATGAACAAGATCCAATATTTTATGAGAATGAGTTGTATTTGAAAGAGGAAATGGTTTACGATTGTGTTTCCCAAGAGCACAAAATTCACAAATTCCCATATGGGGATGGTCTTTAAGATCCATGCCATGAACAAGATCACGACGTTGAAGATCAAGGAGTTTTTAAAAATCAGCATGAACAAAACGGTGATGCCATACTTTGCAATCATGATCACTTGGAGCAATGACGACATTTGCTATAGCATCGTTGAGAGAAAGAGTTCAAACAAATTACCGTTTCGAGGAGCAGTGGCTATAGTCTATCCATCTTTCTCAATTCGGCATTTGGTATGATCAAATCCAACAAACAGACCAAGATCAACAAGTCTAGCAACTGAAAGAAGATTACATTGAAGATCTGTTACATGTAATACTCCTCGCAAAATTCAAGTGGAAGAAGATAAGGTACCAAGATATAAGTCTCCAATGCCCTTTACTTGACAAGTAGTATCATCAGCAAGATAAACAACACGTTGAACTGGTAGTGGATGATAGTTATGGAGCCACTTAGATTGATATGTCATATTTCCTGTAGCACCAGAATCAACAATAAAAAGTGATCCATCACGTACATGAAGTATTCTGTCTAGAGCAACTAAACATAGGACGTAGCTTGTTTCTGGTACAATGTTGTTTCCATGTTCACTAACATATATGCTCTATTACGATCTGTGTCGAATCGACATTTATAGCACATATGAGTGGGATGATCAGATCGTCCACAATATTCAAAAGAGGAAGAAGAAGAGTCTTTAGATAAACGTGGTTGTTTTGTGGTAATATTGCGTTCTTCATCATATTGATGTGCCCAACAATCATCTTCAGTATGGCCATTTCTGTTGCAGTAAGAACATTGCTTATTAGGAAATTTGAGACGAGAGAAAATATTACCGCGACAGACACCTCTGCGGTTTCCTCGTTGAAATTGATGCCTTGGAGCATAAAAATCACGTTCCATCTGTAATGACTCTGTCTCCTCTTGTGAAATGATAGCTGTATCGTGACCAGCATTACGACGTTCTTGACGTTGAGAGTGTTCAATTAAAGACATGAAGGCTTGGTCGAAATCAAGACCATCTTTATTAGAGATAATAGTAACAATGTTATCATAAGAAGAGTCCTTCATCGTATCAAGAAGAAGTGTAATCAGTTGCTTTTGTGGAAGAGGATCACCGGCAGCAGCAAGTTGATTAATAATAGATTTGAAACATTCAATATGTCCCATCATGGCAGTACCAACTTCATATTGTAACTTCTTAAGCAACCCTCTCAAATAAAGTATTTCTGTGACAGATTTCTTCTCAAAGTTTGCAATAAGGTACTTGCATATGTCGTGGGAAGTAGGTAGTTCATACATATCAAGCAAATGGGAATCAGTAAGAGCAGAAAGAATATACCGACGAGCTGCTTTATCACGTCGTTTTTTATCTGTATAGGCAACATTCCAATCTTCAAATATAGGTCCTTCAGTGATAAGCACGTTATCATTATCCGTATCAACAGGCTGAGGTGGACAAATACGATTTCCAAGAACAACATCTTCGCTTTCCAGCCTGTAAATCCTTGGCCTTGTAATGGAGGAACAGAACACTGGCTAGAAGGAAAGCCGTTGACAAGAATAGTCATAGCCATATCTTGTTGCGAGAAGATGTATAAGATAAGATCGCAGAATCTGCACACCATATATGGTGAAGGCCTCAATTGAGAATGAGAGAAATATGAGGACTGTGTTCTGTCAACGATAAACGCAAGAAGGATGCTCAAGGAACGTCCAAAGATGTGAGAGACGTCACCCAAAAAGGCACGGTAAAGGAGACGTTAATAATAAAAGAGTCCTAAAAATAGAATGGCGTGAGACGCAAGATTGACGGCCACAATACGAATAGCAAAAAGCTAAATTTTCTCAAAAAAGTTAATGCCAAAATTAGAAAAACGATCGCGGATGCTTCACGAAGAAGTAGGACGAAGAAAGCTGCGTCAAGCTCAATTTCAGTGAAAACAACATAACTTTTTGCTACGAACTCCGATTGACGCAAACCTAGAACTCAAATCGAAGAGCTCGAGGAGACGAACAAGTTTTGGGTTCAGCAATTGTGCTCTTCCGTTTCTCCAAATTTTCAAATGAACACCCCCAAAAATTGAGATGAAGTTCAGGGTGTCATCAACAAGAAAACGTAATCAACAATTAGATTGATTAGCAATAAACGCCACACAAAACACTAATCATATTCTTCTTAACACAAAACAGCCACAGTTAACAAGAATCAACGCTAAAAAAATAAAATTTGTAGAAATTTTGAATCTTACGTGCGAATCACATACACATACTGTTTTGTCACCATGAATTGCATCGGCGCATGATCGTTACTGCTCTGATACCATGTTGAAATGTAGAGAGAAAGAGAGAGAGAGACGAGACAAGAGACACACCATATACGCTCCCAAAGACTAATTCATATTGAGGACAAGATACAAATATATAGGTGAGACCAAGTTGAGTAGAGTGATCCATATATAGCTCCAACACAAATGTCTTTGGAAGTACATGATGCAATATCTTTGAGCCCTTGTACATGCTGCTTGACGTGAATTTTATCTTGTAAATAACATCAGCCCAAGAAACATATCAAAATGTGAACGTTAAAAGAATGATCACATCACATTGTCCTTAAAGACGGTTCACTATGGTGCTTTAGAGACGACACAGAAACAAACGTAATGTTGATGCAATGACATGTGCACAAAGTCAGTACATAAATTCTATAAAACACTAGTGGTGCATAGTCACAACTACCAAATCCCTGATGACAAGAATGATAAGAACCATAGCACCAATGGTGACTAGGGTGCATGCAACGAGATGATAACTACCATAGCACCAATGACAACGAGGGTGCAGTAAGACGATAACACCCATAGCACCAATGATGACAAGGTTGCATAAGTGTTAAACTGCATGAATCATGTAATTAATGATGGTCATCAAATAACGTTTTATGACAAGAGCGACGAGTAATATTTTTCCAAATACTCTAACTTGTTCTGACTTTATTACATACCCAAGAGTATATGCAAACTTGAGCCTGATCGAAGGAAATAGAGCCAAAATAAGCAATACAATAACAAGATATTGAACCATGTGTGGTGATTACCATGCATTAAACCATCCACTATGATTACCATGTGCTCAACCCAAGTCCTGTGGACGTGCATGACCATTCCCCTTACGTAAAATGCACATAAGAAGTCGGTTTGAGTCATAACCCTTAAAATCCCTATGTGGAAGCGTCATCGTCTGGCACCATTAGCCACTAATAAGTGAACGCTACTTATAACATAGAAACACACTTTATTTACAGCCCACCATCAAACATTACGAGATTTTAACTAGCATTCTAAAAGATAAAAGGCAAAAGTAAAAATAGCTCTTCTTTGTGAACGTGTGGCTGATTGTTGGGGTCGGTCGTAGCCGTCGTGAGGGGACTTGAATCGAGAGTCGATATTGAACCATGTTACAAAATTAGTCCAAGTGCGAGCATTCGAGAGACAAGATATAACTAGAAAGGTATGTGGCCTTTAAGATTTCTATCTTGTAGTTGATTATCACGTCAGTCCGATAAACAAGGTTTCGTGGTGTCGCTTATCATGATCATGGCTTTATGTACCATGGTATCACACTATTCACCATGGCATTAGAGATGCTTAGAATAATTTTGAAATAGAAATCATCATGGCTCTACGTGCCATGGAATAAGAGATACTTTCTTCAAAACAAATAAAAACTATAAAATAGTAATCATCATCATGGCTTTACATACCATGGCATCAGAGACACTATTTTTGTGAGGAAATGCAAAATCTACAAAATCTCAAAGACAATGATTAGTAAAAGATAATGTCTTGGTAAATCTTAGCATCTATACATCAATGATTCACATGAAGACCATCACACACGTGAGTATACCATCATAAAATGACCATAAAATTATGTGAAGTATGTTATGAAAAATCATGACCAGATCAATAGCATGTATCAAGAAACAAAGACATGGATGGAGAAAATAAAAACACAATATATGATATTACGAGTGTAGAGGACCCTTGTGACATAATAATAAATAAATACTGAAAGGGGCACCAAGACCAGTGCATCTGGGCATGGAACTCTGTTGTGCCGTGTTGACTCTCTCTTTATCTCTCATAAAGTTAAATGATTTTGTAGTTTTTGTTCATGTGCTGCTATTGATTTCTTTCTTGGAGTTTCCAAGCGTATAAAAGTGGTATCAAACGTCAAAAATATTCTTCTTCTACAAAGGATCCGATCCCTTCTATAGCACACATGGGTTCACATGAAGAATCTCATAGAGACAATACCTCTCAGTGGGGAGGTGAAAAAAGTTGAAAGTTTTCATGGGAAATCAATGAAGATTTAGGCAAATTTTCTAGCAGGGAACTATGCTAGAAAAAAGTACAAACACGTTGGAATTAGGGTTGCAGGAAAACACACATAGCTTGGAGAAGATGAAGGAAGCTCAAGGCACAGAACAAAGATTATATTACTTAGTGTGAGTGGAAATATAGATACCCCTAGAGTGATGGGCATATATACAATGCACGGGGAAAAAACCAGAAAAAAATGCGGCGACGCTTTTAAGTGTTTTCACACATCAGTACCACATGTATATGGTAGCAAATCTCACCTTGAGTGATGCGGTGAATGAGAGCTTTCACATAGAGTAAAGGGAAGTTCCATGCCCTGAGTATATGATCAGTCCACAAAGGAGAGTAAGCCGAAAGCTTTGCTGAAAGCTTTGAACTTCTCACAAGACACTGTCTTTGTGAAAATATCTACAAGGTTGTCTCACATAAGCCAAGCTGATCTCTCGTGCTGAGATCCTCTCCTTGACATAGTGGTAATGCACCTTAATGTGCTTTGTGCGAGCATGAAAAAATGGGTTCCTCGCAGCTGCCAATGCGCTCAGAGTGTCAGTGTAGATAGTGTTGGCAGTGTCCTATCCAATACCCAAATCATCCATAAGGCGTCTGAGCATCAAAACTCAGTTGTAGCTATGAAGACTTGCATGTACTGAGTCTCACAACTGGAAGTCGCCATAGTAGGTTTCTTCTTGCTCAACCATGATATGCATGAGCTGCCACTCATGACACAAAAACCACTTGTGGACGCTTGTGTGTCAAAACAACTAGCCCAATCTATGTCCAAAAAAGCATGTAAGTCTGGCGGCACTGATCCCCCCTTGGGATAAAACAATCCAGCCTATAAATTACCACTCTAGTGGCAAAAAATCCTCTTGACAGCCAGTCAATGCTTAGACCCTGGCCTATGCATAAATTTTGCTAACTTGTGAGACTGACAATTGAATATTCGGCCTCCTGTTGCATACATCCAACAACAATTTGGTAAAGAGCGATATCTGCAAGATCATCAGTATCATAAATACTCAATTTCAAACCTGTTTCCATGGAGGTGGGAATGTCTCTATGTAGATTTTCTGACACAACGCAATACCACCATCACACTGCTTAAACCTATACCCAAGTAATGATGCAATAGTCCCAAATATTTCATCTTAAAGGTAGCATTCAAATTAGCCTTAAATTCAGCGATATGTCTCTCATTTGGTCGAGTGATTAGGAAATCATCCACATAAAGAACCACAATGAGAAGGAAATTACCCTCACGCTCTACATACAATGTGCTTTAAGTTGGACTGTTACAAAATCCTTGTTTGATCAAATGAGTGTCAGCCTTCTCATACCAAGAACGAGGAGATTTCTTCAACCCATACAACACTTTGTTACATTTGCACACCTTATCCTCTTGTCCTTTCTTGACAAAACCACAAGGCTGCGTTACATAAACTTCCTCAAATGTCTCACCATTCAAGAAAGCAGTAACAATGTCCGATTGATGTACATCCTAACCAAAATAAGCTGCCAATGCATGTAGAAAATGCACACAAGACATATGAAAAGTGGGAGAAAAATTCTCTTCATAATCTATGCCTTTTGCCTGTGCATAACCTTTTACTACAATTCAAGCCTTATGACGATTAATCTCACCATCTAGCTCCCGTTTCAACTTGTAGACGCACTTTGTACCAATGGTATTTTTGCTAGGAGGCAAATTACATAAAGTATATGTGTCATTTTCTACAAATGCATCATATTTTGATTGCATGGCAGCCATCCAATTTTCTAAACTATGTGCTTCATAAAATGATTAAATGCAACGTAATAAGCAATGGTATTTATATACTAAATTCCGACACTCATACCGTTGCCCCTATCGATGGTGATACTGTTACCTGTACCGACGACCAAAACCTGCAAATTTGTTTTGGGCAGAGGGGACTGGGAACTAATGTTGCATATACTGCAACAAAAGAAAACAGCCTTGTTTGCTGAAAGAAAGAGTGCACAAGCAATCGCACTCCACCTACAGCTGGCGCTAAAGAGCGAGTGTATGGCAATTAGCAAAATTGTAAGAATAACATAACTTGCTAACATAATTAAAACATGAGTCAAAAAATGTAAAATAATAAACATAACCTGTTTGCCATACCATGGTAACTTGCTTGTCATACCATAGACATAACAGCCATACCATCATTGCACAACCATAACCATAGCAATCACATGATTGCTATACTATCATAGCAAAACCATAACCATCACCTGATTGCCATACCATCATTGCACAGCCATAACCATAACCATAACCATTAGATGATTTTCATACCATCATAGCAAAACCATAATCTTAAGTTGACTGTCAAACCTTAACCATAACATCTGTGGCATACCATAAACATAAGCACTACAAAATTGTACATATGCAAACAATCACTGAGTGAAAAGACCCTCATGGTAATGCCTCCCAATTGACGTCCTCTCCCTCCTCTTGTTGCAGCTGGGTAAAAAGGGCCACAAGTCCATGCTTGCACCCATACTTCTCCTCTTGGCGTGTCGGAAGGCGCTTCACGGCAACTTCCTGCAAAATTATGGTTTAACATTAGATAAATCTTCAAATATCACTTATATTATCAATAATTTAAAGCATACAAATAATACTTTCAAACTCATGTCGAAGCGTATCGTAGCCTCCACTCCCAAGATGTGACGCTGCAGAAAACTCGAAACGTGCTCTGGTTGCATCTCTCTACTACTGAAATCTATCGGGATTGTCTTGTGTCTCTCGTGCAATCCCCGTCCACTCCTCTGCATCCAACCATGCTAGCTTGGGACTCGCGTCATTGTACCTCTCTCTCGCCTCTGACTGACGGTGTGACATTGTGGACCTCGCCACACTCAAAATTGAGTTGTTCGAGACTTGATCGTACCCCCCTGCAGGCCTATACTCTCTTTTAATGTCCTGCGGTATGGAGAACTAAGATTTTTTCACCAGTGTAGAGCGCCATGTGTGGAAGAGTTTGCATCATCTCGCCCTCCTCATCGTTGCTATCATGTCGTCAATATGAACGGAATAGCTAAGGTTCGTCGATCAGTACTACGTTCAATGTTGTCACCTTCTATGTTGGAATCCATGTCAAAGAACGTGTCCAACATCTACTCCATCTCTACTTCTTGAAATGCCGCTTCAGGTATTAGTTGGGAGGACTCAGTCCATGGTTGCTCGTTTGAAAATTGTCTTATCTAGGATGAAGCTGGAGCAATATCTACTTGTGGACTTTGACCTTCAATCTCTAGACCATGAGATCGATAACGTAGGTCTTGTACTTGCTCTATCGGAAAGAGACCGTGATTGCCTATGTGTTGGTCGCAGATTTTTTGTTTTTGAAAGATCTGAGGCTGGCAATGCGCACAAGGACACGCCATTCTATCGTCCATACTTTATCTACCAATGATGCAACAAAAAATTAAAACACTCTAGTTGTTATAACTACACACCACTAAGTACATCACAAGATTTAACAACCTCACATTCTCTAGCCAGGCCCGATCCCCGCACACCCCAGTCTAGAGGTGCATGGAGATTATGACCACATGGTAATAATATCGTCTTTATTGGTCAATGACTATATATTAAAGTTCTTGAAGTCTGTGTGCACTTTTGAAGTCCGATTGCATTTTTTCAGCTATTTTTTGCTAGCTCTAACAACCTCACATTCTCTAGCCAGTCCCGATCCCTGCACACCTTGGTCTAAAGGTGCACGGAGATTAGGACCATAGGGTAATAATCTCGTCTTTATTGGTCAATGACTATATATTAAGGTTCTTGAAGTCTATGTGCACTTTTGAAGTCCGATTGCGTTTTTTCTACCATTAATTTGATGCTAGCTCTAACCTAACCTATAAGATTACCCTAACCTAACTTAATGTAACCTAACTTATAACCTAAACCTAACCTAACCGAAGTTCGTCTGCGTTTTTAGAATTGCACGAGTCATCTTCGAAGTCCGATTGCATTTTTTCTACTATTAATTTGACGCTAGCTCTAATCTAACATATAATCGTTATGCCTAACCTATAATCTAATCTAACATAAAACCTATACCTAACCTAACTTAATGTAACGTAACTTTTAGCATCTACCTAACCTATAACCTAACCTCACCGAAGTCCATTTGCATTTTTAGAAGTACACGAGTCATCTTCAAAGTCGGATTGCGTTTTTTCTACTATTAATTTGACGCTAGCTCTAACGTAACCTATAGTCGTTATGCCTAATCTATAATCTTTCCTAACGTAAAACCTATACGTAACTTAACTTAATGTAACCTAACTTATAACATCTACCTAACTTATAACCTAACCTAACCGAAGTACGGTTTGTTGAGCTATATATAGAGATACTATATATTGAGCTATATATAGTATCTCTATATATAGCTCAACACGGTTTGCGTTTTTAGAAGTACACGAATCATATTCAAAGTTCGTGTGTATTTTTTCGACTATTATTCCGTCGAAAGCTCTAACCTAACCTATAATCTCAACTCACCTAACCTAACCTAACATAAAAACAACACAATGGTGAGGCGTTTAGCAAAATGACAAGCCATACAACTTGCCCACAATGAATATGCAATGCGAGCAAGCTCTATGGCTTGCCAATTTGGCAAACGGCTCACCATTGTGTTGTTTTTTAGAGTTGGCCTGAAAACAGCTCGCAAACATATAGACAACACAATGGCGAGCCGTAGGCTATAGCAAGCCATAGAGCTTGGCCCACAATGGATATGCCTTGTGGGCAAGCTTTATGGCTTGCCATATTGCCAAATAGATCGCCATTGTGTTTTTTTTAGGGGCACGATGTAATTTTAGCGCTTGAAAATCACTCGCAAACATATAGACAACACCATGGCGAGCCGTTTGGCAATACGGAAAGCCATAAAGCTTGCCCACAATGCATATGTGTTGTGGGTAAGCTTTATGGCTTGTCGTATTGATGAATGGATCGCCATTGTGTTGTTTTTAATATGCGCTGTGGGTAAGCTCTATGGCTTGCCGTATTGTCGAACGTAGCTTAATCTAACTTAACCTAATGTAGCTTTACCTAACCTAACCTAACATAACCTAACGTAACTAAATTTAATGTAGATTAACTTAACCTAACTTAACATATAAGATAACCTACCCTATGTTAATGTAGCTTAACTTAACCTAACCTAATATAACTTAACCTAACGTATCTTAGCTTAATCTAACTTAACGTATAAGATAACCTAACGTATAACCTAACATAAAAACGTAGCTTAACTTAACGTAACCTAACCTAATCTAACTTAACTTATAACCTAAACTTAACCTAAAACATAAACCTCATCAGCTACATAATTTGAAAAACGACATAATTCAATTAAAAAATTCTTCTAAACAAGATTTTTTCATAAACTTAAACAATTTTTCTCCATAATTTAAAATGAAATTTCACATAACAAATCCTAATTTCTTTTAAGCATTCAAAGTTTAAAGCATGAAATTTTCTTTTCTTAATATATAAAGTAATTTAAATAAACTTAATATGCATTTAAAGGTTTGAACACTCACATGCGTCCTATTCGAGCAAAGAAAGTTGTTCTAAAAGTCCTGGAACTTGCAAAAACGCACATACAAACACAAGGTTAAACCCTCAATCCTAAATCTACAAGTAAACATGAAAACAATCTTACCTTAGTGTTATGCGCTGACCCACAAGCAAGATTAGCACCTCCGACGGCATGTATCGCAGCAGATCTGTGAGAGATGGGGAAGAGGAGAGCTTGAGAAAACATGCAAGAACTAAGAGAAATGTGTAGAGAAAGCCCACGGTTGTGATTCTGCAGGTGTCGTCGGTATAGCTATCGGTACAGTCCTCAGTACAGCAATCGAAAGAGGCGTCCGTATGCGCATTCGCGCTGTAATCGGAATACATGCCGGAAGAGGCATGGAAAATTTGAAAATCAAATTTTAAAAAAATCCTTACCTCCCTCCATAAATACACACACATATCTCAACGCCCGCCAGTGACACCGGTAATGTGGCACCGGTATTCAAGTGACCTCTTGTAGTGTGATGCATAAGATGCATGGCAAGAACCTGAACAAGTACGACTAGACAAAGGTGCATCCAATTTACTATCACGCAAAGTATACACCAGCCATTTAGGCAAACCTCTCGCCTAAATGGAACGTCCATGATTTTCCACATGGAATACTGAAGAAGTAAAAAATAATTTCGTCACGAGGAAAAAAAGTAGAGGGAACAAGAGAGGACCATGCCAAAGAAGATAGAGTACGAGCAGAGTGTAGAAAACACGTGCTACATCGATTATGCACCAAGCTACCGATGAGCTATGGATGTGCAAAATATTCTTTATTTACATTGTATAAGGTCTTGGACTCATTTAGGTATTCCAAATTATATAAGGTAGAGGTCTCAATTTAATTCCATAGTAGAAACACTTGGAGTCCATGTCTTTATAAGAAGCCTTTTTATGAAAAGAGGATTCATTCTTGAGAGCTCACTCTTGTGTGTTCACTCTATGGATGGCCTAGCCTTGAGCTTAATGCCCATGCTTAGAAGGCTAGTGCATAAGAGAACTCGAACCTATCCTTTAGAGTGTTGGTCTCCATGGTGACACAATTGAGCTATCAAAGGACAAGAAGGCATCTGAAAGTACACAGGATCGCCCTAATAAAATATGTATGGGTGGTTTCATACTATTCTGACTTTCAAAGTTCTGTTGATTTTCAATTGTGGAAAAGGTGCGTGACATTACCACCTACATAGGTAACGAAGAAGCTCTTGGACTTAAGTGCGCTCGTGTGTGGAGGTCTGTAAATGATATTTTCAATTTTCTTGAAAGGGAAAAGCTAACCCTTGATGAGATCGTTGTCAAGGGAAGAAGATGGACACGAGAGATGACAGAGGGGAAGAGAGAGCGAGACAACTCAGATTTTCTAACCCCAAAAGGTGTGTGTAGAGCACCCACTGAGTACACATATATAGTGGGGACTCCTAGCTATATAAAGCATAGGGTTGGGTATATATAGGTCCAACACCCCCACCCAAATATGAGTCCCTAACTGTGGATGAAAAAAACCTTGGGGTACAAGGGAAAAATCCACAACACCATATACAATCACTATTATATTAGCAATTTTCAAAGTTTACAAAATTCATTTTCCAGGAGCTACATCATTCCATAATATACAATGTTCTCTTTCAATCGTCTTTGGAAGTTTACTAACCCTATAATTGAACTGATGAAAACTCTTCAATATTTTTGAGTATTAGCTTCAATAGCATTAAGGAGCTGCAATATCTTTGAGTCCTTGTACATGCTGCTTAACATGGATTTTATCCTGTAAATGACATCAACCCAAAAAACATATCAAAATGTGAAGCTTAAAAGAATGATCACATCACATTGTCCTTAAAGACAGTTCACTATGGTGCTCTAGAGACGACACAGAAACAAACATAACGTTGATGCAATCACATGTGCACAAAGTCGATACATAAATTCTATGGAACACTAGTGGTGCATAGTCACAACAACTACCAAATCCCTGTTAAAAATAATGATAAGAACCATAGCACCAATTATGTCAAGGGTGCATGCAATGAGATGATAACTACCATAGCACGGATGACAACGAGGGTGCAATAAGACGATAACACCCATAGCACCAATGATGATGAGGTTACAGCTTGAGGGTGCATGGAATAAGATGATAACAACCATATCACCAATGATGACAAGGGTGGAATAAGACGATAACACCCATAGCACCAGTGATGAGGAGGGTGCATGCAATAAGATGATAACAACCATAGCACCAATGAAGAGAGTGTGCAATAAGACGATAACACCCATAGCACCAATGGCGACGAGGATGCAATAAAACAAGAACAATGATAGCACCATGAAATATCAATTACAAGGGTGAAATAGAATGATATCAACCATAGTGCATAGTCACAACTACCATATCCTTGATGAGACGAGAATGATAATAAGCGCAAATGACGACCATGGGGCATGCAATAAGATGATAACAACCGTATCACCAATGACGAGGGGGGTATAATAAGATGATAACACCCATGGAACTAATGTTGACGAGGGTGCATGCAGTAAGATGGTAACAACCATAACATGAATGACGACGAGGGTGCAATAAGACAATAACTCCCATAGCACCAATGAGGTCGAGGGTGCAATAAGACCAGAAAAACGATAGCACCATGAAATACCTATTACAAGGGTGCAATAGAATGATATAAACCATAGTGCCATTAAATATTGATTTTACAAAAATCAAGGTTTTTGCTATAAAACAAGAAACCAGGCTCCCAAATACTCATAAACTTTGTTACATCTTTAATTAATAAAAGGTGAATTATCACATCACCAAGAAAAGAATTAGTAAAGTCATTATGTACAAAGCATAAAATGTCAAACTGCACAAATCATGTAATTAATGATGGACATCAAATGAAGTTTTCATGACAAGAGCGACAAGTAATATTTTTCCAAATACTATAACTTGTTGAGACTTTATCATACACCAAGAGTATATGGAAACTTGCATCTGATTGAAGCAAATAGAGCCAAAATAAGCAATACAAATAACAAGATATGGAACCAAGTGCGGTGATTATCATGCATTAAACCATCCACTATGATTACCATGCGCTAAACCCAAGCCCCGTGGACATGCATGACCATTCCCTTACGTAAAATGCACATAAGAAGTCAGTTTAAGTCATAACCCTTATGATCACTATGTGGAAGCATCATCATCTGGCGCCATTAGCCACTAATAAGTGAACGCTACTTATAACATAGAAACACACTTTATTTATAGCCCCCCATCAGACATTACATGAATTTAACTAGCATTCTCAAGGAAAAAGACAAAAGTAAAAATAGATCTTCTTTGTCAACGTGTGGCCGATTGTTGGGGGTGGTCGTAGCTCTATCGTGAGGGGACTTGCATCCAGAGTTGAGACTAAACCATGTTACGAAAGCAGTCTGAGTGCCATCATCCGAGAGGCAATATATAATTAGAAAGGTTTCATGGTGTAGCTTGTCATCATCATGGCTTTATGTACCATGGTATCACACTATTCACCATGGCATTAGAGATGCTTATAAGAATTTTGAAATAGCAATCATCATGGCCCTACGTGCCATGGCATGAGAGATACTTTCTTCAAAATAAATAAAAAGTGTAAAATAGTAATTATCATCATGTCTTTGCATACCATGGCATCAAAGACGCTATTTAAGTGAGGAAATGCAAAATCTACAAAAGCTCAAAGACATTGACTAGTTAGAAGATAACCGCTTGGTAAATCTTTTCATCTATACATCGATGATTCACATGAAGACCATCACACACGTTAGTATACCATCATAAAATGATCATAAAATCATGTGAAGTATTTTATGACAAATCACGACGCGATCAATAGCATGTATCAAGAAATAAAGACATGGATGTAGAAAATAAAGACACAACATTTGATATCACCTTGAACCATGGATGAAGATGCATCATGTAACTTCACCCATGTCACCATGGACATCGACTTATCACTGTAGATCTTGGTGAACCTTGTCATTTCACGGTACAAATGGTGATAGACACGGCATATGTCTTCTCAATAACTTCCTCCAAAGGTAGAGCAATAATGTAATCATCCTTGGTTTGGCCAAGGAGGAAAACGGATGGTTTAGGGTTTAGGGTTCAGTTACCCTGCCAATTCATCATTGAATTTTCTTAGCTATGGCTAATTGATGTCCTCTTTTATTGTATTCACCATCGATAATGTACCAGCTATTTTCAATGTTGACGCGTGCCTGACCTGCTTGAGGTGTTGGTGTCACTCCTTGTGGCTGAGGACGAGACCATTCCATACTCTAGGTCAAGAACATGAAGGTCATTGAAGCAATTTGAATGAGAACTACCACCAATTACAAATAGATAATGGCATGCTTGAACTATAGTTGTATGATGAGAACGAGGAGAAGGCAGTGTGCCTACTGCTTCGACATCATCCCACGTCATTGTTTCAAGGTAAATAATATTCAAATCATTAAGAAGCCGACATTTTGAATCTTCTTCGCGAAACAGTAGAAGATTAGAGCCTAAGAATGTGCAGATCAAGCTATTGAGACGAGCCTTACAAATTTGCTCACAGACGAGAGGAGAGACTTTGAGATGATTCTCTGTCTAGTGCTCGACATTGGGAAGAGGATGGGGTGTAGGAGGGCCTCTTTATTTTCCATGAGCTTATGGAGGTGATTAACATTTTGACGAATAGGTGTACGCCATGTGTGCAACAATGGTGGGTGTGTAAGAGATGTGTAAGAGTTGTCAAAGAATGCACTTTCTCCCCAAAAAAAGAAGTGAATAATTTTATGATTTTTGGACTTCCATAACTCCTACATATGATCTCTGATTTGAGCGGAGATCATAGATCTGCAATCTATGCGTCGACCTCTTTCCATATATATGCTACATGATATGGTTTTACTTGCTAGATTTTAAATTTCATTTTGGACAAAAACATTGAATGCAAATAAACTAACCGTTTTGCATGTTTGAATTCAAAATCTGTCCTTTGATTACTTTCTTCATACTAAAGGTTTGACTTCCTTTCTCCTAAACTCCATTCTCTGCCTAATGCATGGGATGATAATGAGACAAGATTGGTCTACACTCTATTGGAGAGATTTGCTCACAGACGAGAGGGTGACCCTGCTCTTAGCGGGGACCTATTATCCTTTTGAGTTCAAGAAAAGCAACAACAAAATCCAACTGATGGGGGGAGGAAGAAAACCTTCAACCGTGGGAGGATGGGCGCACTTCGGGAAAAATCTCCATGCCTGGTGGTGTGAAACAGTGGATAAGTGATGATAGCATCCAAAATATACAATGTAGTTGGTGATCATGCTAGTCTCACAGACTAGAAATCTCTGGTTTGTGTTTGTGTTCGGACACCATAGCCCACCATACGCAGATGCTCAAAAGCTTATGCTAACTCGTTAGGAGCTAACTAGTCAGGTACAACAATTTACTTAGGATCTACAGAGACCTCAAACTGATGCGCTGCAAGTTGACTATTGTTGGGTTGCTATGCCATGCGCTATTTAAAGCCAAACTCGTAGAATATCACTATACTGACAACTCTTGATTTTGCAGAGAGCATCCGTGATTGTGAGGCCTTTCGATTTGACCTGGCTTTCCTGGATCTCTATCTAGGGCTGCCACAACTCTAGGCAAATACTAGCAGCGTCTGTGACCTCCTACATCTTCGCTTTTTTCTCTTGCTTTGTATGAATGGTTTATAGACAGACACAGAATCTTTTTTGTAATTGGATTATCGAGATTATTTGTTCCTATGTGCGCTCCTTGCCGCACTGTAAAAGCAAGGGACTTGCCAATACACCGTGTGCGAGCCACAAACGGCTCCAAGCACACAACAAGCCTAAACTAGCAAGCTCAAGAAAACAAAGGGTGTGTCACTCACCGCTCTATGCTCGCCTTCGTGGTGGATTCCTCGCCGCGATGAAGAAGAAGCTGCAGTCGTGCCGTGCTCAACCGCTTCGCCGCCGTCGTGCCTTCGTAATGCTCGATCGCACACACACTCTCCCTCTCTCTCTCTCTCTCACACACACACACACAAGGAGGTGAAGAAGAAGAAGATGGAGATGGAGCAAGAGCACTCTTCAATTGCACAAATGAGAGAATGAGTAAAAATTAGGTTTAGTTGGCTTTTATAGGAGCTCACCTCATTCACACTTGGGCGCCCATGCTTAACCAACTAATCCTTTGAATGTCCAAGTTAAAGTGCGCCTCTCATCGACGATCACTCTACCTTTCCCTATTGGACCGACAAGCCCGGTACCTGACTCTACCAAATACATAATACGCGTCCATCGTAGGTGATGGGTGTCCGTGAGCCGTGAGGGTTAACATGCCCCCCTTCTTGATGTAGATTCCGTCCTCGGAAGCTATTGAGTTGAAGCTGGGTCGTCGAGGTGGAAGAGCATTTGAGATGAATGTCCTTAGCCTTCTTCAGTCACTACAAAATCAAACAACATTGGCACAGTAATTGCATTCTCTTAAAAAGCATATGCAGTTTAGGTAGACAAATTGATTGGTAAAAGAATTTCAAACAATTTGTTAGCAATGAACATTAAATTGCAATGTAATCAAATGCATAAACAGATGTAAAGGTAGAAAATTAAACAAGTCTGGGGTCGCTAATTTGACGGTCGAAAGGCACTAGAGATCGAATATTAATACCATGGGTAAGCTTCTTAATTTTCTGTGGTCAATTAAGTTGTTTAATCGCGAGAGCCAAGTATTCATGTTCGAGGGCTGACTAGAGGCTATATCTAGAAGACTTTGTAGTTAAGCTACCATAAAAGGAATTTCTCATGAAATCATCGCCTGACTGATTACTTTTTCTTTGACCCCCCAAGGTCTTTTCACAGTGATTCAATTATGATGTGTGTGCTTATTTTGTATGCCTTGGGTTTTTTGCTTTTCAAGGAAAAGCGCCCACACTGGGAACCTCTAGGGCTCTAGTACCATAGGCGATACATGTGAGTGAAGTACCAAATCAAGCTGAGATTTCTCTTCCAGCTTAAAATTTTACATTGTGGCACTTTGATTTTTTGTTTGTTCATTTTCAGCAGTTAAATTTTGTAACTTTGGGGGGTCATATAACACTGATACACTCCCCACGCTCATCACATTAGTAAACTCCCTTTATAATACTTAAGCTAAAGGTCACTAGGGTTAAGCCCACTAGAAAGCCCTAGTACATTTCATACAATGCTGCCTAAATCGGATTAAGAACCTAAGTAACCATTGCTTATTAGGAAGGCATTCCCCATGGTATTAAGAGAAGATCTCTAACACCTAGCTTGGTCAAACTAGCTTAGTCGGACTGCTTGATTTTTAAACCTAGACAAGTGATTATGACAAAACATTGCATTGAATTAAATGTTTGATACTAAGAAAATGCACTGAATATTATGCTACCAATCACAATCAAAGCAGACAAACATGGATGCAAAAAAGATAAGGGCAATGCTAATGGACAAGAAACACCTGTTTGTGTCGATGGTCGCGCTTGATTTGAAGTGTGAACGAGAGAAAGGTTCCATGAAGGTCCAAATCCTATCAATAGCAACACGCTCCTGTACACACTATGAAACACAAACAATACCTCTAGGAGGCACATCAGTGGGAAAAGAGAACTTTGTTAATCACTCAACTCTAAAACAGAAACACTCCTATCGTACTATTCTTACCTACCCTCCATCACTCAAGTGATGAGGATCAAAGGTGTTTTATGGCATAGGTTTCTGTTTCACTGTACCAGATGTGACATGTGTAGGTCTGAGTCAATGTTTTGACTTTTATTGTGCATAATCGTTTGCTAATTGCTCTTGCTCTTTTTTTTTTTTTTGTGAGTATAAAGCTTTATATGTACATTCCCTAAGATCGGAGATTAAGAGGTCAGGGAAAAAGGTTCAGAGGGAAACAAATGAATGATGACTGTCAGCAAACACTCCCCCCTTCCTTGGGTAGATCATACCATTTGAAATGAGCTTGTCACCCTTTGAAACCAATTATTCCAGTTGGTAAGAGGTGAGGATTTTTTCCAGTAGTTTGTTATTACCCTAGGTGCCTTGTCAAGCTGCAAGGGTGGTAAGGTACTCTCCCAGGATCGAACTTGAAGTGGTTCATCAGGTGATTCTTGAACACTGGGAGGTGTGGATTCTTTTGTAGCTTCATGGAGGTCCACTACTATAGATGGAGGCTGTGTAGAAGCTTTTACCTCTATGGATGTATTACATGAGGAGCTAGAAGCTTCATGGGACTCCCCCCTTCCTGAGCTAGGTGGAACAAATCGTTCTTTCTTTGGTACCCAAACTAGCTCGGGAGCGGGTGTGTAGCATTCTGTGATCTTTTTCTTTCCACGATCATTGATTCGTTTTGGAACTACGGGATTGGGCTCACTTGGGTCAGGTGATAGGTAAGAGCACAATCTACGTTTTGGCACCCAGATTTGATCATTTCCTTGATAGTAGCCTTGGGCTTCCAATAGTCGTTTAGGGATCCATCGCAACATTTTCTTACTTTTCTTGGAGCGAGTGGTACGTTTCTTACAAGGCTTCTGTTTTTTAGCACTAGATATGGTCACTAAAGAAGCTTTAGGGACCCACTTGTATGTTTTCTTCGTTACATTAGGATGAGTCTTGTCGGAAGCGATATGCATTGCTTGTAGAATATTTAAGGGTATAGGCATTTCATCCCCCTCAGGTGTTACCCAGGTCGTCCCCCTATTTCCCCAAGTGTCTATGGTTGATGCTAGGTGGACCCAGTCTACATTGTCTGATTCCGTCATCCCAGGTAGGATATCCATATAAGGAGAATCTTGGCCAATGTCTGTATCCTTCTTACAAGTGTAACAATATTGTAGTGGGGCCGAGTGAACTGTGGTGTCAGAGCGATGATCAATAATGGTTTTACTCCCTAAGGGGTGTACCTTACCAGTCACCAAATCCACTCTAAGGACAGAGTCTTGGAATTGCAAATAGACATGATTTTTAGACCAATCGTGAACCATTTTTGCTTCCCTCATGAATGGTCGTCCTAAAATCATTTCATATGACATAAGGTGTTTAGAGAAATCCATTACAATGAACGTATGTCGTACCTTGTATCCTAGAACTTTGATCTTAAGATCCTTGAGCATCCCCATAGGTTTGGCTATGGTACCATTTGCCATCTTTACCACAATGTTAGTAACACTGAGGCGGGGTTTTCCCATGGATTCCCAACAATCTTTTGTAACGATGCTAACTCCCGCACCACCATCAAGAATTCCCTTTATAGTTAATCCCTTGGTAGTGATGGGTAGGGTCGCATTAGACTCGTCGCCTTCAAAATACTGCCCTAATTCGTTAATGGGTACCTCGATCACAGACTCGTGTCCATCTAAGTCAAGTGATTGCACATGATTTTCCTCATCAATCATAATCGAGTCAGGCCTATTTGGTTGCGCAAACTGCGGTAATCCCGTTCGTAGCTCTCCGTTAAGGAATGCTCAAAGTGCAAGGAATAACTCAAGATCTCCATACAGCTTTGCTATGATCGTGGTTCGGACCTCAGAAGACATGAAGTCCACTAGTTTGGCAACATTCATTGGCGTTTTGCAGGGTGTAGGTCCTTGACTAGGAACTGGTGAGGATGGAATCTCATATTCCTCAATGGGATCAGGTATTCCTTCGTTAAACATCCTTTCCAACAAGAAGGGTGTATGCTCACTTTCTGATGTCCCGTCCTCACTCCCTTCTTGGATGATACTAGATATGGCTAACGGTCTATGGTTCATGTGGGGTGGATGAACTTGCGTGGGAAACACTGTGTCATGAATTTTGATATGCATGGGTTCTGGTTCTAGTTTCCTTTGAGTCTCCTCCACTAAACCTCTTAGATGTTTCACCTGCTTAATCTTGTCTACAGGGTTTGGGTACATCCCAATCTTCTTTTTACGATTTTTCCCTTTTTGCCCCTGCGATTTATCTTGGGGGTCTTGGATTGGATTTGGAAACACTTGTGGTGTTTTCAGAGGCTCTTTATGGTTTTCTCTTATTCGGTTTTCATTTGGTCCCATGTTACGGTTTTCCTTGTCGGTCTTTCCCTTTGTGGTATTGGTTCTAGTCTCCATTGTCTCGACTGAATCTGAATCATCCTCGAGGTCATTCATATACACGGGGTCATCTCCTGTTCCTATGTTTGTTTTGGAACTTGGCTTTGAATTTTTCGTATTCTGCGACTTCTTCCTTCGTGTCTTCTTTTTCTTTGCTTGGATAACTGACGCGGTATCTCTCTCTTCGAGGATATGGCCTGGCCCTTGAAGCATTGACCGTGTAATCGCATAAGCAGGTGCGACGGGTGGTATTGGCGATGTCACACTAGCAATTTCGACCAAATTCAGGGGTGTGATTTTAGGCGCATTTGGGTTATAGGGGCATTGGGCAATCAAGTGATCTATGCCACAACGATTACATGTGAGTATTGGCATTGCAGACGTACTCCCTTGATTCATTTGCATCTGTGCAGCATTCTTTTGTAGCCTAATAGGGCACTCCGCTACTCGATGTGGTCCACCACACTCGTAGCATTGAAGAGGTGGCCTCCTAGCCTGGGTGTTGATATTTTGACCTCTGGATGCGAGAGCAGCAGCTTGATAAACCGGCTTGACTTGTCCCCAACAATCTTCCATGTAGTATATAGGACACTCTTCCAATGTATCAAGTCCGTAGGCAATACTAGTGTCTATTTCCTCCTCACAGCTATCTGGATAAGCATTTGATGGCTCGCAACCCACTTGGTTCATAGGGGCGACTCTTGGATGCGGGGGCTGCGGTCCTAGCACAGGAGGTGGTAGCGGTGTAGCTTGTACAACATTTTGGGATCTAGGGACCATGTGTTGCGGTGGTTGCTCAACAGGTGGAGTAGGCATCAATACAGGAGCTCGAGGCGCATCCGTCCAGGCTACAGGTGGTCTATTTGCCATCATACGTTTGATCATTAAACAATCCTTAGCTTGGTGACCATACCTACCACATGTGTTGCAAGTTCCATTAAATTTTACTCTAAACATAGGGCACTCACTAGTGCTATGTGGGCCTAAGCAAATGGAACACCATTGTTGCTCCCTTCTTGGATACATGTGACTATTTTGAGGGGGTCGATTATCCTTAAGAGACTCTTGGATTGCCTTGGTGAGGTCTGTCAAGAATGTCTCAAATACCTTTGGCTCATTGGCAATGGGCTTTGCAGTCATGGGTTCATACTCAATGGCTTGTGAGCTAGTGGATCTCGTGTCAGTAGACACCCTCATGCCTGCTATCATCAAGTTGTCCTCTAGTTGGATTGCATTGGCAGTGACATCTTCCCAGGTTGTGATACCTCTAATCACTAGTCCATTATAGATTCCTTCATTCCTCAACCCTCGAATGAATCGATCAAGCAGTTGGTTATTGTTGAAGCGCTCATTTACAGGGCAGCGAGAGTTTAAGTGCTTTAGACGACTAATGAAGTCCCTTACTGACTCTCCTTCCTTACGTTCGGCCTTCTGTAGCTGAGATGCTACACCCCAAAGCACACCTTCTCGTATGTACTCCTTTAGAAACAACCTTCGAAGGGTAGGGTAGATTGTTTTCTCGTCCACCCTTAGGGTCCTATACCAATCTCCAGCCTTCCCACTTAATGTCAAGCTTAAGGCATTGCACTTATGTAGTTCGTTGCGTTCCCCTAAGGAATCACATACTTGTTCAAACACTTCAATGTGTTTTCTAGCATCTTCGTCCCCATTGAATTTTTGCGTGAGTTTGGCAATTTGTACTGCCTTACTTCTAGGCTCTCTATCAGATGCATGACCCATATTTTCCGCGATAGATCGACCTATGGTTTGAGCAAACGCTGCCAAGTCACCTATGTGAGGAGGCAGGGCCGGTGGAGGTACTCTTGGAATCATATGTGGGAGAGGAACGGGTACCGGTCTTGGCATATGTGTAGATGATGCAGGATATGGAACATAACCGGGCATAGGTCCACTCGGATAAGAGCTAGGGAGCGGCACTCGAGGAGCATGAACAAGTGGTACAATTGGAGGTGTGGGGGCCATGTGTGCATAAGGGGCTAGAGGCACATATGGTCGAGGCCCCATATTAGGTACTACGACACTAGGTAGTGGCACTGCGCTAACCGTAGATATCATCAGTACATTCTCTGTCAGGCTTATCCCTGGAGTGAGCACTGTGTTTTCCTTAATAGAGGGTTGAGCCAAGTTAGGGAAGCTAAAGTTTTCGCTCGGAGGCTCAGATTGCATAGAGACCCCAGGTGAAATGACGTAAGATGGGTCCATGGGGCTCATTAGAGGAGTCTCCATTTGTGATAGAGTAGGCTGTTGAGCCTTGCTCGTATCCAGAAATCTCATGGGGCCAGTTGAGAGTATATTTACCCCTCGGTTTTGCCTTTCTAATTGAATAATGCCATGGATAACATTACAGATCATTTTCTATTGATCTTCGATGCTCGTGGCACTAGAGGTGGATTGTACAATCTCTATCCATCCTACATGGTAGGCGTGGCCAGAGTGTAGATCCGTCAACACCTCAGTGTGGAGGTCGTATGTCCAATGATCATTAATGAACAATCCTTCTAGAGTCGACGTGTTAACGGTTTCTTGTGAGGTAGAAGCAATGTTGCTCCCCATGGTTTTACTTGTCACCAACGGTACTCTAGAGGGAACTTCTGAAGGAGGCAGCTCAACAGGGCCTTCTTGGTAAGAAGTTGGTAGGATATCCACATGGACACTCTTTGGGGGTGTGGGGTCCACGTGCGATGTGAAAGGAGATTCCACTTCCCCACCCCCTTCGCGTGCTTCATTTGCATCAGGTTCCGAGCGAGTAGCTCTACCTAATGTTTCCATGAAATGGCTAAACATACTAGTACTAGGCTGTGGAGCTTCGGGATGTGCATGGCCTTCTCTCTCAGTGTTTTGGGTAGGGTATGCTTCCATGATTTCTGAGTCGGAGGAGGAATCACTAGCGGCTATTTTAGGTTCTTGGGTGGTGCTACCTTGTGTCCCCGTTGAGGGTCTAGAGCTTATCGTGGATGGGTAATGGGTGTCCGTATGAACAGAGGCACCCTCAATATGCTCGCGTTCTAGCACCCGCCCAGAGCGTAAGTGCATGTGCTTTTGATACCCTAAGGTGTCAAAAAGCTGCTCTAGGAGGCCTTGTGACTAGTTTTTAGCGTGTTTTTTGTTTGTTTTTTTGCTAGATTTTTTAGAGCGTGTCGTGGAATGGGCCGTGTGATAGCTCGAAACGAGCGTATCGGTTAGAGGGTCGTGCCGTGCTTTACAGCCCTCCGTTTGGTCACACTACAAGAGGCTCTTCACATTAGCGACGCTCACACAGCGACGCTCAAAAAAAAAAATTCCCGACGTCGCTATGAGCGTCGCTATAAGCGTCGCTATGAGCGTCGCAAATTTCTTTGTAAATTTGCGACGCTCATAGCGACGCTTATAGCGACGCTCATAGCGACGCCAGCTGGGGTAAAAAAAATAACCGAGCGCGCCCAAAAACTCAGATCTCAGATCTGAGTTTTTCGGCGCCCTCAAGCAAAGAGCAGGTAACGCTCTTCCTCACTCTCTCTCTCTCTCTCTCTATCTCTCTCTTTTTCTTTTACACACACACACACACACACACACACACACACGAGGAGAGGAAGGAGAGCCAGGTATGCTCCTTCCCTCTCCTCATTCTCATGTTCCCTTCCCCTCTTTCTCTCTCCCTCGCTCTCTCTCTCACACACACACACATACACACACACACATAGTGTTTTTGAGAGAGAGAGAGAGAGAGAGAGCGAGAGAGAGTGCAAAAACGCACACACATACATAAACAAAGAATGCACACACACATTGAGAGAGAAAAAGAGAGAGAGAGCATGCATAAACAAAAAACGCACGCATTGAGAGAGGAAAAGAGAGAGAGAACATGCATAAACAAAAAACGCACACATTGAGAGAGGAAAAGAGAAAGAAAACATGCATACGATCCAAAAAAACGCACACACATTGAGAGAGAAAGAAAGAGAAACTAAGGGAGCGTCGTAGAAAACTAATTAAAATTAAAAGACCTAAAGATCTAGCCGACGAGGAGTTGAACTGAAGACCTATTATTCAAGAGAGAAATGGCATAATCAATCTATCATACTTGGCATGGGTGATAGAAAGGTTATACCATTTATCTCTTTTTATTGGCACACACATCCACACACGCGCACACACACAGGAAGAAGAGAGTTATAACGTCGTAGGAAACTATCTTAAAAGACGTTAAAGATTAGGTTATATGTAGACTTACATTAAAGTAGATTTAGGTTTATTTTTAACTAGATTTACGTTTATTTAAGCTAGATTTAGATTTACGTTATATTAGATTAGATGCGGGTCTCCATAGACTGCGATGCCTGCATGAAGCGGGTGAAGAAAGCCCTCAATGGAATATAGGGTATTGCTGCCTTCACTCATAGTGGGCTCCGTCGATCCAAAAGTACTGGTGAAATGTCTTCAGAAGATAGGGAAGAAGGTGGATCTTCAGGGCGGCAAGAGTCACTACATCCCCGACACAATGACCATCTAGACAACCTCTAGTCATTAGACTTACGTTAAATAAGATTTAGCTTTATTTTTAGTTAGATTTACGTTTATTTAGATTTACGCTTATTTACGTTAGATCGAGTCCACGCAAGAATTACTTACGGTTTAGGGTTTAGAGCTAGACGAACAGTGAAAAGATCTACTGTGAAAAGATGTTAAGATGAAGTGAAGTGCTACAGCTAGAGAAGAGGCAAAGGGATTTTGTCCACTACATGCAGTATCATGTAGACGTGGGTGTCTAGATTTCTTGTACCCACAAATATAGGTATTGACCAATAAAGACGAGATTATAACCTGGTGGTTCTGATCTCCGTGCACCTCTAGACCGAGGTGTGCGGGGATTGGACATGACTAGAGAATGTGAGGTAAAGAGAGAGAGAGAGAGAGAGAGAGAGAGAGAGAGAGAGAGAGAGAGAGAGATAAGACGAAGAATGCCAATAGAATATTAAATTTGTTGTCTAGGTTATAAGTTTTTTATCCTCATTATGAGTAGCGACGAGGATGTGGGACCGTCCAACCGAAACACCTATCTCTCAACGAAGGTCTTATGTCCTTGTAATCAATGCAAGCATGCTGTGCGACGGACAAGACGTGTTTCTTTGCAGCACGTTCGCAAATTTGGCGAGTTCGATCCATCTATTATAGATCGAGTTGTTGCCAATTATAACTCGTCGGACTCTGACGCTGGCCAACAAGCAGCAATCTTGCAACCCAATAGACGTATTCGCAGGCGCTTTGGTCAAGCAGCATATGTGAGGCCACAAGATGTAGCCTCTGACAGCTCGGGGGATGATCATGCAGAGCACATTCCCAACAAGGCAATGTTTGAGCCCGAGATTGATGAAATGATCGAGACGATCATGGATTCAGAAAGGCTTATCTATGATGATATGAAAAGTGAAGCCGATACATCATTGTATAATGGAGCACATATGTCTAGATTGAAAGCACTCCTGGTTCTTCTCAACATGCAGGCAAAGTTTGGATGGAGTGACACTAGCGTCACAGCGCTTTTCAGGTGATCTATTACAATTAGTTTACTTCAATAGAACTATAAATGTATAATGATCTGATAGATTTTTACACGACTGTATCATATTTTTATGTTGTGTAGATTGCTGAAAGAGCACATTCTTCCAGCTGACAATGTGATGCCAGATTCTCGAGATGAAGCAAGAAAGATTTTGCGAAACTTGGGGATGGATTACAATTCTATCCACGCTTGTCCTAATGACTGCATTCTTTTCAGAGGGGAATACACAGACATGGAGAAGTGTCCGAAATGTGATTCCGAAAGATATCGAGTAGATCTCCACGGGACAAAAATTCCACAAAAGGTTTTGCGACATTTTCCTTTGCTTCCTCGCATCAAGCATTTCTTCGAATGTAAGTCCATGGCCGCCCTAGCATCATGGCATGAGGAGAATAAATCTTCGGATGGTGTGCTACGAATTCCTGCAGATTGCGCAGCCTGGAAACATATAGATGGAACATGGTCGGATTTTGCCAGGGAAGCTCGAAATTTGCGCTTAGGCCTGGCTATGGATGGCGTAAATCCATTTGGTCAAAGATCAACATCTTACAGTGTATGGCCCGTTGTCATCGTCAACTACAACATTCCCCCGTGGTTGACTACGAAGAAGGGGCACCTATGGCTAAGCTTGATTGTGCCAGGGCGATATAAAGTGGGGAATATGGATGTGTATCTTCGTCCACTATTGGAAGAGCTACAACAATTGTGGATTGGCATAGAGGTGGTGGATATGAGCCGACACACAGGACGACGGAATGCTTTGATCAGAGGTATTCTAATGTGGACCATGCATGACTATCCCGGGCTAACAGAATGCTCAGGTGATCTATTGACACTCCTCTCTCAGACACTGTAAATCTTGTTTTTCCCCATAGTTGATCTATTATCATGTGTATACATACAGGGCTTCAAACAAGCGGATACAGAGCATGTGTCACATGTGGACCTAGACTGAATGCACGTAGGGCACCCTCACTGAAGAAGCAAATCTACGAAGGTCATCAAGCGTATCTTCCGGAGAATCATGTGTTACGCGACGGCTTTTTGGGAAGAGAGCCACCAAGGATGTCTGCACAAGCATGGTTAGAGCAGAAGGAGATGTGCGATGACGGATTGCCTCCAGGGATGAAGAGACTATCTCTATGGTACGAGTTACCATACTGGCCCCGACTCGTGATCAATCACTTGCTCGATCCAATGCACATATTCAAGAATGTGGGTAATCTACTATGGGACCATTTGACCGGCAAGAAAGATACTTTGGGAGCCAGAGTTGACCTTAGAAATGTGGATCGTATGGAGCAATATTGGCCGCAAACAGCGTCTGATGGATCGATAAAACTTCCTAAAGCACCATGGATTTTCACAGGAGCCCAAGAACGCAAAGTAAAAGAGGCCATTCGATCTTTGCCGACCCCCACTGGCGTAATGCACTCGCTCCGAACGTGTTATACTAAAGAAGGAAAGCTTACCGGTTTGAAGTCACACGATTGGCATAAAATGTGTCAGGTACGTTCATAGTGGACTTTAATATCATTGCATAAAATGTGGACTTTAATATCATTGCTGCACATACTTTACAGTTTATTTTACCGGTTGCCATTGAGGGATGTTTGTCTCTCGACATCCGTAACACAATCTACAAACTTGCAAAGCTGGTGCAATGGATCTCACAAAAGGAGATCGACGTAGACTCCATACCATTCGCCAAACTAAATGCTGCGGAGCTTGTGTGCATGTTTGAGAAACATTTTCCTACTACAATGCTAACCATTCAGGTGCATCTTCTTATTCACATAGTTGATGAGGTGGAAATAGCTGGCACAGTTCATTCCAGATGGATGTTCTTCTTAGAGCGTTTCATGAAAACGCTTAAGGGATATGTGCGTCAAAAGGCACGTCCGGAGGGTAGCATGGCAGAAGGTTGGTTGGTATCAGAGTCCCTAGTGTACATTGGAGAGTGGCTAGACGGATTTGATAAATCCCGGGACACGCTATGGCGAACCATAGATGATGAGCGCATATCTGGGATTGTCATGTGCAATCTCGGTGTTGAGAAGAAGATGACGGAAGATCTAGAGGCTAAAATCAACCGATTTTGCATGCTTCACAATCCAGTGATGCAAAAGTGGATTTCACAATATGAGGATGCAAAGCAAGAGCGACAAAGGGCACGAATCGAGTGGAGACGGGGAAGACGACCACCGATGCACTATCCAGCGGTTCTGGAGAGCCTACCAACCTTCATGAGCTTAAGATGGTTGCACAACCAATTGAAAAGCGCACAACAATGCGGTGACGAAGTGACTGAAGAAGAGTGGGAGTACTCTTGGGGTTGCGCGACCAAGGTAAGTTTGCAATGTACGACTAGCAAGTGACTTTATTTATAAACGTTTGAACGGCCACTCATAATCTTTGTTCGTTGTAGTATAAGTCATACACAGCAGCATGGTGTAAAGGTCGACATTTTAGGGTGGAACGAATCGACAAAAAGCGTTTTACTCAAGATTGTGGAATCATGGCAAAATTTGAACAGTCTAGTCGACGACGTTCCTCTGATGCAGATCCCGTGGTGGCGGAACTCACTTACTTCGGCACGCTGCAAGAGATTTTGAGGATCGATTACAGAGGATTTTTTGTCGACTTGTTTGACGTGCAATGGTTCAAGATAATCATGGAGGGTCGAAACGCTACTGTGCGTAGAGGAGAGTCTGGTTTTCTTGAGGTGGATTCTACTAAGAAATGGACTGACCTAAGAGACACTTTCGTACTACCCGAGCATTGTGAACAAGTAAGTATATAAATAGTTAACATCCCCCTTTTACAAGTTATGTGCTTGAAAGCTCTCATGTAAGTTATGTGGCTCTGGCAGGTAGTATTTCATCCTACAAAGTCTACATCAAACTGGTGGTACGTCATAGAGGTAGCCCCTCGTAGTGCAAGGACGTATGAAGGCTACCATGTGCCAATCACAACGACATCAATGGAGGAGATCAGAGAAGATGCTCAATCAGAAGCCGCTGCGGTGGTGCCAGACGAGCATCAAGATGCTACTACTCTATATGGGGTGCATGCAGAGGAGCTACAAAATGAAACAGAGGATATGTGTTTAAACGGAGAGCTCTATATAGATATAGGAAGTTATGCTGAGTTATGCGAGGATGAGAGAGAGATCTCTTAAAGCCACAAATATTGTATTTGAACAATTTTGCTCCGTGCTGTAAAAGCTCTAGCTCTCTAAGTAGCTTCCATGGTGTGTAACGCTCTTTTCTACTCGCGCTCACATCTTTTGATTGAAAATTCTGAGTTTTCGACTTGCCTCTTCTACCACTCGATTCATTGCGTCATTGTATTTATATGCGTCATTACGTCATTGTATTTAATGGTCTTTGCGTCATTGTCTACTCTATTCATTCAATATTAAGTTTAAATATTCGTGTGTTTAATGCAGGTATGGATGATGAGGAGTTTCTTTCTTCTTTGTCACCGCAGCAGAGACAGTGGTACGTGGAGCGTCATCGCTCTGGCGCATCATCGCGCGTTCCTACACCATCCGCATCTCCCTCTCTTTCGGAGCATTCGGCGCGCTCCGAAGCTTCGGCGTCGACGAGACGAGCGTCACACTCGTCTAGACACCGGCGCTCTAGTGGTGGCAGTGGCGGTTGTTGTGGGGATTCCGCCACCGATGCCTCCACACCACCTCGTGTTCGACGAGGCTCTTTACCCTCCCCTTCTTTGCCCGCCCCCACACCAGCCACAGCATCGCCGTCTATGCCAGGTTTTGCACGGCTGATTGTTCCTAGAAGCTACACACCTCTACCTACTCCGCCAGGAGCCACCCCACTCGACACTCCTCGCTTCGGCGCCCAGACGCCAATGGAGACACCTGACGTCCGTACCCCCATCGACACGCCGCTAGAGACCCCTGCCGGGACACCCAGGTTCACGCGTCACCGGCCAGAGGGCTTGCCTTACTCCGTCGACATCAGCGGCGGCATCATCATGGATGATGACGGCAAGAAGGTGATCTCGCGCATGCGTGGTCTTTGCTCTCAGCTGTTTAGACACTATATACTAAACAAATGGAGTGAAGTACCAAGTGATTTAAAAAACAGAGTCATCAGCATACTTCATGATGAGTTTCCCGTTCCAACACGGGATCAACGCTTCAATGAAGACCTGATGAAGATTCGAATGCGCGAATACTGCAAACACAAGCGTTCCGAAGTGCAAAAAGCAATCAAGAATGGGTGGAATAGGCCAGATTGGCTGGCCAAAGAAGATTGGAAGAATGCGAAGAAAGCAGCGCGCGAGAATCCCGACAAGTGGAAGCAACAAAAGGATGCAGCCAGAGCGCGAGTAGAGGCAGGGAGCTCGCACCACTTGGGGAGCGGTGGATGGGCATCATTTGAGGCCGATTTTGTAAGTCTTTTCACATTGCTCTTTATGCATGTTCGATAGTTTAGGGTTTATGAGTTTTTTAGTTCTAACATAATGAAATCTTTGTATGTTTTGACAGTGGTCGATGACAGGACGTGATCCCACACCGTACGAGCGCGAGTACGCAGGCAGGAAGGGCTTAAACGCCCTGATGGACATTCTCAGTTCTCGTGGCGGCATGGTTAGTATTAGGGTTTACTCTTTTTTATTTTTTGTATTGTTTTATAAATGTCGTTATATGTTTATATTTACTGAAAACTGTCTTATTGTCTTTTTTTGCAGAATCCGACAGATACGCCGCTTGGACGCGATGAGACGTCTGATTAGACGACGTCAGTTTAGCCGTAGCTAGATAGCATTAGTTTAGGGTTTCTCATAGCTTATGTATCATGAGACGGATTTTATACGTCTTTTTGAACCATGTATATTATTACATTTGTCACCGCAATTCCTTTTGCCAATCAATTCTTTATGCCTATGATGTTGTACAATTGTCATTATTACATTTGCCAATCAATTCAGTTTGTCTATGATGTGTACAATTGTCAATTTTGCAAACAATGCGTCTTGTGGGTGACTATTTTGGGTCTATTATTTACCTTTGCACTTTTTTTAAAAAGTGAATCAAGTACAATATGGTTGATGGGTGGCAGGGCATTCAATGCCCTGCCACCAAAAAAATATTCTCTCAGGCGTCGCTATAAGCGTCGCTATTTATGGCTCTGTAGCGTCGCTATATGCGTCGCTATACTCTTCTGTGAGAGCGTCGCTATCTGCGTCGCTATAGGCGTCGCTATGAGCGTCGCTATATAGCGACGCTCATAGCGACGTCTATAGCGACGCAGATAGCGACGCTCTCGTAGCGACGCTTTTAGCGACGGTTTTAGCGACGCCGGGGGTTATAAAAACCCAGTGTATTTCCGTCGCTAAGAGCGTCACAAGAGCACACAACCTCTTGTAGTGTCACTCTATGCCCTCGGAATCCCTAAAACTGTCAATTTCCAGTAGGGAACTAGGCCCAAACTAGAAAGTCTAAGGGTGCAAGTGGGAAGAGAAAGGAGGAGAGTAGAGGACTTGTCCCACATGCTCTCATTCTCTCTTGAGGGAGTAGGTTATATATATAAGAGTGAGTCTAGTATATATCATAAGACTGAGGACTGAGGCCTGGGCTTGGGCTTGGGCTTGGGCTTGGGAAAATGATCCCGATCTATCTTTTATACAAACCAACCCGTCCGTTTTAAGAGACACGTTTTTTATTTTCGAAAAATTTAGCCGCCCGCTCGCTCGCGTTTTTAATTTCCGGTTTGTTTTTTTTATTATTATTTTTTTTCCCAGAATTTTTTTTTCCTTTTTCTTTTTGGTGCAGAAAATACAGAAATTGAAAACGCAGATATGCAAAAATTGCAGAAAACGCAGATATGCAGAAATTTCAGAAAACGCAGAAATTGAACAAACGCAGATATGCAGAAAATTGAAAAACGCAGAAATGCAGAAATTGCAGAAAAAACGCAAAAATTGCAGAAAATGCAGAAATTGCAGAAAAAACGCAGAAATTGCAGAAAATGCAGAAATTGCAGAAAATTAAAAAAACGCAGGAATGCAGAAAATTGCAGAAATTGAAAACGCCGAACTTGAAAATGCAGAAATTGCGGAAATTGAAAAAATGCAGACAATAGCAGAAATTGAAACTTGACAGCAAATGCAGAAAACGCAAAAAACAGAAATCTCCACACACTCCTTCCCTGCCTTTCCTATGATAGAAATTGCACCACAAGGAAGCGTAAAGTGCTAACCGAGCTTAGTGTAGGGCATATCCCCGGCAGCGGCGCCAAAAATGTGCGCTCCTTGCCGCACTGTCGAAGCAAGGGACTTGCCAATACACCGTGTGCGAGCCACAAACGGCTCCAAGCACACAACAAGCCTAAACTAGCAAGCTCAAGAAAACAAAGGGTGTGTCACTCACCGCTCTACGCTCGCCTTCGTGGTGGATTCCTCGCCGCGATGAAGAAGAAGCTGCAGTCGTGCCGCGCTCAACCGCTTCGCCGCCGTCGTGCCTTCGTAATGCTCGATCGCACACACACTCTCCCTCTCTCTCTCTCTCTCACACACACACACAAGGAGGTGAAGAAGAAGAAGATGGAGATGGAGCAAGAGCACTCTTCAATTGCACAAATGAGAGAATGAGTAAAAATTAGGTTTAGTTGGCTTTTATAGGAGCTCACCCCATTCACACTTGGGCGCCCATGCTTAACCAACTAATCCTTTGAATGTCCAAGTTAAAGTGCGCCTCTCATCGACGATCACTCTACCTTTCCCTATTGGACCGACAAGCCCGGTACCTGACTCTACCAAATACATAATACGCGTCCATCGTAGGTGATGGGTGTCCGTGAGCCGTGAGGGTTAACATCCTACAACTGTTGATAAAACGCTGGTCATGCGTATTATTTTTACTTAAAATAGCATCAAACAAAGAATAAGATTCTATTTCAAACGCAACCGATTAGGACCATGCGACCTCTCAAAAACATGCAGCCTTGCAGCCTCATACATGGTGGCTGAGATTTTCCGAGGAAGCTGCTAGCATCAAACTAAGAACAGAATAATGTTTTGAATGTAGAACTATGCTTTTCCCAGGAAACTGCAAGCACACGCTTGGATAGCTCATAGTAGTGATTGTCATCTACTTCTCACTCACCTCTTCTACAAAACTATTCTGTGCAAGTGTCTACAAAATTATTATGTGCAAGCGTCTACAAAAATATTCTTTTGAATGAAGCTACACAAGTAGAAGCTCAATAGGGAACCTTCAACATCATCAAATTGCTAATACAAAGCTTCTTGAATCTGACAAAGTCTAACCAAAATATTCAAAACAATTAATACAAGAAAAGACTTATTTTCTTGTTTCTCTGAGAAAGCATCTCCTCTTCATGGTCGGTGTATGCGCCAAAATCTCAATTGTGGCTATCTTGAAATTGACTCTAAACAAAAGGTTTGCACCTTCAACATTAGCAGTGCTAGATGTTTGCAACTTAAATCCCTCTTGATCATAAGAAACTATTCTACATACATGATTTCAGTTTTTGATCCTAGTCCTATAGTTATGTCTTTTTAAGTCTATCTAAACAACGTGAATTTTTTATAGGTTCTCTATTCCCATTATGTGCAACTTGAAATTATGTTGATGGGTGGATCAATAATTTAATACTTATGATGTTGAAGGAAGGGTGGTTGTGCTTGATGATCTTGATTGCCGCACAATTATTTTCATTTAAGGCCCGATATTTGTACTTGTTTGATAGAAGTTATTGTCGTTGAAAAGAGAAGAGGCTTCAAATTGGAGCGTTACTATATATCTAGTCGTACTCGTAAATTGTTTAGAAGTTTAGAGCTAGTTTTTTTGTCTTAACACAATACTTGTTGTTGATTTTCTTAAGTCTTTAGTAAATGGGATGTAAGTTTAAGTTGATTCTATTTTTATAGTTGCACCACAAGAAACTGCACACAACATGGCTGTCATACCTCAAACAAGGGCGGCTACGTTTGGAATAGAATTTTGTTCTTAGTTTGATGCTCGCAGTTGCTTGGGAAAAGAAGAGCCACCATGTATGAGGCTGCAAGGCTCCATGTTTGTGAGAGGTCGTATGGTCCTAAGCGAGTGCGTTCGAAACAGAATCCTGTTTTTAGTTTGATGATCCTATTTTAAGCAAAAACAATTCGCTTGTGCCAAATACCAGAATTACATATGAAAAATATTTTTGTCACCTATGTTTTGATCTTTGGTGATTATTAAATCATGCATCCACTTTAAGTGATGCATTGCTTTTGTACATAGTCTCTATGCTCTTCTGAAGATCCATGAGACCAAACAAGAATAGCTCAACACGATCCTTGTGGATCGATAGAATAAGGGATCAACAAACATGCGAATAATCACATCAAATATTCATGTTATGTTTGTAGTATACTTGCAAGATTGTACTTATGGATACCTTAATTTGTTTACACCCACTACTACAAGTTTCCTCTTTCATAAATTCTTCGTTATTCAATACCTATATATATATCATGTTGTTGTTGATTGGTTCTTTCATGGTGCGTGATCTTGCATGCAATAGGTTTGAGCGTCAATCTTGTTCTTAATCATGATCTCAATAAGCTCATTAATTTCATTCTCAATGTCAATTGCCATCTGATTCTCATCATAACTTGTTGGAGCTATATATGGTGCACTCTACTCCTCTTGGTTTCACCTATACATATATATCTTGTCCTCAATGTCGATCAATCCACAATAACCTCCTTGTTTAAAGTACCACACATATCACATTTATTTTTCTTATTGTGACTCCATTTTCTTTCACCAGTTCATGACTGTAATTGTTACTGTTCAATTTCCTTGTATAATCTCATTTTCCATGCATCGTGAAATTAGTTTTGCAAGGTGAGAAGAGATGAGAGTTTTTTGTGCCACGGATGTTATTGCAACTTGTACTGCTTACACTAGGCTAGAAGCTTCTGGCTCATAGCGTTACCATGATCATATAGTGCAACCCCATTCATGCAACAGAGGAACATCAAGAACAAGCCGACATAGAGTTGGTGGGAAACTTTTCCAGAATATACGGACATAGAGACATGCAGTATCTGTAGGTAAATAAAGACATAACAAAGGGGCAAGCATATGCCATCATTGTTATTGTTAGTTAGTAGTACTCACAATCAACCACGATATAACAAAGCTAATTCGACCTTGTTTGTGATTCTAAATTTGAAGGTGGAAAAACCCTACAAAATATTCTAAAGAAGTTGTGTAAAAATCTTAGAATTTAGTCACTTTCGCTCTGTAATTTCTCATACGTAGGTTTGCCAAGCTTTGGGAAAAATTATTTTTTGGATGTATTTTTGGTACGCAAGTAGGTCCCCTCCTATTTCAGAAAAAATAAAACTATTGCCTGTTAAGAACAAGAAATGAGCAAGTAGTAGGGGGTACAGGCTAGGGAAAACTCCAAAAGTGAAAGGAATCTTGGAAGATGCCCATGAACGTGGACGCGGTTGTGAGAATCGGCAGGCACAATACTCAGGCCATCCGGTTGAGGGTAGTGAGGCAAGTGGCAAATCAGCGAATGCTAGAGGGGAAGTGAGGGGAGGCAATGGATGCTAGGCGAGGAAGGGGACAAATGGCGAGCAGTAGGGTAGGGGAGAAGCAAAACATTGTTTATATAGAGAGAGAGAATTGCACTGGAGGCAAACATTTGCGCATGGTTGAGTGGTTAGCAGTGAGATTTTGTTATTGTAGGTGAGGTTGTGAGATGGATTTGCACATATAAAAACAAGATTTTGTAGTCGAGTGCATGGAGCCTCAAACTTTGCCTGCAAAGGAGTCTCGATTCGAGGCAATATGAATTGAAAGCTGCCAGTAGGTGTGTCGTACAAAATTATGTATATAAAGGTCACTTTATGGCATTTTATTCATTCATTCGATCAGTAGCGGAGGAAAAAGGGTCTAGTCAATATGAATCACTGGAGGACAAGTCTTGGCATGAATAAGAAGGTTATGGTGAAGATGATGGTGGCACTAGCGCTTCATGTGTGCACAACACAGGCGGTGCTTCCAGCCCAGACACAGCCGATGCCGCTGCAGGGTGCGTTTTATCTATTATTCTTTTGAATTTATGGCTGCAAGACTATTGACGCTGTTGCAATAATTATTTGTTAACGCTACGTACTGTGTCTAATTGCGTGGAATTTACGAGTACAGAGCCGCGCCTGGCCTGCATTGGTAAACTGCGCTTTATTCTTCCCGGTTGCAGGCAGGCCGATATGGATGACGGCCTTCCACCTGATCCCGCCACCAGGGCCGGGTGCCTGCCTCTCCCTGATACACCACGGGTGCAGCTGCAGTGCTTGAAGTTCTTCGTGTGCTCACCTAATCTGGATTGTGACCTCCTAGTCGAAAACCTGCGTCCACTTACTGCCCTCGTCCCCACGGCCTCCTCCCCCGATGACCACCACCACCAACAACACTACTCCCATCCCTACCGGGCCCCCGATTCCAGTTGAGCGCCTGCGCCCGCCAAAGTCGGCCGTTTGCAGATCCCGTACATGAAACCCATTACCGCGCCCCTTTGTGCCACCATCCATGGGCGGGGCTCATGCGGCTTTCTGCTTAGTCTTTACCACGCCAGTGCATATGCTGCAAACATCTATTGGTAGACACGTTTGCGACCGCAGGGCATTAACTGTGGCAGGATCGGGGGAGTTTACACCCACCTCGTTCCCGTTGATCCAAGTAATCTCTCTCTCTCTCTCTCTCTCTCTCTCTCTCTCTCTCTAGTCCCTCCCCTCATGCAGAAAACACGTTCGAACCTTGGATTTTGTGTGGGCTCGTATTTTCCCAATCTAGATACAAGTTTCCAGTTCTTTGCGCTTTCAAGTCCACTATTGAAGTTAGTCCTGATAAAAAAATACTTGATGCAGGTGAGGGTCTCTGCCTAATCTATTCTGGCACCACTGAAGAAGCACACAAACACTTGTGCGAAAACTCCACCCACGGCTAAGCTAGCTACTGTCGGTCACCGTCACCCTTGTGACATCATCAACTAATTTTGTCACATTGAAGACTACATGCAATATATTAACTTCTTCATCTAATTCGAATACATTCGTTAGTTTCTTTCGGACGAATATTTCTTTGGTTTTTAGAGTCTAGTCTTTCCGTAAACATTGATCCGTAACATGTGTTGAAAATACAAAAAGGAATGGATTTAGAGCTTGGACTAACATCTTGTTTTTTTTATAGAAATCATAAGCATATCTTGATAGCTTCTCACACATACTCGAATATAGGAAAAACATTTTCTTTTGATCTTATGAAATACAATCAATCATGCGATTGTAATCAATTTGAACTAGTACTATGCATATCAAATACTCCTCTATCCTTGTCTCTTTTTATTAATGCCAACCTTCACAAATAAACCTTATTCAAGGCATGATTCTAGTAATGTAGGCTTTTTAACTATTGGTGTATGACGTCATCCGAAGTAGCTCGTCAACTTATGACGGAGAAATGATAGTTTCATTTCACCATTGTGTTACTACACACACACACACACACACACACACACACACACACACACACACACACACACACACACACACATAGAGACCATCTACATATTATCACGTGTTCTTACAAAATGGGTAGCCCTAGCCATGTATGCAAGTATGCATGAAGAAGACAAGATGACCCAAATCCATACTTTATCCATCAACATAGACACTTCAAATGAATTTCACCCATATCCAAAAGTCTGCACTACAATAGTCTTCACCAATCTCACAGAGTTATCTTAGCCCATTTTCCTTTGCCAATTTCCAACACATAGCTTAGAATAAGTGAAGCAGATAGGCTTTGCTAAGTGAAACAGATATGCATTTCTTAGTAGTCTTTACAAACTATCAAAAATTAATTATAAAGGCACCAATAAATTGATAACCCAATACTGAGCTTTGAGACTCCAAACATTGCACTAGTAGATTTTGGAGTGTTTGGTGCTAGCTTTTGGAGCGCTTCTGAGAGAAGTGATTTTGGGGCTCTACCTTTGGGCAACACTTGTACTATTTATAAGATCCCCTGGGACCTCACTTTTCAAATAATCTAGACACAAAGTCCGAGAGCAAAGGACCCCTATGGCATAATAATAAAGAAATACCAAAAGGGGCACCAAGGCCAGTGCATTTGGGCATTGAACTCTGCTGTGCCATGTTGACTCTCTCTCTCTCTCTGTCTCTCTCTCTCTCTCTCTCTCTCTCTCTCTCTCTCATAAACTTAAATGATTTTGTAGTTGTTGTTCATGTGTTGCTATTGATTTCTTGCTTGGAGTTTCCAAGCGTATAAAAGTGGTATCAAAGCTCAACAATATTCTTCTTTTACAAAGGCTCCGATTCCTTCTATAGCACAAATGGGTTCACGAGAAGAATCTCACGGAGACAATACCTCTCAGTGGGGAGGTGAAAAAAAAGTTGAAGATTGTCATGGGAAATGAAGAAATCAATGAAGATTTAGGCCAATGTTTTGGCAGGGAACTATGCTAGAACAAAGTACAAACATGTTGGAATTAGGGTTGCAAGAAAATACACATAGCTTGGAGAAGATGAAGGAAGCTCAAGGCACACGTTAGAGAGTATAGTACTTGGTGTGCAATGGAAAGATAGATAGGCCTAGAGTGATAGGGATATATACAATGCAATGAGGGAAAAAATACCGCAGTGGTCCTAAGTGTCTTCCCACATATAAATACCACATGCATATAGTAGCAAATCTCCCCTTGGGTGATGCGGTGAACGAGAGCTCGCACATAGAGTAAAGGGAAGTGCCATGCCTTGAGGACATGGTCAGTCCACAAAGAGGAGTAAGCCCAAAGCTTTGTGGAAAGCTTCAAACTTCTCACGAGAAAATGCCTTTGTGAAAATATCTGCAAGGTTGTCCTGTGTTGGCACATAAGCCAAGCTGATCTCGCGTGCTGAGAGCCTCTCCTTGACATAGTGGTAATGCACCTCAATGTGCTTTGTGCGAGCATGAAAAAATGAGTTCAGCCAATGTGCTCTGAGTGTCAGTGTAGATAGTGTTGGTAGTGTCCGATCCAACACCCAAATCATCTATAAGACGTCTGAGCCATATACACTCAATTGTACCTATGAACACTGCGTACTCATCCTCACAACTAGAAGTGGCCATAGTAGGTTGCTTCTTGCTCAACCATGATATGCATGAGGTGCTAAGCATGAAACAAAAACCACTTGTGGACACTCATGTGTCAAAACAACCAGCCCAATCTGAGTCCAAAAACGCATGTAAGTCTAGCAGCAATGATCCCCCCTTGGGGTAAAACAAGCCACAATATAAAGTACCACTCAAGTGGCAAATAATCCTCTTGACAGAACGAATGCTTAGACCCTGGGCCATATATGCATAAATTTGCTAACTTGTGAGACTGAAAATTGAATATCCAGCCTCGTGTTGCATACACAAATGAGGGATCCAACAGTAATTTGGTAAAAAGTGACATCTGCAGGATCATCAGCATCATGAAGACTCAATTCCAAACCTGTTTCCATGGGAGTCTCAATGTATCTATGTAACTTTTTTGACACATGGCAATACCATCATCACACTACAATATGTCTCGCATTTGGTCGAGTGATTAGAGAATCATCCACATAACGAACCACAATGAGAAGGACACTACCCTCACGCTTTACATACAATGAGCTTTCGGCTAGACTGTTACGAAATCCTTGTTTGACCAAATGAGTGTCAGGCTTGTCATACCAACAACGAGGAGATTGCTTCAACCCATACAACGCTTTGTTACGTTTGCACACCTTATCCTCTTGTCCTTTCTTGACAAAACCACAAGGATGCGTTATGTAAACTTTCTCAAATGTGTCACCATTCAAGAAAGCAGTAACAATGTCTGATTGCTATACATGTTGGGGTATAGGCGACTGTGCCTTGCCCGGCGCCGAGAGTCTGGGCGCCCCCACTGACTTGTATACCTTATACATAGCATAAGTGTATAGACGGCTGCTCACTCTTTGAGTCTCACCACCCATATTTGTGTGTCGTGTGTCTCCTTCTCTCTCTCACTCTTTGTCTATGGTGCTCTCCTATCCCCTTCAATTGGGATCAGAGCGATAGGTGTGAGAGCGTAGATGAACGGCTTCGCGATGAACTCGTCGGCTATGGCGGAGAGGTCACAGATCTAAGCAAAGAAATAGAGGAGGCTTGTGGACATCCATACAAAGGCTTGCAGGAGAGCTCCTAGGAGCTTCCTAGTGTTCACAAATCAGTCCACAGTTCCTATACAGATCAACCCACTGTGTACAACATCTTCCCTCTTCTCGGCAAGCTTTGCAACGGCTACATCGACGACAGATTGGATCTTGGAGCTTCGGTAGACATGGAAGCATTGTGAGATTGATACATTCAGCTCAGGCATCGAGGTGGGCATTAGGAGAAATATGAACCTTGCATGGGCCTTGTAAGGAATCCTAATTTTTAGGGATTAAGGCTAATATTGTGTGGGGTTTAGGGGGCAAGGGCATTGAAGAAGGTAGTTTTGAGTAGGCTTTTCTAGCCTTTTTTTTAGACAAATGTAGGATGTGGACCTAAAGGGTTGCTTTCTCTCTCTAGCTTTTTTTAAAGTGAAGGAAGCATAGGGGTGTGTCCACATCAGCAATTCCGTGGGTCAAAAAGAGTCAAAATTTGACTTTTTTTTAAAATTTTCATTTTTATTTGTTTTTTACTTAAAACTCCCTCCCAACATATATACATATCCAAAAATCATTTTTTGACCCATTTTTTAACCCACAAGCTTGGAAAGTGCATTTTTTCAAAAATCTTTTCCCCCAAAAAGTAATAAACATTTTGTTCTCTGATCCTCCTCCCTCCTCCCTCCTCTCTCCCTCTCCCTCTCCTCTCCCTCTCTGCCCCTACCTTCCTCCTCCTCCCCAATCTCTCCCTCCCCTCCCTCCCTCCTTCTCTCCTCCCATCCTGCTCGGCCTCTCTACCCTTCCCCCTCTATCTTTTCATCATTTGCTTCCTCACGCAACAGCTTCCATGGTGCTCACGGACATCACAAATGGTTTGCTTCCACCACCACGTACTCCGCACACCAAAAGCATACATATTCGCTTACCCACGGCATTTGCACCGAAGACCACTAGTGAAGGTGCTCAAAGGTCATCACAGGAACGTCGCACCGCTTGTGAGACCAATGTTGACATTTGGGTGGATGGCCATTTGTACCCTTACGATCCTATAAGCCGCTTCCATCCACCGTTTAATAGCCTTTCCACATTTCTTCAATTTCTTGGGAGGGGAGAAGCAGGCTTGTTAGGCTATTGCAAGCGGCTGTGTATGGGTGCAGGTGCTTCTTTGCATATGTGGATGCACGAATGTCAAGCTCTTCACCTCAAGACGACAGCATCACAAGAGAGTGTTGCCTCTTCGGAGAGGGTAGTTAAAAGTCTTGAACAACAAATGCAAGAAAAGGAGTCCCACATCGAGAAGCTTACCAACACCATCACATACTTGAAAGAAACACCCCTTGGTGCAAGGGAACGCAAACGCCCGTATTCATCCATTGAAACTCTTGCACATTCCGGAGGAGCACGCAAACAACGAGTTACAGCCACAAGGTGAATTGGTTCTTTACTTGCATGCTGCATTCTTACTTTACACTATTTTCTAACATTTATATTTATTTGTTGCTAGAAACTTCATCCAGGAGGCATGCAGTGGAACAAGCCAAGATAATCGAGTCAACATTCTCACTAGTTGTCTCAATACCGAGGACGTTATTTCTATCTTACAATCACCTGGAGGTAAGCACATTAAGGATGCAGTCACCAAGGACCTTATGCGTAAATTAAGAAATGTGGTTAAGAAATCAGCACCAAAGCCTATCAGTCTATTTTTCAACTCCTAAAGGATGCCCTCAAAGAACATGGCATTGTGGAAAACCTATTTCCCGTTCCTCACAAGGTCAAGCTCGCAAAGAAGGCCACAAACGAAGATGTGTTCTCCCGCATTGGGACATACCTACACATTGAGGACACAATGCCAACTTCCCTTTATGCTTCGTGCGCAACAAAGACAAGGGGAAAAGGTAAGAAACAATCCATAAGACCTTAGAATAAGGGCTTTCTTTACACAATGTGGAAAAATATTTTCGTGGATCTTAGACGGCTTCAAGAAGCCATGCTTAGATTTTACGAGTTACCTGAAGAAGGTGACACACTTTACTTTTTTCTTTGGTATTATTCTTTTCATAGAAGCTGAAGTTTAAGGTCTTAGCACTATTTATTTTGTAGTGCTTGGCACAAAAGTCGCTTTTGTGCTGAAACTCGATGAGTGTCAAATAGTGAAAGGCCGAAGGTTAGAGAGGCTAAGTGTCACTCTAATGAACAAGGCCCTTCTACGAACCAAGCGAAGGGATTCAGTCGAGCCATATCCCACCCTATCTTTTAGCGTGCAATCAGAGAAAGACATTTGGTGGTTGGGTGCTATTGAGGTGCCCAAAGAGACCAATGGAGTACTTTCGTGGATTTTTGAGAGAACTCCATGGATCACAGAAGTAATACACTCCCAAATTGCAGGTCAGAAGTTGGAGATTGAGGGCTAGTTTGGTAGTTATGATGTGGAGTGGCACTTAGGTGGGGATTTGAAGACCATAAAGTGTTTGCTTGGCTGCAAACAAGGGGCTTCTTCTCTCATGCCTTGTCCATTTTGCACTCGAGGGTACAAACCTAATGGACAAAAATCACATAAGAGCACTGCAAAGGCTAGTTACATGCTTCCATGGCAAGGGCATGGAGAACAAGGGTTAGATTTTCATGATGTCGGAGATGAAGGTAGAGAATGGGAAGCGTCTATTCTGAGATGTCCCATGCTCAATGCCCCAGACCGTGATCAAAAGGACCACACTTGGAATCCAATCTTTCGATTTCCTCTATCAAATGTACATTTTTGTACATTACACGCATTCATGCGTATTTTTGATAGGCTATTGAAGCTCCACATTGACTATGCTTTCACAATGAAACCGTTGGAAAAGTCCCAGGAAGCGATCGAAAGAGTGGAGGTACTCTTGAATTCCATTGGCTGTCATGGTGGAAATGTGTCTATAGTTGCTGCAAAGAACACAGGGGAGGCCCATGAAATTGCTCAACAAGTGTCAATGAGTGGACAAAAAGCTAGACACTTTTTGAAGAAAGTTTCCCAAGGAAAGCCAAGTCGATATGATGCTCAAAGCAGCTCCAACCAGCAGGCAGGTAACCTTTGGGAGCTTTGGAAGGAGTTATGCAAAGCTACTACTGACAATGATTCAAATGGCGAGCTTGCAAACAAGCGCAAGCAAGTTTGGGCCCATTTTGATAAAATGGTCAAGCTTATGAGCCTTAACAGCACAACAGAAGAACAACGGCAATCATTTCAAGAAGCTTTGGCGGATTTTACCAAGGTCTTCACCCTTTCTTGGGGTGAAAATAACATCACACATTACATGGTAAGTCATTCATGGTGTATTCATTACAAGGGATTGTTTTTATTTACTAATGTGGATCGTTTACTCATGTGAACAACATATCTTGTTTGCGCATGGTGCATTTTTTATGCACAAGTATGGATTGCTTGAAATTTTTAGCACTCAAGGCATGGAGAAGTCCCATTATCGAGCAAGGGGATTGTACTTCAAAAATACTCGACATGGTGGTGGAATGGTGCAATCCAATTATTTGGAGGAGATGTTCAACAGGTTTTTTCGCACAACATTTGCTCGTAAGCTCAGAATGGAGTGTGCGTGACAATCCAAGATTGCTATTGAAGTGCGCAAATGGAGTCATCAAGAGCATAGCAACAAGTGGCAAATGTCGCAAGGTCCCACCAAGCATGCTGCATGGCGGCGATGCAGAGTGCGACAAGGATCAAAGTGGATACTGCGCGAGTCACTAAACGTGAACGTAGGGTCCAACTCTTAGTGACATGTTTATTTAAAAAATAATACTTCTTTTAAAAAAATTAGTGTGAACAGGGCCCTTTGTAAATGGGCCCTTATAAATATTGCATGCTCTTATAAATCAATCATTTCTTAATAACAGGTGAGCTCTTACCAACGAAATGGCGCGCACAAAACAAACCGCGAAAGAGCATCCGCCTGCCAACAAAAACACCCTCCAAGGATGTGAGAAGCCTTCATGGCTTAAAGGCACAAGAAAACGGCCACGAACACCTGGCCGTTCCAGGAACTCTTCTGGTAGTGGGCATGGTGGTAGGGCACGAGAGTCATCAAGGACTGTTGAATCTCCACCTCCTCAAGATATAACACCTAGAAAGAGAATGAAGCAATGTGCCCATCGCTGGAGAGAAGCAGAGGGCCAGCAAACATCAGAGTCCGATAGGGAGCAGTCGTTGCGCCCCCAATCACAAGCAGGACCATCTAGGACTCGGGTGGTCAATACAGACACTGAATCAGAGAGTGAGCCACCATGGCTGCGAGAAAACATACCGCGCACACACCGGGTGGCCGTTGGGGGGAAGACATTGCCTCAAGGCAAGGGAGCTCTCCCCACACAACAAGATCGGCAACCAAGGGAAGAGGAAGAATCAGAACAGGCTGCAGAACCAGCCCCTAAGCATGTAAACAGACGCAAGTCTAAGTTTTTCAATAAGCCTTCATGCCGCCCGCCAGCAAATGTGCAAGTGCCCCCAAGACAACCGCAGCGGCGCCAAAAAATAGCAAGGGCATTTGCAAAAATCCGCCACTACCAGAAGACGACAGAGCTCTTGATTCGACGCGCCCCCTTTGCTCGCACTATGAAGGAAGTGCTTCAAAGCTATGGAAATCAGTATAGAATGCAAGCAATAGCGCTGGAGGCTAGTCAAGAAGCTGCAGAGGCCCACATCATTTCAGTGTTGGAAGATACCAACCTATGTGCCATTCATGCAAAGCGAGTGACAATACAGCCAAAAGATATGCAGCTTGCACGACGATTGCGACGAGACTTCGAGCATTAGCCGAAGTTACCTCTCTTTTTGTATTGCACACCCTTATCTTTGTAATGATTTGACTTTCCAATGACAATATGATCAACAGTTGTGTCTACTCTGTCTATTATCTTTGTAATTTCAAGTTCTGTATGTAATTGTAGTCAATTTCAGTAAATTTGTGCATTTTAAGTAACCTTAGGGGTAGATAAGCCTACAAGGGGCAGAAAAAGGCCTGGCCACAAGGGCGCGCAAATGGCCCATCCAAAACTGATGGATGGGCCATTTGCGCGCCCTTGTGGCCAGGCCTTTTTCTGCCCCTTGTAGGCTTATCTACCCCCAAGGGTACTTAAAATAACCAAATTTACTAAAACCTATTGGTTTTGCATCAATATTTTATATGGATCCTTATGGACATCTTTTTTTGGTCATTTCAAGCTTTGAATTCCTTATAGGATATCAAAACAAATAACATATTGTGAAACCAAGTGTCCAATGAAAATTTGACTTTTTGGTGCAATAGTGTAGTAGGTAGAGCTAAAGCAAGTGATAGTTTCCTGGAAACTTCATTTCATAATTGATTTGAGCTTTTCTAGTGTCCTTGAGTGTGAACATATACTGGAATTGCCATAAAAAGGTTGCATTTAAATGAATGATGCAAAACCAATCCATTGCAATAAATTTGTGCTTTTTAAGTACCCTAGGGGGTACATTGGCCTATAAGGGGCAAAAAAATGCCTGGCCACAAGGGCGCGCAAATGGCCCATCCAAAACTGATGGATGGGCCATTTGCGCGCCCTTGTGGCCAGGCATTTTTTGCCCCTTATAGGCTAATCTAACCCCCTAGGGTACTTAAAATAACCAAATTTACTAGAACCTATTGGTTTTGCATCAATATTTTATATGGATCCTTATGGACACCTTTTTTTGGTCATTTCAAGCTTTGAATTCCTTATAGGATATCAAAACAAATAACATATTGTGAAGCCAAGTGTCCAATGTAATTTGACTTTTTGGTGCAAGGGTGTAGTAGGTAGAGCTAAAGCAAGTGATAGTTTCCTAGAAACTTCATTTCATAATTGATTTGAGCTTTTCTAGTGTCCTTGAGTGTGAACATATACTGGAATTGCCATAAAAAGGTTGCATTTAAATGAATGATGCAAAACCAATCCATTGCAATAAATTTGTGCTTTTTAAGTACCCTAGGGGGTAGATTGGCCTATAAGGGGCAAAAAAATGTCTGGCCACAAGGGCGCGCAAATGGCCATCCAAAACTGATGGATGGGCCATTTGCGCGCCCTTGTGGCCAGGCATTTTTTGCCCCTTATAGGCTAATCTAACCCCCTAGGGTACTTAAAAATCACAATTATACTCAAATTGATTGCAATTACATACCTTGAAATAACAAAGTCAAAAAACAATTCATATCACCAATTGAAACAATTTTCAAGATTGACAAATCAGATTGAAAAGAATTTGCAATATAGAGAGACAATTTCAAATATTTTTTATTCCTTCTAGCACGGTGATTTTACATCATGTATCTGAGGAGTTCAGAATTTTTTTGACCATTTTCTGGCGCCTATTTTGCGCGTAAGGCAACTCCCCAGTCCAAAGGGACTACGCTATGGCATTTGGGTCAGTTGAGCCAATGGAAGCATGTATCCCTATCTGGGCAAGCACTTTACCACGAAAGCCAGTGCCAAACGCTGTGCATACAAGGGATCTACGCACTAGGAACACTTGATGCGCAGTTTGAGCAATGGTACTCAAACACAAAAACTTGCTCAAAGCTTTTAACGAGCAAGTCATAAAATGGGCTTGGGGAGTAATTCATTATGGATAATGGCCACATCGCCAGGGGGGAGTTGTCCGAGGTAATGCGCAAGGGAAGCTTGAGGTCCAAAGCCCGTCCGCTTGCCACCTGTCCTTGCAGCAAAATCATCAACCTCCACAACATCCTGTCATAAACCGATGAAGGTTGAGAAAAAAGACAACGAAGGATAAAATAGTAACATGAAAATTAGGATACAATTTACCTCCTGCTCCTTGTCATCCTCCTCCCTGTTGCCCTTTGCATCCAAGTCAATGGTCCCATGCACCACAGATACAAGCTTTGGATCATCAGATGGGAGGTTGCATAATGGCATAGGCATCCTAGCAGCCTCAACCTTGGCTTGCGTGGCTTGGAAATCTTCATCAGCCACGTGCAACTGCTCTGCTTCCAGGACCTCCGCACATACAACTGCAATAGTGTCAGCAACAGAGTCCCCATCTGGCAAGAGCTTGCTTTCTAGGGCATCTGGCGTATTGTCTAAGGGACATTTGCTGCTGTTGCATAGCACGCTCAAGCATTCATCCATGCGCAGGCCAAATGCTTTTTCCAAATCATGCAGCAACACAAACTCCTCCCCATCCACTAACACTAAGGAGAAGCGGCTAATTTCTACCTTTGGGATAGCCACATCCGTTAGTGGGAGTGGCACTGGAGTGTCACTAGGGCCAGCCGCAACTATGGATTTCTCAACCACTTCCTCAAGACCCCTAGGGTACTCGAGCTGGTGTGCTTTTCCTTCCGCTGCAGGGTTCATGGGGATAACCTGCTGCTCCTTGGTGTCCTTGATAAAGGACCCAACTTGAAGGTGTGGTAAGCGGAGCTCCTCAAAATCAGGTTCCTCGCTCACCAAGAAGATAAATGTTGCGAGCCGAGAAAGGTACTCCACCCCCAACTTGCGCTTCTTGAGCGCTGACACCCCAGGGGCTTGCTCGTCCAAGTGATGGCCTGCATTGGTTGCAATTTCTTGGAATCGTTGCAACCGCTTGGCGAATGGGCGATCACCTTTGTGTATATAGCGCAAAAGATCGCAAGGCACCCAGATCCCTGCATGTGGGGGGATAGATACAGAATATTTTATGATGTGCTCCTCCATGAACGCAGAAATCTCCTCCAATGCATCCATGTGAAGGGCAACTGTGGCGTCAAGGTCAGGGAGACGAGTAAAAAAGGTGTGGAGGTCCAACTTCCCTTTGTATTTGGTGTCCTCAAGGAAGAGGATGAAGCGTGACAAAGGGGTGGATGTGGGTACAGATCCATGTTTAGCTTGGGGTGTGGATAGAGAGTGGAGGAGCTCAGGATTTGCAAAAGTGAAAATAGTGAATGAGTTAGGTGGCCCCCCTTTTATAATGTACCCTTTTTTTAAGACATTAAAAAAAAAGGCACTTTCACCAAAAAATGATTTCTCATCCCAATGCAAAAAATTATATTCAAAGGCATGATTTGTCGAAGCAAATCATGTTGATTACAGCGAGGATCAATATGAAAATTGCAAGAGTTACAAAGTTATAAGATCGATAGCATAGTTCCATCTATCCCCCAGTCCTCCTCGACCTTCAATTTGTCTTCCATTCTCTTCCCAATCTGCGGACATTCATTACAATAAGCATCTAATGATTGACAAACCATGATGTATTGAAAATGTGGTGGAAGGATTCTCACCTTGTGACCTTGTAAACGAAATTGTGCTTGTTGAAGGGCCTCAAAACCCATAATAACCAAATGTTCTCGAACATTACTGAGAGTCCAATGCTTGTTCACTTGGACTGCCTCCAAAGCATCGTTGGACATCTTCACTGCAATGTCAAAGCTTGCAATAGCGCCGTCTACACTCTATAAGGGAGTCCACACTCCAAGCTTGCACATCCAACGATCATAGTGAAATCGTATGTACAAGGAGGTGCGGGATTTCAAATAGCGCATTCCAATACCTGAAGCTCCAACCTTACAACGGTACCGGTCCCCGTTGTGCATGCCCTCCACAAAACCCCAGTCCTCTTCTAAAAGCCTTCCTAATTCCTCGTAATGCGCATCTTTACATACAAGCATTGTGGTAGTCTCCACAAATCCAAACTCTTTAAAAATGTGCACAAAACAATGCATAGGCAAACACCAGCTCAAGCCCACAGTCCTAGAAGCTTTAGAGTATTTCAAAGAGTTTTGGACATCCATTATCATCTTTTGCTTGAAAGATGCTACCGACCACAAATCTGGGACCGGCCACTCCATACTTAATAAGGAAGTTACTTTGATGGGTTCAAGCGTTCCAAATGCTTGTGTAGAAGTAGGGACAATATAGGAGTGAGAATAGAAGAAAATCCTTCTTTGAACCAGTTTGGTTGGGCAAAGATGCGGGAACATTATTGCTCCAATATCGCATGTATAGCATTGAATGTGCCGGAGAGACTATGTAGTGGCTGCTCCTCCACCAACGTGGATGGAAATATGACTATAAATGCATGACAAATGTTAAGTATGAATCCATAATAACATTACACTGTGATTTCACACCTAGGTTTGTATTCTCAAAACATGTACTTACAATGTGTTGGAAATCGAGGTGGTTGTTGCAAGTGCATGGTTGACATTGAGAAAACATGTTGTACAATGGCTATGGTCCCCTTGTCTTTGCGGTTCTTGAAGCCAAGGAGCTTTCCTTTCAAATGAAGATCCAAGTTTGCACGATTCCGCACACGATGAGGGCCAACAGCAGATGGTTGCATGTATACCCAAGCACCTTTGGTGAACTCTTGTGGCACCCACTCATCATCTACACCTCTAGTGTTGTGGCATGCAAGTGCTGTGACCTCATCCTTTGGTCGCCTTTGCGAAGTAGAGTTGGCCATGGTTGAGCAAAGCAAACTAGGAGGAGGAGAAGAACCTTGCTTGTTGCTACAATGTAGTTGTGATAAAGTGATATGAGAAAATGGTCAACCCTTGTGGCAATGGGAGAAGAAGGTGGACAACCCTTGCTTGGTGTGGCACTGGGAGGAGAAGGTGGATAAGCCTTGCTTGGTGTGGCAATGGAAGGTGGTAGGGGAGGAGAGAGGAGCTTCCTTGCTGCAGCAATGGAGATGGTGTAAAGAGAGAGAGTGTTGGAGTAGAGGATGAGTGTGATGGTTGCAACCAAGGAGGGGTTGGAAAAGGGGTTCTAGAGAGACAAAATCCCTTTTTGCCTAATAACTAATTTTGGGGGAGCTCTGGATAGCAACAAAATATTTTTTTAAAATTTTGAATTTTAGGGTTTTTGGATGCACGTTTTGACTTTTTGAGATAAAAAAATGCTTTTTTGACCATAAAATAGTTTTAGGGGGGTTTTCAGAAGATGAAATTTGAGTTTTCAAATTTTTGAAAAATTTCAAATTTTTGGGATTTTTTCAAAACCGGATCAAAAAGGAGGGAAGTTGGAGGTTCCATATGCCCCCCCCCCCCCCACCCCCCCCACCCCACCTTCTCACTAGGTAAGAGTCCATTTAAAAAGTGTAAGACTACTTTGTCCCCCTACATTTTTGAGGGCATAGAGTGTGTCCACCACCCTCTTCTCATTAGCTAGCCTCTAATTAACCTTAATCCCAAAGGGCCCCTAGAGGGTTCATATTTTTCCTAATGGAAGTGAGTTTGAGCCTTTCTATGAGCTCAAAGAAGCACAGAAGAAAGTCGTTCAGTTTTTGGCAGTTTTACAGCAGTCTACTATTTTGCTCATAACTTGAGCTACAAAGCTCTGATTCCAAAACTTTTTGCTTCAAAACGGAGCTGGCTTCAAGCTCTACGACTTTGTAGAAGGAATTATTTTCTGATTTGGAGTGTAGCTGGGTCTGAAATTAAAAACACAGAGACTGTTTTTCAGAAAATTTTTGGGCTCTGTTGTCTTCTTTGCTGCAGACAGCTTACCCGTGCACACTGCAGGTAGCAGGCACATATGAGGTGTTACAAGATCGGGTTTGACTCCTAGATATAGGTTGAGTCTAGTACTCCCACAGGTGTTGCCAGTTTGCAGTTGAGTAGTTCTTCTGCAGTGTTGTGGCTTGCATACATGGTCTTTGAGCGGGTAATGCTCTATGTATGCTTATGTGGTGAGCAATATATCTTGTGAGCAAGTGCAGAGGTTGGTTGTGGATGACATGTACGGTCACCTGTGGTACTCTTTGTGAGCATTTGTTGGACACAGGTTTGCAGAGCTTATGCATGTAAGTTGAGTATAGTTTGATGTGCATTGATTGCTCATTGTATTGAGCTTGTAGGACAATTAATGTTATTTTGTGTTGTAGCCATTGTGCGTCCTAACTCTGGCGAAATTTTCCCAGGAGTTTTATGCGCATCATTTATGAAATCTAGGTAGAGATTGCGGGTTGCACTCAGCATTTGCGTGCGGTGTTCTCTACGGGTGGGAGATTTGTGCGTGTGTATGCATCGATATCGCACAGTGTGGGCTTGGTGATTAGCTCACGGTTTGACAGGCGTACAATTATCTTGGCACACTCACAGGAGTGAATTTTGTGTTATGCTTGTGTGGCTACGAGCTAGGTAGCCCGATTTGAGTCATATTGACTTGTAATTTTGTGCAAGGTTTTGCACGGTTATTGGAGCAATTTTGCATCAGGTTTTGAGCCATATTTGCAGACTTTTGTTGATGCGATTCGAGCCAGTTTATGGCTGATTTGGTTGACATTTGCTACTCATTGTTGGTTGCTCTTTTGCGAGCATTATGGCTGTTTTTTCATTTGACTTCTAGCGTTATGGTCTGACATAGTTTGATGGTGCAGATTTTGTTGCTTGGAAGGAGCATATGCTTGTTGCATTGGCGGATTTGGGGTAGGATAAACCCTTGCATGGTTTATCGGCGAAGCCCAAGTCTATGCGTGATGATGATTGGCATGATCTTGATGAGTTAGACATTGATGAAGGAAATTTGGAATGGCGGCCTCTACACCAAAACAAACTCCATTGCACCACAAGGGAAATGAGATGAGGGCACCACCTAGTCTTGGAAGCGTGGACTAGGACCGCTACACACAGAGAGAGAGAGAGAGAGAGAGAGAGAGAGAGAGAGAGAGAGAGAGAGAGAGAGAGATCACTATGAATGAAGCATTAACCTTAATGTGTGTACAAGGAATGGATAACTTTAAACACTCCCAACACAAATAGCATGTAGATTACCAAACAACCACTCAAGGATTAGCCAAGATCCCGTCAAGCACTCTCACACACATATAAAAGATTTCTCTTAATTAACATAAATAAGAGGAGGGTAGGTTACTAGCATGAAACAATTTGCACTCTAGAATGTGCAAGAATAGGGTGAATGAATGAGCTTATGGGCTCATGGTGAGTGATACAAAGACTCAATGGGGCTGAGGGAGGTTTGAAATTACAAAGGGGAAGGCCTCTTTATATAGGAAAGAGAGTGATTAGGAGTGAGGTTAAGATCCAAGTGTAATTTGTACAAATGAAGCTTGATTAGGGACATTCAACCAATGAAGAAGCTCCTTCCAAGTGATTTGTTGACCAATTAGCTCCATCATCACTTGTGTTGTCTTCACTCCTTCCTCCATAGCTTGAGTCCAAGAGCTTCCTTATTTTAAAATGTAAAGAATCTACATAAAATCAATACATATCTAGTAATAATAGAAAGGGGTTGAAGAGAACTTATGAATTACAACAAGATTAAGCATGACTTGAGAGGTGATTAGAAGAGGAATTTTGATGGGTTTTTGAGCTTGAGAGAGAAGAGGAAGGAGAGGAGGGTGAGAAGACTAATGGCTGATTTTTAGAGAAGGTCTCAATGTGGAAAAGGAAAGGTGTGTGTGTGTAAAGGTAGAGGGGGGTGGTCTCCACCACAGTTGAAAAAACTGGCGTCCGCCATTTTGGTCATATCTCCTAGACCGTAGATGCAAAAATTATTAAAAAAATATGGCCAGAATCTCCAGCTCATCAGCTACAACTTTGATGAAGACAACTTTTCTTGGATCGGAGTGGAAGTATTTTTTAAAAATTCAGCAAAATCATGTGTCTGGTTCCTTCCTTTACCAAGCCTTCCACTTGGGTCCCATTTGTTTGAATCATCATATGGCTCCAAAGCCATGATGATATGAGCCACTCATGAACCTTGAATCATGGGTGCATGGCTCCACAACCACATCATATCTTTTCTTTTCACATTTACATATTTTCCCTTCCCTTTACCACTAGGTTCTCCCTCTACCTTTCACCTCTAGTGAACTAGTCAAGAAAAAATTCCTATCAAATCATTTTTTTTAAAAAAAAATTCCAAGAGGTTGTTCTCACTCTTTCTTTTATTGTAAACCTCTAGAAGCAAAGAAAACCAACAAAATATGATAAAAAAAATTTTGTGATAGGCTCGGATCATAGCCCCCCCAAACCTGGCTAGGGGTATTTATGCCTCTAGCCTACTTCCTTTGATCTTGAGCTGACCTTATCCTGATGTGATAAGGCTTTAGACGTCATCCATTTGTCCTGGTCTTGTGCACTTTACCATCAATGTCTTGAAGTCTGTAAGAGCCATTTTTGAACTTTTTGGTGACCAAGAACGGGCCTTCCCATCGAAAAAGAAACTTTCCATCCTTACGAGTGTCGAAGCGATTGTCATATCGAAGCACCAGAGATCCCTTTTTGATGTCTTTGGATGCTAGCTTTTTGTTGAACTTTTCTCTGCGCTTCTCTGCTTCTTGAGAATAGTGGTTGATGGCTTCTTCACGATCCAATTGCAGCCTCTCTAGATCCATGATCCTTTGATGTACTTTCTCCTTTTGAGAGCCTACCTGGCTACCCAATATTCGAAGACTTGTTAACTTCACTTCAATGGGTAAAAGCACCTCCTTTCCATAAACCAAATGAAAGGGTGTGTACCCTAATGTGGTTTTGAAGGAGGTTCTATAGGCCCATAGAGCTCCATTCAGGTGTTTGTCCCAATCTTGGCGCCTGGCATGTACCTGTTTGGTGAGAATTTTGCAAATGATTCCATTTACCTTTTCCACCAAACCATTGCACTGAGGGTAGTAAGGAGTAGAGTGTTGATGCTGAATATTTAGCTTCTTCATGAGTTCTCCTACCAAGTCTGCTCTAAACCCTGGTCCTCTATCAGATAGTATTTCAAGAGGGGTGCCAAACCGGCAACAGATGTGGTCAAAGATGAACTGACTCACATCCTTAGCAGTAATTCTATTGGTCGGCATAGCCTCAGCCCATCTAGTCATGTAGTCTACTCCCATGATGATGTACTCTTTACCTGACTGAGTGCGTGGTAGAGGCCCTATGGCATCAATTCCCCACTTCTCAAAGGGCCCATATACCTTTATTGGGTTCTGAGGTTCAGCTATGAGCCATCGTGGTCCTGCTTTCTGACATTCATCACATGTTTGACACCAGTATTTGACATCACGATGAAGATTGGCCAAGTAAACCCAGCTTGTAGAACCTTTCTACTAGTGACGTCGTGTGCAAAGTGTCCTCTGCACATATCATCATGACAAGCTTTTAAAATCTCTTCAATTTCACTCTTCAAAGGCACTCTCCTAAGCACACCATCCTTACCAAGACAATACAAGTCATCATTTACTATGCGATACCTGGTAGCCTTCCTAGTTAACCATTGCCTTTCCCCTGCATTCAAGTGTTTAGGAGCCTCTCCTTGCTCCAGAATGTGCATAATATCTTCCAAGTCCTCCTTGCCTTGCTGAAGTGGAAGTTTGATGGCCACTGCTCCCACTATTGGCTCATTTAACTTTGATGATGCTAGGTGGTCTGCATCCTTGTTCTGGTCTCTTGGCACATGATGTACTTGTGCCTCCCTAAATCTCCTCATAAGAGCTTTAGCTTCTCTCATTTTAGTAGAGAGACGGGCATTTTTGCAAGCCCATGTACCTTGCATTTGCCTTACCAAAAGCATGGAGTCACCAAAAGGGTTTAATCTCTTAATTGAATTATCGAGGCACCAACAAAGGCCATGAATTAGAGCATGATATTCTGCTTCATTGTTGGAGTGGACATCTTCTAGAGTGATCCCTTCACCATGGATCCTCTCTCCCAATGGAGATAAGACCACGATGCCTGCAGCTGCCTTATCCTTGGTTCTCTTGTATGCTCCATCAAAGTAGAGGCTATAAGCATTGACCAAAGCCTTTGGAGCTGGAGGTGGTGGAAGTTCCTTTCTCTTCAAATGGAAAACTTTTTCATAGCACTTGTTTGTTAAAATGTCGGCTAAGCATGCTCGAGTTGTTCTTTCAGCCTGTATTGTATAATCAAACTCTTGAAGTCGCACCACCCACTTTGCTATTTTGTCAGAGATTTCCATATGTTGTAGTGCATAGGGAAACATATCCTCCACAGTGATAATTACAAACCTCTTCGGCAGCAAGTATGGCCGAAACTTGGTTACCGCAAACATGAGAGCTAACACTGCTGTTCCATTAGGGTGTAGGCCTTCTCTGTGTTTTCCATGAGGCGGCTAGCAAAATACACAGGCCTCATAAAGGATGCTTTTGGATCTTTTTGTAGGAGGGCAGTACCAATGGCCTCTTCTCCCACACTAGGGTTTACAAAGAATGTTTCTTCCCAACAAGGTTGGAGGATTACAGGGAGTGACCCTAAAAATTTTTTAATCTCTCTAAGATGCCCATCACTTTCTTCACTCCAAACAAGCGTCTCTTGACGAGTCAGCTGTTGTAGAGGAAATATCACTTGGGAGAGTAAGTGTATGAATCTACTCAAATATCTTAGCTTTTGCAAGAAAGAGATTAATTGTTTGATGGAAGTTGGGGAAGGTAGATTTAGCAATGTTTCTATCTTTTCAGGATCTACCTCGATTCCATCAATGGACACTACATGCCCTAATAGTGTAACCTTGCTTTTCCCAATGTGACATTTGTCCTTGTTTAGTTGTCCACCAGCTTAGCTAAACGAGTAAATCCTTCATCAATCTTGCCGAGATGCATACTTTTGGAGCTATAAATACAAAAGTCATCTATGAAAACCCTTATGGACTTACCAAAGTAAGGTTGGAAGACCATGTTCATGAATCGTTGAAAGGTGGCCGGAGCGTTGGTGAGACCAAAAGGCATGACTCGAAATGCAAAACATCCCCATGGTGTGATGAAAGTAGTCTTTTTCTGGTCCTCCTCTGCAATGCGTATTTGAAAGTAGCCAGAGTAGCCATCACACACTGTGTATCTCTCATGGCCTGCTACTTCATTTAGAATCTCATCTTGAAATGGGAGAGGGAAGTGGTCCCTCTTTGTTGCAGCATTTAGTGGCTTGTAATCCACGCACACTCGCCATTTACCATTCTTCTTTGGCCTCACCACTACTGGGGAGAGCCATTCTGAATCTTCTACTGGGTATATGAATCCTGCTTCTAAGAGTCTCTTCACCTCGGACAACAGTGCATTTTGTTGCAAAACTCCTAATCTTCTTAGTTTTTGTACTACTGGCTTGCTCCCTTCTTTTAGATGGATATGATGCTTCACTGCAGTGACACCTGTAATGTGAGTGTAATCAGAAATGAACAATGATGCATGCTTCTTGAGAACATTTACATAACCCTCCTTTTCTTCTTCCTTTATATCCTTGGATAACATCTCCTCTAGGGTGGCATCCCACACATTCTCCATTTGGATCCTTGGGTTGTCTTCTGATGAGGTAGTTTCCTTTATGGTGACGCCCATGACTTCGAGAGTGCTATCACTCTCTTCACTTGAACTCTCTTCCTCGTCCATGGATGAGGAGCATCCACTTGAGCTCCACTCTTTAGCTGACGTCTCTAGTTCAAGGTTCTCTTGTCGCCCATTCTTCAAGTTATAAACCACCTTCCGACTATGGCCACCCATGCGAGGCCTCAACTCCAAGTCTCCTGTTGCCCAATCTTGCCTAGCTCCTATACCCATGAGCCAAGGTCGTCCTAAAATAAGGGGGTATCCTTCTCCCTTTACTGGCATCACATAAGCATCAACCTCTGTAGTGATTCCAAAAACAGAAACTCTCAAAGCTTTCACTACACCCACACAAGTGACAGAGACATTATTGGCCATTTTTGCCCTAAAGTTTGATGATTCCATTACCTCTAAACCCAATTGGTGCATTAGCTTTTCTGTCATGACACAAACCTCTGCTCCACTGTCAATGTATGTTTTTGGAATCCGTTGTCCCTTGATTTGAGCCTCCACCAAAGGCACTATATCCTTGAGACCATATGCTTTGATTACACTTACTAGCTTACTTCGCTTTGCCCTCGTGCTCACCATTTTTGACCATTGTCGTCGAAGCTTTGGGGAGATATGAAGTAGTTGTGGCCAAGTAATCTTTGGTCCTTGAGAACTCACATCAGCTGTTAAGTCATAAGGTTGTGTCCGAGATCCCATAGGGAAATGAGAGATGTCAATTTGAGACCTAGTACGGGTCTTTCTCTTCTTGGCTTCATCTTTAGTTGCCCGAGATGTACTTGCTTCATTGCTTGCATCCTTGCTTGTTTCTTTACCTACTTCATCTTGGACACGCACACGTTTGATAGGCATTGTAGCCACTTCATCTATCTTCATCTTCCCTTTAGCTATTTCTTCCTGGTTGCTTCTACCCTTGAGGACCTCCTCCATCCTTATGATGCTCACATTTGGTTGAGTAGCAGGGGCTTGAGATTGAGCACGAGGTGGCTGCAAAATTTGAGGTTGCGGTTGCTCTTGTGCTTGAGCTCTAGCACGGGGAGGACTTACTTGTTGTCGAGGACCTCTGACAGGATAGTCATATCTTCTAGGATGACAGGGTAGTCATATCTTCTAGGATAAGGGCAATTATACATGCCGTGGCCATTTTCCCCACAATTGTAACACAACATTTCCCTTGCTTGACGTCGCATTGGTGGCCGATTCCCACCATTTCCTTCAATAGGCCTTCTTGCACCCTGCACAAGATTTACTCTCAACCCCTCTAGCTGGTTTGTGAGATTGTTTATTTGTTGGATCATATCTTCTTGTTGACCTCTATTGAGGTCTGGTGCATTAGGCACATTTGGAGGTATGTGAGAAGCTTCCATAGTTGTGATATTGCCTCCCAAAGCTAGCTGGCCAGCTTGGGCTTGATAGAGAATCTTTCTATTCTTTTCCCTAGCAATTCTTAAGGCATCTTCAAAAGCATTTGGAAATTTGCTCTTTACCTTCTCCCTTAGCAAGGGGTACAAACCTGAGATAAATCGATCCTTTTGGAGGCAATTGGGAGCTCGCTCACCAGGGTTTAGTGAGTCTGACCATTGCCCCCAAAGTTTCAGAAAACCTTCCTCATAGGTTGCATAACCATGAGGGTCAACTTGATGAAGGGCCAGAAGCCGTTGCCATATTTCTTCTGCCGAATTGGCTCGTTGAAATCTTCGTAGGAAAGCCGCCTTCAATCCCTCCCAATCAATTCTTTGGGTTGGATCTAGAGCCTGGAACCATACCCTAGCTTCTTCTTTGAGCACCAAAGGAAAAGCTCTCAATTTCAATGCTTCGTCATCCCTCCCAGAGACAAGGAAAGCCATCTCCAAGTTATCCAAAAAATCCCCAGCATTTTCCCCACTACGCCCAAAAAAATTTGGGAAAGCCATCATAAAAATGGGTTGCCTTCCTCTCAATACAGCACAAAGATGAAAACGTCTAGGCCCAAATCATATCTTATTAAGGGTAGAATAAATGGATTGATAGATGCATTAATCTCAGCTAGACGACTAGGGCCTAGTAAGTTCCTTATGATGTTTTGGAACCTAAGCTTTGTGCTAGCTATTATATGCACAATTTGTCTAGCAAGAGGTTGGAAAGGTCCATATAAATCCCTATGATTCATGGAGTATGCTTAAAGCAAGATGAAGATGTGAACATCAAAAGATACATTATACTCCAAAATAGGAAATATTATAGGGTCAGGGGACAACAATATCTCTCTCAACCTCTCAGCTCCAAAATAGAAGACCAATCTTTGTTGGAAAAAAATCTTTCTATCAATGCGCACATTCACCCTAACATTCTGAACTGATTGAAAGTTGTAGAAAATGGGATTATTCATTGGTGCATTAAATACAAACTTCGATGAAGCACTTCATTGAAGTTGAGCTCTCTTGGATCCCACCATTTGAGAGATGCGAAGAATTTGCTCACCAGTGATTAGCCTAGCTTTGGTGTGACCATCTTCAGCTTTGTAGAGTTCATAGGGTTCGATGGCTACCCTCTCAACCACCTTGAGCCTTCTTGCTAGTAGTAGTTGGAGTGCATCACCATATGTAGCCTCTTGCCAATACCGCACCCCATTGATGTGTAGCTCCCCCTCCAAAAACTTGTTAATACCCGAGTGTGAGAGTGCTTTCACCACCTGAAGTCGAGGCTTCAAAGGAAGTGTCTTCACACTAGCCACAAAGCACTCAACACAATTTTTTGACCTAGGGACTTGATGACTACAAGATTTTCCTTGAAGCAAAGAAGGGTGTGTGTAGTTAACTCTCTTTACCCGCATACGTGCCGTTTGTCGATAAAGACGCTTCTTTTCTCGAGCTTCTTGGGGAGACCATAGTGGAAGTCTCGGAGAATTTGATGGATCTTCCTTCATAGGATTGACAGAGCGCTGCTTGAGAACTCCTCCGTGGGGGGACCAATTTATGACGAAGGAAATTTGGAATGGCGGCCTCTACACCAAAACAAACTCCATTGCGCCACAAGGGAAATGAGATGAGGGCACCACCTAGTCTTGGAAGCGTGGACTAGGACCGCTACACAAAGAGAGAGAGAGAGAGAGAGAGAGAGAGAGAGAGAGAGAGAGAGAGAGAGAGAGAGATCACTATGAATGAAGCATTAACCTTAATGTGTGTACAAGGAATGGATAACTTCAAACACTCCCAACACAAATAGCATGTAGATTACCAAACAACCACTCAAGGATTAGCCAAGATCACGTCAAGCACTCTCACACACATATAAAAGATTTCTCTTAATTAACATAAATAAGAGGAGGGTAGGTTACTAGCATGAAACAATTTGCACTCTAGAATGTGTAAGAATAGAGTGAATGAATGAGCTTATGGGCTCATGGTGAGTGATACAAATACTCAATGGGGCTGAGGGAGGCTTGAAATTACAAAGGGGAAGGCCTCTTTATATAGGAAAGAGAGTGATTAGGAGTGAGGTTAAGATCCAAGTGTAATTTGTACAAATGAAGCTTGATTAGGGACATTCAACCAATGAAGAAGCTCCTTCCAAGTGATTTGTTGACCAATTAGCTCCATCATCACTTGTGTTGTCTTCACTCCTTCCTCCATAGCTTGAGTCCAAGAGCTTCCTTATTTTAAAATGTAAAGAATCTACATAAAATCAATACATATCTAGTAATAATAGAAAGGGGTTGAATGAGAACTTATGAATTACAACAAGATTAAGCATGACTTGAGAGGTGATTAGAAGAGGAATTTTGATGGGTTTTTGAGCTTGAGAGAGAAGAGGAAGGAGAGGAGGGTGAGAAGACTAATGGCTGATTTTTAGAGAAGGTCTCAATGTGGAAAAGGAAGGGTGTGTGTGTGTAAAGGTAGAGGGGGTGGTCTCCACGACAGTTGAAAAAATTGGCGTCCGCCATTTTGGCCATATCTCCTAGACCGTAGATGCAAAAATTATAAAAAAAATATGGCCAAAATTTCCAGCTCATCAGCTACAACTTTGATGAAGACAACTTTTCTTGGATCGGAGTGGAAGTATTTTTTAAAAATTTAGCAAAATCATGTGTCTGGTTCCTTCCTTTACCAAGTCTTCCACTTGGGTCCCATTTGTTTGAATCATCATATGGCTCCAAAGCCATGATGATATGAGCCACTCATGACCCTTGAATCATGGGTGCATGGCTCCACAACCACATCATATCTTTTCTTTTCACATTTACATATTTTCCCTTCCCTTTACCACTAGGTTCTCCCTCTACCTTTCACCTCCGGTGAACTAGTCAAGAAAAAATTCCTATCAAATCATTTTTAAAAAAAATAAAATTCCAAGAGGTTGTTCTCACTCTTTCTTTTATTGTAAACCTCTAGAAGCAAGAAAAACCAAAAAAATATGATAAACAAAAATTTGTGATAGGCTCGGATCAACATGTCTACGATTCGTTTGCATCTAGTTGAGTCTGTTTACTGGCAGGTCTCGAGAGAGACCACAACTCATGCTTTATGGCAGAGTTTACATGCTATGTACGCGGCATCCATGTCTACACAGGAGTTTAGTCCCACTTCTATGTCCATGGGAGAGATTGGTCCCACACGCAAGTCTCGACGGCATAGAGACTTGACATGTTGTCATTGTGGACATAGAGGTCACATTAGGCGTCGATGTTTTTAGGCGCTTGAGACAACGAAGACGACAAATGTGTGATGCAGATTTGGGCATGACAGATGCTAGTGAGATCAGTACGGTGGTTACTAAGTATGCTTGTGACGGTGATGTCAGATTTACATCTAGCTTGTCTTGAGACGATCTTATGTCTGCGGATTGCATATCGGATTGCACATTGTCTTCACATTGGTTACTAGATTCAGATACTACTTTCCATGTCATGTCGCATCGTGAGTGGTTTAGCATGTTTTCTAGTGGGAGACTTGGTTGTGTGCACATGGATGATGGTGTTGTGTATGACATTGAGGGTGCAGGAGACGTATGTTTGTCTATGCCCAATGGTATGAGATTTACCCTGCGTCATGTGCGTTATGTGCTAGATCTGAGACGGTATTTGATCTCAGTCAGACAGTTACGGGATAGTGGATGTTGGGTATCGCTACTTGAGCAATCTTTTGCGTTGCATTTGGGTTTGCTAGTGATTGCGAGAGGTGCTAGAGTTGGCACATGGTACCCATTGCATGTAGTACTGGTGCGAGATGGTCGAGTCTCAATCTTGTTATAGCCATGCAAAGAGCGAGAGACCCGGAGAGTCTCTTTTGCTCATGGGTTGCAGGGTACTTTGCATGGAGTGCAGAGTAGTGAGCTCGTTGTGCACACAGTTGGGGCATGACTTGAGTAGTCACACAGAGAGGTGACAGAGTCAGACATGCATGCTTTGCTAGTCACTGAGAAAAGCAGAGAGTCAGTTGTGCGAGATACTTCTATGTAGGATAGACAGGTAGAGCGGTCTTTCTCTAGTGAGTCACGACAGGAGGACGTTGTGCAAGAGTCTATGGATACGGAGTTAGAGCATGAGAGCTCTAGTGAGTCATAGCAGTTTGAGTGGTCATGTTTGCAGTGGATGATTGCAGAGGAGGCTGAGATGTTAGCAATTATGCAGTGATTCCTTTCTATGCTCGACAATGAGCATGGGGATATAGTTGTGCAGGATATGTCTTCTAGCAGACACCTAGAGCAGCTGGTTTTCTCTGAGGTTGCACCACAGGTTGATGCGTCTTTTGCGGACAGTCAGGAGATGCATGTGGCTGACACGCCTTGTCAGTCATCGGTTGAGAACGGTTTTCTCTCGCCTTTTGTAGTCTTTAGACTAGGTTCTCTTGCTTAAAGGCACAATCGCCTTTAAGTGGGAGGTTGTTGGGGTATAGGTGCCTCTGCCTTGCCTAGTCGCCTAGAGTCTAGGCGCCCACTGACTTGTATACCTTATACATAGCATAAGTGTATAGGGGGCTACTCGCTCTTTGAGTCTCACCACCCATATCTCTGTGTCGTGTGTATCCTTCTCTCTCTCACTCTCCATCTATGGTGCTCTCCGATCCCCTTCAATACATCCTAACCAAAATAAGCTGCCAATGCACGTAGAAAATGCACACTAGTCATACGACAAGTGGGAGAAAAAGTCTCTTCATAATCTATGTCTTTTGCCTATGCAACCTTTTACAACAAGTCGAGACTTATGACGATCAATCTCACCATTCGGCTCGCATTTCAACTTGTAGACCCACTTTATACCAATGGCATTTTTCCTTGGAGGCAAATTACATAAAGTCCATGTGTCATTCTCTATAAGTGCATCATATTTTGATTGCATGATGGCAGCCATCCAATTTTCTAAATTCTGTGCTTCATAAAACATTTGAGGTTCGTCAACATCATGTGAGCTAGACATAACCAAAGCATAACAATCTGATGCATAAGATGCATGGCACGAACCTGAACAAGTACGACTAGACAAAAGTGCATCCAATTTACTGTCACGCAAAGTATGCACCAGTCATTTATGCATACCTCTAGTCTAAATGGAACCTCCATGATTTTTGCAAGGCAAGGAAAGCTAGAGCCTGAGAGTCCACCACCCAACCACCCATTATATAGCAAAGCCCTGAGCCCTTTGCCCTAGTTGGACTCCCCGTTCCACACCACCTAGCCCGGCCCTGCCCTTGTCTACTCCGGCCTTGCCGGTGTCTTGACATTACTCCCCCCTTAAGAAGAGTTTTCGTCCTCGAAAACAAAAGTGGGAAACTTCTTCTTAAGAACACTACTGTTTTCCCAAGTGGAACCTTCTTCAGGTTGTTCTTTCCACTTGATTAAGGCTTATTGACGTACCTGATGATGTGTACACAACTCATGATAATCAAGAACACGTCTAGGTTCATGCGGTAGGGTAGTAGGTTCAATGAAATCAACCAAAACCTGTTGGTCAATGGCATTGTCGTCCCCATGTAACCACTTATATAACAGCTTACATGAAACACCGGATGAATGCGAGAATGTGACGGTAGTAATAATTTGTAGGCACGATCACCTATTCGCTTGAGTATTTTGAAAGGCCCACAATATCGGGAAGATAATTTAGGTGTCGGCCCAGTTTTCAAACTTTTTGAATGTTTTGGAACACGTAAAAATACTTCCTCCCCTTCTATGAAGGTAACTTGCCGATGTTTCTCATCAGCGTACTTCTTATACCGATCCTGTGCTTGCTAGACATTCTGACGAGCAAGTTTTAGCATATCCATGTGGTCTTGGAGAAAATCATTAACCTGTTGGAGTTTTTTGGTTGCCAACCCCACTGTAACTGGTGACCTAGGTTGAGACCCGTACATGAGTATGAAAGGACTCAAACCTGTTGTGACATGCTTCGCACTGTTGTAGGCAAACTCGATAATAGGTAAGCATTCTTCCCAGTCTGACTGTTTTTTGCTGAGGTATGCTCTTAGTATATCCTCTAGCACCGTTCCGTTTGACCATCTATTTCTGGATGATCAGCTATACTGAGGTTTAGTTGTGTACCCAATCGTTTAAATACAGCTCTCCAAAAGTGGCTGTTAAACTTGAAATCACGGTCATTAACAATGTTACTTGAAAAACCATACAATTTGTATAGATTGTCCACAAATAACTTGGCTAATTTTGGTGTCTTAACCGTATCGGATTAAACTAACATAGTTTAGTCAACCTGTCTACGACCACCCGTACCAATTCATGACCTCGTACAGTGGATGGTAAACCCACAAGAAAATACTTAGACATGGTTTCCCATTTTCCATTGGGAATCTCCAAAGGATGTAAGAGTACTCCTCCTTTCAGGTGCTCTGCTTTGTTAACTTGACATTTTTGGCAATGCAAGACATAAGCTTGAACAAAGCCATGTATACCTAGCCAGTAAAATTATCGTCATACGAGAGCATAAGTTTTTATAATCCGCGGGTGCCCTGCACTTGAACTATCATGACATTCATAAAGAATTTGGGGTTGAATGTCTATGTCCATCGGTACATAAACTCTCCCCTTATGGAGTAGGTACCCATTGTCGATGGTAAAATGCTTCCATCGTTGTAGTTCATCACTTGATAAAGAAGAACTAGGTGTGGAGGTTAACTGTACACTACCGTCATTGGAGTGAGAAGGGTCCCTCTTTTGAACATGGATCCATACTTTGGAATATGCTTCGTGAACAATAGCGAATTGATCTCTCGCATTCGACTTAGAGCTTCTACCGATACATTGTATCGGCCTTTGCGATACCTTAGCTTGGCGTCATATTCCTAAAGGATCTCAACCCACCTGGCTTTTCGACCCTTTAAAACTGTTTGTTGTGTAAACCATTTGATGCTTTCATGGTCAAACACAATCTTAAACTGAGAACCATACAAATAATGCTGCCATGTTTTTAAGGCAAACACTATTGCATAGAGTACGCGTTCCTAAGAAGAATAGTTCTGTTGAGCTGCATCAAGCTTCTTGCTTTCAAATTCAATCAGTCGTCGGTCTTGTAACAGGACTGCTCCAATATCATGGTCACTGGCATCCGTTTCCAAAACGAATTGTTTCAAAGGATCTACAAGAGCCAGTATAGGAGTTGTAGCTAATGCATCCTTGAGCGTATAGAAACTGTCTTATTAAGCGGATTCCCACTAAAAAGCTTTACCTTTGCATTTTAGTTGATCTGTCATAGGAACAACAATTTGAGTATAGTTTTTAACGAACCTTCAGTAAAAACCTGCAAATCCTGAAAATATATGTAATTCTTCCAGATTTTTAGGAGGAGGCCATTTCCGGATGGTATCCACTTTGGATTGATCCATGTATAGCCCGTTGGCTGAAATAACATGCCCTAAATAATGAATTTTATCTTTTAGAAAATCACATTTAGATTCCTCGGCATATAACTTGTTTGTGCGTAACAACTCACACACGTGCCTAAGATGTTGTAAGTGTTCTTCTTCAGAAGCACTATAGACTAGGATGTCAACGAGGAAAACAATGACAAATTTGCCCAAACATGGCTTCAAGACACTATTCATAAGTGTCATGAATTTTGCAGGCGCATTGGTTAACCCAAAGGGCATCACCAAAAACTCGTAGTGTCCAAACCGTGTCCGGAATGCAGTTTTAGGTATATCGGCATATCGAATACAGACTTGGTGATATCCTGACCACAAGTCTATTTTTGTAAAAATGCAAGCATGAGTGAGCTTATCAAACAACTCATCTACTCTAGGCAATGGGTATTTGTTCTTAACCGCATTTAAGCCAGAGTGGTCTACGCACATGCACATACTGCCGTCCTTGTTCTTCACTAAGAGGATAGGCGAAGCCCATGCTGAAGAAATGGGTTGTATAAACCCTCTGCTAAGGGAGTCAGCAAGCTGACATTCCATAGTAGTAGCTTGTGGATAACTCATACGGTAAGGTGGTTTACTAACAGGTTTACAGTCTGCAACCATGTCAATGCTATGTTGTACTGATCGTGTCAGCAATAATCCTGATGGAAAATCATTAGGAAATACATCTTGAAATTCCTTTAATAATTTTATGTAATTAACTAGAAACGTTGGGTGTTTAGAATTAGCAATTGGTGGAATAGAGGAGAGAGAAGAATGCAACATTGAGGAATGCTCAACAGACTCAATGTTAGAAAGAAAATGAGATATTGAGTAACACAAGAAAACCTGATGATCTCTTTCATTATCAAAAACGAGCTGCATAAGCTCAGCGGTACAAATCAGTGGTGATGAAGGTATATCTTTTTCTCCTAAACAACAACACATGTGCGACATGGGATTCAAACATCAAGTATTGTGCCTTAGCTAACACTTCAGTGATGGTCCTAGCTATGCAACCACTCCCTACCAAGAAACCACATCCGCCCTTTCCATGTTCAAAACATGAAAATCCAAACTTGTAGAGTACCCTTGTACTTCCCAATGGAACAGCTCGACATTGAGTATCCCATATTTCAATATCATGTCCATTCATCATTGCTACCTTGTATGGGGTACTAGAGTTTGAGGTAGTTTGAGGTTTTCACCAATTCGTAATGATGAAAATGTGAGTAGCACCGTCATCGACCAAGCTGCGCCACCTTGTGCCTTTGCAGATATCCGTGCATACGTACCAACTCATGTGGTCCAAAGTTGGTTGCCACATGGAAGCTGCGAGACAGAATTCATGCACCACCTTAGTGTGTGTTACTTCCACTCTAGAGAATCTTGAGGAAGAATCAAGAGGCAGCACTTGCACCGTGTTCACTGCTTTCCTTCTTGCCCTGAGCAAGAGATTTCCCCTTGGGACAATCCTTTTTGCCATGACTCTTCCTAAACATTGAAAACATAATTTTTATTTCTTGGATTTATCAATGTCCTCAAGAGAGAGAGGACCCCTGGACCCCTTGGGTTTTTTAGATGCATCTGAATTGGCAACTAGAAATTTACTTTTATTGTGTCCATACTAAGTGCGTGTATTACCATGTATATTAGCAAGCACATGACTATATGTGTTTTTTCTTCTCATCAGGATCATCATGAATATATGCTTTCACTATGGAATTCTTGGGTCTGAACATACTTTCTTAATCTCGGGTGCAGACCTCGTATGAACCCCCATACTTGTAGAAAGGTATCTAAAAGACCTTCCAACATTGAGGATAATGTCCCCATAAAAAAATAAGCGCAAGAAAGTGAAGGAGAATATATTCAATGGAAGTTAATGGGTATTTGGCAGACATGGAAACATGTGTCCCAAGCCGTCCCAATTCTGATCGCCTCCGTTTGTAGGCAAAAATTCCGTGCTAAACATTGCTTCAAAAGTTGCCCAACTTTGTGGTATGATGTTCTTCTCCTTGAAGAGACATTCACCATCTGTTTTCCTTCTAGAGTTAGGCTCATTTGCAGAGCTCTGATCGCATCCAAAGTATGTCGTAAGGCGTGAATGCGATCCCACTTGCTACGAAAGATATTCACTACATCCTTATTGCGGTCCCGGTCTTCTCCCTTAAAAATTTGGTTTAGTGTTCTTTAATAATTCATCCACCTCTTTTGCAGTGAGAGTATGCAATGTATCAGCATTTGGGCCTTGTCGTAGATTAGAATGCCCTGCCATTGTGTGGCAACGTGCTCATGCATGTGCGTGTCAGCAAGACTCTTAGACTGCTGATGCATTGATTGAACTACTAATGTGGATAGTTTAGTAACATTTTCATTTAAAGCTTTAAAATTTTCATTCATGGCTGTCATACGTGTCTAAAGTGCACGAAATTCTTGAATATCGAGCAATTCATAAGTATCTTCACCTATCGTAGCGTCGCGGGTACTCTCCTTGAGAGGATCCGGCTACGTGCCATCATTGGCAAGATCAGGAGTACTTGCTCAAAATCGAATGTCATATTGATATCCGAATCCATGGCTACACAGTGCGATGGAAGGAGTACTAAAAAAAAATACCCGATATTGAGAGCACTCGCGAAGTATAATGAGCCTTGCTAAGTCCGTCAAAATGGAGAGTAGTCCAATGGAGAGTGATTTGAATTGTCTGCCATATATGAATTCCACACATGTTTTTGATAGCCGAATCAATTAGGCTTGAAAGCATAATTGATTTCACCAAAAAAATTGTACTGCAACTCTGCCAAATTGGTGGTCTTGAAATATTTGAGTTTCTGCGTAATACGTAGAAAATTTGTGTCAAAATGTGTGCCGGCTTCGTCGATGCCATCCTTTCCGGCCTTGCCGTACTCGCACGTGGAGTGGAGTAGGGGGGTGGGTACCCATTGTGGGTACCGCCCCTTATGCTTAATTTTTTTGTGTATGGCCACTACCCCTAAGGGGTTGGGCGCCCTCAAGTGGGAAATAAATGCAGCAAACGGCTATGTCCATGAGCGGGTAGCGCGCAGGTGCTTGGAACGCTTGGGGCAGACGATGCCATGCACAAGAAGCTTCAGCCCTGTGTGGAGAAACGCCAAGCAGGCCCTTGCGCCTCTGATGAGCCCGCGCGACGTCAGTTTGGTGCTCCTGCACTCGGCGGCCTTCCTTGCCAAGCTCGCGTGCCCACATGCTTCTTCTTCGTTGACTTCCTTAGCAAGGGGTGATCCCCACAGAATTGGACCACAACATGCAAGGCTTGTGTGGCTAGAAAGCACCACGCCTTCCCCTTTCCTAAAATAGGCACTTAGGTCTGATACCAGTGTAAGGCAAGGGAAGCTAGAGCCTGAGAGTCCACCACCCAACCACCCATTATATAGCAAATCCCCTGGCCCTTTTCCCTAGTTGGACTCCTCCTTCCACACCGCCTAGCCCGGCCCTGCCCTTGTCTAGTCCGGCCTTGCCGGTGTCCTGACAATTTTCCACATGTAATATCTAAGAATTAAAAACAATTTCGTCGCAAGGAAAAAAAGCAGAGGGAACAAGAGAGGACCGCTCCGAATAAGACAGAGTGCGAGCAGAGTGGAGATAACGCATGCTACATCGATTATGCACCAAGCTACGGATGAGCTATGGATACGCACAATATTCCCTATTTACATTGGGTTGAGACGTAGAGAGAAAGAGAGAGATGAGACAAGAGACACACCATATACGCTCCCAAAGAGTGATTCATGTTGAGGACAAGATACAACTATTGAGATGTAGAGAGAAAGAGAGAGAGGAGACAAGAGACACACCATATACGCTCCCAAAGACTGACTCATATTGAGGACAAGATACAAATATATAGGTAAGACCAAGTTGAGTAGAGTGAGCCATATATAGCTCCAACACCCCCACTCAAACAAAGGTCTCTAGCTTTGGATGAAAAACCCCTTGGGGAGTTCAAGGGAAAAACCCAAGCCCCTACACAATGTGAAAATATGAACCAGCGATGATGATGTGAAAGTGAATTGTGCATCTATGTACAAATATTCAAGTGACTCAGAGATCACAATGTGCAAATGTGGAGTGTGCATAGTGCATGGTACCTAAAATATTACAATGTGATATGTACAAAGCTATTACAATAGCAAAGAAGCTAATCTAGAAAGAGTGAGGCTGAAGCAACTCCAAGATCCAAGCGCAAGAGGATGAAACATACTTAATACCTGACATAATGGTAATGGACAGCAATGTGCTTTGAATTATTATGTTGAACTGAGTCTTTTGAAAGACTAATAGCACTTTGGTTGTCACACCGCAAGGGTGTGCTAGAAAGAGGAGAGTGACCAATATCAACCAGCATTTTTCAAAGACAAATCAACTCACGAGCTGTAAGTGATGCCGCAACATATTCTGACTCAGTCGTAGAAACTGCAACACAACGTTGTTTCTTGCTGGTCCAAGAAACAAGACAACCATTTATAAACAAGCAATTTCCACTAGTAGATCGCATAGATAAATGTGAGCTTGCCCAGTCTGCATCTGTGTAACCCAAAAGAGAAAGAGATTGCATAGAATCCGATGTGAGTTGTCATCAATGGACTAAACCAAAATCTGTAGTGCCTTTCAAGTATTTCAATACACGCTTTGCAGTAGACCAATGTTTAAGAGAAGGACATGCAAGATGTTGTCCAAGATAATTAGCAACAAACAGAATATTAGGACGAGTGTTCATGCCAACAAACTGAAGACATTCAATCAAGTTAGCATAAGGTTGATTTGTGACAAGTTGACCGCCATTGTCAGAACTGTTCTTTGTAGAGCTCGCAAGACAAGGTGTGTTGGCTGAATGTGCAGATTCCATACCAAATTTTTGAATAGTATCTGCAATAAACTTTGACTGTCAAAGGAATAAAATACCATTTATATGGTTCCGTTGGATTTGAATGCCAAGACACGAGTGAATCTCTCAAGATCCACCATATCAAATCCACATATATAATGAGCAAGAATCACAAAACTTCTACCTTGGCGTTTGATGTATAAGTTGGGGTCTGAAGAGCAAGAGATGAATCCTTTAGAGGTGAGAAAAAAATCAAATTTTGTATACCAGGCTCGCGAAGCTTGTTTGAGACCATATAGTGCCTTATGGAGTTGAGCAACAAGGTCTTCTTTACCTTGAATAACAAACCCTTCTGGTTGTTCCATATAAATTTTCTCTTCCAAGTCACCATTAAGAAAAGCAGTTCGCACATCCATTTGATGAGCTTCTAAATCAAATTGATCAGCAAATGCCAATAAAACTCAAACACTTGTAATAGGAAAAACTGGTGAAAAAGTCTCTTGATAATCAACACCACCTACTTGGGAGTAACCTTTTGCAACTAAACGCGCCTTGAACTTGTCAAAATATCCATCTACTTTTACTTTTGTCTTATACACCCACTTACATTTAATAGCTCTACGACCAGAAGGTAATTCAGTTACTATCCATGTACCTTTAGAGATAAGAGAATCGTACTCTGCTTCCATAGCCTCTTGCCATTGATCCTTTTGTGGTGAAGAAATAGCTTCATCATAAGTAACGGGATCTTCACAAGTAGAAAAAGCATTATCAGCAATATCGTCATTATAAACATGACATGAGCCATGTTCAAAATCAATAGGCAGATCAACAAAAATATCAATATCATCATTGGCAACATTCGGAATGGATGGTTGTGAAGAGGAAAGTTGCTCTATAAGAAGAGTTCCATCATCTGAAAGAAATGGAAAAGCCTTAAAGCAATGATTTAGTATCGTCAAAATCATCCATGGACCATGAGCCTCCCATAAGCTGTTCGTTAAAAGTAGCATCATGATTCACAATTACTTTCTTGGAGGAAGGGTTATATAATTTGTAGCCTTTGGAAGTGTCAGAATATCCAATCAAAATAACTTTAAAACCAGGAGCTTCAAGCTCTGTTCGTGTTTCTTTGGGAACATAAATATAAACAATACATCCAAAGGTTCGAAAATGAGATACAGAAGGAATGTCACCTGTCCATGCTATGATGGGTATCTTACAAGAGGGTGCAGTAGTAGGAGGATGATTCTGAATAAATACTATTGTCAAGGTAGCTTCAGCCAAGAAAACACGAGATAAGCCAGAATGAATTAGCATACGTCTTACAACATTGAGAATAGTGAGATTCTTTCTTTCAGCAACGCCGTTTTGTTGAGGCGAATATGGAATAGTGTGTTCATGATGAATTCCACTGTCAGCACAGTAACTCGAAAACTCTCAAGAAACATATTCGCCTCCATTGTCACTACGAAGCTTCTTAAGGCCACTACCAGTTTGAAGTTCCGTAGCCTTGTGGAATTGTTTGAAAACAGATAAGGCTTCAGATTTTTGTCTAAGTAGAAATACAGTTGTATACCTTGAGAAATCATCAATGAAAGTAATGAAGTAGAGATATTCTGATCTCGAAGAAGGTAGAGATCCACATATATCAGTTTGAACAAGATCCAATATGTCATGAGAATGAGTTGTATTTGAAAGAGGAAAGGGTTTACGATTGTGTTTCCCAAGAGCACAAAATTCACGAATTCCCATATGGGGATGGGCTTTAAGATTCATGCCATGAACAAGATCACGACGTTGAAGATCAAGGAGTTTTGACAAATCATCATGAACAAAACGGTGATGCCATTCTTTGCAATCATGATCACCTGGAGCAGTGACAACATATGTTACAGCATCGTTGAGAGAGAGTTCAAACAAATTACCGTTTCGAGGAGCAGTGGCTATAGTCTGTCTATCTTTCTCAATTCGGCATTTGGTATGATCAAATCCAACACACAGACCAAGATCAACAAGTCTAGCAACTGAAAGAAGATTACATTGAAGATGTGGTACATGTAATACTCCTCGCAAAATTCGAGTGGAAGAAGATAAGGTGCCAAGATATAAGTCTCCAATACCCTTTACTTGACAAGTAGTATCATTAGCAAGATGAACAACACGTTGAACTGGTAGTGGATGATAGTTATGGAGCCACTTAGACTGATATGTCATATTTTCTGTAGCACCAGAATCGAAAATAAAAAGTGATCCATCACGTACATGAAGTATTCTGTCTGGAGCAGCTGAACATAGGACGCAGCTTGTTTCTAGTACAATGTTGTTTCGATGTTCAGTAGCATATGCTCTATTACGAGCTGTGTCGAATCGACGCTTATAGCACATATGAGTGGGATGATCAGATGGTCCACAATATTCACAAGAAGAAGAAGAAGAGTCTCTAGATAAACCTGATTGTTCTGTGGTAATATTGTGTTCTTCATCATATTGACGTGCCCAACAATCATCTTCAGTATGGCCATTTCTGTTGCAGTAAGAACAGTGCTAATTAGGAAATTTGAGACGAGAGAAAATATTTCTGCGACGGCCACCTCTGCGGTTTCCTTGTTGCAATGGATGCCTTCAAGCATAAAAAGCACGTTCCATCTGTTGTGACTCAGTCTTCTCTTGTGAAATCATAGCTGTATAGTGACCAGCATTACGACGTTCTTGACGTTGAGAGTATTCAATTAAAGACATGCACGCTTGGTCGAAATCAAGACCATCTTTATTAGAGAGAATAGTAACAATGTTATCATAAGAAGAGTCCTTCACCGTATCAAGGAGAAGTGTAATCAGTTTCTTTTGTGGAACAGGATCACCGGCAGTAGCAAGTTGATTAATAATAGATTTGAACGATTCAATGTGTCCCGTCATGGTAGTGCCAACTCCATATTGTAACTTGTTAAGCAACCCTCTCAAATAAAGTATTTCTGTAATAGATTTCTTTTGAAAGTTTGCAATAAGGTACTTCCATACGTCGTGGGAAGTAGGCAGTTCATACATATCAAGCAAAAGGAAATCAGTAAGAGCAGAAAGAATATACCGACGAGCTGCTTTATCTCGTCATTGCCAATACATATAGGCAACATTCCAATCTTCAAATATAGGTCCTTCAGTACGAAGAACATTATCATTATCCGTATCCACACGCTGAGACGGACAAACACGATTTTCAAGAACAACATCAGAGAGTTCATCGCCTTCAAGAATTAACAACATCTTTGCTTTCCAACCTAGAAATCCTTGGCCTTGGAAAGGAGGAATAGAACGCTTGCCAGAAGGAAAGCCGTTGACGAGAATAGTCATAGCCATATCTTGTTGGGAGAAGACGTATAAGATAAGATCGCATAATCTGCACACCGTATATGGTGAAGGTCGCAATTGAGAATAAGAGAAATATGAAGACTACGTTCTGTCAACGATAAACGCAAGAAGAATGCTCAAGGAGCGTCGAAAGATGTGAGAGACGTCACCCAAAAAAGGCAGGGTAAATAAGACGTTAATAATAAAAGAGTTCTCAAAATAGAGTGGCGTGAGACGCGAGAGAGAGAGAGAGAGAGAGAGAGAGAGAGAGAGAGAGAGAGAGAGAGAGAGAGAGATAGAGAGAGAGAGAGAGAGAGAGAGAGAGAGAGAGTGCTTGTTGCATTAATACCTTCTTACAAATATGCCATGACCGATCAAAGTGAGATTAGTATTTGTTCAACATAGCTTGAGTAAATTTCACCACGACACATCACAAGAAAAGCCACCCCAATCACTGTCTTAAGGCCAGGGGATTCCTCTCCACCCTGTCGCCCTCTTACAATATGGGGATTTATGGCTAAATTGATGACAACACCCAGACACAAGCTATCAAGAACTAAAAATATCACCAAGACACTTACACATCATTGTTGTCCATTACTTCACGTTGGAAGAGAGACAAAGTATCCAAACTTAGTCCAAATCCACCCTCCTTGATTCAGCAAATGTTGGGCTTACACTAGTAGGAGGAATGATAGATTTTCCGCTCTCAATTGAATGATCTCTCTCTCTCTTACAATGGCATAGAGTTCCCGTGCTAATCACCCCTATTACAACACATGCACAAGCATACGACAATGAGCTTCCACTCAAGAGCTCCTTCTAGAGAGGTTCACTACAAGAGGCTATTCATATTAGCGACGCTCACACAGCGACGCTCAAAAAAAAAAAAGCCCAGCCGGCGTCGCTATGAGCGTCGCAAATTTACAAGTAAATTTACGACACTCATAGCGACGCCGGCTGGGCTAAAAAAAATAACAGAGAGCGCCCAAAAACTCAGATCTCAGATCTGCGATTTTCGGCGCCCTCAAGCAAGGAGCAGGTAACTCTCTCCCTCTCTCTCTCTCTCTCTCTCTCTCTCTTTCTTCTCCACACACACACACACACGAGGAGAGGAAGGAGATCCAAGTATGCTCCTTCCCTCTCCTCACTCTCATGTTCCCTTCCCCTCTTTCTCTCTCCCTCTCTCTCTCTCTCTCACACACACACACACACACATAGTGTTTTTGAGAGAGAGAGAGAGAGAGAGAGAGAGAGAAAGAGTACAAACATAAACAAAAACGCACACACACATACATAAACAAAGAATGCACACACACATTGAGAGAGGAAAAGAGAGAGAGAGCATGCATAAACAAAAAACGCAAACATTGAGAGAGGAAAAGAGAGAGAGAGAACATGCATAAACAAAAAACGCACACATTGAGAGAGGAAAAGAGAGAGAAAATATGCATAAACAAAAAAACGCACACACATTGAGAGAGAAAGAGAGAGAAACTAATTTAATGTCATAGGAAACTAATTAAAATTAAAAGACCTAAAGATCTAGCCGACGAGGAGTTGAACTCAAGACCTATTATTAAAGAGGGAAATGGCATAACCAATCTATCATACTTGGCATGGGTGATAGAAAGGTTATAACATTTATCTCTTTTTATTGGCACACACATCCACACACGCGCACACACACAAGAAGAAGAGAGTTATAACGTCGTAGGAAACTATCCTAAAAGACGTTAAGGATTAGGTTAGATGTAGACTTACGTTAAATTAGATTTAGGTTTATTTAAGTTAAATTAGATTAGATTTAGGTTTATTTTCAGTTAGATTTACGTTTATTTACGCTAGATTTAGATTTACGTTATATTAGATTAGATTTAGGTCTCCATAGACTGCGATGCCTGCATGAAGCGGGTGAAGAAAGCCCTCAATGGAATATAGGGTATTGCTGCCTTCACTCATGGTGGGCTTCGTCGATCCAAAAGTACTGGTGAAATGTCTTCAGAAGATAGGGAAGAAGGTGGATCTTCAGGGCGGCAAGAGTCACTACATCCCCGACAATGACCATCTAGACAACCTCTAGTCATTCAACAACAACTTCAAAGTTAGTAACAAGAGCAAGAACGGTCCAAAGGGCCAATTGCTGTCGTCAGATGTGGATGGAGATGAGGCAGCGTCACCGCCGGAAGTTAACTCTCACATCTTTAGTGATGAGAATGTCAACTCTTGCCGAGTTATGTGAAAAATTATGTGTTAAATCAGTTTTAAGGTTCTTATAATCCCTGTTAGTTTAGTTCTTTGTTTTTAATATAACATAATTTACGTTAGATTTAGATTTATGTTATATTAGATTAGACTTAGGTTTATTTAGGTTTACCCACACACACACACACACACACACACACACACACACACACAAGAAGAAGAGAGTTTTAACGTCGTAGGAAACTATCCCAAAAGACGTTAAAGATGAGGTTAGATGTAGACTTACGTTAAATTAGATTTAGGTTTATTTTTAGTTAGATTTACGTTTATTTAAATTTACGCTTATTTACGTTAGATCGAGTCCACACAAGAATTACTTACGGTTTAGGGTTTAGAGTTAGACAAACAGTGAAAAGATCTACTGTGAAAAGATGTTAAGATGCTGTGAAGTGCTACAGCTAGAGAAGAGGCAAAGGGGTTTTGTCCACTACATGCAGTATCATGTAGACGTGGGTCTGTAGATTTCTTGTACCCACAAATATAGGTATTGACCAATAAAGACGAGATTATAACCCGGTGGTTCTGATCTCCGTGCACCTCTAGACCGAGGTGTCCGGGGATTGGACATGACTAGAGAGAGAGAGAGAGAGAGAGAGAGAGAGAGAGAGAGAGAGAGAGAGAGAGAGAGAGATAAGATGAAGAATGCCAATAGAATATTAAATTTGTTGTTCAGGTTATAAGATTTTTATCCTCATTATGAGTAGTGACGAGGATGTGGACCGTCCAACCGAAACACCTATCTCTCAACGAGGGTCTTATGTCCTTGTAATCAATGCAAGCATGTTGTGCGACGGACAAGACGTGTTTCTTTGCAGCACGTTCGCGAATGTGGCGAGTTCGATCCATCTATTATAGATTGAGTTGTTGCCAATTATAACTCGTCAGACTCTGACGCTGGCCAACAAGCAGCAATCTTGCAACCCAATAGACGTGTTCGCAGGCGCTTTGGTCAAGCAGCATATGTGAGGCCACAAGATGTAGCCTCTGACAGCTCGGGGGATGATCATGCAGAGCACATTCCTTTATGCCTATGATGTTGTACAATTGTCATTATTACATTTGCCAATCAATTCATTTTGCCTATGATGTGTACAATTGTCAATTTTACGCTTGTCAATTTTGCAAACAGTGAGTCTTGTGTGTGACTATTTTGGGTCTATTATCTACCCTTGCACTTTTTTAAAAAAGTGAATCAAGTACAATATGGTTGATGGGTGGCAGGGCATTCAATGCCATGTCACCAAAAAAAAATTCTCTCGGGCGTCGCTATAACCGTCGCTATTTATGGCTCTGGAGCGTCGCTATAGACTTTTGTGTAAACGTCGCTATAACTGTCGCTATGAGCGTCTCTATATAGAGATGCTTATAGCGACGACTATAGCGTCGCATATAGGGACACTCTCGTAGCGACGGTTTTAGCGACGTCGGGGGTTATAAAAACCCATTGTATTTTCGTCGCTAACAGCGTCACAAGAGCACACAACCTCTTGTAGTGGTTGAGCTTGGCTTCTCAAGCTATAGCACACTGCTCTTGCTTATGGCTCTCCCTTTGTGCTAGCTACACCCTCCTTTTATAGCAATTTTGAAGGCTAGGGTTACTCTTCTAACCATGGTTGGGTTAGATTTTCAGCACTTATCTAATTTCTTTTGCTTGGAATTATCAAGAAGTTAGTGTGGATAGATGAAGAAGAGAGAGAGGAGAGAAGTGGAGGTGATAGGACTTTTCATAGTAGGTTAGTGTTATTAAATTAGTAAAGTTAGTTATTTTTATTGATTTACAAATGGAATTGGATATTTACAATGGGAGTATCCAAGTAGGATACAAATTAGGAAGAAAAAACTCTTAATAGATAAGAAAACATGGATTTCTTACAATGTTGATGCTCCAAGTGTCTTGAGTAGGGTCAATTTTGACGCTTGTTGACGGTCCACTAGCTTTGACGGAACGTTTTTTTCACTCTTGACCTTCCTTTGGGAGCCAAGGTAATTGAATATGAGTAATCAATCACCATGCTGCTGTCTTTCAAGAGAAGAGGCTGAATTTTATGGTTTTTTGATAGATATGGGTAATATGGATGAGGAAAAATGAGACTAGGTGGTCAATTTTGAAATGGAAGTGTGTGTAGGAAACATGAGTTCACCATGGTTTCTCTTATTCCTCAAGGTTTAGAAGAAGGTGAGTAGGGTGCAGAGAGGAGTGGTGAGAGAGGTGGGGATGATAAGTGGAGAGGTGTGTGTGAAAAAGGAAAATGATAAAGTGGAAGAGGGAGTGTGGCTGCATAGCATAGGCAAATTGGGGTCCACAAATAAAATCCTAGCTCATAGCTCGTAGCTCAAAAAAATATGAAAAAATTTGAGGTGAAATTTCAGCTCACGAGCTACAACTTTTGTTTGTATTACCTTTTCAATTCGGGGAGCATGTGATCTTTAAAAATTCAGCAAAACCGATTGTTTTTTCCACTGCACAAGGTCCTTGTCAGGTCCTTCTTTGGATGATTCTTTTGAATACCTCCAAGAGTGAGCTCCCCATGGTGCATGCATGCATTCCACATACCATTGACCTTATTTGGTAGGTCTATAATCGAAGATATTGTTGAGATCATGATATAAGTAAATAGTACAACTAAGAAAATCAAATATTGAGGGGTCTAAAAAAATATGTACATGTCAAATATAAATAATATAGGTGGAAAAAATATAAAGGGGTCAAAATAAATCTCTCTCATTATAAGTCTTCCATAAAAAGATGAATATTTTTGGTGTTCTAATGTATGAGAGTAAAAGAGAATAGATGTAGGAAGGAAAAATCACAATAGTGAAAAAATATACACATAAACAAAACTAGTTTTTTTGGATTTTTGTTGGGATGGAGTTACACCAAAACTAAGAGAAGCTTGCATGAAATTATTATTATATGGAATAAAGAGTATGCAAAATGGTAAGAAAAAATATGGCGATGGTGAGTCAATGTACATAGCATAAATAACACACCATAGGTAGAAATATTTAAATAAATGCCAAAATAATTATGAAAAATCCTTTTATTTAGGCCCTATATACAATGAAATATTTACACACAAATGGGCCATAATATACTTATATTTTTTATTTTTTTTATTTTTTTGGCTCAACTAGCCCAGTGACTAGCTAGCTTAGGGTTTTTAAGAAGATATGGGAAAAGTCCCCTAACTCACACACACCTATATACAACGAAATGGTAGGGATAGCCACAGTGTTTGGATGATTTTGGTAGGGTGGGTTAACTCACTATGGCAATTATGGAAAGCCAAAAAACGGCTATCAATAGCAATGTCTCTATGTAACTTTTCTAACACAAGGAAATATCTCCATCACATTGCTTAAACTCTACACCCAAGTAATGATGCAATAGCCTGAAATATTTCATCTTGAAAGTAGCATTCAAATTAGCCTTAACATTCAGCAATATGTCTCTCATTTGGTCCAATGATTAGCAAATCATCCACATAAAGAACCACAATGAGAAGTATATCACCCTCACACTGTACATACAATGTTGTTGGACTGTTACAAAATACTTGTTTGACCAAATGAGTGCCAACCTTCTCATACCAAGAACGAGAAGATTCCTTCAACTCATAGAACACTTTGTTACATATGCACACTTTATTCTCTTGTCCCTTCTTGCTAAAAGCGCGAGGCTACGTTACATAAACTTCCTCAAATATGACACCATTCAAGAAAGCAATAACAATGTCGGATTGATGTACATTGCAACCAAAATAAGATGCCAATGCACATAGAAAATGCACAGTAGTCATATGACAAATGAGTGGAAAAGTCTCTTCCTAACCTATTTCCTTTTTGTCGTGCATAACCTTTTACAACAAGTCGAGCCTTATGACGATCAATCTCACCATGCGGCTTGCATTTCAACTTGTAGACCCACTTTGTACCAATGGAATTTTTGCCATGAGGCAAATTACATAAATTCCATGTGTCATTTTCTATAAGTGCATCATATTGTGATTGCGTGGCAGCCATCCAATTTTCTAAATTCTGTGCTTCATAAAATGATTGGGGTTTCTCAACATTATGTGAGCTTGACATAAGCAAATCATAACAATTTGATGCATAAGAGGGATGGAAAGAACTTGAACAAGTATGACTAGACAAAGGTGCATCCAATTTACTTTCACGCAAAGTATGGACCAACCATTTAGGCATACCTCTAGCCTAAATGGAACCTCCATGATTTTCCACGTGGAATATCAAAGAATTAAAAAACAATTTCGTCATCGTGAGGAAAAAAAACAGTGGGAACAAGAGAGGACCGTGTCAAAGACGATAGAGTAGGAGAAAAGTGGAGACAACACATGATAAATCGATTATGCACCGTAGCTATGGATGTGCACAATATTCCCTATTTACATTGTATAAGGTCTTAGACTCATTTAGGTATTCTAAATTATATAAGGTAGAGGGCTCAATTTAATCCCAGAGTAGAAACACTTGGAGTCCATGTCTTTATAAGAAGCCCTTTTATGCAAAGAGGATTCATTCTTTACAGTTCACTATTGTGTGGTCACTCTACGGATGGCCTAGCCTTGAGCTTAATGCCCATGCTTAGAAGGCTAGTGCATAAGAGAACTCGAAGCTATCCTGTAGAGTGTTGTTCTCCATGGTGACACAATTGAGCTATCAAAGGACAAGAAGGCATCTGCAAGTACACAGGATCACCCTAATAAAATATGTATGGCCAGGTGCTTTCATGTTATTCTGAATTTCAAAGTTCCATTGATTTTCAATTGTGGATAAAGGTGGGTGACATTACCACCTATAGAGGTAACGAAGCAGCTCTTGGAATTAAGTGCACTCATGTGTGGCAGTCTGTAGATGATATTTTTCATTTTCTTGAAATGGAAAAGCTAACCCTTGATGAGATTGTTAATAAGGGAGGAAGATGGACACAAGAGATGACAGAGGGGAAGAGAGAGTGAGACAACTCAAATTGTGTAGAGCACCCACTGAGTACACATATATAGTGGGGACTCCTAGCTATATATAGCACAGGGGTTGGTATATATAGCTCCAACACCCCCACTTAAATAGGAGTCCCTAATTGTGGATGAGAAAACCCTTGGGTGTAGAAGGGAAAAATCAACAGCACCATGTACATACACTATTATATTAGCAATTATCAAATATTACAAAATGAATTTTCTAGAAGCTACATCATTCGATAATATACATTGTGCTCTTTCAAATGTCTTTGGAAGTACATGATGCAATATCTTTGAGCCCTTGTACATGCTGCTTGACATGACTTTTATCTTGTAAATGACATCAGCCCAAAAAACATATCAAAATGTGAAGGTTAAAAGAATGATCACATCACATTGTCCTTAGAGACGGTTCACTATGGTGCTCTAGAGACGACATAGAAACAAACGTAACATTGATGCAATCACGTGTGCACAAAGTCAGTACATAAACTCTATGAAACACTAGTGGTGCATAGAGTTTATGCAATCACGTGTGCACAAAGTCAGTACATAAACTCTATGAAACACTAGTGGTGCATAGTCACAACTACCAAATCCTTCATGAAAAGAATGATAAGAACCATAGCACCAATGGTGACTAGGGTGCATTCAATGAGATGATAGCTACCATAGCACCAATGACAACGAAGGTGCAATAAGACGATAACACCCTTAGCACCAATGATGACGAGGTTGCAACTTGAGGCTACATGGAATAAGATGATAACAACCATAGCACCAATGACGACAAGGGTGGAATAAGACGATAACACCCATAGCACAATGATGATGAGGGTGCAATAAGACAAGAACAATGATAGCAACATGAAGTACCTATAACAAGGGTGCAATAGAATGATATGAACCATAGTGCCATTAAATATCAATTTCACAAAAATCAAGGTTTTTGCTATAAAACAAGAAACCAGGCTTCCAAGTACTCATATATTAATAAAAGGTGAATTATCACATCACTAAGAAAAGAATTAGTAAATTCCTTATGTACAAAGCATAAGTGTTAAACTGCATGAATCGTGTAATTAATGATGGACATCAAATGACGTTTTATGACAAGAGCGACGAGTAATATTTTTCCAAATACTCTAACTTGTTTAGACTTTATTATATACCCAAGAGCCTATGTGCAAACTTGAGCCTGATCGAAGGAAATAGAGCCAAAAGAAGCAATACAAATAACAAGATATTGAACCATGTGTGGTGATTACCATGCATTAAACCATCCACTATGATTACCATGCGCTAAACCCAAGTCCTGTGGAAGTGCATGACCATTCCCCTTACGTAAAATGCACATAAGAAGTAAGTTTGAGTCCTAACCCTTAAAATCACTATGTGGAAGCGTCATCATCTGGCGCCATTAGCCACTAATAAGTGAACGCTACTTATAACACAGAAACACACTTTATTTATAGCCCACCATCAGACATTACAAGATTTTAACTAGCATTCTAAAAGATAAAAGACAAAAGTAAAAATATCTCTTCTTTGTGAACGTGTGGCCGATTGTTGGGGGCGGTCATAGCCGTCGTGAGGGGAATTGAATCAAGAGTCGATACTGAACCATGTTACAAAAGTAGTCCAAGTGCAAGCATTCGAGAGGCAAGATATAACTAGAAAGGTATGTGGCCTTTCAGATTACTATCTTGTAGTTGATTATCATGTGAGTCCGATAAACAAGGTTTCGTGGTGTCGCTTATCATCATCATGGCTTTATGTACCATGGTATCACACTATTCACCATGGCATTAGAGATGCTTAGAAGAATTTTGAAAAAGAAATCATCATGGCTCTACGTGCCATGGCATAAGAGATACTTTCTTCAAAACAAATAAAAACTGTAAAATAGTAATCATCCTCATGGCTTTACATACCATGGCATCAGAGACACTATTTTTGTGAGGAAATGCAAAATCTACAAAAGCTCAAAGACATAAAATGATCATAAAATTATGTGAAGTATGTTATGACAAATCATGACAAGATCAATAGCATGTATCAAGAAACAAAGACATGGATGGAGAAAATAAAGACACAATATATGATATCATGAGTGCAGAGGACCCTTGTGACATAATAATAAAGAAATACTGAAAGGGGCACTAAGACCAGTGCATCTGAGCATGGAACTCTGTCGTGTCGTGTTGGCTCTCTCTTTCTCTCTCATAAAGTTAAATGATTTTGTACTTGTTGTTCATGTGTTGCTATTGATTTCTTGCTTGGAGTTTACAAGCGTATAAAAGTGGTATCAAACGTCAAAAGTATTCTTCTTCTACAAAGGATCCGATCCGTTCTATAGCACACATGGGTTCACATGAAGAATCCCACAGAGACAATACCTCTCAGTGGGGAGGTGAAAAAAAGTTGAAAATTGTCATGGGAACTGAAGAAATCAATGAAGATTTAGGCAAATTTTCTAGCAGGGAACTATGCTAGAAAAAAGTACAAACACGTTGGAATTAGGGTTGCAGGAAAACACACATAGCTTGGAGAAGATGAAGGAAGCTCAAGGCACAGAACAAAGAGTATATTACTTAGTGTGCAATGGGAAGATAGATAGCCCTAGAGTGATGGGCATATATACAATGCATGGGGGAAAAAACCAGAAAAAAATGCCGCGAGGCTCTTAACTGTGTTCACACATCAGTACCACATGTATATGGTAGCAAATCTCACCTTGAGTGATGCGGTGAATGAGAGCTTTCACAAAGAGTAAAGGGAAGTTCCATGCCCTGAGGATATGATCACTCCAGAAAGGAGAGTAAGCCCAAAGCGTTGTTGAAAGCTTCCAACATCTCACAAGACAGTGTCTTTGTGAAAATATCTGCAAGGTTGTCCTATGTTGGCACATAAGCCAAGCTGATCTCTCATGCTAAGAGCCTCTCCTTGACATAGTGGTAATGCACCCCAATGTGCTTTGTGCGAGCATGAGAAAATGGGTTCCTCGCAACTGCCAATGCGCTTAGAGTGTCATTGTAGATAGTGTTGGCAGTGTCGTATCCAATACCCAAATCATCCATAAGGCGTCTGAGCATCAAAACTCAATTGTAGCTATGAAGACTTGCATGTACTCAGTCTCACAACTTGAAGTGGCCATAGTAGGTTGCTTCTTGCTCAACCATGTTACATTTGCACACCTTATCCTCTTGTCCTTTCTTGACAAAACCGCGAGGCTACATTACATAAACTTCCTCAAATATGTCACCATTCAAGAAAGAAGTAACAATGTCAGATTGATGTACATCCCAACCAAAATAAGCGGTCGATGCACATAGAAAATGCACACTAGTCATACAACAAGTGGGGAGAAAAGTCTCTTCATAATCTATGCCTTTTTGCTGTACATAACCTTTTACTACAATTCAAGCGTTATGACGATTAATCTCACCATCTAGCTCGCTTTTCAACTTGTAGACCCACTTTGTACCATTGGTATTTTTGCCAGGAGGAAAATTACATAAAGTCCATGTGTCATTTTCTACAAATGCATCATATTCTCATTGCATGGAAGCCATCTAATTTTCTAAACATCATGCACAGAAATCGATGCAGGTATTGACAAAATAGCGTTAATTTTTAAACTAAATAGTGCTGAAATAAGCCTCAGAAGAGACGCTGGTATCGTAGAATTGGTATAACCATCGGTATAGCAGGCATTGAAATACATCTTTAAATAGGCATCTGAATATGCAACGTAATAAGCAACGGTATTTATATACTAAATTCCGACGCTCATACCGTTGCCCCTATCGATGGTGATACTCTTACCTGTACTGACGACCAAAACCTGTAATTTTTTTTGGGCAGAGGGGACTGGGAACTAATGTTGCATATACTGCAGCAAAAGAAAACAACCTTGTCTGCTCAAAGAAAGAGTGCACAAGCAGCCGCGCTCCACCTACAAGCTGACGCTAAAGAACGAGCGTATGGCAATTAGCAAAATTGTAAGAATAACATAACTTGTTAACATAATTAAAACATGAGTCAAAAACAGTAAAACCATAAAAATAACATGTTTGCCATACCATGGTAACTTGCTTGTCATACCATAAACATAACATCCATACCATCATTGCACAACCATAACCATAATCATAACCATTAGATGATTTTCATACCATCATAGTAAAATCATAATCTTATGTTGACTGTCAAACCTTAACCATAACATCTGTGGCATACCATAAACATAAGCACTACAAAACTGTACATATGCAAACAATCACTGAGTGAAAAGACCCTCATGGTAATGCCTCCCAATGGAGGTCGTCTCCTCCTCTTGCAACTGGGTCAAAAGGGTCACAAGTCCATTCTTGTACCCATACTTCTCCTCTTGCGTGTCGGAAGGCGCTTCACGGCAACTTCCTGCAAAATTATGGTTTAATCATTAGATAAATCTTCAAATAATATATATATTAACAATAATTTAAAGCATACATATAATACTTACAAACTCATGTCCAACCGTATACTAGCCTCCATTCCCAAGATGTGACGCTGCAGCAGACTCCGAACGTGCTCTGGCTAAATCTCTCTACTGCTGAAATCTATCGGGATTGTCTTGTGTCTCTTGTGCAATCCCCGTCCACTCCTCTGCATCCAACCATGTCGGCTTGGGACTCTTGTCATTGTACCTCTCTCTCACCTCTGATCGATGGTATGACATTGTGGACCTCCCCACACTCAAGATTGAGTTGTTCGAGACTTGATCGTACCCCTTCTGCCAGCCTGTACTCTCTTTGAATGGCCTGCAGTACGGAGCACTGAGATTTTGGCACCAGTGTAGAGCGCCATGCGTGCAAGACTTTGCATCATCTCTCCCTCCTCATCGTTGCTATCATGTCGTCAATATGAACGGAATAGCTAAGGTTGATCCAGCAGTACTACGTTCAATGTTATCACCTTCTATGTTGGAATCCATGTCAAAGAACGCACAACATCTGCTCCAGCTCTATTTCTTGAAATTCCGCTTCAGGTATTAGTTGGGAGGACTTAGTCGATGGCTGATCGTTTGAAAATCGTCTTATTTGGGATGAAGCTGGAGCAGTATCTACTTGCGGACTTTGACCTTCAATCTCTAGACCATGAGATCGATAACGTAGGTCTTGTACTTGCTCTATCAGAAAGAGACCGTGATTGTGTATGTGTTGGTCGCACATTTTTTGTTTTCGAAAGATCCTATCATCCATACTTTATCTACCAATGATGCAACAAATAATCAAAACACTCTAGTTGTTATAATTGCTCGATCCCCGCACACCCCAATCTAGAGGTGCATGGAGATTACGACCACATGGTAATAATATCGTCTTTATTGGTCAATGACTATATATTAAAGTTCTTGAAGTTTGTGTACACTTTTGAAGTCCGATTGCATTTTTTCATCTATTTTTTGCTAGCTCTAACAACCTCACATTCTCTAGCCAGGCCCGATCCCTGCACACCTCGGTCTAGAGGTGCACGGGGATTAGGACCACAGGGTAATAATGTCGTCTTTATTGGTCAAGGAATATATATTAAGTTTCTTGAAGTCTATGTGCACTTTTGAAGTCCGATTGCGTTTGTTCTACCATTAATTTGATGCTAACTCTAACCTAACGTATAATCTAACCTAACCTATAACATTACCCTAACCTAACTTAATGTAACCTAACTTATAACCTAACCCAAACCTATAACCTAACCTATAACCTAACCTAACAGAAGTCCGTTTGGGTTTTTAGAAGTGCACGAGTCATCTTCAAAGTCCGATTGCATTTTTTCTACTATTAATTTGACGCTAGCTCTAACCTAACCTATAATCGTTATGCCTAACCTATAATCTAACCTAACGTAAAACCTATACGTAACCTAACTTAATGTAGCCTAACTTATAACATCTACCTAACCTATAACCTAACCTAACCGAAGTCCGTTTGCATTTTTAGAAGTACACGAGTCATCTTCGAAGTCGAATTGCATTTTTTCTACTATTAATTTGACGATAGCTCTAACCTAACCTATAATCATTATGCCTAACCTATAATCTAACCTAACGTAAAACCTATACGTAACTTAACTTAATGTAAACTAACTTATAACATCTACCTAACTTATAACCTAACCTAACCGAAGAACGGTTTCCGTTTTTAAAAGTACACGAATCATATTCGAAGTCCGTGTGTATTTTTTTGACTATTATGCCGTCGATAGCTCTATTCTAACCTGTAATCTCACCTAACCTAACTTAAACTAACATAAAAACAACACAATGGTGAGGCATTGTCAGGAGTTTTTTGGAGCAAGGGATTTCGCATATGTACATACCCATGCATGGTGCATCAAATAAAGGATTGTGCATTTTCCAAAGCCAGGTGGTTATGTGGGGCCCACATGTGTACAGGTAGGATAGCATGTACATAGTGCATCGATTTTCACTATCACCAGTACTAGTGTGTTTTTTCTATAATAATGAGGAGTTGGTAGCGCGTAAAAATTCTCCAGGAAGCTATCCGCGGGCCGACGACATGAGATAAGCAAGTGCGTCAGATGGAATCTAGTGGCGTCAGGAGGTTGAATGGGGTCAATACTCGCACGTGGATGAGTACGGACACAACGTGGGTGTTTTCTTGTGATACTTATGTAGAAAGGTCATCATGAGGAGCACTTTCTGGGGCCACTTCACATGGTGGCGGGATGCATTATTGAAAAAGTTTCGTTTGCCAGGTGTACATATGGATGCAGCAGGGTGACAACTATGCACTACGAGGTCAGTTTTTGGCCTCTATTCAGGGTCCGCCGTTTGAGGTCATCTAAAAGGCCAAGGGTGCCCAACTAGTAAAGAAAAGTGTGGGAAATGAAAAACCTGAGAGAAGACCAGAAAAAAAGTGGAGAGAAAAGGAGGAACAACCGCAACTGTGTTTTTGGTGTTTTTGGAGCCTGTTTTGGCCCTAAACTGCTTCTCCGAGGTCGGATTTGAGCACTTTGACATTGTAGTGGGGTTTTGGGCCCTTCCGGACGTGATGAGCTGTCCATTTTTCCAAATTCCTCACTCTTTTTCTGTTGTTTTTGCTGTGTATGTTTATCCTATGAGCGAAGCTTCTGCTCCAATTTGTGATTGTATCTGGTACATTTTACCCATATTGTGTGAGCTATTTGCTCCATTGGTGTTGGCCCAAGATCTATTGTATCTAAACATCAGAAATTCTCCTCTTTTGAGCTTAGTTTTTTGGTTGTGTGTGTGTGTGTGTGTGTGTATGTGTGTGTGTGTCTCTGTGTGGAGTGGGCAAGTGGATAGTCTCTCTCCTCTCACTCCGTCGGTGTGTTCCCTGTCTGAGCCAGGTGGCTTGTATAAGCCGAGTGGTTCCCCATAGCGTGTGTGTGTATCATCCCAAGAGTGTGTGTCAGGTCGTTATAGAGGCGTTCCGCATGTTTCCATCCCGATCACATTCTTTTGGTTCCCCCACGGAGGATCTTCTTCGAGTACCTTCTGCTTCGAGCTTCAAGATTCGAGATTCGGGATTACAGGTTACAGGTTACAGGTTACATGGACAGGGACAGGTACAGGTGATTCACACAGGTACAGGTAGCTGGTGTACAATGATATACTAGCAGTGATGTCACTTGCAGTTGTTGTGGGTATGCATCATTTGGTGCATGTTTGAGCGCATTGTCTACTGGTATTGTACGTTACTTGTAGAAACAGCCATTGTACGTCTTTGTGGAGACATACTTGGTTTTATTTGGCAGTCCTAGCCATTTCTGAGACTTGGTCCGGAAGATAGTCATTTCTGAGACTTGACTATACGCGATTTGCATTAGCCTTCATGTGAGGGTCGATAGCGTGAGGTTTTATTGATCTGGGGGATTCTCAAATGTGGAGATCCTTTCGGTGATACAGGTAGCTAGAGAACCCTTTTCGTGACCTTGCCATAGGCTATGTACTAGTGATTCCTACTTGATGCTTGGGTTCTATTGTTGGCAGTTTATGCATACATATACAATCTATATTTTGGGTTCTCACTGCTCTACTTCTGGGGAAACTCTGTGAAAATTTTTTCAAGTTATGATGGCTGGTCTTTTGGTCTTTTAAGCCATTTATGTTGTTATGCTGTTGAAATTTTGGCAAAATCAGAGGATAAGTCAGGTGTGCCTTCTTGGGAGCTTCATGGTTGGCTTTAATGGATGATCAAAATGGCCCTCAATTCACTCCTTTTTATTTAACTCAAAGAATCCAGATAAATGTTCATGTGTCTAGGAAGATTTTTTTCCAGCAGCGCATAGTCTTTATGTTCGGGCCAAGAAGATTAAGAGAGATCCTGGAATGTCCTTTGCCGTTGTAATTCCGATGATCAACTATGAAAACTCATTTGATGTGCATGTGTTTGTCCTTATCTAAAGTTGAGCTCCATTGAAATTTTTGGGGATTGAGTCGGTCAAAAATTTTGGGTTCTTGCACGTGTGTTCGAAGGGGTTCTCAAAGCATCGTAACTTGGGTAGCCAGGGCTTTCTCTTATCTAGAGTTTCATGGAAGAAGCGATGAAGATGTGGAAGACTTTTTGGAAAAGATGGAGTTTGCCTGCATTAGAAACCAAATTCATGACCCGACACAGATGTTACGTCTTCTCCAAATTTTTTTAAAGAGTGATGCACGAGCTTGGTCCAAAGCATTTGAAGAGGAGTTGCGTGGGACTGATCCACCCGTAAGGTTGAGTTGGGATATTCTACGGCATGGGTTGGAAGTGGAGTTTGTGAAGATAGAAGATCCTGACAAAGTGTGGCAAGAAGTACAGGGTTTGGTGCAAAAGGAATGTGAGCCAGTAGATGCGTACATATGTAAGTTCAAATTGGCATGGGAGAGGATGTGCAAGGCCTTAGCACCACAAGTACCCCGCCTGACATGATGAAGAAGGACAGGTTCTTGGCTGGTCTTTGGGAGAATATACGTTGGAGAGTGGAGTTAAAGAAGCCTAGGACATATGAAGATGCATTAGAGGTAGCAAGGAACAAAGAGTGGAAGATGAGGAAAATCAGCCAGTTAGGGGTGGAGTCTTTGCCCATGAGGTCTGAATTTCAGCCTATGGATTCTTTGCAAGGTCGCATGCCAGGGGTTCATCATGAACCAGTGGTCCCAGTGGTCAACACAGGGAGAAGCGAGCAGCAAGAGTATGGCATCAGGCAGGATGATGGTACCGGACTTTGGCAGGTATCAGATGCATTTTTTAGCAGGTTTCACAGTGAGGTGTATGTCAAATGTGGATTTTAGTAGACCGACGGGGGTTTTCAGGCTCAGTCGCTCGGCTCTTTTGAAGTGGTCAGATATTCTTGCACGGGATGGCACCATGCAATGTATGTTGAGTGCTTGCCCCGCTTGGACAAGGTCCGAATTTCGATGATGCTCGGAGATGGATGGATAACTGTTTATGATTATGAGACCGGCGGCACGAAAAGTGAGTCTCGGGAAGCTAGTCGCATTTTTAACGAGGAGGTGGAGCTTAAGCTTCAAAGGGTGTGCAGGCGGAGAGGTTGAAGGAGACATTCGAAGTTCGGCTATGTTTGGCGTGTGCATGGGGGCCAAGCCCAAAAGTTTTTAAAAAAGCTCTTAATATAAAAAAAAGCTGCAGTCGACGAGGGGCAGAGGGGAAAGGCCCGCCAGTTGGGCGATGCATGAAGAGAAGGCCAGTGCATGAAGAGGAGAGGGGGAAGGCTGGACTAAGGGGCCGCCAGTGAAAGGAGAGGAGGGTGGGCACTGTTTTTCAGGTGGGAGGCCGTCAGAGAGCCGCCTGATTATGGAGGTGGCATGCAAGCTGTGAGAGCTTTTAAGGAGGAGGATGGCTGGCTAGGAGCCGTAGGCCGCTATAGGAGGTCAGGTGCCCGGTCTGAGCAGTTGGGAAGGAGAGATGCTGAGGCCGAGAGGGACGCCATCAGAGGTTCCGGGGTCATGAGCACAGGAGGTGGTTTCCAGGAGCGGGGGAGCCAGCGCTGCATATGTGAAGGAGATGAAGGTGGCGCTGCATGAAGAGGGCGGCCTTGAGGGTACGTCGAGGAGGCTGCAGTTGAACGAGGGGCATGTGGAGGTGCACGGGGCAGTGCTGCAGTAAAGGAGGGCCAGAGGGCCGTTGGCTGCATGGTAAGGGGTTGAAGACAGGGCTGCAGGGCGGCCAGTTTGCTAGTTGGAGAGAACGAGGAACTGCAAGAGGGGCAGTTTTTTTTGGCAAAGCAGGAGAGCCTGGAGGGGCCGAGGGTCACAGAGGGACAGTTGCAAGGTCGGAACTGAGGAGAATCGAGAGCAAGGGAGTACGCGGGGTCGGGATTACATGAGGTTATTCGGACCTGCCAAGACTTGAGAAAGCGAGCGTGCAGGGAAGGACGCCAAGGCTGGGTGTCGAGTACTGAAGTGAGATTGGGATGGCTTGTAGCAGATTGTAGGCATTCAAGATTTCCAAAAGAGGAAGTTCGAGGGATGCAAGTAAAGGAGGACATTTTCTATGCAACCCATCATTGTATAGTCTCTAAATGAAGCCAATCGCATTGGCATCCTCATAATTTACATATTTTCAATGCATGTGTGAGTGTAATGTTTGCAAAGTGTAGCTGAGATGGTGGATATCGATGTGTGTAAATTTATTAGCTCGAGGGCAATCAAGTGCATGTCAAAGAATGGGCAAGGGTTTGAGTGTTGCTTGTTAACAGATTGTATGTGCTGCTCTAAAGGTATATAGATGAAGGCTATCATGATTTACTTTACACTTGGGTAGATACACTATGGGTTGGTTAGGCATGGGCTCGAGTAGTGATTGTTTGCAGATCGGGTATATAGGTGTGTGTTTACTAGGGGATTGGGGTGCTGTGAGATCACTCGGCTATAGAGAGGCATTCAATTAGTGTGCTGGTGGTTTTCCCATTTCCCCTTTCCATCTTGTGGTGCCCCATGGAGGACCCACTGATTGCTTCCTAACAAGGTGTTCTTGAGTCAAGATGAAGCAGGAGTTTGGGCCAGTGTTTAAAGGAGATGAGGATGCAGATGATTGGCTTGCCGATTTTGAGCTATTTATGTTTACAGTACTGCGGATGCCAGGCGATGAAGCAAAGCTCCAGACTCTACCTTTGGTGCTGCGAGGTAAAGAAAAAGTTTGGTTCGATGGCTTAGAAGGTGTACACAAGGAGACTTGGATTGGATTTTGCGAACAATTCTTACAAAGGTATAGAAAGGTGGTGTCGGCTTCGGAAGCAGATGCAAAGATCAAGGGTTGACAGCAGGACGTAAGTGTAAATTTTGTTGCTTTTGTTGATAAATTTGAAGCTTTTTGGAGGGATTTGGTGGCTGCTACCCAAGCAACCAATGTGGGATATTTGAAGCTTGAAAGGTTTCTATCATGCTTGCATCCCTATGTTCGTGAGAGAGTCGATTATGAAGATCCAAGCACTTATGATGAAGCCGTCAGAATTGCCAGAGAAAAGAGTCGAAAGATGAAGAAGAAAATGGAGGCAGGATTGCTACAGTCGGCAATCATGGTAGCCAGTGGACCTAGGCTCAAACAGATTGAAGAGCATCATGAGATAAAAGCTCCTTTTGTCAATATGAATGTGATCAAAGCACATGAAGCTAATAACAGGGTAGAAGAGGTAGAAGAAGTGCCAACCAGGGCTCAAAAGGTGTAGAGAGGTATATTCAGGGTGCCACATAGCTTGCTTGCTCAAGAGAGCGAGGTGGTAAAAGATCTTAAAGAAGAGGTGGCAGTTCTAGAGCCAGCAACGAGGCTGACAGCCAAGGTGCAAGAATTGACAAGTGCAGAACAGGAGTTTGACAGCTCTCAAAGATCTAGCAACAGTTTGGACATAGATAGCATGTGGGAGACAGAATCCCGGTCTTCCAGGTATGAGACCTATGATGTTTTTTATGTGAATGAAGTGGAGAACAGTGTATGCGAGTTGTCTGTCAGCCATTTGGAAGTCGAGGAGACGCATAGTCCAGGTGTGGAGATTCCTTGTGTGAATTTGCCAGTCGAGCAGCCATCTCTTGTGTCGTGTGATGGTGAGTCCCTATTGGAGGAAGAGGTATGGCTTGATTGTGCATCAGACTTAATTGAAGAGCACGTTTTTGAGGATGACTTGCAGGAGCTAGAAACAGAAACAGAGGTATGTCAAAGTGATTTGTCTATGCAGGGGGCGGGGCAACCTTGCCTTGGTGAGCATGTCGAGGTGTGCTTTGAAGTTCCACAGTTTGTGTGTAGCCGTGGAGAGCTAACTCCGGCAGATGACTCTGTGGAAGCTGATACAGGTGCAGCCTATGAGCCTGAGGCTCCATGCAGAGAGGAGGGTACTACCAACCTTGCAGGTGTTGAGGTGTTTGAAGAACAGGTTGTCGTTCTAGCAAGTCATGCTCTTGAGATGGCCTTGGTGCCGTTTACAAAGGGTTGGGATACAGGTTTGCAAAGGGATCAAGTTGGCTTGTCTATGCATCAGGTGGAGACAAATGGCAGGGTCTTGCTATTTTATGTGCTGCTATGGATACATGTGTTATGGGAGGTTTCTTTACATGTCTTTGCGTTAGTGGCGAGGCTTTTTTGCAAAAGACTACACTATGGAGGGTTCTCTAGCAGGTGATAGGATAGATGATTATGGTACATGTGCTTCAAGTGGGCAAAAGCATGTTTATGGTTGGCAGAAAGGGTTGTGGATGCAGGGTGAAAAAGCTCGATGCTATGAAGAGCGGGAAGGACGGCCTGTCTATTGGCCTACAGGTGCAAAGGAAGACTTGAAGAAACATGCTTTACAAGTGGATGGCCACGGCCATGGTTTTGTATTTGATCTAGGTGGACTTTACACCACGCTTGGGGAAGCCTGGAGCTTTCCATTTGACCCTGGCGGGTGATGCAATAGCAGATGCTTTACTCTCTATATATATCCTATCTATATAGCCACTATCATTTTTCTTATGCAGTCTATAGCTCTACGTTATATCATTCTCTGTATACATACTTATTTTACCTACATAACACTATGGTTGAGCATGAATGCTCAACGAGGGGGGTGGGCAATGATGGTGCAGCCAGTTTTGGTCGACAGAGGGAGAAGCCAGCAGCAAGAGTATGGCATCAGGCAGGATGATGGTACTGGACTTTAGTAGGTATGAGATGCATTTTTTAACCGGTTTCACACGGTTTCACAGTGAGGTGTATGTAGAATGTGGATTTTAGCAGACGGACGGGGGTTTTCAGGCTCAGTCGCTCGGCTCTTTTGAAGTGGTCAGATATTCTTGCACGGGATGGCACCATGCAATGTATGTTGAGTGCGCCCCGCTTGGACAAGGTCCGAATTTCGATGATGCTCAGAGATGGATGGATAACTGTTTATGATTATGAGACCGGCGGCACGAAAAGTGAGTCTCGGGAAGCTAGTCGCATTTTTAACGAGGAGGTGGAGCTTAAGCTTCAAAGGGTGTGCAGGCGGAGAGGTTGAAGGAGACATTTGAAGTTCGGCTATGTTTGGCGTGTGCATGGGGGCCAAGCCCAAAAGTTTTTAAAAAAGCTCTTAATATAAAAAAAAGCTGCAGTCGACGAGGGGCAGAGGGGAAAGGCCCGCCACTTGGGCGATGCATGAAGAGAAGGCCAGTGCATGAAGAGGAGAGGGGGAAGGCTGGACTGAGGGGCCGCCAGTGAAAGGAGAGGAGGGTGGGCACTGTTTTTCAGGTGGGAGGCCGTCAGAGAGCCGCCTGGTTATGGAGGTGGCATGCAAGCTGTGAGAGCTTTTAAGGAGGAGGATGGCTGGCTAGGAGCCGTAGGCCGCTATAGGAGGTCAGGTGGCGGATCTGAGCAGTTGGGAATGAGAGATGCTGAGGCCGAGAGGGACGCCATCAGAGGTTCCGGGGTCTTGAGCACAGGAGGTGGTTTCCAGGAGCGGGGGAGCCAGCGCTGCATATGTGAAGGAGATGAAGGTGGCGCTGCATGAAGAGGGCGGCCTTGAGGGTAAGTCGAGGAGGCTGCAGTTGCACGAGGGGCATGTGGAGGTGCACGGGGCAGTGCTGCAGTAAAGGAGGGCCAGAGGGCCGTTGGCTGCATGGTAAGGGGTTGAAGACAGGGCTGCAGGGCGGCCAGTTTGCTAGTTGGAGAGAACGAGGAACTGCAAGAGGGGCAGTTTTTTTTGGCAAAGCAGGAGAGAGCCTGGAGGGGCCGAGGGTCACAGAGGGACAGTTGCAAGGTCGGAACTGAGGAGAATCGAGAGCAAGGGAGTACGCGGGGTCGGGATTACATGAGGTTATTCGGACCTGCCAAGACTTGAGAAAGCGAGCGTGCAGGGAAGGACGCCACGGCTGGGTGTCGAGTACTGAAGTGAGATTGGGATGGCTTGTAGCAGATTGTAGGCATTCAAGATTTCCAAAAGAGGAAGTTCGAGGGATGCAAGTAAAGGAGGACATTTTCTATGCAACCCATCATTGTATAGTCTCTAAATGAAGCCAATCGCATTGGCATCCTCATAATTTACATATTTTCAATGCATGTGTGAGTGTAATGTTTGCAAAGTGTAGCTGAGATGGTGGATATCGATGTGTGTAAATTTATTAGCTCGAGGGCAATCAAGTGCATGTCAAAGAATGGGCAAGGGTTTGAGTGTTGCTTGTTAACAGATTGTATGTGCTGCTCTAAAGGTATATAGATGAAGGCTATCATGATTTATTTTACACTTGGGTAGATACACTATGGGTTGGTTAGGAATGGGCTCGAGTAGTGATTGTTTGCAGATTGGGTAAATAGGTGTGTGTTTACTAGCGGATCGGGGTGCTGTGAGATCACTGGGCTATAGAGAGGCGTTCAATTAGTGTGCTGGTGGTTTTCCCATTTCCCCATTTCCAACGTACGACTAGACAAAGGTGCATCCATTTTACTGTTACGCAAAGTATGCACCAGCCATTTAGGCAAACCTCTAGCCTAAATGGAACGTCCATGATTTTCCACATGGAATACTGAAGAAGTAAAAAACATTCGTCAACGAGAAAAAAAGTAGAGGGAACAATAGAGGACGATGCCGAAGAAGACAGCGTACGAGCAAAGTGGAGAAAACACATGCTACATCGATTATGCACCAAGCTACGGATGAGCTATGGATGTGCAAAATATTCTTTATTTACATTGTATAAGGTCTTGGACTCATTTAGGTATTCCGAATTATATAAGGTAGAGGTCTCAATTTAATTCCATAGTAGAAACACTTGGAGTCCATCTCTTTATAAGAAGCCTTTTTATGCTAAGAGGATTCATTCTTGAGAGCTCACTCTTGTGTGCTCACTTTATTGATGGCCTAGCCTTGAGCTTAATGCCCATGCTTAGAAGGCTAGTGCATAAGAGAACTCGAAGCTATCCTGTAGAGTGTTGGTCTCCATGGTGACACAATTGAGCTATCAAAGGACAAGAAGGCATATGAAAGTACACAGGATCACCCTAATAAAATATGTATGGGTGGTTTCATACTATTCTGACTTTCAAAGTTCCATTGATTTTCAATTGTGGAAAAGGTGGGTGACATTACCACCTACAGAGGTAACGAAGAAGCTCTTGGACTTAAGTGCGCTCGTGTGTGGAAGTCTATAAATGATATTTTCCATTTTCTTGAAAGGTAAAAGCTAACCCTTGATGTGATCGTTGACAAGGGAGGAAGATGGACACGAGAGATGAGAGAGGGGAAGAGAGAGCCAGACAACTCAGATTTGCTAACCCCAAAAGGTGTGTGTAGAGCACCCACGGAGTACACATATATAGTGGGACTCCTAGCTATATAAAGCATAGGGTTTGGTATATATAGCTCCAACACCCCCACTCAAATAGGAGTCCCTAACTGTGGATGAAAAAGCCCTTGGGGTACAAGGGAAAAATCCACAACAGCATATACCTGCACTATTATATTAGCAATTTTCAAAGTTTACAAAATTCATTTTCCAGGAGCTACATCATTCCATAATATACAATGTTCTCTTTCAAGCGTCTTTGGAAGTTTACTAACCCTATAATTGAATTGATGCAAATTCTTCAATATTTTTGAGTAGTAGCTTCAATAGCATTGAGGAGCTGCAATATCTTTGAGTCCTTGTACATGCTGCTTGACGTGAATTTTATCCTGTAAATGACATCAACCCAAGAAACATATGAAAACGTGAAGGTTAAAAGAATGATCACATCACATTGACCTTATAGACGGTTCACTATGGTGCTCTAGAGACGACACAGAAACAAACATAACGTTGATGCAATCACGTGTGCACAAAGTCGGTACATAAATTCTATGGAGCACTAGTGGTGCATAGTCACAACTACCAAATCCCTGTTAAAAAGAATGATAAGAACAATAGCACTAATAACGACAAGGGTGCATGCAATGAGATGATAACTACCATAGCACGGATGACAACGAGGGTGCAATAAGACGATAACACCCATAGCACCAATGATGATGAGGTTGCAGCTTGAGGGTGCATGGAATAAGATGATAACAACCATATCACCAATGACAACAAGGGTGGAATAAGAGGATAACACCCATCGCACCAATGATGAGAACGGTGCATGCAATAGGATGATAACAACCATAGCACCAATGAAGAGAGTGTGCAATAAGACGATAACTCCCATAGCACCAATGGCGACGAGGATGCAATAAAACAAGAACAATGATAGAACCGTAAAATACCAATTACAAGGGTGCAATAGAATGATATGAACCATATTGCATAGTCACAACTGCCAAATCCTTGATGAGACGAGAATGATAATAAGCACAAAATGATAACAACCATTTCACCAATGACAAGGGGGGTGTAATAAGACGATAACAACCATGGCACTAATGATGACGAGCATGCATGCAGTAGATGGTAACAACCTTAACACGAATGACGATGAGGGTGCAATAAGACGAGAACAACGATAGCACCATGAAATACCTATTACAAGGGTGCAATAGAATGATATCAACCATACTGCCATTAAATATCGATTTCACAAAAATCAAGGTTCTTTCCATAAAACAAGAAACCAGGCTCCCAAATACTCATAAACTTTGTCACATCTTTAATTAATAAAAGGTGAATTATCACATCACCAGAAAAGAATTAGTAAAGTCATTATGTACAAAGCATAAAATGTCAAACTGCACAAATCATGTAATTAATGATGGACATCAAATGAAGTTTTCATGAAAAGAGCGACAAGTAATATTTTTCCAAATACTGTAACTTGTTGAGACTTTATCATACACCAAGAGTATATGCAAACTTGCATCTGATTGAAGCAAATAGAGCCAAAATAAGCAATACAAATAACAAGATATGGAACCATGTGCGGTGATTATCATGCATTAAACCATCCACTATGATTAACATGCGTTAAACCCAAGCCCCGTGGACATGCATGACCATTCCCTTACGTAAAATGCACATAAGAAGTCAGTTTGAGTCATAACCCTTACGATCACTATGTGGAAGCATCATCATCTGGCGCCATTAGCCACTAATAAGTGAACGCTACTTATAACATAGAAACACACTTTATTTATAGCCCGCCATCAAACATTACAAGAATTTAACTAGCATTCTCAATGAAAAAAGACAAAAGTAAAAATAGATCTTCTTTGTGAACGTGTGGCCGATTGTTGGGGGTGGTCATAGCTCTCGTGAAAGGACTTGCATCTAGAGTCGAGACTGAACCATGTTACGAAAGCAGTCCGAGTGCCATCATCCGTGTCACAGGAACAAAATAGTAGAGATAGACAGCAAAAGATATTAGAGAAAGAGATCTTTGTATTGATGGATTTTTGCAGAGTCTTGATACAACAGAGGAGCAATAAAATATATGGGCGCACTCCGTTGTACGGAGCTTGAACCTCCCGACCACCCCTGAGATTTAGTCCGCTCGCATGCAGCGTCTCGCTCGCACTTGCAATCGCACTCACACTCGCACTCGCAGAAGAGGAAATCTGTGTATGATCCCAAAAACGCACCACCCGTCTTTCTTTTCTTATTTTTTCCTCGAAAAGCATGTGACCTCTCAAAATAGCCGCTTTTCTATTTTTGGCGTTCGGTTGACTCGACTTGCGCACCAAGTATACCTGCGAGAATAAGATAAGAACATAACTCCCAAAAGGAGCCAAAACAGCCCAAGTCCGTCTCACACAATCTTGTTTCCCTCGTTGCGCTCTTCGACGGCTATGTGATGAAATATTTTCATAGCCTGCTCTGATTTGCTAAAAATCAGCCTGCAAAACAGCATTTCCTACAAAAACGATGCAAAAACAGCAAATCCCACTTTTTTCTTAATCTTTGGCCCTCATCAAAACATCAAAATCTCTTAAGACTCAAAGAACCAAAGTTGTTCCTTATAACAGAGGCTTCAATCGCTTCATACATCACTTTTCCAAAATCCCACGTTAACACCTTAAAAAATGACATAGAAAGTGCCTTCCGGATCAAAAACTTTTATTGGACGAAAACAATCCACACATCCTTCTACACAGTGGACCAACTTTAAAACAACCAAAACTTCCTAGAAAAACAAAATTTATTGCTAAAACACTTCAAAATCAAGTCCTGTTACAATCCGAGAGGCAAGATATAACTAGAAAGGTATGGGGCCTTTAAGATTACTATCATGTAGTTGAATATCACGTCAGTCTGACAAACAAGGTTTCGTGGTTTAGCTTGTCATCATCATGGCTTTATGTACCATGGTATCACACTATTCACCATGGCATTAGAGATGCTTATAAGAATTTTGAAATAGCAATCATCATGGCTCTACGTGCCATGGCATCAGAGATACTTTCTTCAAAATAAATAAAAACTGTAAAATAGTAATTAGCATCATGTCTTTACATACCATTGTATCAGAGATGCTATTTTTGTGAGGAAATGCAAAATCTACAAAAGCTCAAAGACAATGACTAGTCAGAAGATAATGGCTTGGTAAATCTTATCATCTATACATCGATGATTCACATGAAGAACATCACACACGGTAGTATACCATAATAAAATGATCATAAAATCATGTGAAGTATTTTATGAAAAATTGTGACGCGATCAATAGCATGTATCAAGAAATAAAGACATGAGTGGAGAAAACAAAGACACAACATTTGATATCACCTTGAACCATGGATGAAGATACATCATGTAACTTCACCCATGTCACCATGGAGATCGACCTGACACTGTAGATCTTGGTGAACCTTGTCATTTCACGGTACAAATGGTGATAGACACGGCATATGTCTTCTCAATAACTTCCTCCAAAGGTAGAGCAATAATGTAATCATCCTTGGTTTGTCCAAGGAGGAAAAAGGATGGTTTAGGGTTTAGGGTTCAGATACCCTGCCAATTCATCATTGAATTTTCTTAGCTATGGCTAATTGATGTCCTCTTTTATTGTATTCACAATCGATAATGTACCAACTATTTTCAATTTTGACGCCCGCATGAGCTACTTGAGGTGTTGGTGTCACTCCTTGTGGCTCAGAATGAGACCATTCCATACTCTCTAAGTCAAGAACATGAAGGTCATTGAAGCAGGTTGAATGAGAACTACCACCAATTACAAGTAGATAATGGCATGCTTGAACTATAGTTATATGATGAGAACGAGGAGAAAGCAGTGTTCCTACTGCTTCGACATCATCCCACGTCATTGTTTCAAGGTCAAGAATATTCAAATCATTAAGAAGCCGACATTTTGAATCTTCTTCGCCAAACATTAGAAGATTAGAGCCTAAGAATGTGCACATCAAGCTATTGAGAGGAGCCTTACAAATTTTCTCACAGACGAGAGGAGAGACTTTGAGATGATTCTCTCTCTAGTGCTCGACATTGGGAAGAGGATGGGGTGTAGGATGGCCTCTTTATTTGCCATGAGCTTATGGAGGTAATTAACATTTTGACAAATAGGTGAACGCCATGTGTGCAAGAATGGTGGGTGTGTAAGAGATGTGTAAGAGTTGTAAAAGGATGCACTTTCCCCCCAACAAAGAAGAGAATAATTTTATGATTTTTGGACTTCCATAACTCCCACATATGATCTCTGATTTGAGCGGAGATCATAGATCTGCAATCTACGCGTCGACCTCTTTCCATATATGTGCTACATGATATGGTTTTACCTACTAGATTTTAAATTTCATTTTGGAGAAAAACTTTGAATTCAAATAAACTAACCGTTTTGCATGTTTGATTCAAAAGTTGTCCTTTGATTACTTTCTTAAGACTAAAGGTTTGACTTTCTTAAACTTCCAAATAAAGAGGCTCTCCTAGACTCCATTTTCTGCCTAATGCATGGGATGCTAATGAGACAAGATTGGTCTGCACTCTATTGGAGAGATTTGCTCACAGACGAGAGGGTGACCCAGCTCTTAGCGGGGATCTATTATCCTTTTGAGTTCAATAAAAGCAACGACAAAGCCCGACTGATGGGGGGGGGAAGGGAAACCTTCAACCGTGGGAAGATGGGCGCACTTCAAGAAAAGTCTCCATGCCTCGTGGTCTGAAACAATGGATAAGTGATGACAACATCCAAAATATACAATGTAGTCGGTGATCATGCTAGTCTCACAGACTAGAAATCTCTGGTTTGTGTTTGTGTCCAAACACCATAGCCCACCATAGGTAGATGCTCAAAAGCTTCTGCTAACTCGTTAGGAGCTAACTAGTCAGGTACAACAATTTACTTAGGATCTACAGAGAGCTCAAAAATTGATGCGCTGCAAGTTGACTATTGTTGGACTGCTATGGCATGCGCTATTTAAAGCCAAACTCGTAGAATATCACTATACTGACAACTCTTGATTTTGTAGAGAGCATCCATGATTGCGAGGCCTTTCGATTTGACCTGGCTTTCCTGGATCTCTATCTAGGGCTACCACAACTCTAGGCAAATACTAGCAACGTCTGTGACCTGCTACAACTTCGCTTTTTTCTCTTGCTTTGTCTCAATGGTTTATAGACAGTCGCGAATTTTTTTTTGTAATTAGATTATCTAGATTATTTGTTCCTACAATCGCTGATAAAATGCTGGTCATGCGTATTATTTTTACTTAAAATAGCATCAAACTAAGAATAAGATTCTATTTCGAACGCAGCCGATTAGGACCATGCGACCTCTCAAAAACATGGAGCCTTGCAACCTCATACATGGTTGCTGAGCTTTTCCCAGGAAACTGCTAGCATCAAACTAAGAACAAAATAATGTTTTGAATGTAGAACTATGATTTTCCCAGGAAACTGCATGCACACGCTTGGATAGCTCATAGTAGTGATTGTCATCTACTTCTCACTCACCTCTTCTGCAAGTGTCTACAAAACTAATATATTCAAGTGTCTACAAAATTAGCTGATAATGCTTTTTCTACTTCTGAAGATCCCGTTACTTATGATGAAGCTATCTCTTCACCACAAAAGGATCAATGGAAAGAGGCTATGGAAGAAGAGTACGATTCTCTTCTCTCTAAAGGTACATGGATACTAACTGAATTACCTCCTCGTCATACATCTATTAAATGTAAGTGGGTGTCTAAGACAAAACTAAAAGCAGATGGATCTTTTAACAAGTTCAAGGCACGTTTAGTTGCAAAAGGTTACTCACAAGTAGCTGGTGTTGATTATCAAGAGACTTTTTCACCAGTTGTTCGCATTACAAGTGTTCGAGTTTTATTGGCATTTACTGTTCAATTTGATTTAGAAGCTCATCGAATGGATGTGTGAACTGGTTTTCTTAATGGTGACTTGGAAGACGAAATTTATATGGAACAACCAGAAGGTTCTGTTATTCAAGGTAAAGAAGACCAGGTTGCTCAACTCCATAAGGCACTATATGGTCTCAAACCAGCTTCACGAGCCTGGTATACAAAATTTGATCTTTTTCTCACCTCTAATGGATTCATCTCTTGCTCTTCAGACCCCAACTTATACATAAAACGCCAACGTAGCAGTTTTGTGATTCTTGCTCTTTATGTGGATGATACCATCCTTGTTTCCAATGATTTAGGATTTCTTCATCAAGTGAGAAATCAAGTAGCTGGCGTTGATTATCAAGAGACTTTTTCACCAGTTGTTCGCATTACAAGTGTCCGAGTTTTCTTGGCATTTGCTGTTCAATTTGATTTCGAAGCTCATCAAATGGATGTGCGAACTGGTTTTCTTAATGGTGACTTGGAAGAGGAAATTTATATGGAGCAACCAGAAGGGTCTGTTATTCAAGGTAAAGAAGACCTTGTTGCTCAAGTCCATAAGGAACTATATAGTCTCAAACAAGCTTCACGAGCCTGGTATACAAAATTTGATCTTTTTTTCACCTCTAATGGATTCATCTCTTGCTCTTCAGACCCCAATTATACATAAAACGCCAAGGTAGCAGTTTTGTGATTCTTGCTCTTTATGTGGATGATACCATCCTTGTTTCCAATGATTTAGGATTTCTTCATCAAGTGAGAAATTTATTGTCTTTTGCATTTTATATGGTGGATCTTGGAGAGATTCACTCGTGTCTTCGCATTCAAATCCAACGGAACCGTACATTCATCCAACACACCTTGTCTTGCGAGCTCTACGAAGAACACTTCTGGCAATGGCGGTCAACTTGTCACAAATCAACCTTATGCTAGCTTTATTGGAGGTCTTTAGTTTGTTGGCATGAACACTCGTCCTGATATTCTGCTTGCTGCTAATTATCTTGGACAACTGTATGTCCTTCTCTTAAGCATTGTTCTGCTGCAAAGCGTGTATTGACATACTTGAAAGGCACTACAAATTTTGGTTTAGTCTATCAACAACAACTCACATCAGATTCTATACAATTTCTTTCTCTTTTGGGTTACACAGATGCAGGCTCAGAAAGCTGACATTTATCTATGCGCATTACTAGTGGAAATTGCTTCTTTATAAATGGTTGTCTTGTTTCTTGGACCAACAAGAAACAACGTTGTGTTGCAGTTTCTATGACTGAGTCAGAATATGTTGCGGCATCACTTGCAGCTCGTGAGTAGATTTGGCTTCGACAAATGCTGGTTGATATTGGTCACTCTCCTCTTTCTAGCACACCCTTGCAGTGTGACAACCAAAGTGCTATTAGTCTTGGAAAAGACTATGTTCAACATAATAAGTCAAAGCACATTGTTGTCCATTATCATTATGGCAGGTATGAAGTACGCAAAGGAACCATTATGGTTCAACACTGTACAAGTGACCAGATGATTGCAGACATTTTGATCAAAGGCCTGAATGAGTCACGTTTCATCCTCTTGCGCTCAGAGCTTGGAGTTGCTTCGGCCTCACTCTTTCTAGATTAGCTTCTTTGCTATTATAATGGGTTTGTACATATGACATTGTAATCTTTTAGGTACCATGCACTATGCACACTCCACATTTGCACATTGTGATCTCTGAGCACCTGAATATTTGTCCATAGATGCACAATTCACTTTCACATCTCGCTGGTTCATATTTTCACATTGTATAGGGGCTTGGGTTTTTCCCTTGAACTCCCGAAGGGGTTTTTCAGTGGGGGTGTTGGAGCTATATATGGCTCACACCTCTCAAGTTGGTCTCACCTATATACTTGTATCTTGTCCTCAATATGAATCAATCTTTGGGAGCGTATATGGTGTGTCTCTTGTCTCGTCTCTCTCTTTCTCTCTACATCTCAACAGTTGTATCTTGTCCTCAATATGAATCAGTCTTTGGGAGCGTATATGGTGTGTCTCTTGTCTTGTCTCTCTCTTTCTCTCTACATCTCAACACAATGTAAATAGGGAATATTATGCGTATCCATAGCTCATCCGTAGCTTGGTGCATAATCGATGTAGCATGTGTTATCTCCACTCTACCCGCACTCTGTCTTCTTCGTCGCAATCCTCTCTTGTTCCCTCTGATTTTTTTCCTCGCAACAAAATTGTTTTTAATTCTTCGATATTCCATGTGGAAAATTGTCAAGACACCGGAAAGGCCGGACTAGACAAGGGTAGGTCCACGCTAGGCGGTGTGGAACGGGGAGTCCAACTAGGGCAAAGGGCCAGGGGCTTTGCTATATAATGAGTGGTTGGGTGGTGGACTCTCATGCTCTAGCTTTCGTTGCCTTACACTTGTATCAGACCTAAGTGCCTATTTTGGGAAAGGGGCAAGTGTGGTGCTTTCTAGCCACACAAGCCTTCCATGTGGTGGTCCAATTCTGTGGGGATCACCCCTTGCTAAGGAATTCAACGAAGAAGAATCCTGTCGGCACGCGAGCTTGGCAAGGAGAGCTCCCGAGTGCAGGAGCACCAAACTCACATTGCGCAAGCTCATCAGAGGCGCAAGGGCCTGCTTGGCGTTTCTCGACACGGGGCCAAAGCTTCTCGTGCATGGCATCGGTGCCCCACGCACTCTAAGCACCTGCGTGCTACCTGCTCATGGTCATAGCCGGCTGCTGCATTTATTTCCCACTTGAGGGCGCCCAACCCCCTTAGTGGTAGTGGCCATACACACAAAATTTAAGCATAAGGGGCGGTACCCACAGTGGCTACTCACATAAGGTGTGAGTACAGCAAGGCCGGAAAGGACAAAAATTTTATACGTATTACGCAGAAACTCAGAGATTTCAAGACCACCAATTTGGCGGAGTTGCAGTACAATTTTTTGGTGAAATCAATTAGTGCTTTCAAGCCTAATTGATTCAACTATCAAGAACTTGTGGAATTCCATATACGGCGGACAATTGGAATCACTCTCCACCAGACTACTCTTGATTTTGACGGAGTTAGCAAGGCTCATTATACTTCGCGAGTGCTCTCAATATCAGGTATGTTTTATGAGTACTCCTTCCACCGCAATGTGTAGCCATGGATTCGGATATCAATATGACATTCGATTTTGAGCAAAGTACTCCTGATCCTGCCAATGATGGCCCACGACTCGATCCTCTCAAGGAGAGTACCCGTGATACTACGACAGGTGAAGATACTTATGAATTGCTCGATATTCAAGAATTTCGTGCACTTTAGACACGCATGACAGTCATGAATGAAAATTTTAAAGCTTTACATGAAAATGTTACTAAACTGTCCACATTAGTAGTTCAATCAATGCATCAGCAATCTAAGAGTCCTGCTGACACGCACATGCATGAGCACGCTGCCACATAATGGTAGGGCATTTCTAATCTACGGCAAGGCCCAAATGCTGATACGTCGCATACTCTCACTGCAAAAGATGTGGATGAATTATTAAAGAATACCAAACCACCAATTTTTAAGGGAGAAGACCGGGACCGCAAAAAGGATGCAGTGAATATCTTTCTTAGCAAGTAGGATGGAATTCACGCCTTACAGCATACTTCGGATGCGATCAGAGCTTTGCAAACGAGCCTAACTCTAGAAGGCAAACAAATGGTGGATGTCTCTCAAGGAGAAGAACATCATACCACAGAGTTGGGAAACTTTTGAAGCAATGTTTAGCACGGAATTTTTGCCTACAAAAGAGGCCGATCAGAATTGGATGGCTTGGGACACATGTTCCATGCGCCAATACCCATCACACCTTGAATATATCTCTCACTATCGGGATGTTATACTCAAGTTCGAAGGTTTAGATACCTTTCAACAAGTACGGGGGTTCATACGAGGTCTGACACCCGAGCTTAAGAAGTATGTCAAGACCCAAGACCCTAAAACACTTGAGGAAGCCATAGTGAAAGCATATATTCATGATGATCCTGATGATAAGAAAACACATAATATTCACATGCTTGCTAATATACATTGTAATACACGCACTCAGTATGGGCACAATAAAAGAAAATTTCTAGTTGCCAATTCAGATGCATCTAAAAAACCCAAGGGGTCCAGGGGTCCTCTCTCTCCTGAGGACTTGATAAAGCCAAGAAAGAAGAATTATGTTTTCAATGTTTAGGAAGAGGTCATGGAAAAAAGGATTGTCCCAAGGGGAAATTTATTGCTCAGGGCAAGGAGAAAGCAGTGCACAGGGTGCAATTGTTGCCTCTTGATTCTTCCTCAAGATTCTCTAGAGTGGAAGTAATACACACACTGAGGTGGTACATGAATGCTGTCTCATAGCTTCCATGAGGCAACCAACCTTTGGACCACATGAGTTAGTATGTATGCACGGATATCTGCAAGGGCACAAGGTGTGCATCTTGGTCGATGACGGTGCTACTCACAATTTCATCAATTACGGATTGGTGGAAAACCTCAAATTGCCTCAAACTCCTAGTACCCACCACTACAAGGTAGCAATGTTGAATGGACATGATACTGAAATATGGGATACTCAATGTCGAGTTGTTTCATTGGAAGTACAAGGGTACTCTACATGTTTGGATTTTCATGTTATGAACATGGAAAGGGATGATGTGGTTCTTGGTAGGGAGTGGTTGCATAGCATAGGACCATCACTGAAGCATAGCTATGAGCACAACAACTTGATGTTTGAATCCCATGGCGCACATGTGTTGTTGTTAGGAGAAAAAGATATACCTTCATCACCACTGATTTGTACCGCTGAGCTTATGCAGCTCGTTTTTGAACTTATGCAGCTCACTGTCTCATTTTCTTTCTAACATTGAGTATGTTGAACATTCCTCAACGTTGCATGCTTCTCTGTCCTCTATTCCACCAATTGCTAATTTTTAAATAGCAAACGTTGAGGAATGATTTTCCATCAGGATTATTGCCGACACGATCAGTACAACATAGCATTGACATGGTTGCAGGCTGTAAACCTGTTTTAGTAATCCACCTTACCATATGAGTTATCCAGAAGCTGCTACGGTGGAACGTCAGCTTGTTGACTACCGTAGCAGAGGGTTTATACAACCCAGTTCTTCAGCATGGGCTTCGCCTATCCTCTTAGTGAAGAAAAAGGACGGCACTATGCGCATGTGCGTAGACTACTGTGGCTTAAATGCGCTTAAGAACAAATACCCATTGCCCAGAGTAGATGAGTTTTTTGATAAGCTCATTCATTCTCGCATTTTTTGGAAAATAGACTTGCGGTCAGGATATCACCAAGTCCGTATTTGACTTGCCGATATACCTAAAACTACATTCTGGACACGGTTTGGAAACTACAAGTTTCTGGTGATGCCCTTTGGGTTAACCAATGCGCCCGCAAAATTCATGACACTTATGGATAGTGTCTTGAAGCCATATTTGGGAAAATTTGTCATTGTTTTCCTCATTGACATCCTAGTCTATAGTGCTTCTGAAGAAGAACACTTACAACATCTCAAGCAGGTGTTTGAGTTGTTACGCACAAACAAGTTATATGCCAAAGAATCTAAATGTGATTTTCTAAAAGATGAAATTCATTACTTAGGACATGTTATTTCAGCTATAACGGGCAATAGTGTCTACCTTAAGAACATGGCGGTATTATTTGTATGGTGCTCAGTTTGAGATTGTGTTTGACCATGAAAGCATCAAATGGTTTACACAACAAACAAATTTAAAGGGTCAAAAAGCCAGGTGGGCCAGATCCTTCAGGAATGTGATGCCAAGCTAAGGTATCGCAAAGGCCGATACAATGTATGGACATGCTCTAAGTCGAATGCCAGAGATCAATTCGCTATTGTTCATGGAACTTCGTAGTGAATTTTTAGATTCTCTCAAAGGCAAATATGAGCATGATGAAACATATTCCAAAGTATGGAGCCATGTTCAAAAGAGGGACCCTTCTCACTCCAATGACGGTAGTGTACAGTTAACCTCCACACCTAGTTCTTCTTTATGAAGTGATGAACTACAGCGATGGAAGCATTTTACCATCGACAAAGGGTACCTACTCTATAAGGGGAGAGTTTGTGTACCGATGGACACAAACATTCGACCCGAAATTCTTTATGAATGTCATGATAGTTCAAGTGCAGGGCACCCGAGGATTAGAAAAACTTATGCTCTCGTATGAGGACAGTTTTACAGGCCAAGTATACATGGCTTTGTTCAAGCTTATGTCTTTCATTGCCAAAAATGTCAAGTTAACAAAGCAGAGCACCTGAAAGGAGGAGGACTCTTACATCCTTTGGAGATTCCCAATGGAAAATGGAAAAGCATCTCTTTGTATTTTATTGTGGGTTTACCACCCACTATACGAGGTCATGAATCGGTATGGGTGGTCGTAGACAGGTTGACTAAACTATGTAAGTTTATTTCGACAAAATCAACGGTTAAGACACCAAAATCAGCCAAGTTATTTGTGGACAATCTATACAAATTGTATGGTTTGCCAAGTAACATTGTTATTAACTGTGATTCCAAGTTTAACAGCCACTTTTGGAGAGTTGTATTTAAATGATTGGGTACATAACTAAACCTCAGTACAGCTGATCATCCAGACACAGATGGTCAAACGGAACGGGTGCTAGAGGATATGCTAAGAGCATACATCAGCAAAAAAAACAGTCAGACTGGGAAGAATACTTACATATTCTCAGGTTTGCCTACAACAGTGCTAAGCATGTCACAACAAGTTTTAGTCCTTTCATGCTCATGTACGGGTCTCAACCTATGTCACCAGTTATGGTCGGGTTGGCAACCAAAAAACTCCAACAGGTTAAGGATTTTCTCCAAGACCACATGGATATGCTGAAACTTTCTCGTCAGAATGTCTGGCAAGCACAGGATCGGTATAAGAAGTACGCTGATGAGAAACATCGGCAAGTTACCTTCGAAGAAGGGGAGGAAGTATTTTTACGTGTGCCAGAGCATTCAGAAAGTCTGAAAACTGGGCCGACACCTAAATTATCTTCCCGATATTGTGGGCCTTTCAAAATACTAAAGCGAGTAGGTGATCGTGCCTACAAATTATTACTACCTTCACATTCTCGCATTCATTCGGTGTTTCATGTAAGCCATTTATGTAAGTGGTTACATGGGGACGACAATGTCATTGACCAATAGATTTTGGTTGATTTCATTGAACCTACTACCCTACCGCATGAACCTAGACATGTTCTTGATTATCATGAGTTGCGTACACGGCATCAGGTACGTCAACAAGCCTTAATCAAGTGGAAAGAACGACCTGAAGAAGGTGGCACTTGGGAAAACATTAGTGTTCTTAAGAAGAAGTTCCCCACTTTTGTTTTCGAGGATGAAAACTCTTCTTAAGGGGGCGTAATGTCAGGACACCGGCAAGGCTGGACTAGACAAGGGCACGGCCGGGCTAGGTGGTGTGGAACGGGGAGTCCAACTAGGGCAAAGGACCAAGGGCTTTCCTATATAATGGGTGGTTGGGTGGTGGAATCTCAGGCTCTACCTTCCCTTGCATTACAAAAATCATGGAGGTTCCATTTAGGCTAGAGGTATGCATAAATGACTGGTGCATACTTTGCGTGACAGTAAATTGGATGCACCTTTGTCGAGTCGTACTTGTTCGGGTTCTTGCCATGCATCTTATGCATCAGATTGTTATGCTTTGGTTATGTCTAGCTCACATGATGTTGACGAACCTCAAATGTTTTATGAAGCACAGAATTTAGAAAATTGGACGGCTGCCATGCAATCAAAATATGATGCACTTATAGAGAATGACACATGGACTTTATGTAATTTGCCTCCTGGAAAAAATGCCATTGGTACAAAGTGGGTCTACAAGTTGAAATGTGAGCCGGATGGTGAGATTGATTGTCATAAGTCTCCACTTGTTGTAAAAGGTTATGCACAGGAAAAAGGCATAGATTATGAAGAGACTTTTTCTCCCACTTGTCGTATGACTAGTGTGCATTTTCTACGTGCATTGGCAGCTTATTTTGGTTAGGATGTACATCAATCGGACATTGTTACTGCTTTCTTGAATGGTGACACATTTGAGGAAGTTTATGTAACGCAGCCTTGTGGATTTGTCAAGAAAGGACAAGAGGATAAGGTGTGAAAATGTAACAAAGCATTGTATGGGTTGAAGCAATCTCCTCGTTCTTGGTATGAGAAGGCTGACACTCATTTGGTCAAACAAGGATTTCGTAACAGTCCAACCAAAAGCTCATTGTATGTAAAGGGTGGGGGTAGTGTCCTTCTCATTGTGGTTTGTTATGTGGATATTTTTCTAATCACTCGACAAAATGAGAGACATATTTCTGAATTTAAGGCTAATTTGAATGCTACTTTCGAGATGAAGTATTTGGGGCTATTGCATCATTTCTTGGGTATAGAGTTTAAGCAGTGTGATGATGGTATTGCCTTGTGTCAAAAAAGTTACATAGAGACACTGCCACTCCCATGGAAATAGGTTTGAAATTGAGTCTTGATGATGCTGATGATCCTGCAGATGTCACTCTTTACCAAACTACTGTTGGATGCCTCATTTGTGTATGCAACACGAGGCCGGATATTAAATTTTCAGTCTCACAGGTTAGCAAATTTATGCATAGCCCAGAGTCTAAGCATTGTCAGTCTGTCAAGAGGATTTTTTTCCACTTGAGTGGTAATTTACATCCTGGCTTGTTTTATCTTCCAAGGGGGGGTTCATTGCCGCTAGACTTACATGCTTTTTTGGACTCAAATTAGGCTGGTTGTTTTGACACACGAGTGTCCACAAATGGTTTTTGTTTCATGCTTAGCAACTCATGAATATCATGGTTGAGCAAGAAGAAACCTACTATGGCCACTTCTAGTTGTGAGGACGAGTACGCAGTGTTCATAGGTACAATTGAGTGTATATGGCTGAGACGCCTTATAGATGATTTAGGTGTTGGATAGGACACTACCAACACTATCTACACTGACACTCAGAGCACACTAGTTGAACTCATTTTTTCATGCTCGCACAAAGCACATTGAGGTGCATTACCACTATCTCAAGGAGAGGCTTTCAGCACGCGAGATCAGCTTGGTTGCTGTGCCAACACAGGACAACCTTTCAGATCTTTTCACAAAGGAATTGTCTCGTAGAAGTTTGAAGCTTTCCACAAATCTTTGGGCTTAATCCCTTTTGTGGACTGATCATGTCCTCAAGGCATGGAACTTCCCTTTACTCTATGTGCCAACTCTCGTTCACCGCATCACTCAAGGGGAGATTTGCTACCATATACATGTGGTATTGATATGTGTGAAGGACCACCACAGTATTTTTTCCCTCATTGCATTGTATATATGCCTATCACTCTAGGTCTATCTATCTTTCCATTGCACACCAAGTACTATACTCTCTAATGTGTCCCTTGAGCTTCCTTCATCTTCTCCAAGCTATGTGTATTTTCTTGCAACCCTAATTCCAACATGTTTGTACTTTGTTCTAGCATAGTTCCCTGCCAAAACATTTGCGTAAATCTTCATTGATTTCTTGAGTTCCCATGACAATATTCAACTTTTTTTTCACCTCCCCACTGAGAGGTATTGTCTCTGTGAGATTCTTCACTGAAACCCATGTGTGCTATAGAAGGAATCGGATCCTTTGTAGAAGAAGAATATTGTTGAGCTTTGATACCACTTTTATATGCTTGGAAACTGCAAGCAAGAAATCAATAGCAACACATGAACCACAACTACAAAATCATTTAAGTTTGTGAGAGAGAGAGAGAGAGAGAGAGAGAGAGAGAGAGAGAGAGAGAGAGAGAGAGAGAGAGAGAGAGAGAGAGAGAGAGAGAGAGAGTCAACACGGCACGGCAGAGTTCAATGTCCAAATGCATTGGCCTTGGTGCCCCTTTCGGTATTTCTTTATTATTATGCCACAGGGGTCCTTTGCTCTCAGACTTTGTGTCTGCATTATTTGAAAAGTGAGGTCCAAGGGGATCGTATAAATAGTACAAGTGTTGCCCAAAGGTAGAGCCCCAAAATCACTTCTCTCAAAAGCGCTCCAAAAGCTAGCACTAAACACTCCAAAATCTACTAGTGCAATGTCTGGTGTCTCAAAGCTCATTATTAGGTTATCAATTTATTGGTGCCTTTGTAATGAATTTTTGATAGTTTGAAAAGACTACTAAGAAATGCATATCTGTTTCACTTAGCAAAGTCTATCTACTTCACTTATTTTCAGCTATGTGTTGGAAATTGGCAAAGGAAAATGGGCTAAGATAACTGTGTAAGATTGGTGAAGACTATTGTAGTGCAGACTTTTGGATATCGGTGAAATTAATTTGAAGTTTCTATGTTGATGGATAAAGTATGGATTTGGGTTAGCTTGTCTTCTTCATGCATAATTGCATACATGGCTAGGGCTACCCATTTTGTAAGAACACATGCTAATATATAGATGGTCTGTGTGTGTGTTTCAATCACCTACTTGGCATTAATAATTTCATTTTGAAAGTATTAGGGCAAGGGGGTGCACATGATGCAAGTGTTGGCCATTGTAGGGCCTCTAGAAGATGTGAGTGCAAAAGCATGGAGATCAAGGAGATACTCTTGACAAAGATGATTCCGCTGTAGCCAAACAAGGTTCATGACTCCGCCAAATATGGAGACGCTTTCTACACATATAATGGTTGTACTCCATATGCTTGTGGGTTGCATCCATCATAGTTAGAGCTTCATTCCCCTCATCCCTTGTTAATAACTAAATGTAGCTTTGATTTCGTACCTCTTGCTCTACGTTCTTTTGCAATTTAGCATTATGGAATCTTTTCTACCTACCTTTGCTTACAAGAGTTGTTGTCTTCTCGGCTTATGATAGTGATGAAGGATGCTAAGGGGTCCACTATGATAGAATTTCACGTTCATGTCCTCTGCATATCTCACTCACACACACACACACACACAGATGTATAGAGAGAGAGAGACGCATATCCTAAAGATACGAGTTATGTACATTGTCTTTTGGTAGCAACACACTACTATACATAAGTTATCCATGAGAGTGCAAAATTGGAATAAGGAGATATCTACTTGTATTTTCATTATGTTTAATGACCAAATGTTTAGAGGTAGAGAACAGAGATTGTGACTCAATGAGATTTTGAATTTACAATATCTTCCGGTAGTTTGATCATCTAAGTTAGTAGAAAACTAATAGTAGTAACACAATGGTGAAATGAAACTATCATTTCTCTGTCATAAGTTGACGAGCTACTTCGGATGACGTCATACACCAACAGTTAAAAAGACTAGATTACTAGAATCATGCCTTGAATAAGTTTTATTTGTGAAGGTTGGCATTAATAAAAAGAGACAAGGATATAGGAGTATTTGATATGCATAGTACTAGTTCAAATTGATTACAATCGCATGATTGATTGTATTTCATAAGATAGAACAAAATGTGTTTCCTACATTCGAGTATGTGTGAGAAGCTATCAAGATATGCTTATGATTTCTATAAAAAAAACAAGATGTTAGTCCAAGCTCTAAATCCATTCCTTTTTTGTATTTTCAACACATGTTACAGATCAATGTTTAGAGACAGACTAGACTCTGAAAACCAAAGAATTATTAGTCCGAAAGAAACTAACGAATGTATTCGAATTAGATGAGAGAAACTAACGAATGTATTTGAATTAGCTTGAAATTACAAAGGGGAAGGCCTCTTTATATAGGAAAGAGAGTGATTAGGAGTGAGGTTAAGATCCAAGTGTAATTTGTACAAATGAAGCTTGATTAGGGACATTCAACCAATGAAGAAGCTCCTTCCAAGTGATTTGTTGACCAATTAGCTCCATCATCACTTGTGTTGTCTTCACTCCTTCCTCCATAGCTTGAGTCCAAGAGCTTCCTTATTTTAAAATGTAAAGAATCTACATAAAATCAATACATATCTAGTAATAATAGAAAGGGGTTGAATGAGAACTTATGAATTACAACAAGATTAAGCATGACTTGAGAGGTGATTAGAAGAGGAATTTTGATGGGTTTTTGAGCTTGAGAGAGAAGAGGAAGGAGAGGAGGGTGAGAAGACTAATGGCTGATTTTTAGAGAAGGTCTCAATGTGGAAAAGGAAGGGTGTGTGTGTGTAAAGGTAGAGGGGGGTGGTCTCCACCACAGTTGAAAAAACTGGCGTCCGCCATTTTGGCCATATCTCCTAGACCGTAGATGCAAAAATTATAAAAAAAATATGGCCAGAATCTCCAGTTCATCAGCTACAACTTTGATGAAGACAACTTTTCTTGGATCGGAGTGGAAGTATTTTTTAAAAATTCAGCAAAATCATGTGTCTGGTTCCTTCCTTTACCAAGCCTTCCACTTGGGTCCCATTTGTTTGAATCATCATATGGCTCCAAAGCCATGATGATATGAGCCACTCATGAACCTTGAATCATGGGTGCATGGCTCCACAACCACATCATATCTTTTCTTTTCACATTTACATATTTTCCCTTCCCTTTACCACTAGGTTCTCCCTCTACCTTTCACCTCCGGTGAACTAGTCAAGAAAAAATTCCTATCAAATCATTTTTTTTAAAAAAAAATTCCAAGAGGTTGTTCTCACTCTTTCTTTTATTGTAAACCTCTAGAAGCAAGGAAAACCAACAAAATATGATAAAAAAAAATTTGTGATAGGCTCGGATCATAGCCCCCCCAAACCTGGCTAGGGGTATTTATGCCTCTAGCCTACTTCCTTTGATCTTGAGCTGACCTTATCCTGATGTGATAAGGCTTTAGACGTCATCCATTTGTCCTGGTCTTGTGCACTTTACCATCAATGTCTTGAAGTCTGTAAGAGCCATTTTTGAACTTTTTGGTGACCAAGAACGGGCCTTCCCATCGAAAAAGAAACTTTCCATCCTTACGAGTGTCGAAGCGATTGTCATATCGAAGCACCAGAGATCCCTTTTTGATGTCTTTGGATGCTAACTTTTTGTTAAACTTTTCTCTGCGCTTCTCTGCTTCTTGAGAATAGTGGTTGATGGCTTCTTCACGATCCAATTGCAGCCTCTCTAGATCCATGATCCTTTGATGTACTTTCTCCTTTTGAGAGCCTACCTGGCTACCCAATATTCGAAGACTTGTTAACTTCACTTCAATGGGCAAAAGCACCTCCTTTCCATAAACCAAATGAAAGGGTGTGTACCCTAATGTGGTTTTGAAGGAGGTTCTATAGGCCCATAGAGCTCCATTCAGGTGTTTGTCCCAATCTTGGCGCCTGGCATGTACCTGTTTGGTGAGAATTTTGCAAATGATTCCATTTACCTTTTCCACCAAACCATTGCACTGAGGGTAGTAAGGAGTAGAGTGTTGATGCTGAATATTTAGCTTCTTCATGAGTTCTCCTACCAAGTCTGCTCTAAACCCTGGTCCTCTATCAGATAGTATTTCAAGAGGGGTGCCAAACCGGCAACAGATGTGGTCAAAGATGAACTGACTCACATCCTTAGCAGTAATTCTATTGGTCGGCATAGCCTCAGCCCATCTAGTCATGTAGTCTACTCCCATGATGATGTACTCTTTACCTGACTGAGTGCATGGTAGAGGCCCTATGGCATCAATTCCCCACTTCTCAAAGGGCCCATATACCTTTATTGGGTTATGAGGTTCAGCTATGAGCCATCGTGGTCGTGCTTTCTGACATTCATCACATGTTTGACACCAGTATTTGACATCACGATGAAGACTTGGCCAAGTAAACCGAGCTTGTAGAACCTTTCTACTAGTGACGTCGTGTGCAAAGTGTCCTCTGCACATATCATCGTGACAAGCTTTTAAAATCTCTTCAATTTCACTCTTCAAAGGCACTCTCCTAAGCACACCATCCTTACCAAGACAATACAAGTCATCATTTACTATGCGATACCTGGTAGCCTTCCTAGCTAACCATCGCCTTTCCCCTGCATTCAAGTGTTTAGGAGCCTCTCCTTGCTCCAGAATGTGCATAATATCTTCCAAGTCCTCCTTGCCTTGCTGAAGTGGAAGTTTGATGGCCACTGCTCCCACTATTGACTCATTTAACTTTGATGATGCTAGGTGGTCTGCATCCTTGTTCTGGTCTCTTGGCACATGATGTACTTGTGCCTCCCTAAATCTCCTCATAAGAGCTTTAGCTTCTCTCATTTTAGTAGAGAGACGGGCATTTTTGCAAGCCCATGTACCTTGCATTTGCCTTACCAAAAGCATGGAGTCACCAAAAGCGTTTAATCTCTCAATTGAATTATCGAGGCACCAACAAAGGCCATGAATTAGAGCATGATATTCTGCTTCATTGTTGGAGTGGACATCTTCTAGAGTGATCCCTTCACCATGGATCCTCTCTCCCAATGGAGATAAGACCACGATGCCTGCAGCTGCCTTATCCTTGGTTCTATTGTATGCTCCATCAAAGTAGAGGCTATAAGCATTGACCAAAGCCTTTGGAGCTGGAGGTGGTGGAAGTTCCTTTCTCTTCAAATGGAAAACTTTTTCATAGCACTTGTTTGTTAAAATGTCGGCTAAGCATGCTCGAGTTGTTCTTTCAGCCTGTATTGTATAATCAAACTCTTGAAGTCGCACCACCCACTTTGCTATTTTGTCAGAGATTTCCATATGTTGTAGTGCATAGGGAAACATATCCTCCATAGTGATAATTACAAACCTCTTCGGCAGCAAGTATGGCCGAAATTTGGTTACCGCAAACATGAGAGCTAACACTGCTGTTCCATTAGGGTGTAGGCCTTCTCTGTGTTTTCCATGAGGCGGCTAGCAAAATACACAGGCCTCATAAAGGATGCTTTTGGATCTTTTTGTAGGAGGGCAGTACCAATGGCCTCTTCTCCCACACTAGGGTTTACAAAGAATGTTTCTTCCCAACAAGGTTGGAGGATTACAGGGAGTGACCCTAACATTTTTTTAATCTCTCTAAGATGCCCATCACTTTCTTCACTCCAAACAAGCGTCTCTTGACGAGTCAGCTGTTGTAGAGGAAATATCACTTGGGAGAGTAAGTGTATGAATCTACTCAAATATCTTAGCTTTTGCAAGAAAGAGATTAATTGTTTGATGGAAGTTGGGGAAGGTAGATTTAGCAATGTTTCTATCTTTTCAGGATCTACCTCGATTCCATCAATGGACACTACATGCCCTAATAGTGTAACCTTGCTTTCCCCAATGTGACATTTGTCCTTGTTTAGTTGTCCACCCAGCTTAGCTAAACGAGTAAATCCTTCATCAATCTTGCCGAGATGCATACTTTTGGAGCTATAAATACAAAAGTCATCTATGAAAACCCTTATGGACTTACCAAAGTAAGGTTGGAAGACCATGTTCATGAATCGTTGAAAGGTGGCCGGAGCGTTGGTGAGACCAAAAGGCATGACTCGAAATGCAAAACATCCCCATGGTGTGATGAAAGTAGTCTTTTTCTGGTCCTCCTCTGCAATGCGTATTTGAAAGTAGCCAGAGTAGCCATCACACACTGTGTATCTCTCATGGCCTGCTACTTCATTTAGAATCTCATCTTGAAATGGGAGAGGGAAGTGGTCCCTCTTTGTTGCAGCATTTAGTGGCTTGTAATCCACGCACACTCGCCATTTACCATTCTTCTTTGGCCTCACCACTACTGGGGAGAGCCATTCTGAATCTTCTACTGGGTATATGAATCCTGCTTCTAAGAGTCTCTTCACCTCGGACAACAGTGCATTTTGTTGCAAAACTCCTAATCTTCTTAGTTTTTGTACTACTGGCTTGCTCCCTTCTTTTAGATGGATATGATGCTTCACTGCAGTGACACCTGTAATGTGAGTGTAATCAGAAATGAACAATGATGCATGCTTCTTGAGAACATTTACATAACCCTCCTTTTCTTCTTCCTTTATATCCTTGGATAACATCTCCTCTAGGGTGGCATCCCACACATTCTCCATTTGGATCCTTGGGTTGTCTTCTGATGAGGTAGTTTCCTTTATGGTGACGCCCATGACTTCGAGAGTGCTATCACTCTCTTCACTTGAACTCTCTTCCTCGTCCATGGATGAGGAGCATCCACTTGAGCTCCACTCTTTAGCTGACGTCTCTAGTTCAAGGTTCTCTTGCCGCCCATTCTTCAAGTTATAAACCACCTTCCGACTATGGCCACCCATGCGAGGCCTCAACTCCAAGTCTCCTGTTGCCCAATCTTGCCTAGCTCCTATACCCATGAGCCAAGGTCGTCCTAAAATAAGGGGGTATCCTTCTCCCTTTACTGGCATCACATAAGCATCAACCTCTGTAGTGATTCCAAAAACAGAAACTCTCAAAGCTTTCACTACACCCACACAAGTGACAGAGACATTATTGGCCATTTTTGCCCTAAAGTTTGATGATTCCATTACCTCTAAACCCAATTGATGCATTAGCTTTTCTGTCATGACACAAACCTCTGCTCCACTGTCAATGTATGTTTTTGGAATCCGTTGTCCCTTGATTTGAGCCTCCACCAAAGGCACTATATCCTTGAGACCATATGCTTTGATTACACTTACTAGCTTACTTCACTTTGCCCTCGTGCTCACCATTTTTGTCACGGGAACCGAATAATAGAGATAGACAACAAAACAGAGGAAGAAATCTTTCTATTGATAGTGTTTGATACAACAGAGGAGCAATTGAATATATATATGGGCGCACTCCGTTGTACGGAGCTCGAACCTCCCGACCACCCCCGAGCTTCAATTCGCTTGCATGCAGCGTCTCACTCGCACTCGCACTCGCACTCTCACTCTCACTCTCACTCGCACTCGCACTCGCACTCGCACTCGCCGAAGAGAGAATGGTGAATGATCCCTAAACGCACCACCTGTCGTGCTTTTATCCTTCTTTTCCTCGAAAAGCCTGCACGATTTTCGTGCCAAGTATACCTGCGAGAATAATATAAGAACGTGATCGCTAAGTGATCCGTAAAGGTTAGATTTCTATCATGACACTTTACACAGATCCTGTTTCAGACATTGATTTCTGCATCGCCTACAAAATAGCCAAAAGAACATACTCGTGCAACCAATTCAACATGATAATCAAAGTAAAAAAACATAATTATATATCTTCATAATCTCAATTGCCATACTCTACCATGAAGAAACAATCCACTTCTTGGTTGATAGCAGGGAGAACTGTATGATATTGTATGTCTGTCTGTCCCTGTGTACACTACACTACTGCTGTCTTCTGTTTGTTTTCATCATAACTTTTACAAACAAACTCCGAACAGAGCGATCCAGGTACTCAAAACGATGGGAATATGTCTGGTCTACAAGGCAACGCGGACAGAATTGCAAAAAACGTCTCTGTTTGGCTAAAAACGCAACTTTTAGGTTGCGACTCATAAAACCTCTATTTTTGGGTATCCACTACTTTTACAACTTATTTTAAGCCTACCCATGCATTAGAACTCCTCCGTGGGGGGACCAATTTATGACGAAGGAAATTTGGAATGGCGGCCTCTACACCAAAACAAACTCCATTGCGCCACAAGGGAAATGAGATGAGGGCACCACCTAGTCTTGGAAGCGTGGACTAGGACCGCTACACAAAGAGAGAGAGAGAGAGAGAGAGAGAGAGAGAGAGAGAGAGAGAGAGAGAGAGAGAGATCACTATGAATGAAGCATTAACCTTAATGTGTGTACAAGGAATGGATAACTTCAAACACTCCCAACACAAATAGCATGTAGATTACCAAACAACCACTCAAGGATTAGCCAAGATCACGTCAAGCACTCTCACATACATATAAAAGATTTCTCTTAATTAACATAAATAAGAGGAGGGTAGGTTACTAGCATGAAACAATTTGCACTCTAGAATGTGTAAGAATAGAGTGAATGAATGAGCTTATGGGCTCATGGTGAGTGATACAAATACTCAATGGGGCTGAGGGAGGCTTGAAATTACAAAGGGGAAGGCCTCTTTATATAGGAAAGAGAGTGATTAGGAGTGAGGTTAAGATCCAAGTGTAATTTGTACAAATGAAGCTTGATTAGGGACATTCAACCAATGAAGAAGCTCCTTCCAAGTGATTTGTTGACCAATTAGCTCCATCATCACTTGTGTTGTCTTCACTCCTTCCTCCATAGCTTGAGTCCAAGAGCTTCCTTATTTTAAAATGTAAAGAATCTACATAAAATCAATACATATCTAGTAATAATAGAAAGGGGTTGAATGAGAACTTATGAATTACAACAAGATTAAGCATGACTTGAGAGGTGATTAGAAGAGGAATTTTGATGGGTTTTTGAGCTTGAGAGAGAAGAGGAAGGAGAGGAGGGTGAGAAGACTAATGGCTGATTTTTAGAGAAGGTCTCAATGTGGAAAAGGAAGGGTGTGTGTGTGTAAAGGTAGAGGGGGTGGTCTCCACCACAGTTGAAAAAATTGGCGTCCGCCATTTTGGCCATATCTCCTAGACCGTAGATGCAAAAATTATAAAAAAAATATGGCCAGAATCTCCAGCTCATCAGCTACAACTTTGATGAAGACAACTTTTCTTGGATCGGAGTGGAAGTATTTTTTAAAAATTCAGCAAAATCATGTGTCTGGTTCCTTCCTTTACCAAGCCTTCCACTTGGGTCCCATTTGTTTGAATCATCATATGGCTCCAAAGCCATGATGATATGAGCCACTCATGACCCTTGAATCATGGGTGCATGGCTCCACAACCACATCATATCTTTTCTTTTCACATTTACATATTTTCCCTTCCCTTTACCACTAGGTTCTCCCTCTACCTTTCACCTCCGGTGAACTAGTCAAGAAAAAATTCCTATCAAATCATTTTTTTAAAAAAAAAAATTCCAAGAGGTTGTTCTCACTCTTTCTTTTATTGTAAACCTCTAGAAGCAAGAAAAACCAAAAAAATATGATAAACAAAAATTTGTGATAGGCTCGGATCAACATGTCTACGATTCGTTTGCATCTAGTTGAGTCTGTTTACTGGCAGGTCTCGAGAGAGACCACAACTCATGCTTTATGGCAGAGTTTACATGCTATGTACGCGGCATCCATGTCTACACGGGAGTTTAGTCCCACTTCTATGTCCATGGGAGAGATTGGTCCCACACGCAAGTCTCGACGGCATAGAGACTTGACATGTTGTCATTGTGGACATAGAGGTCACATTAGGCGTCGATGTTTTTAGGCGCTTGAGACAACGGAGACGACAAATGTGTGATGCAGATTTGGGCATGACAGATGCTAGTGAGATCAGTACGGTGGTTACTAAGTATGCTTGTGACGGTGATGTCAGATTTACATCTAGCTTGTCTTGAGACGATCTTATGTCTGCGGATTGCATATCGGATTGCACATTGTCTTCACATTGGTTACTAGATTCAGATACTACTTTCCATGTCATGTCGCATCGTGAGTGGTTTAGCATGTTTTCTAGTGGGAGACTTGGTTGTGTGCACATGGATGATGGTGTTGTGTATGACATTGAGGGTGCAGGAGACGTATGTTTGTCTATGCCCAATGGTATGAGATTTACCCTGCGTCATGTGCGTTATGTGCTAGATCTGAGACGGGATTTGATCTCAGTCAGACAGTTACGGGATAGTGGATGTTGGGTATCGCTACTTAAGCAATCTTTTGCGTTGCATTTGGGTTTGCTAGTGATTGCGAGAGGTGCTAGAGTTGGCACATGGTACCCATTGCATGTAGTACTGGTGCGAGATGGTCGAGTCTCAATCTTGTTACAGCCATGCAAAGAGCGAGAGACCCGGAGAGTCTCTTTTGCTCATGGGTTGCAGGGTACTTTGCATGGAGTGCAGAGTAGTGAGCTCGTTGTGCACACAGTTGGGGCATGACTTGAGTAGTCACACAGAGAGGTGACAGAGTCAGACATGCATGCTTTGCTAGTCACTGAGAAAAGCAGAGAGTCAGTTGTGCGAGATACTTCTATGCAGGATAGACAGGTAGAGCGGTCTTTCTCTAGTGAGTCACGACAGGAGGACGTTGTGCAAGAGTCTATGGATACGGAGTTAGAGCATGAGAGCTCTAGTGAGTCATAGCAGTTTGAGTGGTCATGTTTGCAGTGGATGATTGCAGAGGAGGCTGAGATGTTAGCAATTATGCAGTGATTCCTTTCTATGCTCGACAATGAGCATGGGGATATAGTTGTGCAGGATATGTCTTCCAGCAGACACCTAGAGCAGCTGGTTTTCTCTGAGGTTGCACCACAGGTTGATGCGTCTTTTGCGGACAGTCAGGAGATGCATGTGGCTGACACGCCTTGTCAGTCATCGGTTGAGAACGGTTTTCTCTCGCCTTTTGTAGTCTTTAGACTAGGTTCTCTTGCCTAAAGGCACAGTCGCCTTTAAGTGGGAGGTTGTTGGGGTATAGGTGCCTCTGCCTTGCCTAGTCGCCTAGAGTCTAGGCGCCCACTGACTTGTATACCTTATACATAGCATAAGTGTATAGGGGGCTGCTCACTCTTTGAGTCTCACCACCCATATCTCTGTGTCGTGTGTATCCTTCTCTCTCTCACTCTCCATCTATGGTGCTCTCCGATCCCCTTCAATACATCCTAACCAAAATAAGCTGCCAATGCACGTAGAAAATGCACACTAGTCATACGACAAGTGGGAGAAAAAGTCTCTTCATAATCTATGCCTTTTGCCTATGCAACCTTTTACAACAAGTCGAGACTTATGACGATCAATCTCACCATTCGGCTCGCATTTCAACTTGTAGACCCACTTTATACCAATGGCATTTTTCCTTGGAGGCAAATTACATAAAGTCCATGTGTCATTCTCTATAAGTGCATCATATTTTGATTGCATGATGGCAGCCATCCAATTTTCTAAATTCTGTGCTTCATAAAACATTTGAGGTTCGTCAACATCATGTGAGCTAGACATAACCAAAGCATAACAATCTGATGCATAAGATGCATGGAACGAACCTGAACAAGTACGACTAGACAAAAGTGCATCCAATTTACTGTCACGCAAAGTATGCACCAGTCATTTATGCATACCTCTAGTCTAAATGGAACCTCCATGATTTTTGCAAGGCAAGGAAAGCTAGAGCCTGAGAGTCCACCACCCAACCACCCATTATATAGCAAAGCCCTGAGCCCTTTGCCCTAGTTGGACTCCCCGTTCCACACCACCTAGCCCGGCCCTGCCCTTGTCTACTCCGGCCTTGCCGGTGTCTTGACATTACTCCCCCCTTAAGAAGAGTTTTCGTCCTCGAAAACAAAAGTGGGAAACTTCTTCTTAAGAACACTACTGTTTTCCCAAGTGGAACCTTCTTCAGGTTGTTCTTTCCACTTGATTAAGGCTTATTGACGTACCTGATGATGTGTACACAACTCATGATAATCAAGAACACGTCTAGGTTCATGCGGTAGGGTAGTAGGTTCAATGAAATCAACCAAAACCTGTTGGTCAATGGCATTGTCGTCCCCATGTAACCACTTACATAACAGCTTACATGAAACACCGGATGAATGCGAGAATGTGACGGTAGTAATAATTTGTAGGCACGATCACCTATTCGCTTGAATATTTTGAAAGGCCCACAATATCGGGAAGATAATTTAGGTGTCGGCCCAGTTTTCAAACTTTTTGAATGTTTTGGAACACGTAAAAATACTTCCTCCCCTTCTATGAAGGTAACTTGCCGATGTTTCTCATCAGCGTACTTCTTATACCGATCCTGTGCTTGCTAGACATTCTGACGAGCAAGTTTTAGCATATCCATGTGGTCTTGGAGAAAATCATTAACCTGTTGGAGTTTTTTGGTTGCCAACCCCACTGTAACTGGTGACCTAGGTTGAGACCCGTACATGAGTATGAAAGGACTCAAACCTGTTGTGACATGCTTCGCACTGTTGTAGGCAAACTCGATAATAGGTAAGCATTCTTCCCAGTCTGACTGGTTTTTGCTGAGGTATGCTCTTAGTATATCCTCTAGCACCGTTCCGTTTGACCATCTATTTCTGGATGATCAGCTATACTGAGGTTTAGTTGTGTACCCAATCGTTTAAATACAGCTCTCCAAAAGTGGCTGTTAAACTTGAAATCACGGTCATTAATAATGTTACTTGAAAAACCATACAATTTGTATAGATTGTCCACAAATAACTTGGCTAATTTTGGTGTCTTAACCGTATCGGATTAAACTAACATAGTTTAGTCAACCTGTCTACGACCACCCGTACCAATTCATGACCTCGTACAGTGGATGGTAAACCCACAAGAAAATACTTAGACATGGTTTCCCATTTTCCATTGGGAATCTCCAAAGGATGTAAGAGTACTCCTCCTTTCAGGTGCTCTGCTTTGTTAACTTGACATTTTTGGCAATGCAAGACATAAGCTTGAACAAAGCCATGTATACCTAGCCAGTAAAATTATCGTCATACGAGAGCATAAGTTTTTATAATCCGCGGGTGCCCTGCACTTGAACTATCATGACATTCATAAAGAATTTGGGGTTGAATGTCTATGTCCATCGGTACATAAACTCTCCCCTTATGGAGTAGGTACCCATTGTCGATGGTAAAATGCTTCCATCGTTGTAGTTCATCACTTGATAAAGAAGAACTAGGTGTGGAGGTTAACTGTACACTACCGTCATTGGAGTGAGAAGGGTCCCTCTTTTGAACATGGATCCATACTTTGGAATATGCTTCGTGAACAATAGCGAATTGATCTCTCGCATTCGACTTAGAGCTTCTGCCGATACATTGTATCGGCCTTTGCGATACCTTAGCTTGGCGTCATATTCCTAAAGGATCTCAACCCACCTGGCTTTTCGACCCTTTAAAACTGTTTGTTGTGTAAACCATTTGATGCTTTCATGGTCAAACACAATCTTAAACTGAGAACCATACAAATAATGCTGCCATGTTTTTAAGGCAAACACTATTGCATAGAGTACGCGTTCCTAAGAAGAATAGTTCTGTTGAGCTGCATCAAGCTTCTTGCTTTCAAATTCAATCAGTCGTCGGTCTTGTAACAGGACTGCTCCAATATCATGGTCACTGGCATCCGTTTCCAAAACGAATTGTTTCAAAGGATCTACAAGAGCCAGTATAGGAGTTGTAGCTAATGCATCCTTGAGCGTATCGAAACTGTCTTATTAAGCGGATTCCCACTAAAAAGCTTTACCTTTGCATTTTAGTTGATCTGTCATAGGAACAAAAATTTGAGTATAGTTTTTAACGAACCTTCGGTAAAAACCTGCAAATCCTGAAAATATATGTAATTCTTCCAGATTTTTAGGAGGAGGCCATTTCCGGATGGTATCCACTTTGGATTGATCCATGTATAGCCCGTTGGCTGAAATAACATGCCCTAAATAATGAATTTTATCTTTTAGAAAATCACATTTAGATTCCTCGGCATATAACTTGTTTGTGCGTAACAACTCACACACGTGCCTAAGATGTTGTAAGTGTTCTTCTTCAGAAGCACTATAGACTAGGATGTCAACGAGGAAAACAATGACAAATTTGCCCAAACATGGCTTCAAGACACTATTCATAAGTGTCATGAATTTTGCAGGCGCATTGGTTAACCCAAAGGGCATCACCAAAAACTCGTAGTGTCCAAACCGTGTCCGGAATGCAGTTTTAGGTATATCGGCATATCGAATACAGACTTGGTGATATCCTGACCACAAGTCTATTTTTGTAAAAATGCAAGCATGAGTGAGCTTATCAAACAACTCATCTACTCTAGGCAATGGGTATTTGTTCTTAACCGCATTTAAGCCAGAGTGGTCTACGCACATGCACATACTGCCGTCCTTGTTCTTCACTAAGAGGATAGGCGAAGCCCATGCTGAAGAAATGGGTTGTATAAACCCTCTGCTAAGGGAGTCAGCAAGCTGACGTTCCACAGTAGTAGCTTGTGGATAACTCATACGGTAAGGTGGTTTACTAACAGGTTTACAGTCTGCAACCATGTCAATGCTATGTTGTACTGATCGTGTCAGCAATAATCCTGATGGAAAATCATTAGGAAATACATCTTGAAATTCCTTTAATAATTTTATGTAATTAACTAGAAACGTTGGGTGTTTAGAATTAGCAATTGGTGGAATAGAGGAGAGAGAAGAATGCAACATTGAGGAATGCTCAACAGACTCAATGTTAGAAAGAAAATGAGATATTGAGTAACACAAGAAAACCTGATGATCTCTTTCATTATCAAAAACGAGCTGCATAAGCTCAGTGGTACAAATCAGTGGTGATGAAGGTATATCTTTTTCTCCTAACAACAACACATGTGCGACATGGGATTCAAACATCAAGTTATTGTGCTCATAGCTACACTTCAGTGATGGTCCTAGGCTATGCAACCACTCCCTACCAAGAACCACATCCGCCCTTTCCATGTTCATAACATGAAAATCCAAACTTGTAGAGTACCCTTGTACTTCCAATGGAACAGCTCGACATTGAGTATCCCATATTTCAATATCATGTCCATTCATCATTGCTACCTTGTAGTGGTGGGTACTAGGAGTTTGAGGTAGTTTGAGGTTTTTCACCAATTCGTAATTGATGAAATTGTGAGTAGCACCGTCATCGACCAAGCTGCGCACCTTGTGCCTTTGCAGATATCCGTGCATACGTACTAACTCATGTGGTCCAAAGGTTGGTTGCCACATGGAAGCTGCGAGATAGAATTCATGCACCACCTCAGTGTGTGTTACTTCCACTCTAGAGAATCTTGAGGAAGAATCAAGAGGCAGCACTTGCACCGTGTGCACTGCTTTCTCCTTGCCCTGAGCAAGAGATTTCCCCTTGGGACAATCCTTTTTGCCATGGACTCTTCCTAAACATTGAAAACATAATTTTTATTTCTTGGATTTATCAATGTCCTCAAGAGAGAGAGGACCCCTGGACCCCTTGGGTTTTTTAGATGCATCTGAATTGGCAACTAGAAATTTACTTTTATTGTGTCCATACTAAGTGCGTGTATTACCATGTATATTAGCAAGCACATGACTATTATGTGTTTTCTTCTCATCAGGATCATCATGAATATATGTTTTCACTATGGCTTCCTCAAGTGTTTTAGGGTCTTGGGTCTTGACATACTTCTTAAGCTCGGGTGTCAGACCTCGTATGAACCCCCATACTTGTTGAAAGGTATCTAAACCTTCCAACTTGAGGATAATGTCCCCATAGTGAGAGATATATTCAAGGAGTTATGGGTATTGGCGCATGGAACATGTGTCCCAAGCCGTCCAATTCTGATCGGCCTTGTTTGTAGGCAAAAATTCCGTGCTAAACATTGCTTCAAAAGTTGCCCAACTTTGTGGTATGATGTTCTTCTCCTTGAGAGACATTCACCATTTGTTTTCCTTCTAGAGTTAGGCTCATTTGCAGAGCTCTGATTGCATCCAAAGTATGTCGTAAGGCGTGAATGCGATCCCACTTGCTACGAAAGATATTCACTACATCCTTATTGCGGTCCCGGTCTTCTCCCTTAAAAATTGGTGGTTTGGTGTTCTTTAATAATTCATCCACCTCTTTTGCAGTGAGAGTATGCAATGTATCAGCATTTGGGCCTTGTCGAAGATTAGAAATGCCCTGCCATTGTGTGGCAACGTGCTCATGCATGTGTGTGTCAGCAAGACTCTTAGACTGCTGATGCATTGATTGAACTACTAATGTGGATAGTTTAGTAACATTTTCATTTAAAGCTTTAAAATTTTCATTCATGGCTGTCATACGTGTCTAAAGTGCACGAAATTCTTGAATATCGAGCAATTCATAAGTATCTTCACCTGCCGTAGCGTCACGGGTACTCTCCTTGAGAGGATCCGGCCACGTGCCATCATTGGCAAGATCAGGAGTACTTTGCTCAAAATCGAATGTCATATTGATATCCGAATCCATGGCTACACAGTGCGATGGAAGGAGTACTAAAAAAAAATACCCGATATTGAGAGCACTCGCGAAGTATAATGAGTCTTGCTAAGTCCGTCAAAATGGAGTAGTCCAATGGAGAGTGATTTGAATTGTCTGCCATATATGGAATTCCACAAGTTTTTGATAGCCGAATCAATTAGGCTTGAAAGCATAATTGATTTCACCAAAAAAATTGTACTGCAACTCTGCCAAATTGGTGGTCTTGAAATCTTTGAGTTTCTGCGTAATACGTAGAAAATTTGTGTCAAAATGTGTGCCGGCTTCGTCGATGCCATCCTTTCCGGCCTTGCTGTACTCGCACGTGGAGTGGAGTAGGGGGGTGGGGTACCCATTGTGGGTACCGCCCCTTATGCTTAATTTTTTTGTGTATGGCCACTACCCCTAAGGGGGTTGGGCGCCCTCAAGTGGGAAATAAATGCAGCAAACGGCTATGTCCATGAGCGGGTAGCGCGCAGGTGCTTGGAACGCTTGGGGCAGACGATGCCATGCACAAGAAGCTTCAGCCCTGTGTGGAGAAACGGCAAGCAGGCCCTTGCGCCTCTGATGAGCCCGCGCGACGTCAGTTTGGTGCTCCTGCACTCGGCGGCCTTCCTTGCCAAGCTCGCGTGCCCACATGCTTCTTCTTCGTTGACTTCCTTAGCAAGGGGTGATCCCCACAGAATTGGACCACAACATGCAAGGCTTGTGTGGCTAGAAAGCACCACGCCTTCCCCTTTCCTAAAATAGGCACTTAGGTCTGATACCAGTGTAAGGCAAGGGAAGCTAGAGCCTGAGAGTCCACCACCCAACCACCCATTATATAGCAAATCCCCTGGCCCTTTTCCCTAGTTGGACTCCTCCTTCCACACCGCCTAGCCCGGCCCTGCCCTTGTCTAGTCCGGCCTTGCCGATGTCCTGACAATTTTCCACATGTAATATCGAAGAATTAAAAACAATTTCGTCGTAAGGAAAAAAAGCAGAGGGAACAAGAGAGGACCGCTCCGAATAAGACAGAGTGTGAGCAGAGTGGAGATAACGCATGCTACATCGATTATGCACCAAGCTACGGATGAGCTATGGATACGCACAATATTCCCTATTTACATTGGGTTGAGACGTAGAGAGAAAGAGAGAGATGAGACAAGAGACACACCATATACGCTCCCAAAGAGTGATTCATGTTGAGGACAAGATACAACTATTGAGATGTAGAGAGAAAGAGAGAGAGGAGACAAGAGACACACCATATACGCTCCCAAAGACTGACTCATATTGAGGACAAGATACAAATATATAGGTGAGACCAAGTTGAGTAGAGTGAGCCATATATAGCTCCAACACCCCCACTCAAACAAAGGTCTCTAGCTTTGGATGAAAAACCCCTTGGGGAGTTCAAGGGAAAAACCCAAGCCCCTACACAATGTGAAAATATGAACCAGCGATGATGATGTGAAAGTGAATTGTGCATCTATGTACAAATATTCAAGTGACTCAGAGATCACAATGTGCAAATGTGGAGTGTGCATAGTGCATGGTACCTAAAATATTACAATGTGATATGTAAAAAGCTATTACAATAGCAAAGAAGCTAATCTAGAAAGAGTGAGGCTGAAGCAACTCCAAGATCCAAGCGCAAGAGGATGAAACATACTTAATACCTGACATAATGGTAATGGACAGCAATGTGCTTTGAATTATTATGTTGAACTGAGTCTTTTGAAAGACTAATAGCACTTTGGTTGTCACACCGCAAGGGTGTGCTAGAAAGAGGAGAGTGACCAATATCAACCAGCATTTTTCAAAGACAAATCAACTCACGAGCTGTAAGTGATGTCGCAACATATTCTGACTCAGTCGTAGAAACTACAACACAACGTTGTTTCTTGCTGGTCCAAGAAACAAGACAACCATTTATAAAAAAGCAATTTCCACTAGTAGATCGCATAGATAAATGTGAGCTTGCCCAGTCTGCATCTGTGTAACCCAAAAGAGAAAGAGATTGCATAGAATCCGATGTGAGTTGTCATCAATGGACTAAACCAAAATCTGTAGTGCCTTTCAAGTATTTCAATACACGCTTTGCAGTAGACCAATGTTTAAGAGAAGGACATGCAAGATGTTGTCCAAGATAATTAGCAACAAACAGAATATTAGGACGAGTGTTCATGCCAACAAACTGAAGACATTCAATCAAGTTAGCATAAGGTTGATTTGTGACAAGCTGACCGCCATTGTCAGAACTGTTCTTTGTAGAGCTCGCAAGACAAGGTGTGTTGGCTGAATGTGCAGATTCCATACCAAATTTTTGAATAGTATCTGCAATAAACTTTGACTGTCAAAGGAATAAAATACCATTTATATGGTTCCGTTGGATTTGAATTCCAAGACACGAGTGAATCTCTCAAGATCCACCATATCAAGTCCACATATATAATGAGCAAGAATCACAAAACTTCTACCTTGGCGTTTGATGTATAAGTTGGGGTCTGAAGAGCAAGAGATGAATCCTTTAGAGGTGAGAAAAAAATCAAATTTTGTATACCAGGCTCGCGAAGCTTGTTTGAGACCATATAGTGCCTTATGGAGTTGAGCAACAAGGTCTTCTTTACCTTGAATAACAAACCCTTCTGGTTGTTCCATATAAATTTTCTCTTCCAAGTCACCATTAAGAAAAGCAGTTCGCACATCCATTTGATGAGCTTCTAAATCAAATTGATCAGCAAATGCCAATAAAACTCAAACACTTGTAATAGGAAAAACTGGTGAAAAAGTCTCTTGATAATCAACACCACCTACTTGGGAGTAACCTTTTGCAACTAAACGCGCCTTGAACTTGTCAAAATATCCATCTACTTTTACTTTCGTCTTATACACCCACTTACATTTAATAGCTCTACGACCAGAAGGTAATTCAGTTACTATCCATGTACCTTTAGAGATAAGAGAATCGTACTCTGCTTCCATAGCCTCTTGCCATTGATCCTTTTGTGGTGAAGAAATAGCTTCATCATAAGTAACGGGATCTTCACAAGTAGGAAAAGCATTATCAGCAATATCGTCATCATAAACATGACATGAGCCATGTTCAAAATTAATAGGCAGATCAACAAAAATATCAATATCATCATTGGCAACATTCGGAATGGATGGTTGTGAAGAGGAAAGTTGCTCTATAAGAAGAGTTCCATCATCTGAAAGAAATGGAAAATCCTTAAAGCAATGATTTAGTATCGTCAAAATCATCCATGGACCATGAGCCTCCCATAAGCTGTTCGTTAAAAGTAGCATCATGATTCACAATTACTTTCTTGGAGGAAGGGTTATAGAATTTGTAGCCTTTGGAAGTGTCAGAATATCCAATCAAAATAACTTTAAAACCAGGAGCTTCAAGCTCTGTTCGTGTTTCTTTGGGAACATAAATATAAACAATACATCCAAAGGTTCGAAAATGAGATACAGAAGGAATGTCACCTGTCCATGCTATGATGGGTATCTTACAAGAGGGTGCAGTAGTAGGAGGATGATTCTGAATAAATACTATTGTCAAGGTAGCTTCAGCCAAGAAAACACGAGATAAGCCAGAATGAATTAGCATACGTCTTACAACATTGAGAATAGTGAGATTCTTTCTTTCAGCAACGCCGTTTTGTTGAGGCGAATATGGAATAGTGTGTTCATGATGAATTCCACTGTCAGCACAGTAACTCAAAAACTCTCAAGAAACATATTCGCCTCCATTGTCACTACGAAGCTTCTTAAGGCCACTACCAGTTTGAAGTTCCGTAGCCTTGTGGAATTGTTTGAAAACAGATAAGGCTTCAGATTTTTGTCTAAGTAGAAATACAGTTGTATACCTTGAGAAATCATCAATGAAAGTAATGAAGTAGAGATATTCTGATCTCGAAGAAGGTAGAGATCCACATATATCAGTTTGAACAAGATCCAATATGTCATGAGAATGAGTTGTATTTGAAAGAGGAAAGGGTTTACGATTGTGTTTCCCAAGAGCACAAAATTCACGAATTCCCATATGGGGATGGGCTTTAAGATTCATGCCATGAACAAGATCACGACGTTGAAGATCAAGGAGTTTTGACAAATCATCATGAACAAAACGGTGATGCCATTCTTTGCAATCATGATCACCTGGAGCAGTGACAACATATGTTACAGCATCATTGAGAGAGAGTTCAAACAAATTACCGTTTCGAGGAGCAGTGGCTATAGTCTGTCTATCTTTCTCAATTCGGCATTTGGTATGATCAAATCCAACACACAGACCAAGATCAACAAGTCTAGCAACTGAAAGAAGATTACATTGAAGATGTGGTACATGTAATACTCCTCGCAAAATTCGAGTGGAAGAAGATAAGGTGCCAAGATATAAGTCTCCAATACCCTTTACTTGACAAGTAGTATCATTAGCAAGATGAACAACACGTTGAACTGGTAGTGGATGATAGTTATGGAGCCACTTAGACTGATATGTCATATTTTCTGTAGCACCAGAATCGAAAATAAAAAGTGATCCATCACGTACATGAAGTATTCTGTCTGGAGCAGCTGAACATAGGACACAGCTTGTTTCTAGTACAATGTTGTTTCGATGTTCAATAGCATATGCTCTATTACGAGCTGTGTCGAATCGACGCTTATAGCACATATGAGTGGGATGATCAGATGGTCCACAATATTCACAAGAAGAAGAAGAAGAGTCTCTAGATAAACCTGATTGTTCTGTGGTAATATTGTGTTCTTCATCATATTGACGTGCCCAACAATCATCTTCAGTATGGCCATTTCTGTTGCAGTAAGAACAGTGCTAATTAGGAAATTTGAGACGAGAGAAAATATTTCTGCGACGGCCACCTCTGCGGTTTCCTTGTTGCAATGGATGCCTTCAAGCATAAAAAGCACGTTCCATCTGTTGTGACTCAGTCTTCTCTTGTGAAATCATAGCTGTATAGTGACCAGCATTATGACGTTCTTGACGTTGAGAGTATTCAATTAAAGACATGCACGCTTGGTCGAAATCAAGACCATCTTTATTAGAGAGAATAGTAACAATGTTATCATAAGAAGAGTCCTTCACCGTATCAAGGAGAAGTGTAATCAGTTTCTTTTGTGGAACAGGATCACCGGCAGTAGCAAGTTGATTAATAATAGATTTGAACGATTCAATGTGTCCCGTCATGGTAGTGCCAACTCCATATTGTAACTTGTTAAGCAACCCTCTCAAATAAAGTATTTTTGTAATAGATTTCTTTTGAAAGTTTGCAATAAGGTACTTCCATACGTCGTGGGAAGTAGGCAGTTCATACATATCAAGCAAAAGGAAATCAGTAAGAGCAGAAAGAATATACCGACGAGCTGCTTTATCTCGTCATTGCCAATACATATAGGCAACATTCCAATCTTCAAATATAGGTCCTTCAGTACTAAGAACATTATCATTATCCGTATCCACACGCTGAGACGGACAAACACGATTTTCAAGAACAACATCAGAGAGTTCATCGCCTTCAAGAATTAACAACATCTTTGCTTTCCAGCCTAGAAATCCTTGGCCTTGGAAAGGAGGAATAGAACGCTTGCCAGAAGGAAAGCCGTTGACGAGAATAGTCATAGCCATATCTTGTTGGGAGAAGACGTATAAGATAAGATCGCATAATCTGCACACCGTATATGGTGAAGGTCGCAATTGAGAATAAGAGAAATATGAAGACTACGTTCTGTCAATGATAAACGCAAGAAGAATGCTCAAGGAGCGTCGAAAGATGTGAGAGATGTCACCCAAAAAAGGCAGGGTAAATAAGACGTTAATAATAAAAGAGTTCTCAAAATAGAGTGGCGTGAGACGCGAGAGAGAGAGAGAGAGAGAGAGAGAGAGAGAGAGAGAGAGAGAGAGAGAGAGTGCTTGTTGCATTAATACCTTCTTACAAATATGCCATGACCGATCAAAGTGAGATTAGTATTTGTTCAACATAGCTTGAGTAAATTTCACGACGACACATCACAAGAAAAGCCACCCCAATCACTGTCTTAAGGCCAGGGGATTCCTCTCCACCCTGTCGCCCTCTTACAATATGGGGATTTATGGCTAAATTGATGACAACACCCAGACACAAGCTATCAAGAACTAAAAATATCACCAAGACACTTACACATCATTGTTGTCCATTACTTCACGTTGGAAGAGAGACAAAGTATCCAAACTTAGTCCAAATCCACCCTCCTTGATTCAGCAAATGTTGGGCTTACACTAGTAGGAGGAATGATAGATTTTCCGCTCTCAATTGAATGATCTCTCTCTCTCTTACAATGGCATAGAGTTCCCGTGCTAATCACCCCTATTACAACACATGCACAAGCATACGACAATGAGCTTCCACTCAAGAGCTCCTTCTAGAGAGGTTCACTACAAGAGGCTATTCATATTAGCGACGCTCACACAGCGACGCTCAAAAACAAAAATTAGCCCAGCCGGCGTCGCTATGAGCGTCGCAAATTTACAAGTAAATTTGCGACACTCATAGCGACGCCGGCTGGGCTAAAAAAAATAACAGAGAGCGCCCAAAAACTCAGATCTCAGATCTGCGATTTTCGGCGCCCTCAAGCAAGGAGCAGGTAACTCTCTCCCTCTCTCTCTCTCTCTCTCTCTCTCTCTCTCTCTCTTTCTTCTCCACACACACACACACACGAGGAGAGGAAGGAGATCCAGGTATGCTCCTTCCCTCTCCTCACTCTCATGTTCCCTTCCCCTCTTTCTCTCTCCCTCTCTCTCTCTCTCTCTCTCACACACACACACACACATAGTGTTTTTGAGAGAGAGAGAGAGAGAGAGAGAGAGAAAGAGTACAAACATAAACAAAACCGCACACACACATACATAAACAAAGAATGCACACACACATTGAGAGAGGAAAAGAGAGAGAGAGCATGCATAAACAAAAAACGCAAACATTGAGAGAGGAAAAGAGAGAGAGAGAACATGCATAAACAAAAAACGCACACATTGAGAGAGGAAAAGAGAGAGAAAGCATGCATAAACAAAAAAACGCACACACATTGAGAGAGAAAGAGAGAGAAACTAATTTAACGTCATAGGAAACTAATTAAAATTAAAAGACCTAAAGATCTAGCCGACGAGGAGTTGAACTCAAGACCTATTATTAAAGAGGGAAATGGCATAACCAATCTATCATACTTGGCATGGGTGATAGAAAGGTTATAAAATTTATCTCTTTTTATTGGCACACACATCCACACACGCGCGCACACACAAGAAGAAGAGAGTTATAACGTCGTAGGAAACTATCCTAAAAGACGTTAAAGATTAGGTTAGATGTAGACTTACGTTAAATTAGATTTAGGTTTATTTAAGTTAAATTAGATTAGATTTAGGTTTATTTTCAGTTAGATTTACGTTTATTTACGCTAGATTTAGATTTACGTTATATTAGATTAGATTTAGGTCTCCATAGACTGCGATGCCTGCATGAAGCGGGTGAAGAAATCCCTCAATGGAATATAGGGTATTGCTGCCTTCACTCATGGTGGGCTTCGTCGATCCAAAAGTACTGGTGAAATGTCTTCAGAAGATAGGGAAGAAGGTGGATCTTCAGGGCGGCAAGAGTCACTACATCCCCGACAATGACCATCTAGACAACCTCTAGTCATTCAACAACAACTTCAAAGTTAGTAACAAGAGCAAGAACGGTCCAAAGGGCCAATTGCTGTCGTCAAATGTGGATGGAGATGAGGCAGCGTCACCGCCGGAAGTTAACTCTCACATCTTTAGTGATGAGAATGCCAACTCTTGCCGAGTTATGTGAAAAATTATGTGTTAAATCAGTTTTAAGGTTCTTATAATCCCTGTTAGTTTAGTTCTTTGTTTTTAATATAACATAATTTACGTTAGATTTAGATTTATGTTATATTAGATTAGACTTAGGTTTATTTAGGTTTACCCACACACACACACACACACACACACACACACACAAGAAGAAGAGAGTTTTAACGTCGTAGGAAACTATCCCAAAAGACGTTAAAGATTAGGTTAGATGTAGACTTACGTTAAATTAGATTTAGGTTTATTTTTAGTTAGATTTATGTTTATTTAAATTTACGCTTATTTACGTTAGATCGAGTCCACACAAGAATTACTTACGGTTTAGGGTTTAGAGTTAGACAAACAGTGAAAAGATCTACTGTGAAAAGATGTTAAGATGCTGTGAAGTGCTACAGCTAGAGAAGAGGCAAAGGGGTTTTGTCCACTACATGCAGTATCATGTAGACGTGGGTCTGTAGATTTCTTGTACCCACAAATATAGGTATTGACCAATAAAGACGAGATTATAACCCGGTGGTTCTGATCTCCGTGCACCTCTAGACCGAGGTGTGCAGGGATTGGACATGACTAGAGAATGTGAGGTAGAGAGAGAGAGAGAGAGAGAGAGAGAGAGAGATAAGATGAAGAATGCCAATAGAATATTAAATTTGTTGTTCAGGTTATAAGATTTTTATCCTCATTATGAGTAGTGACGAGGATGTGGACCGTCCAACCGAAACACCTATCTCTCAACGAGGGTCTTATGTCCTTGTAATCAATGCAAGCATGTTGTGCGACGGACAAGACGTGTTTCTTTGCAGCACGTTCGCGAATGTGGCGAGTTCGATCCATCTATTATAGATCGAGTTGTTGCCAATTATAACTCGTCGGACTCTGACGCTGGCCAACAAGCAGCAATCTTGCAACCCAATAGACGTGTTCGCAGGCGCTTTGGTCAAGCAGCATATGTGAGGCCACAAGATGTAGCCTCTGACAGCTCGGGGGATGATCATGCAGAGCACATTCCTTTATGCCTATGATGTTGTACAATTGTCATTATTACATTTGCCAATCAATTCATTTTGCCTATGATGTGTACAATTGTCAATTTTACACTTGTCAATTTTGCAAACAGTGAGTCTTGTGTGTGACTATTTTGGGTCTATTATCTACCCTTGCACTTTTTTAAAAAAGTGAATCAAGTACAATATAGTTGATGGGTGGCAGGGCATTCAATGCCATGTCACCAAAAAAAAATTCTCTCGGGCGTCGCTATAACCGTCACATCAATACCACATATATGGTAGCACAAATGTTCTAGTGTTTAAATCAAATCTTATCCTAGATGCTCTTGTTGCAAGCTCTGGAGCGTCGCTATAGACTTTTGTGTAAACGTCGCTATAACTGTCGCTATGAGCGTCGCTATGAGCGTCGCTATGAGCGTCTCTATATAGAGATGCTTATAGCGACGACTATAGCGTCGCATATAGCGACACTCTCGTAGCGACGGTTTTAGCGACGTCGGGGGTTATAAAAACCCATTGTATTTTCGTCGCTAACAGCGTCACAAGAGCACACAACCTCTTGTAGTGGTTGAGCTTGGCTTCTCAAGCTATAGCACAGTGCTCTTGCTTATGGCTCTCCCTTTGTGCTAGCTACACCCTCCTTTTATAGCAATTTTGAAGGCTAGGGTTACTCTTCTAACCATGGTTGGGTTAGATTTTAAGCACTTATCTAATTTCTTTTGCTTGGAATTATCAAGAAGTTGGTGTGGATAGATGAAGAAGAGAGAGAGGAGAGAAGTGGAGGTGATAGGACTTTTCATAGTAGGTTAGTGTTATTAAATTAGTAAAGTTAGTTTTTTTTATTGATTTACAAATGGAATTGGATATTTACAATGGGAGTATCCAAGTAGGATACAAATTAGGAAGAAAAAACTCTTAATAGATAAGAAAACATGGATTTCTTACAATGTTGATGCTCCAAGTGTCTTGAGTAGGGTCAATTTTGACGCTTGTTGACGGTCCACTAGCTTTGACGGAACGTTTTTTTCACTCTTGACCTTCCTTTGGGAGCCAAGGTAATTGAATATTAGTAATCAATCACCATGATGCTGTCTTTCAAGAGAAGAGGCTGAATTTTATGGTTTTTTGATAGATATGGGTAATATGGATGAGGAAAAATGAGACTAGGTGGTCAATTTTGAAATGGAAGTGTGTGTAGGAAACATGAGTTCACCATGGTTTCTCTTATTCCTCAAGGTTTAGAAGAAGGTGAGTAGGGTGCAGAGAGGAGTGGTGAGAGAGGTGGGGATGATAAGTGGAGAGGTGTGTGTGAAAAAGGAAAATGATAAAGTGGAAGAGGGAGTGTGGCTGCATAGCATAGGCAAATTGGGGTCCACAAATAAAATCCTAGCTCATAGCTCGTAGCTCAAAAAAATATGAAAAAATTTGAGGTGAAATTTCAGCTCACAAGCTACAACTTTTGTTTGTATTACCTTTTCAATTCGGGGAGCATGTGATCTTTAAAAATTCAGCAAAACCGATTGTTTTTTCCACTGCACAAGGTCCTTGTCAGGTCCTTCTTTGGATGATTCTTTTGAATACCTCCAAGAGTGAGCTCCCCATGGTGCATGCATGCATTCCACATACCATTGACCTTATTTGGTAGGTCTATAATCGAAGATATTGTTGAGATCATGATATAAGTGAATAGTACAACTAAGAAAATCAAATATTGAGGGGTCTAAAAAAATATGTACATGTCAAATATAAATAATATAGGTGGAAAAAATATAAAGGGGTCAAAATAAATCTCTCTCATTATAAGTCTTCCATAAAAAGATGAATATTTTTGGTGTTCTAATGTATGAGAGTAAAAGAGAATAGATGTAGGAAGGAAAAATCACAATAGTAAATAAATATACACATAAATAAAACTAGTTTTTTTGGATTTTTGTTGGGATGGAGTTACACCAAAACTAAGAGAAGCTTGCATGAAATTATTATTATATGGAATAAAGAGTATGCAAAATGGTAAGAAAAAATATGGTGATGGTGAGTCAATGTACATAGCATAAATAACACACCATAGGTAGAAATATTTAAATAAATGCCAAAATAATTATGAAAAATCCTTTTATTTAGGCCCTATATACAATGAAATATTTACACACAAATGGGCCATAATATACTTATATTTTTTATTTTTTTTATTATTTTTATTTTTTTGGCTCAACTAGCCCAGTGACTAGCTAGCTGAGGGTTTTTAAGAAGATATGGGAAAAGTCCCTACCTCATACACACCTATATACAGTGAAATGGTAGGGATAGCCACAGTGTTTGGATGATTTTGGTAGGGTGGGTTAACTCACTATGGCAATTACGGAAAGCCGAAAAACGGCTATCAATAGCAATGTCTCTATGTAACTTTTCTAACACAAGGAAATATCTCCATGACATTGCTTAAACTCTACACCCAAGTAATGATGCAATAGCCTGAAATATTTCATCTTGAAAGTAGCATTCAAATTAGCCTTAACATTCAGCAATATGTCTCTCATTTGGTCCAATGATTAGCAAATCATCCACATAAAGAACCACAATGAGAAGTATATCACCCTCACACTTTACATACAATGTTGTTGGACTATTACAAAATACTTGTTTGACCAAATGAGTGCCAGCCTTCTCATACCAAGAACGAGAAGATTCCTTCAACTCATAGAACACTTTGTTACATATGCACACTTTATCCTCTTGTCCCTTCTTGCTAAAAGCGCGAGGCTACGTTACATAAACTTCCTCAAATATGACACCATTCAAGAAAGCACTAACAATGTCGGATTGGTGTACATTGCAACCAAAATAAGATGCCAATGCACATAGAAAATGCACAATAGTCATATGACAAATGAGTGGAAAAGTCTCTTCCTAACCTATTTCCTTTTTGTCGTGCATAACCTTTTACAACAAGTCGAGCCTTATGACGATCAATCTCACCATTCGGCTTGCATTTCAACTTGTAGACCCACTTTGTACCAATGGAATTTTTGCCATGAGGCAAATTACATAAATTTCATGTGTCATTTTCTATAAGTGCATCATATTGTGATTGCGTGGCAGCCATCCAATTTTCTAAATTCTGTGCTTCATAAAATGATTGAGGTTCCTTAACATTATGTGAGCTTGACATAAGCAAAGCATAACAATTTGATGCATAAGAGGGATGGAAAGAACTTGAACAAGTATGACTAGACAAAGGTGCATCCAATTTACTTTCAGCTCACGAGGTACAACTTTTGTTTGTATCACCTTTTCAAATTCGGGGAGCATGTGATCTTTAAAAATTCAGCAAAACCGACTGTTTTTTCCCTTGCACAAGGTCCTTGTGAGGTCCTTCTTTGGATGATTCTTTTGAATACCTCCAAGAGTGAGCTCCCCATGGTGCATGCATGCATTCCACATACCATTGACCTTATGTGGTAGGTCTATAATTGAAGATATTGTTGAGATCATGATATAAGTGAATAGTACAACTGAGAAAATCAAATATTGAGGGGTCTAAAAAAATATGTACATGTCAAATATAAATAATATAGGTGGAAAAAATATAAAGGGGTAAAAATAAATCTCTCTCATTATAAGTCTATCATAAAAAGATGAATATTTTTGGTGTTCTAATTTATGAGAGTAAAAGAGAATAGATGTAGGAAGGAAAAATCATAATAGTGAAAAAATATACACATAAATAAAACTAGTTTTTTTAGATTTTTGTTGGGATGGAGTTACACCAAAACTAAGAGAAGCTTGCATGAAATTATTATTATATGGAATAAAGAGTACGCAAAATGGTAAGAGAAAATATGGTAATGGTGAGTCAATGTACATAGCATAAATAACACACCATAGGTAGAAATATTTAAATAAATACCAAAATAATTATGAAAAATCCTTTTATTTAGGCCCTGTATACAATGAAATATTTACACACAAATGGGCCATAATATACTTATATTTTTTATTTTTTTGGCTCAACTAGCCCAGTGACTAGCTAGCTGAGGGTTTTTAAGAAGATATAGGAAAAGTCGCCTAACTCACACACACCTATATACAGTGAAATGGTAGGTGATAGCCACAGTGTTTGGATGATTTTGGTAGGGTGGGTTAACTCACTATGGCAATTACGGAAAGTCGAAAAACGGCTATCATTACCCCTCCCCCAGGATGATGGTATATTCATGTACCATCATAGAGCATTTTTTTCAAAGAGAGTGCTTCAGAGTCCTTGACGAGGTCTTCATTGTTTGGCCCCTCAGAATTTTGGTTTGAGTTACACTCATGCTTCACGGAAAAATACCTACATGAGATAGCTTCCTTTTGACAGATCTTTGGTAGATCCTTTGGTAGAAGGCGACTCAATAGAATGTGAAGTTCTTCACAGACCTCTGTGAGTAAGCCCTTTCTAAACCCTGGACCATTATCAGAAACAATCTCCAAAGGTGTGCCAAATCTACAACAAATGTGAGTGTAGACAAATTTGCTCACTGTCCTCTCAGTTACCTTTGCCACACTTTGTGCTTCCACCCACCTAGTCATATAGTCTACCGCCACTAGAATGTAGAGTTTACCATTTTTTGTCATAGGGAGAGGACCCATAGCATCAATGCCCCACTTTTCAAAGGGTCCATTTGTAAGCACGATTTGCCTTGGACCATACACCAATCTTCTATTCCCATTTACCTGACAATTGTGACAACTTTTACACCAATGTTGGACATCCACATGCAGACTTGGCCAAACACACCCCGCAAGCAAAATATTCTTCACAGTTAACTCTTGGGCAAAATGACCACCACATGCCTCTTCATGAAAACCTTTTAGAATGGCTGGAATCTCCTTGATAGTTGGTACTCTTATGCACACTTGATCCTTCCCTCTTTGACAGAGGGATCCTTCTAGGAAGAGATACGCTCTTGCCTTTTTCATGAGTCTCCTCTTCTGAGCCTTCGTGAAGTCTTGTGAAAACTGACCCTCCAAAATGTAGCTAATAATGGGAGTCAATGACTCCAATCCATGGTATCTCGGTTGCTTGACAGTTACTGCCACCATGATGACCTGCACTTCTTTCTCAACACATGTAACTGATTGTTGTGCAAGTAAATCGGCATCTTCATTTTGTTTCCTAGGAATATGATATAGTTGCACTTCTTCAAACTGATTAAACATCCTACGAATGGCATGAACTTTTGTCCTTAAGCTTTCATTCTTGCATACCCAAATGCCTAAAATCTGTTTAACAATGAGAAGTGCATCTCCCTTTACCATGAGACGTTGTATCCCTTGGCCAATGCACATCTTCAAACCATGAAGTAGTGTGTCATATTATGCTTCATTGTTGCTAGTTGAACCTGGTAGATTGACCTTCTCTTTCATGACCACCTCCCCACTTGGGTTGAGCAACACTAGCCCTCCCCCTGCTTTTCCTGTGACTCGTCGAAAAGCTACATCAAAGAACAAGGTAAAAGCATTAGGAATATTTTTCGGTGGTAGCAATGGTAGGGTCTTTATTTCAGGCACCTTAATCTCCTTCTCATGTACCCTATAAGTAAGGATCCCTGCCAATTGTGTACGCACACTATCTTCTACTTTGAAAGAGTATTGAAACTCTTGCAACTCCATAATCCACTTTGAGATCCTAGTACTAAGATTCATTTGAGATGACACCCAAAGGGAACATTTTGCAGTGAGAATTACAAAAGGTTTTGGTAGCAGGTAGGATCTAAAATTTCTCACCGCAAACATGAGAGAAAGCATCATGAGTTCTGCCTCTGTGTAGCCTCTCTCTAAAGCATTCATGACCCTACTAGCAAAGTAGATGGGTCGCATCCGGGTACTATGGGGATCTTGTTGTAGCAAAACCGCTCCAATTATTTCCCTTCCAACACTAGAGCTAACAAATAATATGTACTCCCAACAAGGAGGCATGAGTGTTGGTAGCTCTGACAAAATGACTTTAATGTTACAAAAGTACTGTTCAAGCTCATCAGACCATGCAAATTCTACTTGTTGTGTCAACTTTTGCAAAGGATGAAGCAACTCCGAAGCTAAGTGAATAAAGCGTGACATATACTTCACCTTTTGAATAAATGAAATGACCTCTTTGAGATTCTTGGGTGATGGGAGCTCAATAAGAGCCTTTGCCTTTGAAGGATCCACCTCAATGCCTTTATAGGAAACCTTGTGACCAAGCAAGATCACTTCATCCTCACCTATGTGACACTTTTCGGGGTTGAGTTGACCTCCCATGTCGTAGAGCTTCTTTAGACCTTCTTCTACCCTTTGTAGATGCAATGATTTTGAGCTATAAATGCAAAAATCATCAATAAAGACCCTAATGGACTTTCCAAAGAATGCTTGAAACACCATGTTCATGAAGCGTTGGAAAGTTGCAGGAGCATTTGTCAGTCCAAATGGCATGACTCTAAAAGCATAACAACCCCAAGGAGTGATGAAGGTTGTTTTCAATTGATCTTCCAATGCGATACCTATGCAGCCACACTCCCTCTTCCACTTTATCATTTTCCTCTTTCAGACACACCTCTCCACTCATCATCCCCACCTCTCTCACCACTACACTCTGCACCCTACTCACCTTCTTCTAAACCTTGAAGAATAAGAGAAACCACGGTGAACTCATGTTTTCTACACACACTTTCATTTCAAAATTGACCACCTAGTCTCATTTTTCCTCATCCATATTACCCATATCTATCAAAAAACCATAAAATTCAGCCTCTTCTCTTGAAAGACAGCATCATGGTGATTGATTACTCATATTCAATTACCTTGGCTCCCAAAGGAAGGTCAAGAGTGAAAAAAACGTACCGTCAAAGCTAGTGGACCGTCAACAAGCGTCAAAATTGACCCTACTCAAGACACTTGGAGCATCAACATTGTAAGAAATCCATGTTTTCTTACCTATTAAGAGTTTTTTCTTCCTTATTTGTATCCTACATGGATACTCCCATTGTAAATATCCAATTCCATTTGTAAATCAATAAAAATAACTAACTCTACTAATTTAGTGACACTAACCTACTATGAAAAGTCCTATCACCTCCACTTCTCCCCTCTCTCTCTTCTTCATCTATCCACACCAACTTCTTGATAATTCCAAGCAAAAGAAATTAGATAAGTGCTGAAAATCTAACCAAACCATGGTTAGAGGAGTAACCCTAGGCTTCAAAATTGCTATAAAAGGAGGGTGTAGCTAGCACAAAGGGAGAGACATAAGCAAGAGCACTATGATATAGCTTGAGAAGCCAAGCTCAACCTCTCTAGAAGGATCTCTTGAGTGGAATCTCATTGTCATATGCTTGTGCATGTGTTGTAATAGGGGTGATTAGCACGGGAACTCTATGCCATTGTAAGAGAGAGAGGGATCATTCAATTGAGAGTGGAAAATCTATCATTCCTCCTACTAGTGTAAGCCCAACATTTGCTGAATCAAGGAGGGTGTATTTGGACTAAGTTTGGATACTTTGTCTCTCTTCCAACGTGAAGTAATGGACAACAATGATGTGTAAGTGTCTCGGTGATATTTTTAGTTCTTGATAGCTTGTGTCTGGGTGTTGTCATCAATTTAGCCATAAATCCCACATATTGTAAGAGGGTGACAGGGTGGAGAGGAATCCCCTGGCCTTAAGACAATGATTGGGGTGGCCTTTCTTGTGATGTGTCGTGGTGAAATTTACTCAAGCTATGTTGAACAAATACTAATCTCACTTTGATCGGTCATGGTAGATTTGTAAGAAGGTATTAATGCAACAAGCACTCTCTCTGTCTCTCTCTCTCTCTCTCTCTCTCTCTCTCTCTCTCTCTCTCTCTCTCTCTCTCTTTTTACGCGTCCTAGTTCACATCCAAAACTAGGTGGTGCCCCAAATGTGTGTAGGGTTAGGTTACGGGTTTGTGTGTGTGTTTGTTGTTTTTTCCAACCCCAACCCAATTGAGGAGCACGGGAGCCTACAAGGGTGCTTAGAGGACACTCTTCTTGTTGCCCGCCCCGGACCGCCTCAAATTGGTGCCCCCATTGAGGACGGCTTGTGTATGTTTTGTGAAGGCTCAACCTTTAGCATAATCAAGTAGCTTGCATGAATCACGAGAATTTGTATGATCCTTTCATTCCCATTGCAAGGCAAAAGGTACACATAATTGTTAGAACTAAGTTGCAATTTCAACGTGTAATTCGTAGAATTTTAGGTCCTCTTAGGTTGGCAGAGATAAACGCATCAGTAAATCCTTTTATTTTGCCTCTCATTAGGTACGACCTTAGTTTGGACATCTTTATTTTTGTTTTGTTTTAAGAATTAGGTCATGCATAGACCATGGATAATGGCTCAAGAATAGAGGTTTTCCCCTTTCATTTCACTCCACACATTAGAATAAACATTGCAATTAGTAGAAAAATCCATTTTCAACTACGTATGGTGTTCATGTTTGGTGCCCAAAGAGTAGGAGAAATTCTCGCATCTCTAAACCCTGTCATCCTGCCTCTTATTGATTATCATAGGTCATTTGATGTGAATATTTCTATTTTGTTGTAGAATAGATTGCAATTTAGAAAACATTATTGTGTAAATTTTTTAAGAAAGAGAAACAAAAACGTGTTGTCACTTTGAAACCGATTCAATGGAGGCCCAACGCCAAATGTCTGGATATCCTCTTTTCTTTGGAGAGCCTGGAGAGGATGCAGAATTATTTTTAGCAAATTTCAAGATGTCTTGTCGTATCAAGAGAATAGTAACTGATCAAGAACGTGTAGAGATGTTTGAGGTGGTCCTTAGGAAAGATGCTAGCACTTGGTTTGACTCTTTGCCTGAGGAAGTTAAAGGGAATTATACGGAAGATCTGAATCATTTTAAGAGATACTTCTTTGATCCCCAAAACACTCAAAAGCTATGGCAAGACATTGTTTCTCATAAGCAAAAAGACTTAGATGACTACTACTTGTACAAGCAAGAGTTTCTACGTCTTTGGGCTCTATGGATACGAAATGTTGCTAGCCTTGGTGATGGTGCAAAATTTCTAAAGAAGGAGAGATTCATAGCTGGACTCTTTCCTGATCTTAAGGTAGAGGTAGAGGCGGATGCACCTGCCACCTATGATGCAGCTAAAACTAGAGCTTCCATGAAGTATAGGAAACTCAAGTGTGTAAGGAGAGAGGTTCCAATAGAAGGTCTTAGACCCAAAGGTAAGTCACAAGCATCAACATCTAGGGAGATTCCTGAGTTAACGGCGGAAGTGATTGAGAAGTTAAATGAATCTTTAAGCAGCTCGTCAATTCACCTTGCACAAGCTGTAGGTCCAAAAGGACAAGCAAGGAAGTCTGAAGAGCGAGATCCACGACCTAGGAGAGTCTTACAATGTTGGAATTGCGGAGAGCTAGACATGGGATGTATAATTATCCTTGGCCCCATGGGGAGCCAGGGAGACCTAACTTGAATTACCCAGTGATGAATGCATGTGAAGGAACTAGTCAGCAACCACGGCTTCTACAAAGGCCAAATGGAGCTAGACCACCTCCACAAGGAGTGGAAGGAGTTCCATCTTTGCCAGACCCAAATGTGCATATGGTAGAGGTGACAAATTCAAAAGAGGTTGACATGGAAGCAAATGGCATTAAGCGTGGCCGTGGAAAACGGAAGGAGAAAGAAGGTGTCACATCACAGAGTGACCATGGACGAGGTAAGAAGGCAAAGGAGACCAAGGAAGCTAAGAGGACTCGACGTCGTATCAATCTCCAAGACTTCCCTCTTGGACATGGTATGGCTCCATACAACTTTTTGGAAGACATGAGAGGTAAGGGTCTTGATATCACATGGCCTCAGTTTCTTGCATTATGCCCACAAGTTAGGAGGGATTTAACAAAGGCAGTTAGCACTAGGAGAAAGGTAAAAGAGAGTGTGCCTTTTGTAAAAATTGCACATGATGAAATGAATGAGGATATTACACATATGCTAGATTGTTACATCAAAGGAAGATTGGTTAGGAAAGGTCTAGTGGATGGGGGTGCACAAATTTGCATCATGACAGAGGGACTCATGTAAAAACTAGGCATGCACATCCATGAGACACCTGAAATTAAAGTCAAGATGGCAAACAATAGCAAGGGTAGGTGCGTAGGCATTTCTAAAAACGTCTCTGTGGAGGCCTTTGGCATTAAGAAGCCAGTGGATTTCTATGTCATGTCTACCAAAGGAAATGGTTACCCATTTATCCTAGGGAGACCATGGCTAATGAAAATGCGAGCTTTGCAGGATTGGGAGAGTGGAAAGCTAATTTGCAGGAATGACAATCATAAGAAGGTTGTCTTTGACATGAAGGAGCAACGTCAAGAGGAGCTCCATGAAGAATCATATCAAAGTGAGACGGAGGAAGGCTGGACCGATAGCAATTCAGAAGGAGAAAGTAGCAGCAGCATCACTGAAGAGGAGTCTTCCATCGAAGTCATGGGGGTAAGGTTTAATCCAAACAACCAAGAGACCTCTTGCCTAGGTTTGGAAGAGGTAGGTTCCCAAGAGAACAAAAATGTGCAAGATGAAGGAATGTTAGAAGATGCTGTTCAACACAAAATTGAGTTGAAGCTAGAGGCCACACCTAAGGCTCAGAAGCTACGAAGGCTAGGAGTCATCAAGGAGTAGGCTTTACTCAAGGAAGTAAGAAAGCTTCTAGCAGCAGGTTTCATCTATCCAGTGGAGAATTCAGAGTGGGTCTCTCCCGTTGTTGTCACTCCTAAGAAAAATGGCAAGTGGAGGGTGTGTGTGGATTACCGTCCGCTCAATGAGGCAACAAAAAGAGATCACTTTCCCCTCTCATTTCAGGATGAGATACTAAATGAGGTAGCTGGTCATGAGAAGTGCATTGTGTGTGATGGATACTCGGGTTACTTTCTGGATGCACCTTTGTCTAGTCATACTTGTTCAAGTTCTTTCCATCCCTCTTATGCATCAAATTGTTATGATTTGCTTATGTCAAGCTCACATAATGTTGAGAAACCCCAATCATTTTATGAAGCACAGAATTTAGAAAATTGGATGGCTGCCACGCAATCACAATATGATGCACTTATAGAAAATGACACATGGAATTTATGTAATTTGCCTCATGGCAAAAATTCCATTGGTACAAAGTGGGTCTACAAGTTGAAATGCAAGCCGAATGGTGAGATTGATCGTCATAAGGCTCGACTTGTTGTAAAAGGTTATGCACGACAAAAAGGAAATAGGTTAGGAAGAGACTTTTCCACTCATTTGTCATATGACTACTGTGCATTTTCTATGTGCATTGGCATCTTATTTTGGTTGCAATGTACATCAATCCGACATTGTTATTGCTTTCTTGAATGGTGTCATATTTGAGGAAGTTTATGTAACGTAGCCTCGCGCTTTTAGCAAGAAGGGACAAGAGAATAAAGTGTGCATATGTAACAAAGTGTTCTATGAGTTGAAGGAATCTTCTCGTTCTTGGTATGAGAAGGTTGGCACTCATTTGGTCAAACAAGTATTTTGTAACAGTCCAACAACATTGTATGTACAGTGTGAGGGTGATATACTTCTCATTGTGGTTCTTTATGTGGATGATTTGCTAATCATTGGACCAAATGAGAGACATATTGCTGAATGTTAAGGCTAATTTGAATGCTACTTTCAAGATGAAATATTTCAGGCTATTGCATCATTACTTGGGTGTAGAGTTTAAGCAATGTGATGGAGATATTTCCTTGTGTTAGAAAAGTTACATAGAGACATTGCTATTGATAGCCGTTTTTTGGCTTTCCATAATTGCCATAGTGAGTTAACCCACCCTACCAAAATCATCCAAACACTGTGGCTATCCCTACCATTTCGTTGTATATAGGTGTGTGTGAGTTAGGGGACTTTTCCCATATCTTCTTAAAAACCCTCAGCTAGCTAGTCACTGGGCTAGTTGAGCCAAAAAAAAAAAATAAAAAAAAAATATAAGTATATTATGGCCCATTTGTGTGTAAATATTTCATTGTATATAGGGCCTAAATAAAAGGATTTTTCATAATTATTTTGGTATTTATTTAAATATTTCTGTTGAGCTTATATGTGAAGCTACTCAATATATGGCTTCTCTATATATGGCACCCAGGTCCCCTCTATATATACATCATCTCATGTGTGTATTCTACACACTTTGGGGTTCTACTTCTGTGCTCTCTCCTTCTCTCTCAACAATTTCTACCTATGGTGTGTTATTTATGCTATGTACATTGACTCACCATTACCATATTTTTTTTTACCATTTTGCATACTCTTTATTCCATATAGTAATAATTTCATGCAAGCTTCTCTTATTTTTGGTGTAACTCCATCCCAACAAAAATCCAAAAAAACTAGTTTTATTTATGTGTATATTTTTTCACTATTATGATTTTTCCTTCCTACATCTATTCTCTTTTACTCTCATAAATTAGAACACCAAAAATATTCATCTTTTTATGGTAAACTTATAATGAGAGAGATTTATTTTGACCCCTTTATATTTTTTCCACCTATATTATTTATATTTGACATGTACATATTTTTTTAGACCCCTCAATATTTGATTTTCTTACTTGTACTATTCACTTATATCATGATCTCAACAATATCTTCAATTATAGACCTACCAAATAAGGTCAATGGTATGTGGAATGCATGCATACACCATGGGGAGCTCACTCTTGGAGGTATTCAAAAGAATCATCCAAAGAAGGACCTCACAAGGACCTTGTGCAGTGGGAAAAATAGTCGGTTTTGCTGAATTTTTAAAGATCACATGATCCCCGTATTTGAAAAGGTGATACAAACAAAAATTGTAGCTCGTGAGCTGAAATTTTACCTCAAATTTTTTCATATTTTTTTGAGCTACGAGCTGTGAGCTAGGATTTACTTTCACGCAAAGTATGGACCAACCATTTAGGCATACCTCTAGCCTAAATGGAACCTCCATGATTTTCCACGTGGAATATCAAAGAATTAAAAAACAATTTCGTCATCGTGAGGAAAAAAAACAGTGGGAACAAGAGAGGACCGTGTCAAAGACGATAGAGTAGGAGCAAAGTGGAGACAACACATGATAAATCGATTATGCACCGTAGCTATGGATGAGCTATGGATGTGCACAATATTCCCTATTTACATTGTATAAGGTCTTAGACTGATTTAGGTATTCTAAATTATATAAGGTAGAGGGCTCAATTTAATCCCAGAGTAGAAACACTTGGAGTCCATGTCTTTATAAGAAGCCCTTTTATGCAAAGAGGATTCATTCTTTACAGTTCACTATTGTGTGGTCACTCTACGGATGGCCTAGCCTTGAGCTTAATGCCCATGCTTAGAAGGCTAGTGCATAAGAGAACTCGAAGCTATCCTGTAGAGTGTTGTTCTCCATGGTGACACAATTGAGCTATCAAAGGACAAGAAGGCATCTGCAAGTACACAGGATCACCCTAATAAAATATGTATGGCCAGGTTCTTTCATGTTATTCTGACTTTCAAAGTTCCATTGATTTTCAATTGTGGATAAAGGTGGGTGACATTACCACCTATAGAGGTAACGAAGCAGCTCTTGGAATTAAGTGCACTCATGTGTGGCAGTCTGTAGATGATATTTTTCATTTTCTTGAAATGGAAAAGCTAACCCTTGATGAGATTGTTAATAAGGGAGGAAGATGGACACAAGAGATGACAGAGGGGAAGAGAGAGTGAGACAACTCAAATTGTGTAGAGCACCCACTGAGTACACATATATAGTGGGGACTCCTAGCTATATATAGCACAGGGGTTGGTATATATAGCTCCAACACCCCCACTTAAATAGGAGTCCCTAATTGTGGATGAGAAAACCCTTGGGTGTAGAAGGGAAAAATCAACAGCACCATGTACATACACTATTATATTAGCAATTATCAAATATTACAAAATGAATTTTCTAGAAGCTACATCATTCGATAATATACATTGTGCTCTTTCAAATGTCTTTGGAAGTACATGATGCAATATCTTTGAGCCCTTGTACATGCTGCTTGACGTGACTTTTATCTTGTAAATGACATCAGCCCAAAAAACATATCAAAATGTGAAGGTTAAAAGAATGATCACATCACATTGTCCTTAGAGACGGTTCACTATGGTGCTCTAGAGACGACATAGAAACAAACGTAACATTGATGCAATCACGTGTGCACAAAGTCAGTACATAAACTCTATGAAACACTAGTGGTGCATAGAGTTTATGCAATCACGTGTGCACAAAGTCAGTACATAAACTCTATGAAACACTAGTGGTGCATAGTCACAACTACCAAATCCTTCATGAAAAGAATGATAAGAACCATAGCACCAATGGTGACTAGGGTGCATTCAATGAGATGATAGCTACCATAGCACCAATGACAACGAAGGTGCAATAAGACGATAACACCCTTAGCACCAATGATGACGAGGTTGCAACTTGAGGCTACATGGAATAAGATGATAACAACCATAGCACCAATGACGACAAGGGTGGAATAAGACGATAACACCCATAGCACAGTGATGATGAGGGTGCAATAAGACAAGAACAATGATAGCAACATGAAGTACCTATAACAAGGGTGCAATAGAATGATTTGAACCATAGTGCCATTAAATATCAATTTCACAAAAATCAAGGTTTTTGCTATAAAACAAGAAACCAGGCTTCCAAGTACTCATATATTAATAAAAGGTGAATTATCACATCACTAAGAAAAGAATTAGTAAATTCCTTATGTACAAAGCATAAGTGTTAAACTGCATGAATCGTGTAATTAATGATGGACATCAAATGACGTTTTATGACAAGAGCGACGAGTAATATTTTTCCAAATACTCTAACTTGTTTAGACTTTATTATATACCCAAGAGCCTATATGCAAACTTGAGCCTGATCGAAGGAAATAGAGCCAAAAGAAGCAATACAAATAACAAGATATTGAACCATGTGTGGTGATTACCATGCATTAAACCATCCACTATGATTACCATGCGCTAAACCCAAGTCCTTTGGAAGTGCATGACCATTCCCCTTACGTAAAATGCACATAAGAAGTAAGTTTGAGTCCTAACCCTTAAAATCACTATGTGGAAGCGTCATCATCTGGCACCATTAGCCACTAATAAGTGAACGCTACTTATAACACAGAAACACACTTTATTTATAGCCCACCATCAGACATTACAAGATTTTAACTAGCATTCTAAAAGATAAAAGACAAAAGTAAAAATATATCTTCTTTGTGAACGTGTGGCCGATTGTTGGGGGCGGTCATAGCCGTCGTGAGGGGAATTGAATCAAGAGTCGATACTGAACCATGTTACAAAAGTAGTCCAAGTGCAAGCATTCGAGAGGCAAGATATAACTAGAAAGGTATGTGGCCTTTCAGATTACTATCTTGTAGTTGATTATCATGTGAGTCCGATAAACAAGGTTTCGTGGTGTCGCTTATCATCATCATGGCTTTATGTACCATGGTATCACACTATTCACCATGGCATTAGAGATGCTTAGAAGAATTTTGAAAAAGAAATCATCATGGCTCTACGTGCCATGGCATAAGAGATACTTTCTTCAAAACAAATAAAAACTGTAAAATAGTAATCATCCTCATGGCTTTACATACCATGGCATCAGAGACACTATTTTTGTGAGGAAATGCAAAATCTACAAAAGCTCAAAGACATAAAATGATCATAAAATTATGTGAAGTATGTTATGACAAATCATGACAAGATCAATAGCATGTATCAAGAAACAAAGACATGGATGGAGAAAATAAAGACACAATATATGATATCATGAGTGCAGAGGACCCTTGTGACATAATAATAAAGAAATACTGAAAGGGGCACTAAGACCAGTGCATCTGAGCATGGAACTCTGTCGTGTCGTGTTGGCTCTCTCTTTCTCTCTCATAAAGTTAAATGATTTTGTACTTGTTGTTCATGTGTTGCTATTGATTTCTTGCTTGGAGTTTACAAGCGTATAAAAGTGGTATCAAACGTCAAAAGTATTCTTCTTCTACAAAGGATCCGATCCGTTCTATAGCACACATGGGTTCACATGAAGAATCCCACAGAGACAATACCTCTCAGTGGGGAGGTGAAAAAAAGTTGAAAATTGTCATGGGAACTGAAGAAATCAATGAAGATTTAGGCAAATTTTCTAGCAGGGAACTATGCTAGAAAAAAGTACAAACACGTTGGAATTAGGGTTGCAGGAAAACACACATAGCTTGGAGAAGATGAAGGAAGCTCAAGGCACAGAACAAAGAGTATATTACTTAGTGTGCAATGGGAAGATAGATAGCCCTAGAGTGATGGGCATATATACAATGCATGGGGGAAAAAACCAGAAAAAAATGCCGCGAGGCTCTTAACTGTGTTCACACATCAGTACCTCATGTATATGGTAGCAAATCTCACCTTGAGTGATGCGGTGAATGAGAGCTTTCACAAAGAGTAAAGGGAAGTTCCATGCCCTGAGGATATGATCACTCCAGAAAGGAGAGTAAGCCCAAAGCGTTGTTGAAAGCTTCCAACATCTCACAAGACAGTGTCTTTGTGAAAATATCTGCAAGGTTGTCCTATGTTGGCACATAAGCCAAGCTGATCTCTCATGCTAAGAGCCTCTCCTTGACATAGTGGTAATGCACCCCAATGTGCTTTGTGCGAGCATGAGAAAATGGGTTCCTCGCAACTGCCAATGCGCTTAGAGTGTCATTGTAGATAGTGTTGGCAGTGTCGTATCCAATACCCAAATCATCCATAAGGCGTCTGAGCATCAAAACTCAATTGTAGCTATGAAGACTTGCATGTACTCAGTTTCACAACTTGAAGTGGCCATAGTAGGTTGCTTCTTGCTCAACCATGTTACATTTGCACACCTTATCCTCTTGTCCTTTCTTGACAAAACCGCGAGGCTGCATTACATAAACTTCCTCAAATATGTCACCATTCAAGAAAGAAGTAACAATGTCAGATTGATGTACATCCCAACCAAAATAAGCGGTCGATGCACATAGAAAATGCACACTAGTCATACAACAAGTGGGGAGAAAAGTCTCTTCATAATCTATGCCTTTTTGCTGTACATAACCTTTTACTACAATTCAAGCGTTATGACGATTAATCTCACCATCTAGCTCGCTTTTCAACTTGTAGACCCACTTTGTACCATTGGTATTTTTACCAGGAGGAAAATTACATAAAGTCCATGTGTCATTTTCTACAAATGCATCATATTCTCATTGCATGGAAGCCATCTAATTTTCTAAACATCATGCACAGAAATCGATGCAGGTACTGACAAAATAGCGTTAATTTTTAAACTAAATAGTGTTGAAATAAGCCTCAGAAGAGACGCTGGTATCGTAGAATTGGTATAACCATCGGTATAGCAGGCATTGAAATGCATCTTTAAATAGGCATCTGAATATGCAACGTAATAAGCAACGGTATTTATATACTAAATTCCGACGCTCATACCGTTGCCCCTATCGATGGTGATACTCTTACCTGTACTGACGACCAAAACCTGTAATTTTTTTTGGGCAGAGGGGACTGGGAACTAATGTTGCATATACTGCAGCAAAAGAAAACAACCTTGTCTGCTCAAAGAAAGAGTGCACAAGCAGCCGCGCTCCACCTACAAGCTGACGCTAAAGAACGAGCGTATGGCAATCAGCAAAATTGTAAGAATAACATAACTTGTTAACATAATTAAAACATGAGTCAAAAACAGTAAAACCATAAAAATAACATGTTTGCCATACCATGGTAACTTGCTTGTCATACCATAAACATAACATCCATACCATCATTGCACAACCATAACCATAATCATAACCATTAGATGATTTTCATACCATCATAGTAAAATCATAATCTTAAGTTGACTGTCAAACCTTAACCATAACATCTGTGGCATACCATAAACATAAGCACTACAAAACTGTACATATGCAAACAATCACTGAGTGAAAAGACCCTCATGGTAATGCCTCCCAATGGAGGTCGTCTCCTCCTCTTGCAACTGGGTCAAAAGGGTCACAAGTCCATTCTTGTACCCATACTTCTCCTCTTGCGTGTCGGAAGGCGCTTCACGGCAACTTCCTGCAAAATTATGGTTTAATCATTAGATAAATCTTCAAATAATATATATATTAACAATAATTTAAAGCATACATATAATACTTACAAACTCATGTCCAACCGTATACTAGCCTCCATTCCCAAGATGTGACGCTGCAGCAGACTCCGAACGTGCTCTGGCTAAATCTCTCTACTGCTGAAATCTATCGGGATTGTCTTGTGTCTCTTGTGCAATCCCCGTCCACTCCTCTGCATCCAACCATGTCGGCTTGGGACTCTTGTCATTGTACCTCTCTCTCACCTCTGATCGATGGTATGACATTGTGGACCTCCCCACACTCAAGATTGAGTTGTTCGAGACTTGATCGTACCCCTTCTGCCAGCCTGTACTCTCTTTGAATGGCCTGCAGTACGGAGCACTGAGATTTTGGCACCAGTGTAGAGCGCCATGCGTGCAAGACTTTGCATCATCTCTCCCTCCTCATCGTTGCTATCATGTCGTCAATATGAACGGAATAGCTAAGGTTGATCCAGCAGTACTACGTTCAATGTTATCACCTTCTATGTTGGAATCCATGTCAAAGAACGCACAACATCTGCTCCAGCTCTATTTCTTGAAATTCCGCTTCAGGTATTAGTTGGGAGGACTTAGTCGATGGCTGATCGTTTGAAAATCGTCTTATTTGGGATGAAGCTGGAGCAGTATCTACTTGCGGACTTTGACCTTCAATCTCTAGACCATGAGATCGATAACGTAGGTCTTGTACTTGCTCTATCAGAAAGAGACCGTGATTGTGTATGTGTTGGTCGCACATTTTTTGTTTTCGAAAGATCCTATCATCCATACTTTATCTACCAATGATGCAACAAATAATCAAAACACTCTAGTTGTTATAACTGCTCGATCCCCGCACACCCCAATCTAGAGGTGCATGGAGATTACGACCACATGGTAATAATATCGTCTTTATTGGTCAATGACTATATATTAAAGTTCTTGAAGTTTGTGTACACTTTTGAAGTCCGATTGCATTTTTTCATCTATTTTTTGCTAGCTCTAACAACCTCACATTCTCTAGCTAGGCCCGATCCCTGCACACCTCGGTCTAGAGGTGCACGGGGATTAGGACCACAGGGTAATAATGTCGTCTTTATTGGTCAAGGAATATATATTAAGTTTCTTGAAGTCTATGTGCACTTTTGAAGTCCGATTGCGTTTTTTCTACCATTAATTTGATGCTAACTCTAACCTAACGTATAATCTAACCTAACCTATAACATTACCCTAACCTAACTTAATGTAACCTAACTTATGACCTAACCCAAACCTATAACCTAACCTATAACCTAACCTAACAGAAGTCCGTTTGGGTTTTTAGAAGTGCACGAGTCATCTTCAAAGTCCGATTGCATTTTTTTTACTATTAATTTGATGCTAGCTCTAACCTAACCTATAATCGTTATGCCTAACCTATAATCTAACCTAATGTAAAACCTATACGTAACCTAACTTAATGTAGCCTAACTTATAACATCTACCTAACCTATAACCTAACCTAACCGAAGTCCGTTTGCATTTTTAGAAGTACACGAGTCATCTTCGAAGTCGAATTGCATTTTTTCTACTATTAATTTGACGATAGCTCTAACCTAACCTATAATCGTTATGCCTAACCTATAATCTAACCTAACGTAAAACCTATACGTAACTTAACTTAATGTAACCTAACTTATAACATCTACCTAACTTATAACCTAACCTAACCGAAGAACGGTTTCCGTTTTTAAAAGTACACGAATCATATTCGAAGTCCGTGTGTATTTTTTTGACTATTATGCCGTCGATAGCTCTATTCTAACCTGTAATCTCACCTAACCTAACTTAAACTAACATAAAAACAACACAATGGTGAGGCATTGTCAGGAGTTTTTTGGAGCAAGGGATTCCGCATATGTACATACCCATGCATGGTGCATCAAATAAAGGATTGTGCATTTTCCAAAGCCAGGTGGTTATGTGGGGCCCACATGTGTACAGGTAGGATAGCATGTACATAGTGCATCGATTTTCACTATCACCAGTACTAGTGTGTTTTTTCTATAATAATGAGGAGTTGGTAGCGCGTAAAAATTCTCCAGGAAGCTATCCGCGGGCCGACGACATGAGATAAGCAAGTGCGTCAGATGGAATCTAGTGGCGTCAGGAGGTTGAATGGGGTCAATACTCGCACGTGGATGAGTACGGACACAACGTGGGTGTTTTCTTGTGATACTTATGTAGAAAGGTCATCATGAGGAGCACTTTCTGGGGCCACTTCACATGGTGGCGGGATGCATTATTGAAAAAGTTCGAGTGCCAGGTGTACATATGGATGCAGCAGGGTGACAACTATGCACTACGAGGTCAGTTTTTGGCCTCTATTCAGGGTCCGCCGTTTGAGGTCATCTAAAAGGCCAAGGGTGCCCAACTAGTAAAGAAAAGTGTGGGAAATGAAAAACCTGAGAGAAGACCAGAAAAAAAGTGGAGAGAAAAGGAGGAACAACCGCAACTGTGTTTTTGGTGTTTTTGGAGCCTGTTTTGGCCCTAAACTGCTTCTCCGAGGTCGGATTTGAGCACTTTGACATTGTAGTGGGGTTTTGGGCCCTTCCGGACGTGATGAGCTGTCCATTTTTCCAAATTCCTCACTCTTTTTCTGTTGTTTTTGCTGTGTATGTTTATCCTATGAGCGAAGCTTCTGCTCCAATTTGTGATTGTATCTGGTACATTTTACCCATATTGTGTGAGCTATTTGCTCCATTGGTGTTGGCCCAAGATCTATTGTATCTAAACATCAGAAATTCTCCTCTTTTGAGCTTAGTTTTTTGGTTGTGTGTGTGTGTGTGTGTGTGTGTGTCTCTGTGTGGAGTGGGCAAGTGGATAGTCTCTCTCCTCTCACTCCGTCGGTGTGTTCCCTGTCTGAGCCAGGTGGCTTGTATAAGCCGAGTGGTTCCCCATAGCGTGTGTGTGTGTATCATCCCAAGAGTGTGTGTCGGGTCGTTATAGAGGCGTTCCGCATGTTTCCATCCCGATCACATTCTTTTGGTTCCCCCACGGAGGATCTTCTTCGAGTACCTTCTGCTTCGAGCTTCAAGCTTCGAGATTCGGGATTACAGGTTACAGGTTACAGGTTACATGGACAGGGACAGGTACAGGTGATTCACACAGGTACAGGTAGCTGGTGTACAATGATATACTAGCAGTGATGTCACTTGCAGTTGTTGTGGGTATGCATCATTTGGTGCATGTTTGAGCGCATTGTCTACTGGTATTGTACGTTACTTGTAGAAACAGCCATTGTACGTCTTTGTGGAGACATACTTGGTTTTATTTGGCAGTCCCAGCCATTTCTGAGACTTGGTCCGGAAGATAGTCGTTTCTGAGACTTGACTATACGCGATTTGCATTAGCCTTCGTGTGAGGGTCGATAGCGTGAGGTTTTATTGATCTGGGGGATTCTCAAATGTGCAGATCCTTTCGGTGATACAGGTAGCTAGAGAACCCTTTTCGTGACCTTGCCATAGGCTATGTACTAGTGATTCCTACTTGATGCTTGGGTTCTATTGTTGGCAGTTTATGCATACATATACAATCTATATTTTGGGTTCTCACTGCTCTACTTCTGGGGAAACTCTGTGAAAATTTTTTCAAGTTATGATGGCTGGTCTTTTGGTCTTTTAAGCCATTTATGTTGTTATGCTGTTGAAATTTTGGCAAAATCAGAGGATAAGTCAGGTGTGCCTTCTTGGGAGCTTCATGGTTGGCTTTAATGGATGATCAAAATGGCCCTCAATTCACTCCTTTTTATTTAACTCAAAGAATCCAGATAAATGTTCATGTGTCTAGGAAGATTTTTTTCCAGCAGCGCATAGTCTTTATGTTCGGGCCAAGAAGATTAAGAGAGATCCTGGAATGTCCTTTGCCGTTGTAATTCCGATGATCAACTATGAAAACTCATTTGATGTGCATGTGTTTGTCCTTATCTAAAGTTGAGCTCCATTGAAATTTTTGGGGATTGAGTCGGTCAAAAATTTTGGGTTCTTGCACGTGTGTTCGAAGGGGTTCTCAAAGCATCGTAACATGGGTAGCCATGGCTTTCTCTTATCTAGAGTTTCATGGAAGAAGCGATGAAGATGTGGAAGACTTTTTGGAAAAGATGGAGTTTTCCTGCATTAGAAACCAAATTCATGACCCGACACAGATGTTACGTCTTCTCCAAATTTTTTTAAAGAGTGATGCACGAGCTTGGTCCAAAGCATTTGAAGAGGAGTTGCGTGGGACTGATCCACCCGTAAGGTTGAGTTGGGATATTCTACGGCATGGGTTGGAAGTGGAGTTTGTGAAGATAGAAGATCCTGACAAAGTGTGGCAAGAAGTACAGGGTTTGGTGCAAAAGGAATGTGAGCCAGTAGATGCGTACATATGTAAGTTCAAATTGGCATGGGAGAGGATGTGCAAGGCCTTAGCACCACAAGTACCCCGCCTGACATGATGAAGAAGGACAGGTTCTTGGCTGGTCTTTGGGAGAATATACGTTGGAGAGTGGAGTTAAAGAAGCCTAGGACATATGAAGATGCATTAGAGGTAGCAAGGAACAAAGAGTGGAAGATGAGGAAAATGAGCCAGTTAGGGGTGGAGTCTTTGCCCATGAGGTCTGAATTTCAGCCTATGGATTCTTTGCAAGGTCGCATGCCAGGGGTTCATCATGAACCAGTGGTCCCAGTGGTCAACACAGGGAGAAGCGAGCAGCAAGAGTATGGCATCAGGCAGGATGATGGTACCGGACTTTGGCAGGTATCAGATGCACTTTTTAGCAGGTTTCACAGTGAGGTGTATGTCAAATGTGGATTTTAGTAGACCGACGGGGGTTTTCAGGCTCAGTCGCTCGGCTCTTTTGAAGTGGTCAGATATTCTTGCACGGGATGGCACCATGCAATGTATGTTGAGTGCTTGCCCCGCTTGGACAAGGTCCGAATTTCGATGATGCTCGGAGATGGATGGATAACTGTTTATGATTATGAGACCAGCGGCACGAAAAGTGAGTCTCGGGAAGCTAGTCGCATTTTTAACGAGGAGGTGGAGCTTAAGCTTCAAAGGGTGTGCAGGCGGAGAGGTTGAAGGAGACATTCGAAGTTCGGCTATGTTTGGCGTGTGCATGGGGGCCAAGCCCAAAAGTTTTTAAAAAAGCTCTTAATATTAAAAAAAGCTGCAGTCGACGAGGGGCAGAGGGGAAAGGCCCGCCAGTTGGGCGATGCATGAAGAGAAGGCCAGTGCATGAAGAGGAGAGGGGGAAGGCTGGACTGAGGGGCCGCCAGTGAAAGGAGAGGAGGGTGGGCACTGTTTTTCAGGTGGGAGGCCGTCAGAGAGCCGCCTGATTATGGAGGTGGCATGCAAGCTGTGAGAGCTTTTAAGGAGGAGGATGGCTGCCTAGGAGCCGCAGGCCGCTATAGGAGGTCAGGTGCCCGGTCTGAGCAGTTGGGAAGGAGAGATGCTGAGGCCGAGAGGGACGCCATCAGAGGTTCCGGGGTCATGAGCACAGGAGGTGGTTTCCAGGAGCGGGGGAGCCAGCGCTGCATATGTGAAGGAGATGAAGGTGGCGCTGCATGAAGAGGGCGGCCTTGAGGGTACGTCGAGGAGGCTGCAGTTGAACGAGGGGCATGTGGAGGTGCACGGGGCAGTGCTGCAGTAAAGGAGGGCCAGAGGGCCGTTGGCTGCATGGTAAGGGGTTGAAGACAGGGCTGCAGGGCGGCCAGTTTGCTAGTTGGAGAGAACGAGGAACTGCAAGAGGGGCAGTTTTTTTTGGCAAAGCAGGAGAGAGCCTGGAGGGGCCGAGGGTCACAGAGGGACAGTTGCAAGGTCGGAACTGAGGAGAATCGAGAGCAAGGGAGTACGCGGGGTCGGGATTACATGAGGTTATTCGGACCTGCCAAGACTTGAGAAAGCGAGCGTGCAGGGAAGGACGCCAAGGCTGGGTGTCGAGTACTGAAGTGAGATTGGGATGGCTTGTAGCAGATTGTAGGCATTCAAGATTTCCAAAAGAGGAAGTTCGAGGGATGCAAGTAAAGGAGGACATTTTCTATGCAACCCATCATTGTATAGTCTCTAAATGAAGCCAATCGCATTGGCATCCTCATAATTTACATACATAATTTACATATTTTCAATGCATGTGTGAGTGTAATGTTTGCAAAGTGTAGCTGAGATGGTGGATATCGATGTGTGTAAATTTATTAGCTCGAGGGCAATCAAGTGCATGTCAAAGAATGGGCAAGGGTTTGAGTGTTGCTTGTTAACAGATTGTATGTGCTGCTCTAAAGGTATATAGATGAAGGCTATCATGATTTACTTTACACTTGGGTAGATACACTATGGGTTGGTTAGGCATGGGCTCGAGTAGTGATTGTTTGCAGATCGGGTATATAGGTGTGTGTTTACTAGGGGATTGGGGTGCTGTGAGATCACTGGGCTATAGAGAGGCATTCAATTAGTGTGCTGGTGGTTTTCCCATTTCCCCTTTCCATCTTGTGGTGCCCCATGGAGGACCCACTGATTGCTTCCTAACAAGGTGTTCTTGAGTCAAGATGAAGCAGGAGTTTGGGCCAGTGTTTAAAGGAGATGAGGATGCAGATGATTGGCTTGCCGATTTTGAGCTATTTATGTTTACAGTACTGCGGATGCCAGGCGATGAAGCAAAGCTCCAGACTCTACCTTTGGTGCTGCGAGGTAAAGAAAAAGTTTGGTTCGATGGCTTAGAAGGTGTACACAAGCAGACTTGGATTGGATTTTGCGAACAATTCTTACAAAGGTATAGAAAGGTGGTGTCGGCTTCGGAAGCAGATGCAAAGATCAAGGGTTGACAGCAAGACGTAAGTGTAAATTTTGTTGCTTTTGTTGATAAATTTGAAGCTTTTTGGAGGGATTTGGCGGCTGCTACCCAAGCAACCAATGTGGGATATTTGAAGCTTGAAAGGTTTCTATCATGCTTGCATCCCTATGTTCGTGAGAGAGTCGATTATGAAGATCCAAGCACTTATGATGAAGCCGTCAGACTTGCCAGAGAAAAGAGTCGAAAGATGAAGAAGAAAATGGAGGCAGGATTGCTACAGTCGGCTATCATGGTAGCCAGTGGACCTAGGCTCAAACAGATTGAAGAGCATCATGAGATAAAAGCTCCTTTTGTCAATATGAATGTGATCAAAGCACATGAAGCTAATGACAGGGTAGAAGAGGTAGAAGAAGTGCCAACCAGGGCTCAAAAGGTGTAGAGAGGTATATTCAGGGTGCCACATAGCTTGCTTGCTCAAGAGAGCGAGGTGGTAAAAGATCTTAAAGAAGAGGTGGCAGTTCTAGAGCCAGCAACGAGGCTGACAGCCAAGGTGCAAGAATTGACAAGTGCAGAACAGGAGTTTGACAGCTCTCAAAGATCTAGCAACAGTTTGGACATAGATAGCATGTGGGAGACAGAATCCCGGTCTTCCAGGTATGAGACCTATGATGTTTTTTATGTGAATGAAGTGGAGAACAGTGTATGCGAGTTGTCTGTCAGCCATTTGGAAGTCGAGGAGACGCATAGTTCAAGTGTGGAGATTCCTTGTGTGAATTTGCCAGTCGAGCAGCCATCTCTTGTGTCGTGTGATGGTGAGTCCCTATTGGAGGAAGAGGTATGGCTTGATTGTGCATCAGACTTAATTGAAGAGCACGTTTTTGAGGATGACTTGCAGGAGCTAGAAACAGAAACAGAGGTATGTCAAAGTGATTTGTCTATGCAGGGGGCGGGGCAACCTTGCCTTGGTGAGCATGTCGAGGTGTGCTTTGAAGTTCCACAGTTTGTGTGTAGCCGTGGAGAGCTAACTCCGGCAGATGACTCTATGGAAGCTGATACAGGTGCAGCCTATGAGCCTGAGGCTCCATGCAGAGAGGAGGGTACTACCAACCTTGCAGGTGTTGAGGTGTTTGAAGAACAGGTTGTCGTTCTAGCAAGTCATGCTCTTGAGATGGCCTTGGTGCCGTTTACAAAGGGTTGGGATACAGGTTTGCAAAGGGATCAAGTTGGCTTGTCTATGCATCAGGTGGAGACAAATGGCAGGGTCTTGCTATTTTATGTGCTGCTATGGATACATGTGTTATGGGAGGTTTCTTTACATGTGTCTTTGCGTTAGTGGCGAGGCTTTTTTGCAAAAGACTACACTATGGAGGGTTCTCTAGCAGGTGATAGGATAGATAATTATGGTACATGTGCTTCAAGTGGGCAAAAGCATATTTATGGTTGGTAGAAAGGGTTGTGGATGCAGGGTGAAAAAGCTCGATGCTATGAAGAGCGGGAAGGACGGCCTGTCTATTGGCCTACAGGTGCAAAGGAAGACTTGAAGAAACATGCTTTACAAGTGGATGGCCACGGCCATGGTTTTGTATTTGATCTAGGTGGACTTTACACCACGCTTGGGGAAGCCTGGAGCTTTCCATTTGACCCTGGCGGGTGATGCAATAGCAGATGCTTTACTCTCTATATATATCCTATCTATATAGCCACTATCATTTTTCTTATGCAGTCTATAGCTCTACGTTATATCATTCTCTCTATACATACTTATTTTACCTACATAACACTATGGTTGAGCATGAATGCTCAACGAGGGGGGTGGGCAATGATGGTGCAGCCAGTTTTGGTCGACAGAGGGAGAAGCCAGTAGCAAGAGTATGGCATCAGGCAGGATGATGGTACTGGACTTTGGCAGGTATGAGATGCATTTTTTAACCGGTTTCACAGTGAGGTGTATGTAGAATGTGGATTTTAGCAGACGGACGGGGGTTTTCAGGCTCAGTCGCTCGGCTCTTTTGAAGTGGTCAGATGTTCTTGCACGGGATGGCACCATGCAATGTATGTTGAGTGCTTGCCCCGCTTGGACAAGGTCCGAATTTCGATGATGCTCGGAGATGGATGGATAACTGTTTATGATTATGAGACCGGCGGCACGAAAAGTGAGTCTCGGGAAGCTAGTCGCATTTTTAACGAGGAGGTGGAGCTTAAGCTTCAAAGGGTGTGTAGGCGGAGAGGTTGAAGGAGACATTTGAAGTTCGGCTATGTTTGGCGTGTGCATGGGGGCCAAGCCCAAAAGTTTTTTAAAAAGCTCTTAATATTAAAAAAAGCTGCAGTCGACGAGGGGCAGAGGGGAAAGGCCCGCCACTTGGGCGATGCATGAAGAGAAGGCCAGTGCATGAAGAGGAGAGGGGGAAGGCTGGACTGAGGGGCCGCCAGTGAAAGGAGAGGAGGGTGGGCACTGTTTTTCAGGTGGGAGGCCGTCAGAGAGCCGCCTGGTTATGGAGGTGGCATGCAAGCTGTGAGAGCTTTTAAGGAGGAGGATGGCTGGCTAGGAGCCGTAGGCCGCTATAGGAGGTCAGGTGGCGGGTCTGAGCAGTTGGGAAGGAGAGATGCTGAGGCCGAGAGGGACGCCATCAGAGGTTCCCGGGTCTTGAGCACAGGAGGTGGTTTCCAGGAGCGGGGGAGCCAGCGCTGCATATGTGAAGGAGATGAAGGTGGCGCTGCATGAAGAGGGCGGCCTTGAGGGTAAGTCGAGGAGGCTGCAGTTGCACGAGGGGCATGTGGAGGTGCACGGGGCAGTGCTGCAGTAAAGGAGGGCCAGAGGGCCGTTGGCTGCATGGTAAGGGGTTGAAGACAGGGCTGCAGGGCGGCCAGTTTGCTAGTTGGAGAGAACGAGGAACTGCAAGAGGGGCAGTTTTTTTTGGCAAAGCAGGAGAGAGCCTGGAGGGGCCGAGGGTCACAGAGGGACAGTTGCAAGGTCGGAACTGAGGAGAATCGAGAGCAAGGGAGTACGCGGGGTCGGGATTACATGAGGTTATTCGGACCTGCCAAGACTTGAGAAAGCGAGCGTGCAGGGAAGGACGCCACGGCTGGGTGTCGAGTACTGAAGTGAGCTTGGGATGGCTTGTAGCAGATTGTAGGCATTCAAGATTTCCAAAAGAGGAAGTTCGAGGGATGCAAGTAAAGGAGGACATTTTCTATGCAACCCATCATTGTATAGTCTCTAAATGAAGCCAATCGCATTGGCATCCTCATAATTTACATATTTTCAATGCATGTGTGAGTGTAATGTTTGCAAAGTGTAGCTGAGATGGTGGATATCGATGTGTGTAAATTTATTAGCTCGAGGGCAATCAAGTGCATGTCAAAGAATGGGCAAGGGTTTGAGTGTTGCTTGTTAACAGATTGTATGTGCTGCTCTAAAGGTATATAGATGAAGGCTATCATGATTTACTTTACACTTGGGTAGATACACTATGGGTTGGTTAGGCATGGGCTCGAGTAGTGATTGTTTGCAGATTGGGTAAATAGGTGTGTGTTTACTAGCGGATCGGGGTGCTGTGAGATCACTGGGCTATAGAGAGGCGTTCAATTAGTGTGCTGGTGGTTTTCCCATTTCCCCATTTCCAACGTACGACTAGACAAAGGTGCATCCAATTTACTGTTACGCAAAGTATGCACCAGCCAGTTAGGCAAACCTCTAGCCTAAATGGAACGTCCATGATTTTCCACATGGAATACTGAAGAAGTAAAAAACTTTCGTCAACGAGGAAAAAAGTAGAGGGAACAATAGAGGACCATGCCGAAGAAGACAGCGTACGAGCAAAGTGGAGAAAACACATGCTACATCGATTATGCACCAAGCTACGGATGAGCTATGGATGTGCAAAATATTCTTTATTTACATTGTATAAGGTCTTGGACTCATTTAGGTATTCCGAATTATATAAGGTAGAGGTCTCAATTTAATTCCATAGTAGAAACACTTGGAGTCCATCTCTTTATAAGAAGCCTTTTTATGCTAAGAGGATTCATTCTTGAGAGCTCACTCTTGTGTGCTCACTTTATTGATGGCCTAGCCTTGAGCTTAATGCCCATGCTTAGAAGGCTAGTGCATAAGAGAACTCGAAGCTATCCTGTAGAGTGTTGGTCTCCATGGTGACACAATTGAGCTATCAAAGGACAAGAAGGCATATGAAAGTACACAGGATCACCCTAATAAAATATGTATGGGTGGTTTCATACTATTCTGACTTTCAAAGTTCCATTGATTTTCAATTGTGGAAAAGGTGGGTGACATTACCACCTACAGAGGTAACGAAGAAGCTCTTGGACTTAAGTGCGCTCGTGTGTGGAAGTCTATAAATGATATTTTCCATTTTCTTGAAAGGTAAAAGCTAACCCTTGATGTGATCGTTGACAAGGGAGGAAGATGGACACGAGAGATGAGAGAGGGGAAGAGAGAGCCAGACAACTCAGATTTGCTAACCCCAAAAGGTGTGTGTAGAGCACCCATGGAGTACACATATATAGTGGGACTCCTAGCTATATAAAGCATAGGGTTTGGTATATATAGCTCCAACACCCCCACTCAAATAGGAGTCCCTAACTGTGGATGAAAAAGCCCTTGGGGTACAAGGGAAAAATCCACAACAGCATATACCTGCACTATTATATTAGCAATTTTCAAAGTTTACAAAATTCATTTTCCAGGAGCTACATCATTCCATAATATACAATGTTCTCTTTCAAGCGTCTTTGGAAGTTTACTAACCCTATAATTGAATTGATGCAAATTCTTCAATATTTTTGAGTAGTAGCTTCAATAGCATTGAGGAGCTGCAATATCTTTGAGTCCTTGTACATGCTGCTTGACGTGAATTTTATCCTGTAAATGACATCAACCCAAGAAACATATCAAAACGTGAAGGTTAAAAGAATGATCACATCACATTGACCTTATAGACGATTCACTATGGTGCTCTAGAGACGACACAGAAACAAACATAACGTTGATGCAATCACGTGTGCACAAAGTCGGTACATAAATTCTATGGAGCACTAGTGGTGCATAGTCACAACTACCAAATCCCTGTTAAAAAGAATGATAAGAACAATAGCACTAATAACGACAAGGGTGCATGCAATGAGATGATAACTACCATAGCACGGATGACAACGAGGGTGCAATAAGACGATAACACCCATAGCACCAATGATGATGAGGTTGCAGCTTGAGGGTGCATGGAATAAGATGATAACAACCATATCACCAATGACAACAAGGGTGGAATAAGAGGATAGCACCCATCGCACCAATGATGAGAACGGTGCATGCAATAGGATGATAACAACCATAGCACCAATGAAGAGAGTGTGCAATAAGACGATAACTCCCATAGCACCAATGGCGACGAGGATGCAATAAAACAAGAACAATGATAGAACCGTAAAATACCAATTACAAGGGTGCAATAGAATGATATGAACCATATTGCATAGTCACAACTGCCAAATCCTTGATGAGACGAGAATGATAATAAGCACAAAATGATAACAACCATTTCACCAATGACAAGGGGGGTGTAATAAGACGATAACAACCATGGCACTAATGATGACGAGCATGCATGCAGTAGATGGTAACAACCTTAACACGAATGACGATGAGGGTGCAATAAGACGAGAACAACGATAGCACCATGAAATACCTATTACAAGGGTGCAATAGAATGATATCAACCATACTGCCATTAAATATCGATTTCACAAAAATCAAGGTTCTTTCCATAAAACAAGAAACCAGGCTCCCAAATACTCATAAACTTTGTCACATCTTTAATTAATAAAAGGTGAATTATCACATCACCAGAAAAGAATTAGTAAAGTCATTATGTACAAAGCATAAAATGTCAAACTGCACAAATCATGTAATTAATGATGGACATCAAATGAAGTTTTCATGAAAAGAGCGACAAGTAATATTTTTCCAAATACTGTAACTTGTTGAGACTTTATCATACACCAAGAGTATATGCAAACTTGCATCTGATTGAAGCAAATAGAGCCAAAATAAGCAATACAAATAACAAGATATGGAACCATGTGCGGTGATTATCATGCATTAAACCATCCACTATGATTAACATGCGTTAAACCCAAGCCCCGTGGACATGCATGACCATTCCCTTACGTAAAATGCACATAAGAAGTCAGTTTGAGTCATAACCCTTACGATCACTATGTGGAAGCATCATCATCTGGCGCCATTAGCCACTAATAAGTGAACGCTACTTATAACATAGAAACACACTTTATTTATAGCCCGCCATCAAACATTACAAGAATTTAACTAGCATTCTCAATGAAAAAAGACAAAAGTAAAAATAGATCTTCTTTGTGAACGTGTGGCCGATTTTTGGGGGTGGTCATAGCTCTCGTGAAAGGACTTGCATCTAGAGTCGAGACTGAACCATGTTACGAAAGCAGTCCGAGTGCCATCATCCGTGTCACAGGAACAAAATAGTAGAGATAGACAGCAAAAGATATTAGAGAAAGAGATCTTTGTATTGATGGATTTTTGCAGAGTCTTGATACAACAGAGGAGCAATAAAATATATGGGCGCACTCCGTTGTACGGAGCTTGAACCTCCCGACCACCCCTGAGATTTAGTCCGCTCGCATGCAGCGTCTCGCTCGCACTTGCAATCGCACTCACACTCGCACTCGCAGAAGAGGAAATCTGTGTATGATCCCAAAAACGCACCACCCGTCTTTCTTTTCTTATTTTTTCCTCGAAAAGCATGTGACCTCTCAAAATAGCCGCTTTTCTATTTTTGGCGTTCGGTTGACTCGACTTGCGCACCAAGTATACCTGCGAGAATAAGATAAGAACATAACTCCCAAAAGGAGCCAAAACAGCCCAAGTCCGTCTCACACAATCTTGTTTCCCTCGTTGCGCTCTTCGACGGCTATGTGATGAAATATTTTCATAGCCTGCTCTGATTTGCTAAAAATCAGCCTGCAAAACAGCATTTCCTACAAAAACGATGCAAAAACAGCAAATCCCACTTTTTTCTTAATCTTTGGCCCTCATCAAAACATCAAAATCTCTTAAGACTCAAAGAACCAAAGTTGTTCCTTATAACAGAGGCTTCAATCGCTTCATACATCACTTTTCCAAAATCCCACGTTAACACCTTAAAAAATGACATAGAAAGTGCCTTCCGGATCAAAAACTTTTATTGGACGAAAACAATCCACACATCCTTCTACACAGTGGACCAACTTTAAAACAACCAAAACTTCCTAGAAAAACAAAATTTATTGCTAAAACACTTCAAAATCAAGTCCTGTTACAATCCGAGAGGCAAGATATAACTAGAAAGGTATGGGGCCTTTAAGATTACTATCATGTAGTTGAATATCACGTCAGTCTGACAAACAAGGTTTCGTGGTTTAGCTTGTCATCATCATGGCTTTATGTACCATGGTATCACACTATTCACCATGGCATTAGAGATGCTTATAAGAATTTTGAAATAGCAATCATCATGGCTCTACGTGCCATGGCATCAGAGATACTTTCTTCAAAATAAATAAAAACTGTAAAATAGTAATTAGCATCATGTCTTTACATACCATTGTATCAGAGATGCTATTTTTGTGAGGAAATGCAAAATCTACAAAAGCTCAAAGACAATGACTAGTCAGAAGATAATGGCTTGGTAAATCTTATCATCTATACATCGATGATTCACATGAAGAACATCACACACGGTAGTATACCATAATAAAATGATCATAAAATCATGTGAAGTATTTTATGAAAAATTATGACGCGATCAATAGCATGTATCAAGAAATAAAGACATGAGTGGAGAAAACAAAGACACAACATTTGATATCACCTTGAACCATGGATGAAGATACATCATGTAACTTCACCCATGTCACCATGGAGATCGACCTGACACTGTAGATCTTGGTGAACCTTGTCATTTCACGGTACAAATGGTGATAGACACGGCATATTTCTTCTCAATAACTTCCTCCAAAGGTAGAGCAATAATGTAATCATCCTTGGTTTGGCCAAGGAGGAAAAAGGATGGTTTAGGGTTTAGGGTTCAGATACCCTGCTAATTCATCATTGAATTTTCTTAGCTATGGCTAATTGATGTCCTCTTTTATTGTATTCACAATCGATAATGTACCAACTATTTTCAATTTTGACGCCCACATGAGCTACTTGAGGTGTTGGTGTCACTCCTTGTGGCTCAGAATGAGACCATTCCATACTCTCTAGGTCAAGAACATGAAGGTCATTGAAGCAGGTTGAATGAGAACTACCACCAATTACAAGTAGATAATGGCATGCTTGAACTATAGTTATATGATGAGAACGAGGAGAAAGCAGTGTTCCTACTGCTTCGACATCATCCCACGTCATTGTTTCAAGGTCAAGAATATTCAAATCATTAAGAAGCCGACATTTTGAATCTTCTTCGCCAAACATTAGAAGATTAGAGCCTAAGAATGTGCACATCAAGCTATTGAGAGGAGCCTTACAAATTTGCTCACAGACGAGAGGAGAGACTTTGAGATGATTCTCTCTCTAGTGCTCGACATTGGGAAGAGGATGGGGTGTAGGAGGGCCTCTTTATTTGCCATGAGCTTATGGAGGTAATTAACATTTTGACAAATAGGTGAACGCCATGTGTGCAAGAATGGTGGGTGTGTAAGAGATGTGTAAGAGTTGTAAAAGGATGCACTTTCCCCCCAACAAAGAAGAGAATAATTTTATGATTTTTGGACTTCCATAACTCCCACATATGATCTCTGATTTGAGCGGAGATCATAGATCTGCAATCTACGCGTCGACCTCTTTCCATATATGTGCTACATGATATGGTTTTACCTACTAGATTTTAAATTTCATTTTGGAGAAAAACTTTGAATTCAAATAAACTAACCGTTTTGCATGTTTGATTCAAAAGTTGTCCTTTGATTACTTTCTTAAGACTAAAGGTTTGACTTCCTTAAACTTCCAAATAAAGAGGCTCTCCTAGACTCCATTTTCTGCCTAATGCATGGGATGCTAATGAGACAAGATTGGTCTGCACTCTATTGGAGAGATTTGCTCACAGACGAGAGGGTGACCCAGCTCTTAGCGGGGATCTATTATCCTTTTGAGTTCAATAAAAGCAACGACAAAACCCGACTGATGGGGGGGGGAAGGGAAACCTTCAACCGTGGGAAGATGGGCGCACTTCAAGAAAAGTCTCCATGCCTCGTGGTCTGAAACAATGGATAAGTGATGACAACATCCAAAATATACAATGTAGTCGGTGATCATGCTAGTCTCACAGACTAGAAATCTCTGGTTTGTGTTCGTGTCCAAACACCATAGCCCACCATAGGTAGATGCTCAAAAGCTTCTGCTAACTCGTTAGGAGCTAACTAGTCAGGTACAACAATTTACTTAGGATCTACAGAGAGCTCAAAAACTGATGCGCTGCAAGTTGACTATTGTTGGACTGCTATGGCATGCGCTATTTAAAGCCAAACTCGTAGAATATCACTATACTGACAACTCTTGATTTTGCAGAGAGCATCCATGATTGCGAGGCCTTTCGATTTGACCTGGCTTTCCTGGATCTCTATCTAGGGCTACCACAACTCTAGGCAAATACTAGCAACGTCTGTGACCTGCTACAACTTCGCTTTTTTCTCTTGCTTTGTCTCAATGGTTTATAGACAGTCGCGAATTTTTTTTTGTAATTAGATTATCTAGATTATTTGTTCCTACAATCGCTGATAAAATGCTGGTCATGCGTATTATTTTTACTTAAAATAGCATCAAACTAAGAATAAGATTCTATTTCGAACGCAGCCGATTAGGACCATGCGACCTCTCAAAAACATGGAGCCTTGCAACCTCATACATGGTTGCTGAGCTTTTCCCAGGAAACTGCTAGCATCAAACTAAGAACAAAATAATGTTTTGAATGTAGAACTATGATTTTCCCAGGAAACTGCATGCACAGGCTTGGATAGCTCATAGTAGTGATTGTCATCTACTTCTCACTCACCTCTTCTGCAAGTGTCTACAAAACTAATATATTCAAGTGTCTACAAAATTAGCTGATAATGCTTTTTCTACTTCTGAAGATCCCGTTACTTATGATGAAGCTATCTCTTCACCACAAAAGGATCAATGGAAAGAGGCTATGGAAGAAGAGTACGATTCTCTTCTCTCTAAAGGTACATGGATACTAACTGAATTACCTCCTCGTCATACAGCTATTAAATGTAAGTGGGTGTCTAAGACAAAACTAAAAGCAGATGGATCTTTTAACAAGTTCAAGGCACGTTTAGTTGCAAAAGGTTACTCCCAAGTAGCTGGTGTTGATTATCAAGAGACTTTTTCACCAGTTGTTCGCATTACAAGTGTTCGAGTTTTATTGGCATTTACTGTTCAATTTGATTTAGAAGCTCATCAAATGGATGTGTGAACTGGTTTTCTTAATGGTGACTTGGAAGACGAAATTTATATGGAACAACCAGAAGGTTCTGTTATTCAAGGTAAAGAAGACCAGGTTGCTCAACTCCATAAGGCACTATATGGTCTCAAACCAGCTTCACGAGCCTGGTATACAAAATTTGATCTTTTTCTCACCTCTAATGGATTCATCTCTTGCTCTTCAGACCCCAACTTATACATAAAACGCCAACGTAGCAGTTTTGTGATTCTTGCTCTTTATGTGGATGATACCATCCTTGTTTCCAATGATTTAGGATTTCTTCATCAAGTGAGAAATCAAGTAGCTGGCGTTGATTATCAAGAGACTTTTTCACCAGTTGTTCGCATTACAAGTGTCCGAGTTTTCTTGGCATTTGCTGTTCAATTTGATTTCGAAGCTCATCAAATGGATGTGCGAACTGGTTTTCTTAATGGTGACTTGGAAGAGGAAATTTATATGGAGCAACCAGAAGGGTCTGTTATTCAAGGTAAAGAAGACCTTGTTGCTCAAGTCCATAAGGAACTATATAGTCTCAAACAAGCTTCACGAGCCTGGTATACAAAATTTGATCTTTTTTTCACCTCTAATGGATTCATCTCTTGCTCTTCAGACCCCAATTATACATAAAACGCCAAGGTAGCAGTTTTGTGATTCTTGCTCTTTATGTGGATGATACCATCCTTGTTTCCAATGATTTAGGATTTCTTCATCAAGTGAGAAATTTATTGTCTTTTGCATTTGATATGGTGGATCTTGGAGAGATTCACTCGTGTCTTCGCATTCAAATCCAACGGAACCGTACATTCATCCAACACACCTTGTCTTGCGAGCTCTACGAAGAACACTTCTGGCAATGGCGGTCAACTTGTCACAAATCAACCTTATGCTAGCTTTATTGGAGGTCTTTAGTTTGTTGGCATGAACACTCGTCCTGATATTCTGCTTGCTGCTAATTATCTTGGACAACTGTATGTCCTTCTCTTAAGCATTGTTCTGCTGCAAAGCGTGTATTGACATACTTGAAAGGCACTACAAATTTTGGTTTAGTCTATCAACAACAACTCACATCAGATTCTATACAATTTCTTTCTCTTTTGGGTTACACAGATGCAGGCTCAGAAAGCTGACATTTATCTATGCGCATTACTAGTGGAAATTGCTTCTTTATAAATGGTTGTCTTGTTTCTTGGACCAACAAGAAACAACGTTGTGTTGCAGTTTCTATGACTGAGTCAGAATATGTTGCGGCATCACTTGCAGCTCGTGAGTAGATTTGGCTTCGACAAATGCTGGTTGATATTGGTCACTCTCCTCTTTCTAGCACACCCTTGCAGTGTGACAACCAAAGTGCTATTAGTCTTGGAAAAGACTATGTTCAACATAATAAGTCAAAGCACATTGTTGTCCATTATCATTATGTCAGGTATGAAGTACGCAAAGGAACCATTATGGTTCAACACTGTACAAGTGACCAGATGATTGCAGACATTTTGATCAAAGGCCTGAATGAGTCACGTTTCATCCTCTTGCGCTCAGAGCTTGGAGTTGCTTCGGCCTCACTCTTTCTAGATTAGCTTCTTTGCTATTATAATGGCTTTGTACATATGACATTGTAATCTTTTAGGTACCATGCACTATGCACACTCCACATTTGCACATTGTGATCTCTGAGCACCTGAATATTTGTCCATAGATGCACAATTCACTTTCACATCTCGCTGGTTCATATTTTCACATTGTATAGGGGCTTGGGTTTTTCCCTTGAACTCCCGAAGGGGTTTTTCAGTGGGGGTGTTGGAGCTATATATGGCTCACACCTCTCAAGTTGGTCTCACCTATATACTTGTATCTTGTCCTCAATATGAATCAATCTTTGGGAGCGTATATGGTGTGTCTCTTGTCTCGTCTCTCTCTTTCTCTCTACATCTCAACAGTTGTATCTTGTCCTCAATATGAATCAGTCTTTGGGAGCGTATATGGTGTGTCTCTTGTCTTGTCTCTCTCTTTCTCTCTACATCTCAACACAATGTAAATAGGGAATATTATTCGTATCCATAGCTCATCCGTAGCTTGGTGCATAATCGATGTAGCATGTGTTATCTCCACTCTACCCGCACTCTGTCTTCTTCGTCGCAATCCTCTCTTGTTCCCTCTGATTTTTTTCCTCGCAACAAAATTGTTTTTAATTCTTCGATATTCCATGTGGAAAATTGTCAAGACACCGGAAAGGCCGGACTAGACAAGGGTAGGTCCACGCTAGGCGGTGTGGAACGGGGAGTCCAACTAGGGCAAAGGGCCAGGGGCTTTGCTATATAATGAGTGGTTGGGTGGTGGACTCTCATGCTCTAGCTTTCGTTGCCTTACACTTGTATCAGACCTAAGTGCCTATTTTGGGAAAGGGGCAGGTGTGGTGCTTTCTAGCCACACAAGCCTTCCATGTGGTGGTCCAATTCTGTGGGGATCACCCCTTGCTAAGGAATTCAACGAAGAAGAATCCTGTCGGCACGCGAGCTTGGCAAGGAGAGCTCCCGAGTGCAGGAGCACCAAACTCACATTGCGCAAGCTCATCAGAGGCGCAAGGGCCTGCTTGGCGTTTCTCGACACGGGGCCAAAGCTTCTCGTGCATGGCATCGGTGCCCCACGCGCTCTAAGCACCTGCGTGCTACCTGCTCATGGTCATAGCCGGCTGCTGCATTTATTTCCCACTTGAGGGCGCCCAACCCCCTTAGTGGTAGTGGCCATACACCCCACTGAGGGCGCCCCAACCCTTAGTGGGTAGTGGCCACATTTAAACTATTACAAAATCTGTTTTCATATGTGCAAATCAGCCCACAACTCACCTAGAATAACAAAAATTCATGCTACATTCAACCTGGCAGATGGTTGCCTCCAGTGCGATTCTCTCTCTATATATAAACCATGTTTTTCTTCTCCCCTACCCTAGTGCTGGCCATTTATCCCCTTCCTCGCCTGACATCCGTTGCCTCCCCTCACTTCCCCTCCAGCATTCGCTGATTTGCCACTTGCCTCACTACCCTCAACCAGATGGCCTGAGTATCATGCCTGTCAATTCTCACAACCGCATCCACGTTCACAGGCATCTTCTAAGATTCCTTTCAGTTTTGGAATTTTCCCCAGCCTGTACCCCCTACTACTTGCTCATTTCTTGTTCGTAACAGGGAATAGTTTTAATTTTTCTGAAACGGGAGGGGACCTACTTGCGTACCAAAAATACATCCAAAAAATATTTTTTCCCAAAAGCTTGGCAAACCTACATATGAGAAATTCTAGAGCTAAAGTGACTAAATTCGAAGATTTTTACACAACTTCTCTAGAATATTTTGTAGGGTTTTTCCACCTTCCAATTTAGAATCACAAACAAGGTCGAATTAGCTTTGTTATATCGTGGTTGATTGTGAGTACTACTAACTAACAATAACAATGATGGCATATGATTGCCCCTTTGTTATGTCTTTATTTACCTACAGATACTGCATGTCTCTATGTCCGTACATTCTGGAAAAGTTTCCTACCAAATCTATGTCGACTTGTTCTTGAAGTTCCTCTCTTTCTTGTGGTGCAACTCTAAAAATAGAATCAACTCAAACTTACATCCCATTTACTGAAGACTTAAGACAATCAACAAAAAATATTGTGTTAAGACAAATAACTAGCTCTAAACTTCTAAACAATTTACGAGTATGACTTGATATATAGTAACGCTCCAATTTGAAGCCTCTTCTCTTTTCAACGACAATAAACAAGTACAAATATCGAGCCTTAAATGAAAGTCATTGTGCGGAAATCAAGATCATCAAGCACAACCACACTTCCTTCAACATCATAAGTATTAAATTATTGATCCACCCATCAACATTATTTCAAGTTTCGCATAATGGGAATAGACAACCTATAAAAAATTGACGTTGTTTAGAGAGACTTAAAAAGACATAACTATAGGACTAGGATCAAAAACTGGAATCATGTATGTAGAATAGTTTCTTATGATCAAGGGGTATTAAAGTTGCAAACATCTAGCATTGCTAAAGTTGAAGTTGCAAACCTTTTGTTCAGAGTCAATTTCAAAGATAACCACAATTGAGATTTTGGCGCATACACCGACCATGAAGAGGAGATGCTTTCTCAGAGAACCAAGAAAATAAGTCTTTGCTTGTATTAGTTGTTTTGAATATTTTGGTTAGACTTTGTCAGATTCAAGAAGCTTTGTATTAGCAATTTGATGATGTTGAAGGTTCCCTATTGAGCTTCTACTTGTGTAGCTTCATTCAAAAGAATATTTTTGTAGATGCTTGCACATAATAATTTTGTAAACACTTGCACAGAATAGTTTTATAGACACTTGCAGAAGAGGTGAGTGAGAAGTAGATGACAATTACTACTATGAGCTATACAAGCGTGTGCTTGCAGTTTCCTAGGAAAAGCATAGTTCTACATTCAAAACATTATTTTTCTCTTAGTTTGATGATAGCGGTTTCAAGGGAAAAGCTCAGCCACCATGTATGAGGCTGCAAGGCTCCATGTTTTTGAGAGATCGCATGGTCCTAATCGGCTGCGTTCGAAATAGAATCTTATTCTTAGTTTGATGTTATTTTAAGTAAAAATAATACGCATGACCAGCGTTTTATCAACGGTTGTAGGAACAAATAATCTCGATAATCTAATTACAAAAACGATTTCGCGATTGTCTATAAAACATTGAGACAAAGCAAGAGAAAAAAGCGAAGGTGTAGCAGGTCACAAATGCTGCTAGTATATGCCTAGAGTTGTGGTAGCCCTAGATAGAGATCTAGGAAAGCCAGGTCAAATCGAAAGGCCTCGCAATCATGGATGCTCTCTGCAAAATCAAGAGTTGTCAGTATAGTGATATTCTACGAGTTTGGCTTTAAATAGCGCATGCCATAGCAGTCCAACAATAGTCAACTTCCAGCGCATCAGTTCGAGCTCTCTGTAGATCCTAAGTAAATTGTTTTACCTGACTAGTTAGCTCTTAACAAGTTAGTAGAAGCTTTTGAGAATCTGCCTATGGTGGGCTATGGTGTCCGGACACGAAAACAAACCAGAGATTTCTAGTCTGTGAGACTAGCATGATCATCGACTATATTGTATATTTTGGATGCTGTCATCACTTATCCACTGTTTCAGAACAGTAGGCACGGAGACTTTTCCCGAAGTGGGCCTGTCTTCCCACGGTTGAAGGATTTCTTCCTCCCCCCATCAGTTGGGTTTTGCTGTTGCTTTTCTTGAACTCAAAAGGATAATAGGTCCCCGCTAAGAGCCGGGTCACCCTCTTGTCTGTGAGCAAATCTCTCCTATAGAGTGCAGACCAATCTTGTCTCATTAGCATCCCAAGCATTAGGCAAAGAATGGGGTCTAGGAGAGCCTCTTTATTTGGAAGTTTAAGCAAGTCAAACCTTTAGTATTAAGAAAGTAATCAAAGGACAGCTTTTGAATTCAAACATGCAAAACGGTTAGTTTATTTGAATTCAAATTTTTTCTCCAAAATGAAATTTAAAATCTAGCAGGTAAAACCATATCATGTAGCATATATATGGAAAGAGGTCGACGCGTAGATTGCAGATATATGATCTCCGCTCAAATCAGAGATCATATGTGGGAGTTATGGAAGTCCAAAAATCATAAAATTATTCACTTATTTTTTTGGGGGAAAAGTGCATCCTTTGACAACTCTTACACACCCACCATTCTTGCACACATGGCGTACACGTATTCGCAAAAATGTTAATCACCTCCATAAGCTCATGCCAAATAAAGAGGCCCTCCTACATGCCATCCTCTTCCCAATGTCGAGCACTAGAGAGAGAATCATTTCAAAGTCTCTCCTCTCATCTGTGAGCAAATTTGTAAGGCTCGTCTCAATAGCTTGATGTGCACATTCTTAGGCTCTAATCTTCTAATGTTTGGCGAAGAAGATTTAAAATGTCGGCTTCTTAATGATTTGAATATTCTTGACCTTGAAACAATGACGTGGGATGATGTCGAAGCAGTAGGAACGCTGCCTTCTCCTCGTTCTCATCATACAACTATAGTTCAAGCATGCCATTATCTACTTGTAATTGGTGGTAGTTCTCATTCAACATGCTTCAATGACCTTCATGTTCTTGACCTAGAGAGTATGGAATGGTCTCATTCTCAGCCACAAGGAGTGACACCAACACCTCAAGCAGGTCATGCAGGCGTCAAAGTTGAAAATAGTTGGTACATTATCGATGGTGAATACAATAAAAGAGGACATTAATTATCCATAGCTAAGAAAATTCAATGATGTATCTGCAGGGTAACTGAACCCTAAACACTCAACCATCCTTTTTCCTCCTTGGCCAAACCAAGGATGATTACATTATTGCTCTACCTTTGGAGGAAGTTACTGAGAAGACATATGCCGTGTCTATCACCATTTGTACCGTGAAATGACAAGGTTCACCAAGATCTACAGTGACAGGTCGATCTCCATGGTGACATGGGTGAAGTTACATGATGCATCTTCATCCATGGTTCAAGGTGATATCAAATGCTGTGTCTTTATTTTCTCCATCCATGTCTTTATTTCTTGATACATTCTATTTATCGCGTCACGATTTGTCATAAAATACTTCACATCATTTCATGATGGTATACTAATATGTGTGATGGTCTTCATGTGAATCATCGATGTATAGATTATAAGATTTACCAAGCCATTATCTTCTGACTAGTCGTTGTCTTTGAGCTTTTGTAGATTTTGCATTTCCTCACAAAAATAGCGTCTCTGATGACATGATGATAATTACTATTTTACAGTTTTTATTTATTTTGAAGAAAGTATCTCTAATGCCATGGCACGTAGAGCCATGATGATTTCTATTTCAAAATTCTTATAAGCATCTCTAATGCCATGGTGAATAGTGTGATACCATGGTACATAAAGCCATCATGATGACAAGCTACACCACGAAACCTTGTTTGTCAGACTGACGTGATATTCAGCTACATGATAGTAATCTTAAAGGCCCCATACCTTTCTAGTTATATCTTGCCTCTTGGATGATGGCACTCGGACTGCTTTCGTAACATGGTTCAGTCTTGACTCTAGATGCAAGTCCCCTCACTAGAGCTACGACCACCCCCAACAATCGACCACACGTTCACAAAGAAGATCTATTTTTACTTTTGTATTTTTTCCTTGAGAATGCTAGTTAAATTCTTGTAATGTTTGATGGAGGGCTATAAATAAAGTGTGTTTCTATGTTATAAGTATTCCTCACTTATTAGTGGCTAATGGCGCCAGATGATGATCCTTCCACATAGTGATCGTAAGGGTTATGACTCAAACTGACTTCTTATGTGCATTTTACGTAAGGGAATGGTCATGCATGTCCACGGGGCTTGGTTTTAGCACATGGTAATCATAGTGGATGGTTTACTACATGATAATCACCGCACATGGTTCCATATATTGGTATATGTATTGCTTATTTTGGCTCTATTTGCTTCAATCAGATGCAAGTTTGCATATACTCTTGGTGTATGAAAGTCTCAACAAGTTACAGTATTTGGAAAAATATTACTCGTCACTCTTGTCATGAAAACTTCATTTGATGTCCATCATTAATTACATTTATTTGTGCAGTTTGACATTTTATGCATTGTACATAATGATTTTACTAATTCTTTTGTTAGCGATGTGATAATTCACCTTTTATTAATTAAAGTTGTGACAAAGTTTATGAGTATTTGGGAGCCTTATAAAAATTGATATTTAATAGCAGTATGGTTGATATCATTCTATTGCACCCTTGTAATAGGTATTTTATGGGGTTATCGTTGTTCTCGTCTTATTGCACCCTCGTCGTAATTCGTGCTATGGTTGTTACCATCTTACTGCATGCACCCTCGTCATCATTGGTGCCATGGGTGTTATCGTCTTATTACACCCCCCCTCGTCATTGGTGATATGGTTGTTATCATCTTATTGAATGCACCCTGGTCGTCATTTGTGCTTATTATCATTCTCGTCTCATCAAGGATTTGGCAGTTGTGACTATGCACTATGGTTGATATCATTCTATTGCACCCTTGTAATTGGTATTTCATGGTGCTATCATTGTTCTTGTTTTATTGCATCCTCATCGCTATTGGTGCTATGGGTGTTATCGTCTTATTGCACACTCTCTTCATTGGTGCTATGGTTGTTATCATCTTATTGCATGCACCCTCCTCATCATTGGTTCTATGGGTGTTATCGTCTTATTCCGCCCTTTTCGTCATTGGTGATATGGTTGTTATCATCTTATTCCATGCACCCTCAAGCTGCAACCTCATCATCATTGGTGCTATGGGAGTTATCGTCTTATTGCACCCTCGTTGTCATTCGTGCTATGGTAGTTATCATCTCATTGCATGCACCCTTGTCATTATTGGTGCTATGGTTCTTATCATTATTTTTAACAGGGATTTGGTAGTTGTGACTATGCACCACTATGCCTTATATAGCCAGAAGTCCCCAATATATATGTGTACTCAGTGGGTGCTCTACACAAACCTTTTGGGGTTAGCAAATTTGAGTTGTCTCGCTCTCTCTTCCCCTGTGTCATATCTCGTGTCCATCTTCCTCCCTTGTCAATGATCTCATCAAGGGTTAGCTTTTCCCTTTCAAGAGAATGGAAAATATCATTTACAGACTTCCACACACGAGGGAACTTAAGTCCAAGAGCTTCTTCATTACCTCTGTAGGTGGTAATGTCACCCACCTTTTCCACAATTGAAAATCAATGGAACGTTAAAAGTGAGAATAGTATGACACCACCCATACATATTTTATTACGGCGATCCTGTGTAGTTTCAGATGCCTTCTTGTCCTTTGATAGCTCAATTGTGTCACCATGGAGACCAACACTCTACAGGATAGCTTCGAGTTCTCTTATGCACTAGCCTTCTAAGCATGGGCATTATGCTCAAGGCTAGGCCATCCATAGAGTGAGCACACAAGAGTGAGCTCTCAAGAATGAATCCTCTTTGCATAAAAAGGCTTCTTATAAAGACATGGACTCCAAGTGTTTCTACTATGGAATTAAATTGAGACCTCTACCTTATATAATTTGGAATACCTAAATGAGTCCAAGACCTTATACAATGTAAATAAAGAATATTTTGCACATCCATAGCTCATCCGTATCTTGGTGCATAATCGATGTAGCACGTGTTTTCTCCACTCTGCTCGTACTCTATCTTCTTTGTCATGGTCCTCTCTTGTTCCCTCTACTTTTTTTCCTCGTGACAAAATTGTTTTTACTTCTTCAATATTCCATGTGGAAAATCATGGACATTCCATTTAGGCTAGAGGTTTGCCTAAATGGCTAGTGCATACTTTGCGCGATAGTAAATTGGATGCACCTTTGTCTAGCCGTACTTGTTCAGGTTCTTGCCATGCATCTTATGCATCAGACTACAAGAGGTCCCTTGAATTCCGACGCCACATTACCGGTGTCAATGGCGGGCGTCGGGATATGTGTGTGTATTTATGGAGGGAGCTAAGGTTTTTTTTAAAATTGGATTTTAAAATTTCCGATGCCTCTTCCGCATGTATTCCGACGACAGCACGAATGCGAATACCAACGCCTCTTCTGGTTGCTGTACCGACAGCTGTACCGATAGCTGTACTGACGACACCTTCAAAAATCACAACCGTGGGATTTCTCTGCGCATTTCTCTTATTTATTGCATGTTTTCTCAAGCTCTCCTCTTTCCCATCTCTCACAGATCTGTTGCGATACATGCTGTCGAACGTGCTAATCTTGCTTGTGGATTAGCGCATAACACTAAGGTAAGATTGTTTTCATCTTTACTTGTAGATTTAGGTTTTAGGGTTTAACCTCGTGTTTGTGTGTGTGTTTTTGCAGGTTCCACGACTTTTACAACAACTTTCATTGCTCAAATAGGACGAATGTGAGTGTTCAAACCTTTAAATGCATCTTAAGTTTATTTAAATTACTTTGTATATTAAGGAAAGAAAATTTCATGCTTTAAACTTTGAATGCTTAAAAGAAATTAGGATTTGTTATGTGAAATTTCATTTTAAATTATGGAAAAAATTTGTTTAATTTTATGAAAAAACCTTGTTTTGAAGGAATGTTTTATTGAATTATGTCGTTTTTCAAATTATGTAGTTGATGAGGTTTATGTTTTAGGTTATGTTAGGTAACGTTAAGTTAAGCTACGTTGTTATGTTAAGTTATATGTTAGGTTATCTTATACGTTAAGTTAGATTAAGCTAAGTTACGTTAGGTTAAGTTATATTAGGTTAGGTTAGGTTAAGCTACGTTAACTTAGGTTAGGTTATCTTATATGTTAAGTTAGGTTAAGTTAATCTACGTTAAGTTTAGTTACATTAGGTTATATTAGGTGAGGTTAGGTAAAGCTACATTAGGTTAAGTTAGGTTAAGCTACGTTCGACAATACGGCAAGCCATAGATCTTACCCACAGTGCATATTAAAAACAACATAATGGTGATACATTCGTCAATACGGCAAGCCATAAAGCTTACCCACAACACATATGCAATGTGGGCAAGCTCTATGTCTTTCTGTATTGCCAACGGCTCGCCATTGTGTTGTTTATATGTCCGCGAGCGGTTTTGATCAAGTCCTAAAATAGCACCGTGGCGAGCAGTTTGGCAATATGGCAAGCCATAGATTTTTCTTACAATGCATATGCATTGTGGGCAAGATTTATGGCTTTCCGTATTTCCAAACGGCTCACCATGGTGTTGTCTATATGTTTGCAAGCGATTTTCAAGCGCTAAAATTACCTCCTGCCCCTAAAAACAACACAATGGCTATCCGTTTGGCAATATGGCAAGCCATAAAGCTTGCCCACAAGGCATATGCATTGTGAGCAATCTCTATGGCTTGCTATAGCCTACGGCTCGCCATTGTGTTGTCTATATGTCTGCGAGCAATTTTCAGGCCATAAAATCGCTTCGCAACTTTAAAAACAACACAATGGTGATTTGTTCGCCAAATTGGCAAGGCATAGAGCTTGTGCGGATTGCATATGCATTGTGGGCAAGCTGTATGGCTTGTCATTTTGCTAAATGCCTCACCATTGTGTTGTTTTTATGTTAGGTTAGGTGAGATTATAGGTTAGGTTAGAGCTATCGACGGCATAATAGTTGAAAAAATACACACGGACTTTGAATATGATTTGTGTACTTCTAAAAATGCAAACCGTATTTTGGTTAGGTTAGGTTACAAGTTAGGTAGATGTTATAAGTTAGGCTGCATTAAGTTAAGTAACGTATAGGTTTTACGTTAGGTTAGGTTATAGGTTAGGCATTACGATTATAGGTTAGGTTAGAGCTAGCCTCAAATTAATAGTAGAAAAAATGCAATCCGACTTCGAAGATGACTCGTGTACTTCTAAAAATGCAAACGGACTTCGGTACCTCGCTTAAAACGGACTTCTGAATCATCTGTCAGTACCTCGATTAAAGCTACGTGAGGATGAGTTCTTTCTGTAAACCTGAACCCTGTCTCTCGCTTAAAACACACACATAAGACTGCCTGCGAGCGACAGGCTAACAGAGATCGAAGGCGCCTTGAAGGAAGCCATGGAAGTTGCATGATGATGAGTTCCAAACCTAAATCCTTTCTCTGAACCTCGCTTAAAACACACACATACACACATACACGTAAAACAAGCATGTCAACATGCATAGACGAGAATACGTATGTGTGAGCGTGAGGACACATGCGTAAGAAGCATGCAGCAACACCGTGTTGGAGCTATATATGGCTCACTCTACTGAACTTTGTCTCACCTATATATTTGTATCTTGTCCTCAATATGAATCAGTCTTTGGGAGCGTATATGGTGTGTCTCTTGTCTTGTCTCTCTCTCTCTCTTTCTCTCTACATCTCAACATGGTATCAGAGCGGTAACGATCACGCGTCGATTCAATTCATGGTGACACAACAGTATGTGTATGCGATTCGCATGTAAGATTAAGAATTGCTACAAATTTTATTTTTGAGAGTTGATTCTTGTTAACTGTGGTTGTTTTGTGTTAAGAAGAATATGATTAGTGTTTTATGTGGCATTTATTTCGAATTGATATAATCGTTGATTACGTTTTCTTGTTGATGACACCCTGAACTTCATCTCAATTTTTCTTGCTGTTCTGCTCAAAATTTGGAGAAACGGAAAAAGCTCAATGGAGCAGAGCGCAATGGCACTTTTCATCCAAAACTTATTCGTCTCCTCAAGCTCTTAGATTTGAGTTCTAGGTTTGCGTCAATCGGAGTTCGCAGCAGAAAGTTATGTTGTTTTTACTGCAATTGAGCTTGACGCAGCTTTCTTCGTCCTACTTCTTCGTGAACCGTCCGCGATTGTTTTTCTTATTTTGGCGTTAACTTTTTTGAGAATATTTAGTTTTTTGCTATTCGTATTGTGGCTGTCAATCTTGCGTCTAACGCCACTCAATTTTGAGGACTCGTTTATTATTAACGTCTTCTTTACCCTTCCTTTTTTGGGTGACGTCTCTCACATCTTTGGACGTTGCTTGAGCATCCTTCTTACGTTTATCATGGATAGAACGCAGTACTCATATCTCTCTCATTATCAACTGCGGCCTTCACCATATATGGTGTGCAAATTCTACGATCTTATCTTATACAAGATATGGTTTTGAATATTCTCGTCAAAGGCTTTCCTTCTGGCCAGCGTTCTGTTCCTCCTTTCCAAGGTCAAGGATTTCCAGGCTGGAAAGCAAAGATGTTGTTAATTCTTGAAGGTGATGAACTCTCCGATGTTGTTCTTGAAAATCGTGTTTGTCCGCCTCAGCCTGTTGATACGGATAATGATAACGTGCTTATCACTGAAGGACCTATATTTGAAGATTGGAATGTTGCCTATACAGATTGACAACGACGTGATAAAGCAGCTCGTCGGTATATTCTTTCTGCTCTTACTGATTGCCTTTTGCTTGATATGTATGAATTGCCTACTTCCCACGACGTATGGAAGTACCTTATTGCAAACTTTCAGAAGAAATCTGTTATAGAAATACTTTATTTGAGAGGGTTGCTTAACAAGTTACAATATGAAGTTGGTACTGCCATGACGTGAAATATTGAATCTTTCAAATCTATTATTAATCAACTTGCTGTTGTCGGTGATCTTGTTCCACAAAAGCAACTGATTACACTTCTCCTTGATACGGTGAAGGACTCTTCTTATGATAACATTGTTACTATTCTCTCTAATAAAGATGGTCCTTATTTCGCCAAGCCTGCATGTCTTTAATTGAATACTCTCAACGTCAAGAACGTCGGAATGCTGGTCACGATACAGCTATGATTTCACAATCGGAGACTGAGTCACAACAGATGGAACGTGCTTTTTATGATCAAAGGTGTCCATTTCAACGAGGAAACCGCAGAGGTTGCCGTCGCGGTAATATTTTCTCTCGTCTCAAATTTCCTAATAAGCAATGTTCTTACTACAAATGAAATGGCCATACTAAAGATGATTGTTGGGCACGTCAATATGATGAAGAACACAATATTACCACAAAACAACCACGTTTATCTAGAGACTCTTCTTCTTGTTGTTGTGAATATTGTGGACGATCTGATCACCCCACTCATATGTGCTATAAGCGTCGATTCGACACATATCGGAATAGAGCATATGCTACTGAATATCGAAACAACATTGTACCAAAAACAAGCTGCGTCCTATGTTCAGTTGCTCCAGACAGAATACTTCATGTACGTGATGGATCACTTTTTATTGTCGATTCTGGTGCTACAGGAAATATGACATATCAGTCTAAGTGGCTCCATAACTATCATCCACTCCCAGTTCAACGTGTTGTTTATCTTGATGATGATACTACTTGTCAAGTAAAGGGTATTGGAGACTTATATCTTGGTACCTTATCTTCTTCCACTCGAATTTTGCGAGGAGTATTATATGTACCAGATCCTCAACGTAATCTTCTTTCAGTTGCTAGACTTGTTGATCACCTTCTTTAGTTTTTTGCTATTCGTATTGTGGCTGTCAATCTTGCGTCTAACGCCACTCAATTTTGAGGACTCGTTTATTATTAACGTCTTTTTACCCTTCCTTTTTTGGGTGACGTCTCTCACATCTTTGGACGTTGCTTGAGCATCCTTCTTACGTTTATCATGGATAGAACGCAGTACTCATATCTCTCTCATTATCAACTGCGGCCTTCACCATATATGGTGTGCAAATTCTACGATCTTATCTTATACAAGATATGGTTTTGAATATTCTCGTCAAAGGCTTTCCTTCTGGCCAGCGTTCTGTTCCTCCTTTCCAAGGTCAAGGATTTCCAGGCTGGAAAGCAAAGATGTTGTTAATTCTTGAAGGTGATGAACTCTCCGATGTTGTTCTTGAAAATCGTGTTTGTCCGCCTCAGCCTGTTGATACGGATAATGATAACGTGCTTATCACTGAAGGACCTATATTTGAAGATTGGAATGTTGCCTATACAGATTGACAACGACGTGATAAAGCAGCTCGTCGGTATATTCTTTCTGCTCTTACTGATTGCCTTTTGCTTGATATGTATGAATTGCCTACTTCCCACGACGTATGGAAGTACCTTATTGCAAACTTTCAGAAGAAATCTGTTATAGAAATACTTTATTTGAGAGGGTTGCTTAACAAGTTACAATATGAAGTTGGTACTGCCATGACGTGAAATATTGAATCTTTCAAATCTATTATTAATCAACTTGCTGTTGTCGGTGATCTGTTCCACAAAAGCAACTGATTACACTTCTCCTTGATACGGTGAAGGACTCTTCTTATGATAACATTGTTACTATTCTCTCTAATAAAGATGGTCCTTATTTCGCCAAGCCTGCATGTCTTTAATTGAATACTCTCAACGTCAAGAACGTCGGAATGCTGGTCACGATACAGCTATGATTTCACAATCGGAGACTGAGTCACAACAGATGGAACGTGCTTTTTATGATCAAAGGTGTCCATTTCAACGAGGAAACCGCAGAGGTTGCCGTCGCGGTAATATTTTCTCTCGTCTCAAATTTCCTAATAAGCAATGTTCTTACTACAAATGAAATGGCCATACTAAAGATGATTGTTGGGCACGTCAATATGATGAAGAACACAATATTACCACAAAACAACCACGTTTATCTAGAGACTCTTCTTCTTGTTGTTGTGAATATTGTGGACGATCTGATCACCCCACTCATATGTGCTATAAGCGTCGATTCGACACATATCGGAATAGAGCATATGCTACTGAATATCGAAACAACATTGTACCAAAAACAAGCTGCGTCCTATGTTCAGTTGCTCCAGACAGAATACTTCATGTACGTGATGGATCACTTTTTATTGTCGATTCTGGTGCTACAGGAAATATGACATATCAGTCTAAGTGGCTCCATAACTATCATCCACTGCCAGTTCAACGTGTTGTTTATCTTGATGATGATACTACTTGTCAAGTAAAGGGTATTGGAGACTTATATCTTGGTACCTTATCTTCTTCCACTCGAATTTTGCGAGGAGTATTATATGTACCAGATCCTCAACGTAATCTTCTTTCAGTTGCTAGACTTGTTGATCTTGGTCTGTTTGTTGGATTTGATCATACCAAATGCCGAATTGAGAAAGATGGATAGACTATAGCCACTGCTCCTCGAAATGGTAATTTGTTTGGACTCTCTCTCAGCGATGCTGTAGCAAATATTGTCACTGCTCCAGGTGATCATGATTGCAAAGTATGGCATCACCGTTTTGTTCGTGCTGATTTCTCTTCAAAAATCCTTGATCTTTAACATCGTGATCTTGTTCATGGCATGGATCTTCAACAAGCCCATCCCCATATGGAATTTGTGAATTTTGTGCTCTTGGGAAACACAATCGTAAACCCTTTCCTCTTTCAAATAAAACTCATTCTCATGACATATTGGATCTTGTTCATACAGATATATGTGGGCCTCTACCTTCTTCGAGATCACAATATCACTACTTCATTACTCTCATTGATGATTTCTCAAGGTATACGACATTATTTCTACTTAGACAAAAATCTGAAGCCTTATCTGTTTTCAAACAATTCCACAAGGCTGCGGAACTTCAAACTGGTCTTCACCTTAAGAAGCTTCGTAGTGACAATGGAGGCAAATATGTTTCTTGAGAGTTTGTGAGTTACTGTGCTGACAGTGGAATTCATCATGAACACACTATTCCATATTTGCCTCAACAGAACGGTGTTGCTGAACGAAAGAATCACACTATTCTCAATGCTGTAAGATGTATGCTAATTCATTCTGGCTTATCTCGTGTTTTCTGGGTTGAAGCTACTTTGACAACAACATTTATTCAGAATCATCTTTCTACTACTGCACCCTCTGGTAAGATACCCATCACAGCATGGACAGGTGACATTCCTTCTGTATCTCATTTTCGAACCTTTGGATGTATTGTTTATATTCATGTTCCCAAAGAAACACGAACAAAGCCTTATGCTCCGGGTATTAAAGTTATTTTTATTGGATATTCTGACACTTCCAAAGGCTACAAATTCTATGACCCCTCCTCCAAGAAAGTAATTGTGAATCGTGATGCTACTTTTAACGAACAACTTATGGGAGACTCATGGTCCATGGATGATTCTGATGATACTAAATCATTGCTTCAAGATTTTCCATTTCTTTCAGATGATGAAACTCTTCGTATAGAGCAACTTTCCTCTTCACAACCATCCATTCCAAATGTTGCCAATGATGATATTGATATTTTTGTTCATCCTCCTATTGAGTTTGAACATGGCTCATGTCATGTTTATGATGACAATATTGCTGATAATTCGTTTTCTACTTCTGAAGATCCCGTTACTTATGATGAAGCTATCTCCTCACCACAAAGGATCAATGGCAAGAGGCTATGGAAGCAGAGTACGATTATCTTATCTCTAAAGGTACATGGATACTAACTGAATTACCTCTTGGTCATACAGTTATTAAATGTAAGTGGGTGTATAAGACAAAAGTAAAAGAGATGGATCTTTTGACAATTTCAAGGTGCGTTTAGTTGCAAAAGGTTAACCCCAAGTAGCTGGTGTTGATTATCAAGAGACTTTTTCACCAGCTGTTCGCATTACAAGTGTTTGAGTTTTATTGGCATTTGCTGTTCAGTTTGATTTAGAAGCTCATCAGATGGATGTGCGAACTGCTTTTCTTAATGGTGACTTGGAAGAGGAAATTTATATGGAACAACCAGAAGGATTTTTTATTCCAGGTAAAGAAGACCTTGTTGCTCAACTCCATAAGGCACTATATGGTCTCAAACATGCTTTGCGAGCCTGGTATACAAAATTTGAATTTTTTCTAACCTCTAAAGGATTCATCTCTTGCTCGACAGATCCCAACTTATACATAAAACGCCAAGGTAGAAATTTTGTGATTCTTGCTCTTATGTGGATGATACGATCCTTGTTTCCAATGATTTGGGATTTCTTCAGCAAGTGAAAAATTTATTGTCTTCTGTATTTGATATGGTGGATCTTGGAGAGATTCACTCTTGTCTTGGCATTCAAATCCAACGGAACCGTACAAAAGGTATTTATTCCTTCGACAGTCAAAGGTTATTGCAGATACTATTCAGAAATTTGGTATGAATTTGCACATTTAGCCAACACACCTTGTCTTGTGAGCTCTATGAAGAACACTTCTGACAATGGCAGTCAACTTGTCACAAATCAACCTTATGCTAACTTGATTGAATGTCTTCAGTTTGTTGGCATGAACACTTTTCTTGATATTTTGTTTGCTGCTAATTATCTTGGACAACATGTTGCATGTCCTTCTCTTAAGCATTGGTCTGCTGCAAAGCGTGTATTGAAATACTTGAAAGGCACTATAGATTTTGGTTTAGTCTATCAACGACAACTCACATCGGATTCTATGCAATCTCTTTCTCTTTTGGGTTACACAGATGCAGACTGGGCAAGCTCACATTTATCTATGCGATCTACTAGTGGAAATTGCTTCTTTATAAATGGTTGTCTTGTTTCTTGGACTAGCAAGAAACAACGTTGTGTTGCAGTTTCTATGACTCAGTCAGAATATGTTGCGGCATCACTTGCAGCTCGTGAGTTGATTTGGCTTCGAAAAATTCTAGTTGATATTGGTCACTCTCCTCTTTCTAGCACACCTTGCGTTGTGACAACCAAAGTGCCATTAGTCTTGCAAAAGACTATGCTCAACATAATAAGTCAAAGCACATTGCTGACCATTATCATTATGTCAGGTATGAAGTACACAAAGGAACCATTATGGTTGAACACTGTCCAAGTGACCAGATAACTGCAGACATTTTGACCAAAGGCCTCAATGAGTCACGTTTCATCCTCTTGCACTCGGAGCTTGGAGTTGCTTCGGCCTCACTCTTTCTAGATTAGCTTCTTTGCTATTGTAATAGCTTTGTACATATGACATTGTAATCTTTTAGGTACCATGCACTATGCACACTCCACATTTTCACATTGTGATATCTAAGTCACTTGAATATTTGTACATAGATGCACAATTCACTTTCACATCATCACCGCTGGTTCATATTTTCACATTGTATAGGGGCTTGGGTTTTTCCCTTGAACTCCCCAAGGGTTTTTTCATCCAAATCTAGAGACCTTTGTTTGAGTGGGGTTGTTGGAGCTATATATGGCTCACTCTACTGAACTTGGTCTCACCTATATATTTGTATCTTGTTCTCAATATGAATCAGTCTTTGGGAGCGTATATGGTGTGTCTCTTGTCTCTTCTCTCTCTCTTTCTCTCTACATCTCAACACACTGGCACCTGCACGTCCTTAGTTGAAGGCTTCAAGCCTTCAAACGTGATCAACGGGCCTCATATAAATAGGTTTTCCTCGTCCATTGCTATGATAGACATGCAGCAGCACCGGCACCTGCACATCCTTAGTGGAAGGCTTCAAGCCTTCAAACGTGATCAACGGGCCCCATATAAATAGGTTTTTCTCAAGGACTGCTACCCGTCCATGGCTGTGATAGACCCTCGGCACCTTCACATCCTTATTCTAAGGCTTTAAGCCTTCAAGATGAGCAGCGGCCAGCCATCAAGTCTCAAGAATAGGGAAACCACTTTATCATGACGCTGCGAAAGCCCCTTATTATTGTTGTGAATGGCAATGAAAGCCCCTTATTATTGTTGTGAATGGGAGGTTTTTTCCCCATGTTTTCCATGGTTTTTTCTGATTCTTTTGGCTGAGCATCATGAGTTTTTGTATAACTCATGATTGGCATGGTTTTTGATGGGTTTGTGTGCATGGCTGGGAGCGACTATGGAGCCCCTTCTTGCATATGCAAGGGCTGCTGAGATGGTGTGAGGGTATGGTGTTTATGAACAAAAGTGCATAGATTTTTCTTTGTTTTCATTGGTTTGTTTTTCCCAAAATTTAGTGCCTTTTTTGCTTCCTTGACTGCAATTGATCATAGCTAGGGCTATGACAGTATAGAGGGAAGCTAGTCGAGTGTAGGCGGGGTTTTGTGCATGCAAGGGTGAGCGTGTTTGTGAGTGGAGATTGGATCCTATCCTCTTGTGAGAGCTAATTTACTTTTCCTCATATGTCTTGTGAGTATGGAGGTGTTATAGAGGCAACCCCAAATCCTTCACATGTTTTGGTGCCCCCTTTCTGAGGATCTATTTTGGCTCTCCGGTTGAGACTTTCCCTGGAGTCAAGCTCAACCTTCTATTTGTAAGTTGTTTTCATGAGTTCTCCAAGTTTTACAGGTGAAGATGATAAGGACCCGAGAAGGTTCTTGAGACAGGTACAATTGCAATGTTTACTGACAGGGAATGATTGTGAAGAAGAATGGTTGCGTATGTTTCCTCTCTTGCTTGAGGGTGATGCTTATGTGTGGTATAAGAACTTGAATGATGCAAATAAGAGTTTTTGGTCACTCTTGGAAGCATTATTTCTTCAAAGATATGTAGTGATGCCAACTCCAAATGAAGCTTGGTCAAGGGTGAAGAGCTTAGCTATGCATGAAGATGAGTTTGTTTCTTGCTTTTGGAAGAGGTTCAATGATCTATGGATGCAATGGGAAAAGTGTGTGAAGTATGCTAATGTGATGTCAGTGAAAGAGTTACATGGTACACACATGCAATTTGAGAGGTTGAAAATGTTGATAAGCAAGTTGAAACCTACCTTGCATTCACATGTGGAATTGAAGAATCCAAAAAGCATGAAAGAAGCACTACAGGTTGCCTACAACAAAGAGAGGAAGATAAGGCTTATGGTAGGTTTGGATGCGCCACCGAAGATAGAGGATATGTACTTGGTTGATTTATTGTATAAGGTTGTTGAAAATGGTCATGAACTTGAGAAGCCACTTTCTATTGATGAGGAGGAAACAAAGCATGCAAATGTAGCAACATGTGATCACGTGGAAGAAAATGACATGCATGTGGTGAATGCTTATGATGTAGACATAAACAATTCTATGGATTCTTCTCTTGATGTTGGAGATGCTGATTTTTTTGCTTTGAAAAATGGTTTGAATCCCATGGTTAAGAGTGATGTTGATGTGGATGGAGATTATGTGTCTACATATGGCTTATTTGATGAAAATGCTTTGGTATGCGAAGTTGTGGGAGCATCTAAAATGGAAGATGTATGTGATGTGGGTTGTATAGACCCTCCTCTTGAGTATGAGGATGCTGATGTGGTTGAGTTTCATGGTCCACAAGAATATCTTGCTACTCTTTTGGTTGATGATGAAGACTATGCCTCTACTCCTGGGTTGCTTGATGAGTTTCCTATGGCTGCCAATGATGATGTAAATGCTTTTGGTGATTTGGATTATCACTTGGATGTTAATGAGGTCAATATGGATTCATTTAGTTTCACCAAAGAACCCATTGGTGAGGATGAGGTGACTGATATCCAAGACTTTGTTTCCACTTGTGGCATGTTTGATGATATGCATATGGTTGCCGATCATGTCGACGGTTGTGTTGTACAAGGTTCTATGGAGTCCCATGTCGAGCTTAAACGTAATGACTTGGATGCTTTGAATGTTGTTTTTTAGCCTAAATTTTTTCATGATGATGTGGTCCTTGATGATGGCATATCTGTTAGTGGCTTGCTTGGTGAGCTACTTGTTGTTGGAAGCTCTAATATCAACCACGAGAGAATATTAGAGGAAGTTTTGAGGCTAATGAAAGAGGGTCTTTGCTTTGGAAATCTTGATGATATGGATGGTCATATGCTTTGTGCTAGTGCCTTTGATATGCTTGCCAAGCTGGATGATGGCATGCCTTATGGTCTTAGCTGTGATGGGCAAGAGAAAGTTGCTCTTTTGTGGTTTGGCATGCAAGGATACTTTGAAAGTCTCGACTAGACAAATTATGGTTGAGAATGTAGAAGCTCTGATGGATATATTTGAAATCAGTGATTTGTATGAGTTGAAGAATGAAATTTTTGGCTTGGATTCAATGCAAAATTATGTGTATGATAGAGGGAAACGACATATGTCTCGTGTCAATAGCATATGGGATTTTGCTTCGGTGGGAGAAGCTCCTAGTATGTTATGCATATGTTTATTGGATGCAACATGGAGGTGGATGGTAAGAGAATCTATGTTATTTTTAGCTCTCATCTTATATTTTGGATCTTTTATGGCATGAAAAATAGGAGAATGTTTACAATGATGTGAAAGTATGCACATGAAACACTTGAAAGTGTTCCATGCTTGTTGGGGGGGAAATATGTGACGTGTCTTTACGGAATGATGCAAGCCACCCCAAGGACTTTGTAAAGGGTTTTTTAATGCTTTTGGGGGCCTCGGATGTTAATAAAGCATGCTTGTACAAAGTGTACAAAGGCGGTGTGTGCCAGCTGTCTCTACGCATGCGTGCCAGTTGTGCGGGGTACATAGTTTTGTTGTTTTTGGACATAGAAGCGTCGAGACTTCAAAGTGTGAGTTAGTGCTTTAAAAATATGAAGAAAAAATGAACTTTTATCAGCTTGGGTTTGTGAGTGAGTGGGAGTTTTCAGCTGTGAAGAAGAAAGCCTCTCTTGCTGTAGTCTGCGTGGTGGTGCGTGGGGGTTGTGTAGTGGAGGTTCCCGTGTGTGTGTGCGAGGGCCTGGAGCCTTGATTGGAGAGTGTGTCTCTCATCAAGAAGGACATGAACATGGGTGGTGACCTCTGCACTTTCACCCCTCTTCTCTCTTTTTGGTGATGGAAGCTGCGTGAAGAAAAGCTTTCTTGTACGCGTGTGCCTGCTACTCAGGTTTGGCAATGAAAGCCCCTTATTATTGTTGTGAATGGGATGTTTTTTCCCCATGTTTTCCATGGTTTTTTCTGATTCTTTTGGCTGAGCATCATGATTTTTTGTATAACTCATGATTGGCATGGTTTTTGATGGGTTTGTGTGCATGGTTGGGAGCGACTATGGAGCCCCTTCTTGCATATGCAAGGGCTGCTGAGATGGTGTGAGGGTATGGTGTTTATGAACAAAAGTGCAGAGATTTTTATTTGTTTTCATTGGTTTGTTTTCCCAAATTTTTGTGCCTTTTTTGCTTCCTTGACTGCAATTGATCATAGCTAGGGCTATGACAGTATAGAGGGAAGCTAGTCGAGTGTAGGCGGGGTTTTGTGCATGCAAGGGTGAGCGTGTTTGTGAGTGGAGATTGAATCCTATCCTCTTGTGAGAGCTAATTTACTTTTCCTCATATATCTTGTGAGTATGGAGGTATTATAGAGTCCACCCCCAAATCCTTCACAACGTGGCCGGATATTCAATTGTCAGTCTCACAGGTTAGCAAATTTATGCATAGCCCAGGGTCTAAGCATTGACTGGCTATCAAGAGGATTTTTTTGCCACGAGAGTGGTACTTTATAGGATGGCTTGTTTTATCCCAAGGGGGGATATGTGCCGCCACACTTACATGCTTTTTTGGACTTAGATTGGGCTGGTTGTTTTGACACACAAGTGTGCACAAGTGGTTTTTGTTTCATGCTTGGCAGGTCATGCATATCATGGTTGAGCAAGAAGAAACCTACTACCAGTTGTGAGAGTGAGTACAGGAAAGTCTTCATAGAGACAATTGAGTTTTGATGCTCAAACACCTTATGGATGATTTGGGTATTGGATATGACACTGCCAACACTATCTACACCGACACTGCCAACACTATCTGCACTGACACTCTGAGTGCATTGGAAGTTGCGAGGACCCATTTTTTCATGCATTGACACTATCTATCTACACTGATACTCTGAGCGCAATGGAAATTTTCATCCAAAACTTGTTCGTCTTCTCGAGCTCTTTGATTTGAGTTCTAGGTTTGCGTCAATCGGAGTTTGCAGCAGAAAGTTATGTTGTTTTTACTGCAATTGAGCTTGACACAGCTTTCTTCGTCCTACTTCTTTGTGAAGCGTCCGCGATCATTTTTCTAATTTTGGTGTTAACTTTTTCGAGAGAATTTAGCTTTGTGCTATTCGTATTGTGGCTGTCAATCTTGCATCTCATGCCACTCTGCATCTCTCTCTCTTTCTCTCTACATCTCAACATGGGGTATCAGAGCGGTAAGGATCACGCGTCGATTCAATTCATGGTGACAAAACCGTATGTGTATGCGATTCGCGTGAAAGATTTTAAATTCCTACAAATTTTATTGTTGAGCGTTGATTCTTGTTAACTGTGGTTATTTTGTGTTAAGAAGAATATGTATAGTGTTTCGTGTGGCATTTATTGCTAAATCTAATCTAATCGTTGATTACGTTTTCTCGGTTGATGACGCCCTGAGCTTCATCTCAATTTTTGGGGATCTTCTGCTCAAAATTTGGAGAAAATCGGGAAAAGAAAAGTGCAATGAAAAAGTTCATTCCAAAACCTGTTCGTCTTCTCGAGCTCTTCGATTTGAGTTTCAGGTTTGTGTCAATCGGATTTCGCAGCAGAAAGTTATGTTGTTTTTACTGCAATTGAGCTTGACGCAACTGTCTTCGTCCTACTTCTTTGTGAAGCGTCCGGGATCATTTTTTTAATTTTGGTGTTAACTTTTCAAGAAAATTTAGCTTTTTGCTATTCGTATTATGGCTGTCAATCTTGCGTCTCACGCTGTCAAGAAGTAGGCGGTCTTGCCAGGAAGCATCGGGCCGCTTGCTGTGAGAGTTTGTGAGGAAGCTCAAGGGTTATGAGAAAGACCTAAGATTTAGATAACATAGCTTCTAGATCTAAAGAAGAAATGTAGCCAAAGAAGCCGCTCACTTTTCCTTACAAACACACACATGATGGAGAGAACTCATGAAAGATAGTCAGAACAAAACAAAAATGAAAACATCGAAATTACGATCAGATACTATCATGGGTAGGATAAAAGGTTAATGGATGAGTTAATGATATTTAATCTTTGTTGTCCAAATAAGTTGTGGATTGCTCTTTGGAACTATAGCTTTGTGCTTACTATAATGTATATGTTTTGTCTAGCGATTGGGATTAGTTGTGAGTACAAATCCTCTTGATTCATAATAAAATAACCACATTCACATCAAAAGAGAAGTTATAGTCAATAATAGGTAGTATGTTGGGATCTGGTGAGAGAAGTATTTCGTTGAGCCTTTCAGGACCAAATAGAAACACTATGCATTGCTGAAAATGAATCTTTTCGACTAATCCAAATGTTGACCCTAATAGATTGCACAGAATGGAAATGAAAGAAATCGCCTCTATTTGGATTATGGTTATTCATCGATGATATACTTACTTAGTATGTTCAAAGATAAAGGTGTGAAAGAAGTGAAAGGAGAAGAAGAAGAGAGTTTCTCTCCCAAGCCCTATTGTTTCCCTTAGGCAATAAGGATACTGCGGGGACAGAAGTACCTGTAGCAAGGAGATTCTAGAGTTTGTGGAAGAGAATGAGAACCTTAAGAGAGAGAGGTTCTTGTGAAAGATGAAGATATGGTTACTAACCTTGTGCACATAATTGTTTCCCGCAAGAAGGTTGTGCCCGTTACATTGACAAGATTGCTGCTTGAATACCTTCCAATGAAACAATTAGGACACAACAAGAGAGTTGAAAGGAGGAATAAAGATAGAATTAGAGATAGATCTAAGTGTGGTGGTGGTATTAAAGATAAATAATGAGAAATAGAGAAGTAGTTAAAGACAAGTATTGGACTAGATATGCAAATGAAAGAAAAAACTAGCAACATATATCTTACATGAGAGCAATCGCCACCACCTTAATGGAGAGAGAATATGAGGCAAGACTTTATACTTTCTTCAAGAGAAAGTGTGGCACTAAGATGAGTGTGACACTATGGAATTGAGCTATTCTCACTCACTCATAACTTGCCCCAATGAGAAGAAGGTTGCCCTTTTTATAGGTGAGGGAGCCATGTTTTACATAATCACTTGATTAGGCCAAAGACTTAGCCCAAATCAAATGTTTTTTGGATATTTCTTAAAATGGGCAATATTAGGACTCAAAATATCATGAAATTCAGCATTTTTGGTCATTGAGGCTCCATGTGGGTGCATGATGTATGTGGCCCCACCTAGGCATCTTCTGTGTGTGTCACTTGTGTGTCTTGTCCTTCAAGGCATCTTTGAGGTATCAAATGCACATGCTTATGTCTTTTATCCTCCAAATATCTTATTATATGGAAAAAGACCAATATTACCTCTTTTTACTTGATTCACCTCTTTACCATCTTTTCTTGCAGTGTAGTTGTGAGAGGGTTTTTCACTGGTTTCCCTGTAACTTTTGACCTGTAACTCGGATTGACATGCTTCAAAAGGCAAAATTGGCCTACTAAAAGAGCTTGACTTGGTTTTGGCCTTTTCTCCATGCCCTTAGGTTGGAATTCTCAAATTGGGATGGTCTAAGAAGCTTTGGATCTTCCTTTTCATAAAGTCTTCTAGTAGGCCCTTTCCTCTTGTATGTATCCAAGAAGGTATGCATTATTGAAGGGTTATATTATTAGATAAATGTGAAAAGAAAAAAATAATTTATATATGGTAGGGTATAGCTGAGATATTAGAAGAAATATACAAATTCTTTTCCCCCAGAAAAAAAGAGGCACAATCATTGATACTTCTCTTGCAGTACTTTATAATAGTAATGTACATTTATATTACTTCAAAGGTAATACTAAGGTATGGTAGAAATCTTTTATTTATGTATATGAGTATTATATGAAGTATACTTATGCGTCAAAAAGTCACAATATAAATCATTTAATGCCCGTTCCCACTATATACGTGCCACATCACGACATCCACCCCCTCTAAACCTTCACATCCTCCGGTATGTGCCATATTGTCTCTTTGTAAGATCAGACCTCTTGTAGATATTCCATTCTTTCTTCTTCACTGGATGATTCCAGAGCTTCATGTTCACTTTGATCTTCACCTATTTTTTTCTCTTCCTCCTCATCAACATCTTCTAGATCATTGTCTCCTCTTATTTAAACATTTTAATCCTTTTTCCTGCAATGGGAATCTTTACTTCTGTACCATCTAGTTCAGACAAGCTGTAAGTAGCATTTTCATGCACATGATTTACAACATACGGTCCAAACCATCTTTTTGAGAACTTGCGCATGACTGTGTGCTGGTTATCAAGGCTACTATCATACACTAAAACCTAGTCACCTTTGTCAATTGCTTTGCTCTTGAGTCGATGTCGCTTATCAAAGTAGTCCTTGTTTTTCAACCTTGCATTTTTGAGGAGTCGTGCAAGAAAAAAGTATCTCATCTGTCAGAGTCCTAAAGGCATTGTGACTAGATCCACAACCCATTTATAGTGCATGTCTAGTGGATATGTAGGGTGCAATCCATCATGATGTTGGACATTTGAATACATTTGACAAGTTACACATGACTCTACAAATTGAGATACATCTTTATACATACCCTTCCACCAATATTTTTCTTTCAACTTGGAGAAGGTTGCCCTCACACCCCTGTGTCCAGCCCATAGACTCTCATGAAACTCTTGCATGAGCTTTACTTGAGTCTCTTTTTTGCATATAACCCGTTGTGGTGTAGCACCCTTTTGTTTAGGATGCTTCCACAAGTAACCATCCCTAAAAAAGTACCCATATGCTTTCCTGCATATCCTCTTGAATTCTTGTTCAGACCAATCATCGTGTTTTGTTAGAGTACTCAAGTAGCTTCCAATAAGAAGCCAATCACCTTCATAAAGCTCTTTCAAGAATGATTCATGTAGATTAGTCATGTAGACATTGTTACCTTTGACATGAGAGATAGAATAGAACTTTGTGCCTACATCATCTCCCTCGTCAATCATTTGTGACTCATCTTCATACCTTGCCCTTGATAGCATATCTACCATTGTATTTTCTTTACCTGCAATGTGCTTAAACTCACGATTTAAGGACTTAATGTAGGCAATCCACCGCAACATAGCAATGTCTGGCGTTGAGCAGCTTGTAATCATCCCAAGAAGTGGTAGACAATCTGTTTCTACAACCACACATGCACCAATTAGGTACTCTTTCCCACTTTTCAAGGCTGTAACCATACCCCATAACTCTCTCTTTATCTGTGGATAGTTTCTTTGGCGAGCACTTACTACCTTTGCTCCAAATATTACCACATACCTGTGTCCTTCTTTGTCATCTTGTCCTATTGCCCATCCAATCCCTATAGGACTGGTGTCTACTGTCACAATTACTGGCCTTTGACACTCACAGTCTACCTTTCTCAAAGTTGTTGTTGACTAGAGCAACTCCTTAGCTTTTTCATGGATTTTACATGTGCTTTTGTCCATTTAAACTTCTAATTCTTTCTAAGCAGCTGATAAAGAGGATCAGCTACATGTGCATGATGTGGAATCCAAATAACATAGAAGACACATGCTCCCAGAAACCTTCTAACCTCAGTGATGCTAGTGCATGTTTCTTTTATTCTTTGGATGGCATGATGGACAAGGTTTCCTACCATATGGCCCGCACATGTGCCCCACAATGAGCACTTCTTTGACACCAAACATAGACTTTTTCCCTGATAATGTAAGATTCACTTCTTCTGACCTAGAAAAATTTTATCACAATCATTTATGTGATTTACCACAAACCTGCGACATCCCTTGAGATCCAAAGATTCATCTTTGTCACTTTCTTCACATCCTTTCATAGGCAAATCATCAATGAAAGGCATTGTGATTTGAGGAATAAAGTCACGTAAGACCTTATTCGTCCCATTCATCATATGTGCAACCGAGTTGGTTGCTCCCTGTGGCAAGGTACACATCCTTACCAAACCCAAAGGTGTCCTCATGGTTGTCAAAGTCTCTGCATTTTCGAATGCAAGCTGAAATTGATCATACCCAAAGTAGAGATCCCCCATTGAGTATATTTCCCTCCTGCAAACGCCTCAGCAAACTCATCCAAAATTGTCCTGTACCTACATTTTAATTGAACCCTTGTTCATCATGCATGTTCCATTCATCTTGGATGCATCGTAGAGAATCATTCTTCCTTGGAACTGTGAACCACCTGTTTGAGTATGGAGCACAAGAAGGCTCCAAGATTCCCATTTTGATTTTCTCATTCAGTAGTTCTACTAACTTTGGCAAATGAGCCTTTGGAACTGGAATAGGCCGCAGATTCCAAGGCACATGAGGTATTGTGAAAATAACCATAGGAGCTACAATAGAAGGATCAACACATCCTATCTCATGTGGCTCAAATGCAAAAGCCTTACCATGCTTTAAAAGCATTTCTTTGAAGCACTTTGTCTCCTGTGTTAGAAACTCCTCGCAACCAATCTGCAACTCTTGAAAAGACTCCTTGTGAAGGTATGCCCGATCTTTTTAGGATTCCTCAAACTTGGTTTTAAAGAAGCCTACTCAATCTTTTCCCTGTTGTTGGGTGGTAAGGGTGAAGCTACTGGTTTCACCTTCTTTGCTACACTCTTGTATTTAGTTTCAACATGGAGTTCTGAGCCAACTGTTTGGCTTTCTTTAAAAGCTTCTATTACTTGATACATTTACTTAAAGCAAACTTCCACAACTTCATTTTCAAGATGCAAACTAGACCTCATTATAGCATCAAGCTCACCCATAGTATCTACAAAAGAAACTTGTTCACACAAACCCAAACATTTTCAGTAGGCTTTAGCAACCCACTCTTTTTCATGCCTATTTGTACATTATGCACATATTGCCTCTCACATCTCTTCAAATCTTCAAGTTTTGTAAAACATACTGATCCATTCCTTGTTACCAAGGATCTCAATGAGAAAGTTTCACCTATTTTTGGATCAGGGGAGACCCTTTTTCTTTCTATACCACTGTAATCCCGCTTTACAATGGTACTTAGCCAAAACCCATCATTTCTCTATGATCATGAAACTCTTTGCTTACCTTTCGTAGAGGATTTTTTCTGAGGTTGTCCCGATTTCTTTCATGGTTTACACAAACTCTGAGAAATTGGACAGCTCATTTACCATCTTTGCTGCGTATCCTAGCATATGTTGAACCATCGTCCATTACCTTTGTTTCCATTCGAACTCCCACAATGTAGGGCTGTCCAAGGATGAGATGATATGAAGATGTATCCAGTACAAAGAAGTTTTGGTCAATATTTACATCACCTATTGTCACCTTCACACCTGGACATGCTGCATACAATTCGCCGGATGAATTGTTTGCCACTTTTACCATCCAGCCATGATCTGTGTCCATCAGCCATTTTCACTTGTTGTAGAGACTCTTTGACATTATGTTTATTTCTGAACCATGGTCAATCAAGGCAACAAATGGCTCTTCAAGATCACCTACCTTGACCACAGTTTTTGTAGTAGCCCTTGCCCAGTGACTTCGTGAATAATAGCTCCTAGGAATATCTTCAACTTCTTCATCATCATTTGAGAAATGCACTTGCTTCACTCTCCCACTAGATTGGTAGCATCCTACCATAGCTCCATCATCCTCCTTATTTTGCAGTTGCATCCCTTGTGTCTTCGAGATTTCCCCTTCAACCTGTGAACGAGAAACTTCAGCAACGATTTGCCTCTTCCTCTTGATGATGTCAATGATCTCCTCATGGAATTCACGCTTTGCAATGCCAAGAACTTCTCCCAGAGTAAACTCAATCTTGCTATTCAAGATCCTTTCCTCCAAGACTTTCTTTAAATCTGTAGCAAACTCAATATCAGATTGAAGTTTATAAGTTGGGCCTTTTGTCTTACCTTTTGTTGGCTCTTTCTTCTTTCTTGTTGTAGACTCCTCCATGAGTACTTCAGGTGGAGATGCTCCTTGTGTCGAGGGTGTTTGAGAAGGCATTGAGTCATTTCTTCCCCCACTTCTAGAAGCTCTTTTTGATGGTCCTTCATCAGCATTCTCACGTGTGCGCTTCTCTTCTACAAGTGCCTCATTTTGTTGGCATTTTGTAATGTAGGCATGCATTGACAATGAGTCCACTGGATCATTCCATCCTATTTCTAGACGTATGCAATCATCTGCTTCGTGTAGAATCTCTTTTGTAAGCTTTCCCTTTTTAGCTAATTGCATGACATTTGGCCAAATTTGACCATGATGGTCAATCACCTCTTCATCACAAAAATGCTCAATTTTTACTCCATAAGTAGCTGCCTCAACTGAAGAGCTGGCACGGTTAGTTGCCATATCTTCAACTAAGGTTTGCATTCCCCCCTTCCCAAAGTTAGTTCTCAAGGGTAGACCTGTCTCTCTTAAGTGGATTTTACCATCCTTAAAAAAGACAACATCTTTTGACAAAGCATCACTAAAATCATCACAATCCCTTCTTACATGGTCTGTACTATCACACCAAATACATCTATTAACAAACCCTTCTTTGGGTTGGTGCCTTTGCCTAGGAAGTGGCCCTGATGGTTGGCCTTTTTCTTCAAGCTTTGCAAGCTTCACCTTCAAGTCACGCATTCCCTTCACAAGTTCATCTAGCATAGACTCATCAAGGAGAAGCTCCACAAAATTTTCTTGAAACTCTCTTACCTGCGAATTGTAAGAAAAGATCTGTCTTCTCTGCATCTAGTGTGGCCCTTTCTGTCCTGGTGAGTTGTGCATAGCGCCGCTCAAATTCCCTAAGTAGCTCTATTATTGATAGTCCTTGCTTTGGCTTGACTACCCATTCTAAGAATGTCTTTTTGGTCACTCTCTCCGAGTCCTCCATGAAATATTCCTCCTTTAAAGCTACTTTGAGCTCTTCCCAATTTCTCCCATGCCCATCTTTAATTGCCCTAACATGCTCCCTAATTTCTAGAGCAACAACTAGCTCAAAGCTTTGAATCATCTCACCTTCTGACACTCAATGCAGCTCCATCTCTTTCCCATACTCGCGTAAGTACTTGGTTACATCTTTGCCATTGAACTAATCCATTCTATTGACGATCGCTTGTATGGCCTTCGTTGCTGAAATCTCCCTTCTTTAGGAAGCATGTTGTTGTTGCATGAACATTGCTGGGTTGCTGGGTCAAAATGCATACCCTGTTGCTCAACATGATCACCCATGGTTACACACAAACTCTCACCCTGGCCATTTCGCGTCGGGTTCACCGAAAATATGTCAAGAAGTAGGCGACGGTCTTGCCAGGAAGGCACCGGGCCTCTTGCTGTGAGAGTTTGTGAGGAAGCTCAAGGGTTATGAGAAAGAGCTAAGATGTAGATAACATAGCTTCTAGAGCTAAAGAAGAAATGAAGCCAAAGAAGCCGCTCACTTTTCCTTACAAACACACACGTGATAAAGAGAACTCATGAAAAATAGTCAGAACAAAAAAAAAATTTAAAACTTCGAGATTACGATCATATTGTATCATGGGTAGGATAAAAGGTTAATGGATGAGTTAATGATATTTAATCTTTGTTGTCCAAATAAGCTGCGGATTGCTCTTTGGAACTGTAGCTTTGTGCTTACTATAATGTATATATTTTGTCTAGCAATTGGGATTAGTTGTGAGTACAAATCCTCTTGATTCATAATAAAATAACCACATTCACATCAAAAGAGAAGTTATAGTCAATAATAGGTAGTATGATGGGATCTGGTGAGAGAAGTATTTCGTTGAGCCTTTCAGGACCAAATAGAAACACTATGCGTTGCTGAAAGTGAATCTTTCGACTAATCAAAATTTTGACCCTAATAGATTGCACAGAATGGAAATGAAAGAAATCACCTCTATGTGGATTATGGTTATTCATCGATGATATACTTAGTATGTTCAAAGATAAAGGTGTGAAAGAAGTGAAAGGAGAAGAAGAAGAGAGTTTCTCTCCCAAGCCCTATTGTTGCCCCTAGGCAATAAGGATACTGCGGGGAGAGAAGTACCTGTAGCAAGGAGATTCTAGAGTTTGTGGAAGAGAATGAGAACCTTAAGAGAGAGAGGTGCTTGTGAAAGATGAAGATATGGTTACTAACCTTGTGCACATAATTGTTTCCCGCAAGAACGTTGTGCCCATTACATTGACAAGATTGCTGCTTGAATACCTTCCAATGAAACAATTAGGACACAACAAGAGAGATGAAAGGAGAAGTAAAGATACAATTAGAGATAGATATAAGTGTGGTGGTGGTATTAAAGATAAATAATGAGAGATAGAGAAGTAGTTAAAGACAAGTATTGAACTAGATATGCAAATGAAAGAAAAACTAGCAACATATATCTTACATGAGAGCAATAGCCACCACCTTAATGGAGAGAGAAGATGAGGCAAGACTTTAGCCTTTCTTCAAGAGAAAGTGTGGCACTAAGATGAGTGTGACACTATGGAATTGAGATATTCTCACTCACTCATAACTTGCCCCAATGAAGAGAAGGTTGCCCTTTTTATAGGTGAGGGAGCCATGTTTTACATAATCACTTGATTAGGCTAAAGACTTAGCCCAAATCAAATGTTCTTTGGATATTTCTCAAAATGGGCAATATGAGGACTCAAAATATCATGAAATTCAGCATTTTTGGTCGTTGAGGCTCCATGTGGGTGCATGATTTATGTGGGACCCACCTAGGCATCTTCTGTGTGGCTCCAGCAGGGGGTCCCAACTTGTGTGTCTTTTCCTTCAAGGCATCTTTGAGGTGTCACGTAAAGTAAAGGGTATTGGAGACTTATATCTTGGCACCTTATCTTCTTCCCCTCAAATTTTGTGAGAAGTACTACATGTACCAGATCTTCAACGTAATCTTCTTTTAGTTATTAGACTTGTTGATCTTGGTCTGTTTGTTGGATTTGATCGTACCAAATGCCGAATTGAGAAAGATGGATAGACTAAAGCCACTGCTCCTCGAAATGGTAATTTGTTTGAACTCTCTCTCAATGATGCTGTAGAAAATGTTGTCGCTGCTCTAGGTGCTCATGATTGCAAAGTATGGCATCACCGTTTTGTTCATACTGATTTCTCAAAACTCCTTGATCTTCAACGTTGTGATCTTGTTCATGGCATGGATGCTAAAGCCCATCCCCATATGGGAATTTGTGAATTTTATGCTCTTGGGAAACATAATCGTAAACCCTTTCCTCTTTCAAATACAACTCATTATCATGACATATTGGATCTTGTTTATACTGGTATATGTGGACCTCTACCTTCTTCAAAATCACAATATCGCTACTTCATTACTTTCATTGATGATTTCTCAAGGTATATGACTGTATTTCTACTTAGACAAAAATCTGAAGCCTTAAGAAACTTTGTAATGACAATGGAGGCGAATATGTTGCTCGAGAGTTTGTGAGTTACTGTGCTGACAATGGAATTCATTATGAACACACTATTCCATATTCGCCTCAATAGAACGGCATTGTTGAACGAAAGAATCGCACTATTCTCAATGTTGTAAGATGTATGCTGATTCATTCTGGCTTATCTCGTGTTTTCTGCGCTGAAGCTACCTTGACAGCAATATTTATTCAGAATCATCTTCCTAGTACTGCACCCTCTGGTAAGATACCCATCACAACATGGACAGGTGACATTCCTTCTGTATCTCATTTTCGAACCTTTGGATGTATTGCTTATATTCATGTTCCCAAAGAAACACGAACAAAGCTTGATGCTCTTGGTCTTAAAGTTATTTTTATTGGATATTCTGACACTTCCAAAGGCTACAAATTCTATGACCCTTCATCCAAGAAAGTAATTGTGAATCCTGATGCTACTTTTAACGAACAACTTATGGGAGGCGCATGGTCCATGGATGATTCTGATGATACTAAATCATTGCTTCGGGCTTTTCCATTTGTTTCAGATGATGAAACTCTTCCTATAGAGAAACTTTCCTCTTCACAGCCATCCATTCCGAATGTTGCCAATGATGATATTGATATTTTTGTTAATTTGCCTATTGATTTTGAACATGGCTCATGTCATGTTTATGATGACGATATTGCTGATAATGCTTTTTCTACTTCTGAAGATCCCGTTACTTATGATGAAGAGGATCAATGGCAAGAGGCTATGGAAGCAGAGTACAATTCTCTTATCTCTAAAGGTACATGGATACTAACTGAATTACCTCCCGGTCGTACACCTATTAAATGTAAGTGGGTGTCTAAGACAAAAGTAAAAGCAGATAGATCTTTTGACAAGTTGAAGGCACGTTTAGTTGCAAAAGGTTACTCCCAAGTAGTTGGTGTTGATTATCAAGAGACTTTTTCACCAGTTGTTTGCATTACAAGTGTTCGAGTTTTATTGGCATTTGCTGTTCAATTTGATTTAGAAGCTCATCAAATGGATGTGCGAACTGCTTTTCTTAATGGTGACTTGGAAGACGAAATTTATATGGAACAACCAGAAGGGTTTGTTATTCAAGGTAAAGAAGACCTTGTTGCTCAACTCCATAAGGCACTATATGGTCTCAAACAAGCTTCGCGAGTCTGGTATAAAACATTTGATCTTTTTCTCACCTCTAAAGGATTCATCTCATGCTCTTCAGACCCCAACTTATATATAAAATGCCAAGGTAGCAGTTTTGTGATTCTTGCTCTTTATGTGGATGATACCATCCATGTTTCCAATGATTTAGGATTTCTTCAGCAAGTGAAAAATTTATTGTCTTCTACATTTGATATGGTGGATCTTAGAGAGATTCACTCGTGTCTTGGCATTCAAATCCAACGGAACCGTACAAATGATATTTTGTTTCTTCGACAGTCAAAGTTTATTGCAAATACTATTTAAAAATTTGGTATGGAATCTGCACATTCCGCCAACACACCTTGTCTTGCGAGCTCTACGAAGAACACTTCTGAACAATGGCGGTCAACTTGTCACAAATCAACCTTATGCTAACTTGATTGGATGTCTTCAGTTTGTTGGTATGAACACTCGTCCGGATATTCTGTTTGCTGCTAATTATCTTGGACAACATCTTGCATGTCCTTCTCTTTGTTGAGAGAGAAGGAGAGAGCACATAAATAGAGCCCCAAAGTGTGTAGAATACACACATGAGATGATGTATATATAGAGGGGACCTGGGTGCCATATATTGAGTAGCTTCACATATAAGCTCAACACCCCCGCTCAAATAAGGGTCCCTAACTGTGGATGAAAAAAACCCTTGGGGGATCAAGTGAAAAACCCACAGCTCTATATACACCCACCGTTATATTATAAAAATCATTGAATGTACAAATGTTTATGAGGAGCTACATCACTCCTTTTACAACGAATATTTTATGAGGAGCTAAATCACTCCTTTTATAGTGAATGTTTTATGTGGAGTTACATTACTCCTATCCTATCAAATACAATAATGAATACAAAGGTTCAATAAAGAGGTGTAAAGGCTATCGATTAGCTCGTGATCAGAAGTGTCTTCATGAATCTGTTGTGTAGCTTGTCATCAATATGGCATCACCAAACATGTCTTCATAAATCTCTTATTGTCACCAATTTTTTCTTCATGAAATCAATTCTTTGATCAATCCTATATAGATCATAGACTCAAAAAACATAGTCATGAAAATTATTAGCATTGTTAGTGAAGGTAGCTATAAGTATAATCTTGCAAGTATACTACAAACATAACATGAATATTTAATGTGATTATTCCCATGTTTGCTGATCCCTTATTCTATCGATCTACAAGGATCGTGTTGAGCTATTCTTGTTTGGTCTCATGGATCTTCAAAAGAGCATAGCGACTATGTGCAAAAGAAATGCATCACTTAAAGTGGATGCATGCTTTACTAATTACCAAAGATCAAAACAAAGGTAACAAAAATATTTCTCATATGCAATTCTGCTATTTGGCACAAGCGTATTGTTTTCACTTAAAATAGGATCATCAAACTAAGAACACGATTCTGTTTCGAACGCACTATCTTAGGAGCATACGACCTCTCACAAACATAAATCCTTGCAGTCTCATACATTGTGGCTCTGCTTTTCCCAGGAAACTGCGAGCATCAAACTAAGAAAAAAAAAATTTCCAAACGTAGTCGCCCTTGTTTGAGGTATGACAGCCATTTTGTGTGCAGTTTCTTGTGGTGCAGCTCTAAAAATAGAATCAACTCAAACTTATATCCCATTTACTGAAGACTTAAGACAATCAACAAAAAATATTGTGTTAAGACTAATAACTAGCTCTAAACTTCTAAAAAATTTACGAGTATGACTTGATATATAGTAACGTTCCAATTTGAAGCCTCCTCTCTTTTCAACGACAATAAACAAGTACAAATATCGGGCCTTATATGAAAGTAATTGTGCGGAAATCAAGATCATCAAGCACAACCACACTTCCTTCAACATCATAAGTATTAAATTATTGATCCACCCATCAACATTATTTCAAGTTGCACATAATGGGAATAGACAACCTATAAAAAATTGACGTTGTTTAGATAAACTTTAAAAGACATAACTATAGGACTAGGATCAAAAACTGAAATCACGTATGTAGAGTAGTTTCTTATCATCAAGAGGGATTTAAGTTGCAAACATCTAGCATTGCTAATGTTGAAGTTGCAAACCTTTGTTTGGAGTCAATTTCAAAGATAACCACAATTGAGATTTTGGTGCATACACCGACCATGAAGAGAAGATGCATTCTCAGAGAACCAAGAAAATAATTATTTGCTTGTATTAATTTTTTTGAATATTTTGGTTAGACTTTGTCAGATTCAAGAAGCTTTGTATTAGCAATTTGATGATGTTGAAGGTTCCCTATTGAGCTTCTACTTGTGTAGCTTCATTCAAAAGAATATTTTTGTAGATGCTTGCACATAATAATTTTGTAGACCACTTGCACAAAATAGTTCTGTAGACACTTGAAGAAGAGGTGAGTGAGAAGTAGATGCTCTCTGCAAAATCAAGAGTTGTCAGTATAGTGATATTCTACGAGTTTGGCTTTAAATAGCGCATGCCATAGCACTCCAACAATAGTCAACTTGCAGCGCATTAGTTCGAGCTCTCTGTAGATCCTAAGTAAATTGTTATACCTGACTAGTTAGCTCCTAACGAGTTAGCAGAAGCTTTTGAGCATCTGCCTATGGTGGGCTATGGTGTCCGGACACGAACACAAACCAGAGATTTCTAGTCTGTGAGACTCACATGATCACCGACTACATTGTATATTTTGGATGTTGCCATTACTTATCCACTGTTTCAGACCACCAAGCATGGAGACTTTTCCCGAAGTGGGCCCATCTTCCCACGGTTGAAGGTTTTCTTCCTCCCCCCATCAGTCGGGTTTTGACGTTGCTTTTCTTGAACTCAAAAGGATAATATGTCCCCGCTAAGAGTCGGGTCACCCTCTCGTTTGTGAGCAAATCTCTCAAATAGAGTACAGATTAATCTTGTCTCATTAGCATCCCATGCATTAGGGAGAATGGGGTCTAGGAGAGCCTCTTTATTTGGAAGTTTAAGGAAGTGAAACCTTTAGTATTAAGAAAGTAATCAAAAGACAGCTTTTGAATTCAAACATGCAAAATGGTTAGTTTATTTGAATTCAAAGTTTTTCTCCAAAATGAAATTTAAAATCTAGCAGGTAAAACCATATCATGTATCATATATATGGAAAGAGCTCGACGCATAGATTGCAGATCTATGATCTCCGCTCAAATCGAAGATCATATGTGGGAGTTATGGAAGTTCAAAAATCATAAAATTATTCACTTCTTTTTTTGGAGGAAAAGTGCATCCTTTGACAACTCTTACACACCCACCATTCTTGCACACATGGCGTACACCTATTCGTCAAAATGTTAATCACCTCCAAAAGCTCATGGCAAATAAAGAGGCCCTCCTACACCCCATTCTCTTCCCAATGTCGAGCACTAGAGAGAGAATCATCTCAAAGTCTCTTCTCTCATCTGTGAGCAAATTTGTAAGGCTCCTCTCAATAGCTTGATGTGCACATTCTTAGGCTCTAATGTTCTAATGTTTGGCGAAGAAGATTCAAAATGTCGGCTTCTTACTGATTTGAATATTCTTGACCTTGAAACAATGACATGGGATGATGTCGAAGCAGTAGGAACACTGCCTTCTCCTCGTTCTCATCATACAACTATAGTTCAAGCATGCCATTATCTACTTGTAATTGGTGGTTCTCATTCAACTTGCTTCAATGACCTTCATGTTCTTGACCTAGAGAGTATGGAATGGTCTCATTCTCAGCCACAAGGAGTGACACCAACACGTCAAGCAGTTCATGCAGGCGTCAAAGTTGAAAATAGTTGGTACATTATCAATGGTGAATACAATAAAAGAGGACATCAATTATCCATAGCTAAGAAAATTCAATGATGAATTGGCAGGGTAAATGAACCCTAAACCCTAAACCATCCTTTTTCCTCCTTGGCCAAACCAAGGATTATTACATTATTGCCCTACCTTTGGAGGAAGTTATTGAGAAGACATATGCGGTGTCTATCACCATTTGTACCATGAAATGACAAGGTTCACCAAGATCTATAATAACAGGTCGATCTCCATGGTGACATGGGTGAAGCTACATGATGCATCTTCATCCATGGTTCAAGGTGATATCAAATGTTGTGTCTTTATTTTATCCATCCATGTCTTTATTTCTTGATACATGCTATTGATCACGTCACGATTTGTCATAAAATACTTCACATTATTTTATGATGGTATACTAACGTGTGTGATGGTCTTCATGTGAATCATCGATGTATAGATGATAAGATTTACCAAGCCATTATCTTCTGACTAGTCGTTGTCTTTGAGCTATTGTAGATTTTGCATTTCCTCACAAAAATAGTGTCTCTGATGCCATGGTATGTAAAGCCATGATGATAATTACTATTTTACAGTTTTTATTTATTTTGAAGAAAGTATCTCTGATGCCATGGCACGTAGAGCCATGATGATTTCTATTTCAAAATTCTTATAAGCATCTCTAATGCCATGGTGAATAGTGTGATACCATGGTACATAAAGCCGTGATGATGGCAAGCTACACCACGAAACCTTGTTTGTCGGACTGACGTGATATTCAGCTACATGATAGTAATCTTAAAGGCCCCATACCTTTCTAGTTATATCTTGCCTCTCGGATGATGGCACTCGGACTGATTTCATAACATGGTTCAGTCTCGACTCTCTGGATGCAAGTCCCTCAAGAGAGCTACGACCACCCCAACAATCGGCCACACGTTCACAAAAGAAGATCTATTTTTACTTTTGTCTTTTTCATCATTGAGATTTTTAGTTAAAGTCTTGTAATGTTGGATGGCGGGCTATAAATAAAGTGTGTTTTAAGTAGCGTTCACTTTATTAGTGGCTAATGGTCAGGCATGTCCACGGGGTTGGGTTTAGCACATGGTAATCAAGTGGTGATTAATGCATGATATAACACCGCACATGGTTCCATATCTTGTTATATCACTTATTTTGGCTCTATCTGGTTCAATCAGATGCAAGTTTGCATATACTCTTGGTGTATGATAAAATCTCAACAAGTTAGAGTATTTGGAAAAATATTACTGGTCGCTCTTGTCATGAAAACTTCATTTGATGTCCATCATTTGTGCAGTTTGACATTTATGCTTTGTACATAATGACTTTACTAATTCTTTTCTTGGTGATGTGATAGTTTCACCTTTTATTAATTAATGATGTGACAAAGTTTATGAGTATTTGGGAGCCTGGTTTCTTGTTTTATGGAAAAAACCTTGATTTTTGTGAGCCTTGTCTTATTGCACCCTCTTTGTCATTTGTGTTATGGTTGTTACTATCTTACTACATGCACCCTCGTCTCATCATTAGTGTCGTGGGTGTTATCGTCTTATTACACCCCCCTCGTCATTTGTGCTTATTATCATTCTGGTCTCATCAAGGATTAGGCAGTTGTGACTATGCACTCTGGTTGATATCATTCTATTGCACCCTTGTAATTGGTATTTCATGGTGCTATCATTGTTCTCATTTTATTGCATCCTTGTCACCATTGGTGCTATGGGTGTTATCGTCTTATTGTACACTCTCTTCATTGGTGCTATGGTTGTTATCATCTTATTGCATGCACCCTCCTCGTCATTGGTGCTATGGCTGTTATCGTCTTATTCCACCCTTGTCGTCATTGGTGATATGGTTGTTATCATCTTATTCCATGCACCCTCAAGCTGCAACCTCATCATCATTGGTGCTATGGGTGTTATCGTCTTATTTCACCCTTGTTGTCATTCGTGCTATGGTAGTTATCATCTCATTGCATGCACCCGCACCCTTGTCGTTATTGGTTCTATGGTTCTTATCATTCATTTTAACACGGATTTGGTAGTTGTGACTATGCACCAGTAGTGTTCCATAGAATTTATGTATCGACTTTGTGCACATGTGATTGCAACAACGTTACGTTTGTTTCTGTGTCGTCTCTAGAGCAGCATAGTGAACCGTCTCTAAGGACAATGTGATGTGATCATTCTTTTAACCTTCACATTTTGATATGTTTCTTGGGTTGATGTCATTTATAGGATAAAATTCACATCAAGTAGCATGTACAAGGACTCAAACATATTGCAGCTCCTCAATGATATTGAAGCTACTACTCAAAAATATTGAAGAATTTGCATCAATTCAATTATAGGGTTAGTAAACTTCCAAAGACGCTTGAAAGAGAACATTGTATATTATGGAATGATGTAGCTCCTGGAAAATGAATTTTGTAAACTTTGAAAATTACTAATATAATAGTGTTGAGAGAAGGAGAGAACACAGAAGTAGAACCCCAAAGTGTGTCTATTGATCACACGAGATAAGTTTATTAGAGGGGGACCAGGGTGCTATATATAGCTCAACACCCCCACTCAAATGAAGGTCCCTAATTGTGGATAAAAAAAAACCCTTGGGGGATCAAGGGAAAAAACCCACAACTCTATATATACCCACCGTTATATTAAAATACTTTAAATATACATTTACAATGTTGAAAGGAGCTACATCACTCCCATTTTACAATGTGCCCTTTTAAGGGTCTTTAATAATATATGCAATTGAATTGATGCAAATTCTTCAATATCTTTGAAACCTTCAATATCTTTGGAAACTTGAATATCTTTGAGCCTCTATACACATTGCTTGATGTGACTTTCATTCTGTAAACAATATCAGCTCAAGAAACATATCGAGACGTGAAGGTTAGAAGTAACCACATCACATTGTCCTTACTGACGGTTCGCGACGCCGCTATGGAGACGACATAGAAACAAACATGATGCCGATGCAATCACATGTGCAAATGACATAGAAACAAATGTAATAAAAATGTAATCACATGTGTACACATATATACAAAGCGGAGATGTAATGAACATATTGGGGTCCCCACGATCTCAAGGGCTAATAGTTGTCATTATCATGGCTTTACGTACCATGGCATCATGGTATTCACCATGGTATAAGAGACGCTCAGAAAATCTTTAAAATGGCAATCATCATGGTTTTACGTACCATGTCATTAGAGATGTTTTGTTCAAATCAAATAAAACTGTAAAATAGTAATCATCATGATGGCTTTACGTACCATGGAATTAGAGACGCTTACAAAAACTTTGAAATGGGAATAATCATCATGGAGTTACGTACCATGGCATCAAAGACACATTCTTCAAATAGAAACTGTAAAATAGTAATCGCCATCATGGCTTTATGTACCATGGAAACGTAGACGCTAGTTTTGTGCAAAATCTACAAAACCTCAAGACAATAAATACTGTAAAATAGTAATTGCCATCATGGATTTACATACCATGGAAATGTAGACACTAGTTTTGTGCAAAAAATCTGCAAAACCTCAAGACAATGACTAGTCAATAGATAACTGCTTTGTAAAATCACGTGAAATATTTTATGTATCAAGAACCAAAGCCATGATCAATGGAGAAAATAAAAACACGACAAATAATATCACCTCAAACCATAGATGAAGATAATAAATACGCATCATGTAACTTCACCCGTGACATCATAGGGCTCGATTTGGTAAACATTGTCGTTTCTACGTCAATGATGCACATGAAGACGTAAACATGGCATTGAATGTACTTCTGCATATCATTAACAAATGTATTTTTTAAATTGTTTTATGGTGGTCTGCAGAGAGTGACAAGCGCGACACACCATGACTACAACGTGATCATAAAAATAAAGATGTGTAAAAGTCAGTAGCATGCATGTCATAAATTGCATCGATTAATGTAACCCTGCTATCATTTGACCTAAGTATAGTCATCTTTAGACTAGTCGTCTCATGAGGAGTGCTCACCATTAAGAAACAAAAGCTTTTATAAAAAACCTGTGTGGACCATTTGGATATCATAGTCTGATGGATAGATTATCGCCAGCGTGAATTCAATACTGCCCTCATCGTGAATTCAATACTGCCCTCATACCCTGGCTGTAATTGCATCTCAAAACGTCAACGAGGTGATTGTTTCCATCATCATATACAGTTTTTGTTTCTGCGCCCATGAACGAGCACTAAACATACCCTACGCTTGTAATACATCAGGCTGCAAACGAGAGATATGAAGTTGGAAACGCAAGATGCTTGCTCCATACACTTGATACACTTGCAATCATGATCCTGATGAAGAAGGCCGTGTTGAAGCCATTGATTTTCTTTTCCTTAACGATATGATAGGTGCTTTCACCTTCTCTCTAACAGCTTGCAGCTCTTTCGCTATCCAACTCAAGCCGTTTCTCTCTACAGAAACGTCAACCCCCTTGACCTGTCCTCGCACTAGAGCAGCAGAACCATCGAGCATCTAGGTGACCCTGCACACGGTGGGAGGTGACCATGAATGATTTCAGTGGCTGACAGTACCCGGTATTTCCTCATGATATCAAGGGCAACAAGCGCGGCAGCATGAAATTGTGCAGGAATCGCTGTGTAGATTATGAGGTGTTAAAGCAACTCGCCAGAGATCCATGGCAGATGCCGCATTAGCCACTATTGTAGCTAAAAATAGGCATTAACTTTAGGGATTTATTAAAATAGCCAACCAACTAAATATGCCGTGTTTATTAAAGCAGCCGCTTGCGTGCAGTTCTGAGATGAACGCCAATTCTCCATCTTTGCAACAGATGAAGCCTTGGGAGACCGGGCTACGTGCAGGGTGGGCGTTGGAGTGTATTTCTTATTTAGTCTGCTCTTTGACGTACTAGAACGCTGTCAAACACAAGTTTTCATGCATCTATGCTTCAAGTAGCTACAAACAAAGCTACGAGCGCTGCTTACTGCCCATGCTTAAGCGCTCTCTGTGGGAGATGGTGGTGCTGCCTGCCGGTAGCACATCATCTCGCCTGTGCTGGTCATCGTCAGCCGTGGATGGCGTTTGTGGTTGTTGATGTGGCAGGCCCTTGTGGCCGAGTTCACACGCCGCTATGCTTCAAGTGCCCATGAAATAGCTACAAACAAAGCTACGAGCGTTACTTACTGCCCCTGCTTAAGCTTGCACAAATAAACACAGATGCGAACAATATCCCATCAAGCAGACTTAGAAGAGGATCATTACTACGTGTCGGCTCTTATGATACGTAACAGATCAACGTAAACTTAAATTAAACTTGGAAACGATATGCAATTGTAAACTGAAAAGAACGAGAGACTTAGCTTCTTCTATCGATGCCTGCATACACTTTGGATCTTGCTCTGATACCATGTTCAGAGAGAGAGAGAGAGCAGAGAAATAGAACCCCAAAGTGTGTCTATTGATCACATGAGATAAGTTTATATAGAGGGGACCAGGGTGCTATATATAGCTCAACAAATAGTGCATGTATATGGTGCTGTGGATTTTTCCGTTGTACCCCAAGGGTTTTTTTCATTCACAGTTAGGGATTCCTATTTGAGTAGGGGTGTTGGAGCTATATACACCAGCCTCTATGCTTTATATAGCTAGGAGTCTCCACTATATATGTGTACTCAATGGGTGCTCTACACACACCTTTTGGGGTTAGCAAATCTAAGTTGTCTTCCCCTCTGTTATCTCTCGTGTCCATCTTCCTCCCTTGTCAATGATCTCATCAAGGTTAGCTTTTCCCTTTCAAGAAAATGGAAAATATCATTTACAGACTTCCACACACGAGCGCACTTAAGTCCAAGAGCTTCTTTGTTACCTCTATAGGTGGTAATGTCACCCAACTTTTCCACAATTGAAAATCAATGGAACTTTGAAAGTCAGAATAGTAAGAAACCACCCATACATATTTTATTAGGGCGATCTTGTGTACTTTCAGATGCCTTCTTGTCCTTTGATAGCTCAATTGTATTACCATGGAGATCAACACTCTACAGGATGGCTTCGAGTTCTCTTATGCACTAGTCTTCTAAGCATGGGCATTAAGCTCAAGGCTAGGTCATCCATAGAGTGAGCACACAAGAGTGAGCTCTCAAGAATGAATCCTCTTTGCATAAAAAGGCTTCTTATAAAGACATGGTCTCCAAGTGTTTCTACTATGGAATTAAATTGAGACCTCTACCTTATATAATTTGGAATATCTAAATGAGTCCAAGACCTTATACAATGTAAATAAATAATATTTTGCACATGCATCGCTCATCCGTAGCTTGGTGCATAATCGATGTAGCATGTGTTTTCTCCACTCTGCTCGTACTCTGTCTTCTTCGGCATGGTCCTCTCTTGTTCCCTCTACTTTTTTTCCTCGTGATGAAATTTTTTTTTACTTCTTCAATATTCCATGTGGAAAATCATGGACGTTCCATTTAGGCTAGAGGTTTGCCTAAATGGCTGGTGCATACTTTTTGTGACACTAAATTGGATGCACCTAAATGTCTATTCTTACTTATTCAGGTTCTTGCCATGCATCTTACGCATCACACTACAAGAGGTCACTTGAATTTCGGAGCCACATGACCAGTGTCCCAGGCGGGCGTCGGGACATGTGTGTATTTATGGAGGGAGATAAAGTTTTTTTTTAAATTTGAATTTCAAATTTTCGATGCTTCTTCCGGCATGTATTCCGACGACAGCGCGAATGCGCATACCCACGCCTCTTTTGCTGTACCGATAGCTGTACCGATGACACCTGCAAAAATCACAACCGCGGGCTTTCTCTGTGCATTTCTCTTAGTTCTTGCACATTTTCTCAAGCTCTCCTCTTCCCCATCTCTCACAGATCTGCTTGTGGGTTAGCGCATAACACTAAGGTAAGATTGTTTTCATGTTTACTTGTAGCTTTAGGGTTTAGGGTTTAACCATGTGTTTGTGTGTGCATTTTTCCAGGTTCCAAGACTTTAACAACAACTTTTAGTGCTCAAATAAGACAAATGTGAGTGTTCAAACCTTTAAATGCATATTAAGCTTATTTAAATTACTTTGTATATTAAGAAAAGAAAATTTCATTCTTTAAACTTTGAATGCTTAAAAGAAATTACATTTGTTATGTGAAATTTCATTTTAAATTATGAAAGAAAAATTATTTAAGTTTATGAAGAAATCTTGTTTTGATGAAATATTTTATTGAATTATGTCGTTTTTCAAATTATGTAGTTGATGAGGTTTATGTTTTACGCTAGGTTTAGGTTATAAGTTACGTTAGATTAGGTTAGGTTACGTTCAGTTAAGCTACGTTGTTATGTTAGGTTATACGTTATGTTAGGTTAGGTTATCTGATACGTTAAGTTAGATTAAGCTAAGCTACGCTAGGTTAAGTTATACTAGGTTAGGTTAGGTTAAGCTACGTTAACTTAGGTTAGATTATCTTATATGTTGAGTTAGGTTACGTTAATCTACGTTAAGTTTAGTTACGTTAGGTTATGTTAGGTTAGGTTAGGTAAAGCTACATTAGGTTAAGTTAGATTAAGCTGCGTTTGACAATACGGAAAGCCATAGAGCTTACCCACGACGAATATTAAAAACAACACAATGGTGACCCATTAGTCAATACGGCAAGCCATAAAGCTTACCCACAACACATATGCATTGTCGGCAAGCTCTATGGATTTCCGTATTTCCAATGTCTTGCCATTGTGTTGTTTATATGTCCGTGAGCGGTTTTGATCAAGTCTTAAAATAGCATCGTGGCGAGCTGTTGGCAATATGACAAGCCATAGATCTTTCTTACAATGCATATACATTGTGGGCAAGATTTATGGCTTGCCGTATTTCCAAATGGCTCGCCATGGTGTTGTCTATATGTTTGCGAGCGATTTTCAAGCGCTAAAATTACCTCGTGCCCCTAAAAACAACACAATGGCGATCCGTTTGGCAATATGGCAAGCCATAAAGCTTGCCCACAAAGCATATGCATTGTGGGCAAGCTATAGGGCCGACGGCTTGCCATTGTGTTGTCTATATGTCTGCCAGCGGTTTTCAGGCCATAAAATCACTTCGCAACTCTAAAAACAACACAATGGTGAACCATTTGCCAAATTGGCAAGCCATAGAGCTTGCTCGAATTGCATATGCATTGTGGGCAAGCTGTATGGCTTGTCATTTTACTAAACACCTCACCATTGTGTTGTTTTTATGTTAGATTAGGTTAGGTTAGGTGAGATTAAAGGTTAGGTTAGAGCTATCGATGGCATAATAGTCGAAAAAATACACACAGACTTCGAATATGATTTGTGTACATCTAAAAACGCAAGCCGTCCTTTAGTTACGTTAGGTTATAAGTTAGGTTATATTAATTTAAGTTACGTATAGGTTTTACGTTAGGTTAGATTAGAGCTAGAGTCAAATTAATAGTAGAAAAAACGCAATCCGACTTCGAAGATGAATCGTGTACTTCTAAAAATGCAAACCGACTTCCGTTACGTTAGGTTATAGATTAGCTAGATGTTATAAGTTAGGTTACATTAAGCTAGGTTAGGTATAGGTTTTACGTTAGATTAGATTATAGGATATACATAGCGATTGTAGGTTAGGTTAGAGCTAGCGTCAAATTATGTTGAGCTTATGTGCGAAGCTACTCAATATATGGCTTCTCTATATATGGAACCTAGGTCTCCTCTATATATACATCATCTCATGTGTGTATTCTACACAGTTTGGGGTTCTACTTCTGTGCTCTCTCCTTCTCTCTCAACATGGTATCGGAGCAGTACGTTTTTGTTTTTGATTTTTTTCATGATCAGAAATGATTTTGCAAAAACTACTCGCCGCGAGAAGCACCGGAATCAATGTCGTCTAAAACTTTGCAAAAGGAAGTTTTTTCAAATTCTGCACCGATTTTGAGTTATCGTTCGCGGACTGTGTATATACTGGAAAAGAAACTTACGCTGTTTGTTTTTTATTTTTCTCGTGATTGGAAAAGATTTTGCAAAAACTACCCTTTGAGGGCACCGAAATCCATGTGGTCTACAACTTTGCCGAAAGAAGTTTTTTCAAATTGTGCACCGATTTTAAGTTATCATTCACGGACTGTGTCGATGTCTGAAAAGGAATTTGCGCTTTTTGTTTTTACTTTTTCTGCTAATTGAAAATGATTCAGTAGAAACTACCCACCAAAAGCACCAGAATCGATGTGGTCTACAGCTTTGCAGAAGGAAGTTTTTTCAAATTCTGCATTGATTTTGAGTTATTGTTCGCGGACTGCGTAGATGCCTGAAAAGTAACTTTCATTTTATGTTTTTGATTTTTCTCTTAATTGAAAACGATTTTGCAGAAACTATTCATGGAAGGCACTGGAATCGATGTGGTCTACAACTTTGCAGAAGAAAGTTTTTTCAAATTCTTCATTGATTTTGAGTTATCGTTGGCGGACTGCATACATGCTTGAAAAGAAACTTTCGTTTTTGTTTTTTGTTTTTTCTCCTAATTGAGAACGATTTTGTAGAAAAAGCCTGCGGAGGCACTCGAATCGATATGGTCTACAACTTTGTAGGAGGAAGTTTCTCCAAATTTTGCACTGAGTTTTAGTTATCGTTTGCGGACTGCGTACATGCCTGAAAAGGAGCTTTTGTTTTTGTTTTTTTTTATTTTTCTGCTAATTGCAAATGATTTTGCAGAAATTATTCACTTGAGCCATCGGAATCGATGTGGGGTATAACTTTGCAGAAGAAAGTTTCTCTACATTGTGCACCGATTTTGGGTTATCGTTCTCGTACTGCGAATATGTTTGAAAAGAAAATTTTACTTTTTGCTTTTGATGTTCCTCATAATTGAAAACTTCTCAATTATATTTTCTCTTCATCAATCATATATTTGTTACTGACATAACTTTGCTGCAGAAGCCAGTTACATATCGTTCCGATTCAGTCGAGCCGTTGATCATCGTCCAAATTCTATCAAGCTACTGTTGGTACATGATCTTTTGTTATATGATATACTCGTTCATTGATTCTCGTATAATTATTCTTCTAGAGATATAGTTTACCCTGTTTTATTGATAATTTATTGTTGATACCATAGTGATTTTGATGGTACCATGATGATGTTTTGTTAGTACTTTGGTCATGGTGATTTTCGTTGATACCATGATGATATTTGGTTGATACCATGGTTATTCTCGGTGATGCCATGATGATAGTTTGTTGATTCCATGGTTAATCTCGGTGATACCATGATGTTGTTTCGTTGATACCATGATTATTCTCGGTGATACCATGACGTTGTTTCGATGATACAATGATTATTCTCGGTGATATCATGATGTTGTTTCGTTGATACCATGGTTATTTTCGGTGATACCATGATGTTGTTTCGTTGGTACAATGATTATTCTTAGTGATATGATGATGTTGTTTCGTTGATACCATGGTTATTCTCGGTGATGCCATGATGTTGTTTGGTTGATAAATGATTATTCTATGATGCTTTTTGTTGATACCATGATGATTTTTATTGATACAATGATGATATTTTGTTAATACTTTAATGATACTCATTGATATCACTACGTTGATAAATGTCATTTTATGTAGTATATACACATGTCATTTGCATCACATATCATGCATCTTGTAGTTTTTATGTTTATACTTTAGGTCCACATATGTTGTCATGAGTATATATGTCGTCAAAAGAGTGGCGTCGCGAACCATCTCTTATGGAATTGTGAATGTAATTATTTCAGTAACAATGCTAATAATTTTCATGACTATGTTTTTTAAGTCTATGATCTATGTAGGATTGATCAAAGAATTGATTTCATGAAGAAAAACTTGGTGACAATAAAAGATTTATAAAGACATGTTTGGTGATGCCATATTGATGACAACATGAAGATATGTTTGGTGATGCGATAATGATGACAAGCTACACAGCAGATTCTTGGAGACACTTTTGATTACGAGCTAATCGATAGCCTTTACACCTCTTTATTGAATCTTTGTATTCATTATTGTATTTGATAGGATAGGAGTAATGTAACTCTAAAACATTCATTGTAAAAGGAGCGATGTAGCTCCTCATAAAATATTCATTGTAAAAGGAGTGATGTAGCTTCTCATGAACATTTGTATATTTAATTATTTTTATACTTTAACGGTGGGTGTATATAGAGCTGTGGGTTTTCCCCTTGATCCTCCAAGGGTTTTCTCATCCACAGTAAGGGACCCTTATTTGAGCGAAGGTGTTGAACTTATATGTGAAGCTACTCAATATATGGCTTCTCTATATATGGCACCCAGGTCCGCTCTATATATACATCATCTCATGTGTGTATTCTACACACTTTGGGGTTCTACTTCTATGCTCTCTCTCTCTCTCTCTCAAAAAATTAATAGTAGAAAAAACGCAATCGGACTTCAAAGATGACTCGTGTACTTCTAAAAACACAAACGGACTTTGGTTAGGTTAGGTTATAGGTTAGGTTTAGGTTATAAGTTAGGTTACATCAAGTTAGGATAGGGTTATGTTATAGGTTAGACTAGATTAGATTATAGGTTAGGTAGATATAGCTATCATCAAATAATAATTAATGGTATAAAAAACGCAATCGGACATCAAAAGTGTACATAGACTTCAAGCACTACAAGAGGTTGTGTGCTCTTGTGACGCTTATAGCGACGAAAATACACTTGGTTTTTTAAACCCCCGGCATCGCTAACAGCGTCGCTATTAGCGCCGATAAGAGAACGTCGCTATAGTAGTTGCTATTGCAGTCGCTATAAGCGTCGCTATATAGTGACGCATATAGTAGCGACGCATATAGCGACGCTTATAGCGATGCATATAGCGACACGTATAGCGACACATATAGCAACGCATATAGCGACGCTGCAAGGCCATAGGTAGCGACGCTACAGAGCTTAATATAGCGACCCCATAGCGATGCCCGAGATTAAAAAAATTTGGGGAATGCCCTGCCAGCCATCAACCATATTGAATGTTTCATTGGTCTATTTACCTTTGAAAAAAAGTTGAAAGGTAAATATAGACCCAAAATAGTCACCCACAAGACAATATAATCATTAACTCCAACATCCATAGTACGTATTGTTTGTAAAATAAAGATACAAAATGACAAGCGTGAATTGATGGAAGTAAATAAATGACAATTGTACACAGCAACAAAATCACTTGATTGTTAATCATTGCAAATGTAATAGTTACAAACCATTGTCATTATTTTAAAAATATACATGGTTTTCAAAAATACATAGTTACATGGTCTCATGATACAAAGCTAGGACAAAAAGAAACTAATGCTATCTAGCTATGGCTAAACTGACATTGTCTAGTCAGACGTCTCATCGCGTCCAAGCGGCGTATCTGTCGAATTCTGAAAAAAAAAAAACAATAAGATAGCCCATTGTAAGTATAAACATATAGCGAGCGACGTTTATAAAAAAATACAATAAATAGAAAAGAATAAACCCTAATACTAACCATGATGCCGCAAGAAGTCAGGATGTGTATAAGGGCGTTTAAGCCCTACCTGCCTGCTTACTCACGCTCATACGGAGTGGGATTACATCCTGTAAACGACCACTATCAAAACATACAAAGAATCCATTATGTTAGAATTTCAAATCCCATAAACCCTAAACTATCGAACATAGATGCGAAAACACTTACAAAATCGGCCTCAAATGATGCCCACCCGCCGCTCCCCAAGTGGTGCGAGCTCCCTGCCTCAACTCGTGCTCTGGCTGCCTCCTTTTGTTTCTTACACTTGTCGGGATTCTCGCGCACTTCTTTCTTCGCATGCTCCCAATCTTCTTTGGCCAGCCAATCTGGTCTGTTCCATCCATGCTTGATTGCTTTTTGCACTTCGGAACGCTTATGCTTGCAGTATTCGCGCATTCGAACCTTCATCACATCTTCATTGAAGCGGTCATCCCGTGTTGAAACAGGAAACTCGTCATGAAGCATGCTGATGACTCTGTCTTTGAATTTATTCGGTACTTCACTCCAGGTGTTTAGTATGTAGTGTCTACAGACCTGAGAGCAAAGATCACGCATGCGCGCAATCACCTTCTTGCCATCATCATCCAAGATGATGCCGCCGCTGAAGTCGACGGAGTAAGGCAAGCCCTCTCGCCGCTGACGCGTGAACCTCGGTGTCTTGAAAAGGGTCTCTATCGACGTGTCAACGGGGGTATGGACGCCAGGTGTCTCCACTGGAGTCTGAGCCCCGAAGCGAGGACTGTCCACTGGAGTGACTCCTGGAGGAGTAGCTAGTGGTGTGTAGCTGTGGGGAACGGCACTCAGCCGCACAAAACCTGGTGTCGGGATAGGCAAAGAAGGGGAGGGTAAAGAGCCTCGTCAAACACGAGGCGCTGTCGAAGCATCGGTGGCGCCACCCCCACAACAACTGCCACGACTAGAGTGTCGGTGCCTAGATGAGTGTGAAGATAGTCTCGTCGACACCAAAGCTTAGAGCGCGTTGAGGACTCCGAAACAGAGGGATATGCGGATGGAGTAGGAACGCGCGATGGTGCGCCAGAGCGATGACGCTCCACGTACCAGTGTCTCTGTTGGGGTGACAAAGAGGGAAGAAACTCGTCATCATCCATACCTGCATTAATTTAAACACACGAACATTTAAACTTAATATTGAATGAATGGAGTAGAAAACATGGACAAGTAGATAGATAGATAGAGAGAGAGAGAGAGAGAGAGAGAGAGAGAGAGAGAGAGAGAGAGAGAGAGAGAGAGAGAGGGGAGGTGCTTGTCGTCTCTGCTAATTTCGAGCGCAAATTTTGAGCTTCCCTGGTAGATCACCCACATTCTTGAATATGTGCATTGGATCAAGCAAGTGATTGATCATGAGTCGGGGCCAGTATGGTAACTCGTACCATAGAGATAGTCTCTGCATCCCTGGGGGCAATCTGTCATCACACATCTCCTTCTACTCTAACCATGCTTGTGCAGAAATCCTCGGTGGCTCTCTTCCCAAAAATCCATCGCGTAACACATGATTCTCTGGAAGATACGCTTGATGACCTTCGTAGATTTGCTTCTTCAGTGAGGGCGCCCTACGTGCATTCAGTCTAGGTCCACATGTGACACATGCTCTGTATCCGCTTGTTTGAAGCCCTGCATGTATATACATGATAATAGATCAACTTGAGAAAAAGCAAGATTTACAGTGTCTGAGTGAGGAGTGTAAATAGATCACCTGAGCATTCTATCAGTCCGAGATAGTCATGCATGATCCACATTAGATTGCCTCTAATCAAAGCATTCCGTCGACCTGTGTGTCAGCTCATATCCACCACCTCTATGCCAATCCACAATTGTTGTAGCTCTTCCAATAGTGGACAAAGATACACATCCATATTCTTCACTTTATATCGCCCCGGCACAATCAAGCTTAGCCATAGGTGCCCCTTCTTCGTAGTCAACCACGAGGGAATGTTGTAGTTGACAATGACAACAGGCCATACACTATAAGATGTTGATCTTTGACCAAATGGATTTACGCCATCCATAGCCAGGTCCAAGCGCAAATTTCGAGCTTCCCTGGAAAAATCCATCCATGTTCCATCTATATGTTTCCAAGCTGCACAATCTGCAGGAATCCATAGCACACCATCCGAAGATTTATTCTCCTCATGCCATGATGCTAGGGCGGCCATGGACTTACATTCGAATAAATGCTTGATTCGAGGAAGCAGAGGAAAATGTCGCAAAACCTTTTGTGGAATTTTTGTTCCGTGGAGATCTACTCGATATCTTTCGAAATCACATTTCGGACACTTCTCCATGTCTATGTATTCCCCTCTAAAAAGAATGCAGTCATTAGGACAAGCGTGGATTGAATTGTAATCCATCCCCAAGTTTCACAAAATCTTTCTTGATTCCTCTCGAGAATCTGGCATCACATTATCAACTAGTAGTATGTGCTCTTTGAGCAATCTACACAATATAAAAATACGGTACAATTGTGTAAAAATCTATCAAATCATTATACATTTAGAGTTTTATTAAAGTAAACTAATTGTAATAGATCACCAGAAAAGCGTTGTGACGCTAGTGTCGCTCCATCCAAACTTTGTCTACATGTTGAGAAGAACCAGGAGCGCTTTCAATCTAGACACACGTGCTCCATTATACAATGGCGTATCGGATTCACTTTTCATATCATCATAGACAAGCCTTTCTGAATCCATGATCGTCTCGATCATTTCATCAATTTCGGTCTCAAACATTGCCTTGTTGGGAATGTGGTCTACATGATCATCCCCCGAGCTGTCAGAGGCTACATCTTGTGGCCTCACATATGCTGCTTGACCAAAGCGCCTGCGAACACGTCTATTGGGTTGCAAGATTGCTGCCTGTTGGCCAGCGTCAGTCCGACGAGTTATAATTGGCAACAACTCGATCTATAATAGATGGATCGAACTCGCCAAATTCGCGAACGTGCTGCAAAGAAACGCGTCTTGTCCATCGCACAGCATGCTTGCAATGGTTACAAGGACATAAGATCCTCGTTGAGAGATAGGTGTTTCGGTTGGATGGCCCCACATCCTCGTCACTACTCATAATGAGGGCAAAAATCTTATAACCTAGACAAAAAATTTAATCTTCTATTGACATTTAGAATCTTTTATCTCTCTCTCTCTTTACTCTCTCTCTCCTCTCTCTCTCTCTCTCTCTCTCTCTCTCTCTCTCTCTCTCTCTCTCTCTCTCTCTCTCTCTCTTTGTTCACACTGTAAACTACCTCACATTCTCTAGTCATGTCCAATCCCCGCACACCTCAGTCTAGAGGTGCACGGAGATCAGAACCACGGGGTTATAATCTCGTCTTTATTGGTCAATGCCTATATTTGTGGATACAAGAAATCTACACACCCACGTCTACATGATACTGCATGTAGTGGACAAAACCCCTTTGCCTCTTCTCTAGCTTACAGCATTTCACAGCATTTAACATCTTTTCATAGTAGATCTTTGTTTGTAGTATGCAGGTACATCATTCTTGCAATGTAGCTGATGTCTGCTCAAGGCACTTAATTCTTATTCTAGATTTGACGGATGTGCGTGGTATGTGTGTGTGTGTGTGTGTGTGTGTGTGTGTGTGTGTGTGTGACCCTTGAAATCGTCATCTTGCATCACTAATTTCTGTGTATGCTCAATTTGCTCTTCCATTAGCTGAACATGATGGCTTATTGTATGGTAGTAGCAGTCGAACATGCAGGTGGAATTGCTGGTCCGCATGGACTGTCGAGGCTGTCAGCGCACGAAATTTTCTCGCCATTTCTTCTAATCTTATCTTAAACGATTTCCTCGCCATTTCTCCTAACATTAATTAAATAACCTAAATCTAATTTAATATAACAACCCTAAACCTAAATTAATAAACCTAAATCTAATCTAATATAACGTAAATAAACCTAAATCTAATCAAACATAAATCTAACTAAAAATAAACATAAATCTAATCTAATTTAACTTAAATAAACCTTAATCTAATTTAACTTAAATAAACCTAAATCTAATTTAACGAAAGTCTACATCTAACCTAATCTTTAACTTGTTTTGGGATAGTTTCCTACGACGTTTAAAACACTCTTTTTCGTGTGTGTGTGTGTGTGTGGGTGTGTGTGTGCCAATAAAAAGAGAAAAATGGTATAACCTTTCTATCACCCAAGTGTGGTAGATTGGTTATGCCATTTTCCTCTTGAATAACAAGTCTTGGTTTCAACTCCTCGTCGGCTAGATTTTTAGGTCTCTTTAATTAGTTTCCTACGACGTTAAATTAAACTCTCTTCTTCTCGGGTGTGTGTGCACGCCAATAAAAAAAGGAGAAAAATGGTATAACTTTTCTATCACCGAAGTGTGATAGATTGGTTATGCCATTTCTCTTATGAATAACATGTCTTGAGTTCAACTCGTGTCGACTAGATCTTTAAGGTCTCTTGGGATACTTTCCTACGATGTTAAGACTCTCTTCTTCTTCTTTTCTCTCTCTCTCTTTGTTTTATCTCTCTCTCTCTCTCTCTATCTCTCTCTCTCTCTTTTCCTCTCTCAATGTGTGTGCATTTTTTTATTATTCATGTATGTGTGCGTTTTTTTTGGTTTATACATGCTCTCTCTCTCTTTTCCTCTCTCAATGTGTGTGTGATTTCTTTGATTATACATGTGTGTGTGCGCATTTTTGGTTTATGCATGCTCTCTCTCTTTTCCTCTCTCAATGTGTGTGTGCTTTCTTTGTGTATGCATGTGTGTGAATTTTTTGTTTATGCTTGTGCTCTCTCTCTCTCTCTCTCGTGTTCTATCTCTCTCTCTCTCTCAAAAACACAATGTCTGTGTGTGAAAGAGAGGGAGAGAGAAACAGGGGAAGGGACCATGAGAGTGAGAGAGGGAAGGAGCATACCTGGATCTCCTTCCTCTCCTCGTGTGTGTGTGTGTGTGTGTGTGTGTGTGTGTGTGTGTGTGAGAGAGAGAGAGAGAGAGAAGAAGAGAGAGAAAGAGGGGAAGGGAACATGAGAGTGAGGAGAGGGAAGGAGCATACCTGGCTCTCCTTCCTCTCTCGTGTGTGTGTGTGTGTGGGTGGAGAAGAAAGAGAGAGAGAGAGAGGGAGAGCATTACCTTGGTTGCTTGAGCGCGCGTCGAAAACTCAGATCTGAGATCTGAGTTTTCGAACGCTCTTGGTTTTTTTTTTTAGCCCTGTCGGCGTCGCTATGAGCATCGCTATGTTATAACATAGCGACGCTCATAGCGACTCCTATAGCGATGCATATAGCGACGCCGTGCATTTTCATGTTTGAGCGTTGCAGTATGAGCGTCACTAATGTTAAGCATGGCTTGTAGTGAAGAACCTTAATATATCGTCATTGACCAATAAACACAAGATTATTACCCTGTGGTCCTAATCTCCGTGCACCTCTAGACGAGGTGTGCAGGGATCTGGTCTGGCTAGAGAATGTGAGGTTGTTAGAGCTAGCAAAAAATAGCTGAAAAAATACAATCGGACTTCAAAAGTGCACACAGACTTCAAGAACTTTACTATATAGTCATTGACCAATAAAGACGAGATTATTACCATGTGGTCGCAATCTCCATGCACCTCTAGACTGGGGTGTGCGGGGATCGGGCCTGGCTAGAGAATGTGAGGTTGTTAACTCTTGTCATGTACTTAGTAGTGTGTAGTTATAACAAGTAGAGTGTTTTAATTATTGGTTGCATCATTGGTAAATAAAGTATGGACGATAGGATGGCGTGTCCTTGTGCGCATTGCAAGCATCAGATCTTTCGAAAAAAAAAAATCTGCGACCAACACATACGCAACCACGGTCTCTTTCCGATAGAGCAAGTACACGACCTACGTTATCGATCTCATGGTTTAGAGATTGAAAGTCCAAGTCCGCAAGTAGATATTGCTCCAGCTTCATCCCAAATAAGACGATTTTCAAACGAGCAGCCATCGACTAAGTCCTCCCAACTAATACCTGAAGCGGCATTTCAAGAAGTAGAGATGGAGCAGACGTTGGACATGTTCTTTGACATGGATTCCAACATAGAAGTTGACAACATTGAACGTAGTACTGCTCGACCAACCTTAGCTATCCCGTTCATATTGATGGCATGATAGCAATGATGAGGAGGGCGAGATGATGCAAATCTTGCACGCACGGCGCTCTACACTGGTGCAAAAATCTCCTTTCTCCGTACCGCAGGCCATTGAAACAGAGTACAGGCCGGCAGAGGGGTACGATCAAGTCTCGAACAACTCAATTTTTGAGTGTGACGAGGTCCACAATGTCACACCGTCGGTCAGAGGCGAGAGAGAGGTACAATGACGGGAGTCCCAAGCCGGCATGGTTGGATGCATAGGAATGGAAGAGGAATGCACGAGAGACACAAGACATCCCGATAGATTTCAGCAGTAGAGAGATGCAGCCAGAGCACGTTTGGAGTCTGCTGCAGCGTCACATCTTGGGAGTGGAGGTTACGATACGCTTCGACATGAGTTTGTAAGTATTATATGTATGCTTTAAATTATTGATAATATATATGTTATTTGAAGATTTATCTAATGATTAAATCATAATTTTGTAGGAAGTTGCTGTTGTCAAGAAGTGCACTGTGCGACTAGGAAAGCGCCGGGCCTCTGATTGTGAGGATTCGTAGAAAAATCAAGAAAGGCTTAGACGATTTGAAGCCAAAAATACACTAAAAAAGAACAAAACTCTAGCCCTAAAAGCTCCACTTTGAAAAAGAACCAATACTAACTCAAAAATCTTGTGTGTGTGAAGATTAGGTGTAGCCTCGCTCCAAATTGCACAGATGCAGTGCTCATTCGACCTGTTAAAAACCCTAAATTTACACTTCGATTCTTCATCGTGACCATTTCATGGAAGTTTCAGTACTTTATTGGAGAAGCCCAAGTAGTTATTTGAGGAGGGGAAACCCTAATTGGAAGCCTCACAGCCTCAACCATGTAGTGGAAGCAGCACGGGATTGCACTAGCACCCCGTAGAGAAATGGCTGTATCTCCTTGATCATGTACCCAAATGAGCTCATTCTTGGCTCTAAAAATTCCCACAAAACTTGAGAAACAACTCCAGCTTCGTTGATGTGGCATTTTGAGCTATTTTGAGCATTGTTAAGGCTAGTTTTTACCATTTCTAGCCATTTTTAGCCCAAAAATGTCACTTTTTGTTCGTAAAAAGCCCAAACGAGCTGGGAAAAATCCCTAAAATTGTGGAAAAATCCCATTGGGCTCAAATTTCATGTTGAACCTCATTTTCCCACTTGGTAAGCAGTTTGGACACGTCTTTCACGCCAGCGCATGAAACCTGCTATTTTTGGCCGAGATTGCCTGCATTGAACTTTCTAGGCAAAACGAACGTGCCACTTCAAAACACTCGACATTTGTATATTCCTAAAGAAAATTAGGCATATAATTATGTGAAAAAGCATTCCATGGCTCCCACGTGTAGTGCCTCGCCCGCCCGGCAAGGTATGTACACGACTACAACCGTGACATTCATTTTCGCATATATCACACTATGTACATTGTAGCATTTGGTCCCACACATCATAAAAATTAAGAGTGAGGTAGATACTTTAATTTCACATTATGAAAGTGCCATGGCACGACATCCACCCCCTCTAAACCTGCATATCCTCCGGCATGTGCCACAGATATCTTTTGCAGGTTCAATCTTCATTTAAGTCAACATACATGTCGATTTCATCATCACTTGCAACAAAATCTAACGCATCATCCTCTTGTTATTCATCCACATCCATACCATTTTCATCAGAGCCTTCATTTTGACCTTCCTGTGAATCAATGGGATATGTATCACCTCTTCTTTTGAATAACTTGATTCTTTTCCCTGCAATGGGAATCTTCATTTTTGTCCCATCTAATCCATGCAAGGTATAAGTTGCATTCCCATGTACATACTGAACCACATAAGGACCAAACCATCTCTTTGAAAGCTTTCTTATTGTTGAATGTTGGTTTTCAAGACTATTGGCATACACCAACACCCAATCACCTTCCTCAATAGCTTTAGGTCTGAGCCTATGCCTCTTGTCGAATCTGCCCTTATTCTTTAACCTTGCATCTTTTAATCGTGCTACTGCAATCTCATTATCTTGGGTCCTTCTTTCAAACTATTGTGCGCAAAGCAAGAAGGTCCTCCCTACTCAGTCCATCTTCCCAAGGTTATTAATACATTCCATGTGGGAATTACATCCTCAATTGGCATTATAGGTTTCTGACCATACATCAACTCAAAAGGCATATAACTAGTAACCAAGCTATGAGTTGTATGATCAGCCCATAAAGCATAAGGCAATAACCTAGGCCACTCTCTCAGTTTACCTTTGCAAGCATTAGCTAAAGCTTTAATGATAGGAGGATGCCCACGCTCTGATTTTCCATTTCCCTCAGGATTATATGTAGTAGTGAGAGCAAGTTTAATGCCCAACCTAGAGAAAAACTCCCTTGCTTTGTCAGCATCCAACTCACCCCTGTCCGTTGTTATTTTCCCAACATAGCCATAATGGCTAATTACATCATCCAAGAGGAACTTACATATCCCTTCGGTGCTTTTTTTTCTTAGAGCACAACCTTCAACTTGGTTGGTTAAGTCCTCTCGTGCAAGCACTATGTATCTCATTTTCCATAAGCCCAATGGCATTGTAACCAGATCTACTACCCACTTGTAATGCATGGCCAATGGGTAAGTAGCGTGCAACCCATCACGATGACGTACATTTGAATACATACCTCAGGTTTCACATGATTCCACAAAGTGAGCTACATATTTATACATACCTTTCCACCAATACCTCTCTTTCATTTTAGTAAAGGTGGCCCATACATCTCTGTGTCCAGCATAAAGACTCTCATGAAACTTTTTCATAAGCTCATTTTGAGCATCCTTATCATTCACCACTCTCATGGGCAGTCCATTTCTTTGTTTTGGACGCTTCCACAAGTACCCATCTTTCAGAAAGTATCCATAAGCCTTTCTACGTATTCTTTTGAACTCTTGATCAGTCCACCCTTCTTGCGTTGTCAAAGTTCTCAGATAGCTTCCAATGAGCAACCAGTCACCTTGATACAACTCCTCTGTAAATGACTCAAGTGCATTTGACAGCAGGAAAACATGATCACCCTTGGCATGAGAGATACTATAGAACTGCGTGCTGCATCATCGCCCTGGACAACCATGTCTTCTTCTTTTTCATACCTTGCTCTTGAAAGCATAACTGCAAACTGGATTATCTTTCCTTGCAATATGCTTAAATTTTTGATTCAAGGACTTTATGTAGGCGATCCATCTCAACATAGCAATGTCGGGAGTTGAGAAACTTGCTATCATTCCAAGAAGGGGTAGACAATCAGTCTCCACTATTACATTTTCTCCTATCAAATACTCTTTGTCACATTTCAAAGCTATGACTACTCCCCATAACTCTCTTTTTACCTGTGGATAGTTGCGTTGATGAGCACTTAGGAGTTTTTCTCCAAACTTCACCACATATCGCTTGCCATCATTATCATCTTGCCGAATCGCCCATCCAATTCCTGTGGGGCTAGTATCGACTGTCACAATTACATATTTTGCACATTCATAGTTTGCTTTTCTCAAAGTTGGAGACATAAGCAGCAACTTCTTCAATTTTCTCATGGCATGGGTATGCATTTCTTCCCATTGAAACTTTTTGTTCTTTCTCAAAAGCTGATACAAAGGCTCTGCTACATGTGCATAATGCGGAATCCAGATAACATAAAACATGCATGCACCCAAGAACTTTCGAACCTCAGTGACATTTATACATTTCTCTTTCATTCTTTGGATTACATCAATCTTTGCAAGACAAGACCTTCTACCATATGTCCCGCACATATGTCCGACAATAAGAACTTCATTCACACTAAACACTGACTTTTGGCCAGACAAGGTAAGGTTCACCTCTTCTAATCGTGACAAGATCTCATCACAATCATGGATATGGTTTCCCACATACTTGCAGCACCACCTCGAATCCAGAGCCACATCTATATCGCTTACATCACATCCTTTGATTGGCACATCATCAAGGAAAGGCATTGTAGTTTGCGGTATGAAGTCACGTAGGACTTTGTTCATACCATTCATCATGTGCGCAACTGAATTTGTTGCCCCCTGAGGTAAGGTGCACATCCTTGCTAAACCCAAGGGTGTCCTCATGGTAGTCAGGTCCGTGCTTTCCATTTCTAGTTGGAACTGATCATACCCTGAGAACAAATCTCCCATAGAATATATTTCCCTTCCTGCAAATGCCTCTGCAAACTCATCGACAATTGGCCCTATACCCACATTTCTGATTGTCACCTTATGTAGAAGTTGCATATCCTGAATAAAGCATAAAGAACCATTTTTCTTCGGAACTGTGAACCACCTATTTGAATACGGAGCACAAGAAGGCTCCAAGATACCCATCTTGATCTTTTCATTAAGAAACTCAATGAGTTTTGCCAAATGAGCCTTTGGAACAGGAATAGGTCTCAAGCTCCAAGGTACATGAGGGATAGTGAAGATCACCATAGGATGGATCAACACACCCTATGTCGTAAGGCTCAAATGCAAAAGATTTTCCGTGTTTGGCAAGCATGTCTTCAAAGCATCTCTTTTCAGCTTTTGTCAAACTATCCTCGCAACCATCCTTTAACTCTTTCAAAGAATCCTTTGTGAACTTGTGTCCAATCTTGCTTGGGTTACGAAGGCTAGGCTACAAAGCATCTTGCTCCATCTTATTTGTGTAATCTTTTGGTAGAGGTAATGCCACTGGTTTCACTTTCTTTGCCACGGACTTATACTTAGTCTCCCCTCATACATCAACACCTTGAGCATTTTTGAAATCCTCAATGACCTTGTACATTTCTATTGAGCATACTTTGACAACCTCACTTCCCATATGCAAATTGCAATCCATTAAAGACTCCAAATCTTTCATAGTATCCACAAAAGAACACTCATCAAACACACCTGCAATGCATTCTTCATCTTTCGATTTTGTTGCATCCTTCTTCTTTTCTTTAAAGGCTTCTTGCATAGGCACTTCGGGGACAGACATCTATTTGTGGGAAGGTGATCTAGGAGGCACTCTATCATTTTTTCCTCCGCTCCTTGTGGCCCGCTTTGAAGGCCCTTCATCCCCATTCTTGCTCCTATGTTTCTCTTCAACAATGGCCTCATTTGCTTATCATTTGGCAATGTACGCATGCACTGAAAAAGAATCTACAGGGTCGTTCCAACCTGTTTCTAGCTGAGTGCAGTCTCTAGCTTCATGTAAAGCCTCTGTAGCCATCCTACCCTTCATAGAAGATTCTATAGCGCATGGCCATAGCTCTCCAATACCATTAGATTCCTCTTCTCCAACCTTGACTGATCCCTTTTTCTTAATAGGATCCACCTTCAACCCATAGGCGGCTGCCTCAACCATTGAGATGGCATGGCTAGTAGCCATGTCCTCAACTAGTTTCTTCATCCCGCCTTTTCCAAAGTTTGTTCCCAAGAGCTTACCTGTTTCACTTAAGTGAATTTTTCCATTTTTGAAGAAAACAAGCTCCTTTGTCAAAGCGTCTTTAAAACTTTCACAATCCCTCCTTCCATGGTCAGTACTATCACACCATATGCATCTATTGAAAACTCCTTCTTTGCTTTCGATTGTTGCCCTCTAGATTGACCTAATGGTTGCCCCTTTTCTTCTAGCCTTTAAGCTTTAACTTCAGCTCTTGCATTCCTATGACAATATCATCTAGGATGGATTTTTCACTCTTTGGAACCACAATCACAGGCTTTATAGAACTCTCGGAAACACTTGGGGATTGAGTAGGGTTGACTATCATCTTGTCTCTTCGTCTTTGTCGCTTAGCTAGCAGTGAAATGGTGTCTTCGACCTCATTCTAATCAGTCTTCAAACCCTGTTCCGCATCCTTATCCTCAAGTACTAGCTCTAACTTCTCTTGAGTCTCTTTACCTGTGGCTTGCAAAAAGAGCTATGTCTTCTCCGAGTTTAGGGTAGCCTTTTCAGTTCTTGAAAGCTGATCATAACGGCATTCGAATTCCCTTAGCAGTTCGGTAGGCGAGAGCCCCTCTTTTGGCCGAACTACCCACTCTAAGAAACTCCTCTTTGTTACCCTTTCAGAGTCCTCCATGAATTACTCTTCCTTCAAGGATAATTTGAATGCTTCCCAAGTTTCCCCATGGTCATTTCTAATTCCCCTTACATGCTCTCTAATCTCGGGAACCACAGCAAGCTCAAAACTTTGCACCATCTCTACTTCGGGCACTCGGGAACCACAGCAAGCTCAAAACTTTGCACCATCTTTACCTTTAAATTGGTCTAATTAATTATTCACCATAGATTGAATCGCTTTGGTTGAGGAGAGCTCCCTCCTTTCTACAGCTTGCTGCTGCTGCATAAACACTGCAAAAGCTTGAAACATTTGCATTCTGACTGGATCAAACCGAACCCCCTGTTGCTCTTGTTGCTCCATAGATTTAAACCTTTCTTATGAGAACTTCAATGAAGCTTTGAACCCTCATCCTAGCCAACTTCATGTCGGGTTCACAAAACATATGTCAAGAAGTGCGCAGCGCAACTAGGAAAGCATCGGGCCTTTGACTGTGAGGACTCATAGCAAAATCAAGCAAGGCGTAGAAGATTTGAATCCAAAAACGCACTAAAAAAGAACAAAACTTCAGCCATGAAAGCTACACTTTGAAAAATAACCAATACTAACTCAAACTCTTGTGTGTGTGAAGATTAGGTGTAACCTCGCTCCCAATTGCACAGATGCAGTGCTCATTCGACCTGTTAAAAACCCTAAATTTACACTTCGATTCTTCATCGTGACCATTTCATGGAAGCTTCAGTACTTTATTGGAGAAGCCCAAGAAGTTATTTGAGGAGGGGAAACCCTAATTGGAGGCCTCACAGCCTCAACCATGAAGTGGAAGCAGCATGGGACTACACTAGCACCCTGTAGAGGACTGGCTATATCTCCTTGCTCATGTACCCAAATGAGATCATTATTGGCTCTAAAATTTCCCACACAACTTGAGAAACAACTCCAGCGTCATTGGTGTGGCATTTTGAGCTATTTTGAGCATTTTTTAGGCTATTTTTGGCCATTTTTAGCCCAAAAATGTCACTTTTTGTTCGTAAAAAGCCCAAACGAGCTGGAAAAAATCCCTAAAATTGTGGAAAAATCTCATTGGGCTCAAATTTCAAGTTGAACATCATTTTCCCACTTGGTAAGCACTTTGGACACGTCTTTCACGCCAGCGCACGAAACCTGCTATGTTTGGTCGAGATTGCCCGCATTGAACTTTCTAGGCAAAACGAGCGTGCCACTTCGAAACACTTGACATTTGTACATTTCTAAAGAAAATTAGGCATATAATTATGTGAAAAAGCATTCCATGGCGCCACCTGTAGGGCCTCGCCCGCCCGGCAAGGTATGTACACGACTGCAACCGTGACATTCATTTTTGCATATATCACACTATGTACATTGTAGCATTTGGTCCCACACATCATAACCCATTAAGAGTGAGGTAGATAATTTAATTTCAAATTATGAACGTGCCATTATGGTTTTGCTATGATTGTATGAAAATACATCTAATGATTATGGATATGGTTATGGTTATGGTTATGGTTTATGGTTTTGCTATGATGGTATAGCAATCATGTGATGGTTATGGTTATGGTTGTGCAATGATGGTATGGCTGTTATGTTTATGGTATGACAAGCAAGTTAATGGTAATGGTTATGGTATGGCAAATAGGTTATGTTTATGGGTTTTACAGTTTTTGAATCATGTTTTAATTATGTTAACAAGTTATGTTATTCTTACAATTTTTTCTGATTTCCATACACCCGCTCTTTAGCGTCAGCTTATAGGTGGAGTGCGGTTGCTTGTGCACTCTTTTTTTGAGCAGACAAGGCTGTTTTCTGTTGTTGCAATATATGCAGCATTAGTTCCCAGACCCCTCTACCCAAAAAAAAAATTCAGGTTTTGATCGTCGGTACAGGTAACGGTATCACCATCGATAGGGGCAATGGTACGAGCGTCGGAATTTAGTATATAAATACCGTTGCATATTTTGACGCCTATTTAAAGATGTATTTCGATGCCCGCTATACCGATGGTTATACCAATGCTACAATACCAACGTCTCTTTCGAGGCTTATTTCAGCACTTTTTAGTTTAAAACTTAACGCTATTTTGTCAGTACCTACGTCAATTTCTGTGCGACGTCTTGTAGTGTCAGATTTATGATTTGGTGTTATATCTAGCTCACATGATGTTGAGGAACCTCAATCATTTTATGAAGCACGGAGTTTAGAGAATTGGATAGCTGCCATGCAATCAGAATATGATGCATTTGTAGAAAATGACATGTACATGGACTTTATGTAATTTGCCTCTTCGCAAAAATACCATTGGTACAAAGTAGGTCTACAAGTTGAAACGCAAGCTAGATGGTGAGATTAATCGTCACAAGGCTTGAATTGTAGTAAAAGGTAATGCACAGCAAAAAGTCATAGATTATGAAGAGACTTTTCCTCCCACTTGTCGTATGACCACTATGCATTTTCTATGTGCATCGACCGCTTATTTTGGTTGGGATGTACATCAATCCGAGATTGTTACTGCTTTCTTGAATGGTGACCTATTTGAGTAAGTTTGTGTAATGCAGCCTCGTGGTTTTGTCAAGAAAGGACAAGAGGATAAGGTGTGCAGATGTAACAAAGTGTTGTATCGGTTGAAGCAATCTCCTCGTTCTTGGTATGAGAAGGCTGACACCCATTTGATCAAACAAGGATTTTGTAACAGTCCAACTTAAAGCACATTGTATGTAGAGACATTGCCACTTCCATGGAAATAGGTTTGAAATTGGGTCTTTATGATGCTGATGATCCTACATATATCACTCTTTACCAAATTGTTGTTGGATGTATGCACCACGAGGTTGGATATTCAATTGTGAGTCTCACAGGTTATAAAATTTATGCATAGGCCATGGTCTAGGTATTGAGTGGCTGTCAAGAGGATTTTTTGCCACTAGAGTGGTACTTTACAGCCTGGCTTGTTTTATCCCAAGGGGGGATCAGTGCCGCCAGACTTACATGGATTTTTGGACTTAGATTGCGCTGGTTGTTTTAACACACATGTCCACAAGTGGTTTTTGTTTCATGCTTGGCAGCTCATGCATATCATGGTTGAGCAAGAAGCAACCTACTATGGCCACTTCCAGTTGTGAGACTGAGTACATACAAGTCTTCATAGATACAATTGAGTTTTGATCCTCAGACGCCTTATGGATGATTTGGGTATTGGATACAACACTGCCAACACTATCTACACTCACACTCTGAGCGCATTGGTAGTTGCGAGGACCCCATTCTTTCATGCTCGCACAAAGCACATTGAGGTGCATTACCACTATGTCAAGGAGAGGCTCTCAGCACAAGAGATCAGCTTGGATTATGTGCGAAGACAAGACAACCTTGCAGATATTTTCACAGACACTGTCTTGTGAGAAGTTCACAGCTTTCAGCAAAGCTTTGGGCTTACTCTCCTTTGTGGACTGATCATATCCTCAGGGCATGGTAGCACATCAGATCGAGCTCTCTGTAGATCCTAAGTAAATTGTTGTACATGACTAGTTAGCTCCTAACGAGTTAGCAGAAGCTTTTGAGCATCTACCTATGGTGGGCTATGGTGTTTGGACACGAACACAAACCAGAGATCTCTAATCTGTGAGAGTAGCATGATCACCGACTATATTGTATATTTTGGATGTTGTCATCACTTATCCACTGTTGATTTTCTTGAACTCAAAAGAATAATAGGTCCCCGCTAAGAGCCAGGTCACCCTGTGGTCTGTGAGAAAATCTCTCCAATAGAGTGCAGACCAACCTCATCTCATTAGCATCCCATGCATTAGGTAGAAAATGGGATCTAGGAGAGCCTCTTTATTTGGCAATTTAAGGAAGTCAAACCTTTAGTATTAAGATAGTAATCAAAGGACAAATTTTCAATTCAAACATGCAAAACGGTTAGTTTATATGAATTCAAAGTTTTTCTCCAAAATCAAATTTAAAATCTAGCAGGTAAAACCATATCATGTAGCATATATATGGAAAGAGGTCGACGCGTAGATTGCAGATCTATGATCTCCGCTCAAATTAGAGATCATATGTGGGAGTTATGGAAGTCCAAAAATCATAAAATTACTCACTTCTGTTTTTGGGGGAGAAGTGCATCCTTTGACAACTCTTACACATGTCTTACACACCCACCATTCTTGCACACATGGCGTACACCTATTTGTCAAAATGTTAATCACCTCCATAAGCTCATGGAAAATAAAGAGTCCCTCCTACACCCCATCCTCTTCCCAATGTCGAGCACTAGAGAGAGAATCATCTCAAAGTCTCTCCTCTCGTCTGTGAGCAAATTTATAAGGCTCGTCTCAATAGCTTGATGTGCACATTCTTAGGCTCTAATCTTCTAGTGTTTGGGAAAGAAGATTCGAAATGTCGATTTTTTAATGATTTGAATATTCTTGACCTTGAAACAATGATGTGGGATGATTTGAAGGAGTAGGACATTGCCTTCTCCTCGTTCTCATCATACAACTATAGTTCAAGCATGACATTATCTACTTGTAATTGGTGGTAGTTCTCATTCAACTTGTTTCAATGACCTTCATGTTCTTGACCTACAGAGTATGGAATGGTCTCAACCTTAGCGACAAGGAGTTACACCAACACCATTAGGAAAAATTTGGACTCACAAAGGGGCGTTATAAGGAGTTTGACTTCCTCTCTCATGTCCAAAACGGGTGTGCAGTAAAATTTTTACAAATCAACTCTAAACTTGGCGGTGATTTGACAGTTAGAATCTACTTTTCAATCTCTTTCTATTGATATATAGCACGCCATGAGATTCCTCATATTTTGAAAGCTTCTAGCCTAGTGTAAGCGGTACAAGTTGCAATAACATCCGTGGCACAAAACACCCTCATCTCTTCGCACCTTGCAAAAATAATTTCACGATGCATGGAAAATGAGATTATACAAGGAAAGTGATTTAGTAACAATTACGGTCATGAAATGGTGAAAGAAAATGGAGTCACAATAAGAAAAAGAAATGTGATATGTGTGGTACTTTAAACAAGGAGGTTATTGTGGATTGATTGACATTGAGGACAAGATATATATGTATAGGCGAAACCAAGAGGAGTAGAGTGCACCATATATAGCTCCAACAAGTTATGATGAGAGTCAGATGGCAATTGACATTGAGAATGAAATTAATGAGCTTATTGAGATCATGATTAAGAACAAGATTGACGCTCAGACCTATTGCATGCAAGATCATGCACCATGAAAGAACCAATCAACAACAACATGATATATATATAGGTATTGAATAATGGAGAATTTATGAAAGAGGAAACTTGTAGTAGTGGGTGTAAACAAATTAAGGTAGACAAAAGTACAATCTTGCAAGTATACTACAAACATAACATGAATATTTGATGTGATTATTCCCATGTTTATCGATCCCTTATTCTATCGACTTACAAGGATCGTGTTGAGCTATTCTTGTTTGGTCTCATGGAACTTCAAAAGAGCATAGCGACTATGTACAAAAGCAATGCATCACTTAAAGTGGATGCATGCTTTACTAATCACCAAAGATCAAAACATAGGTGACAAAAATATTTTTCATATGTAATTCTGCATTTGGCACAAGCGTATTGTTTTTACTTAAAATAGGATCATCAAACTAAGAACAGGATTCTGTTTCGAAGGCACTCGCTTAGGACCATACGACCTCTCACAAACATGGAGCCTTGTAGTCTCATACATGGTGGCTCCGCTTTTCCCAGGCAACTGCAAGCATCAAACTAAGAACAAAATTCTGTTCCAAACGTAGCCGCCCTTGTTTGAGGTATGACAGCCATGTTGTGTGCAGTTTCTTGTGGTGCAGCTCTAAAAATAGAATCAACTCAAACTTACATCCCATTTACTAAAGACTTAAGACAATCAACAACAAATGTTGTGTTAATTAAGACTAATAACTAGCTCTAAACCTCTAAACAATTTACGAGTATGACTTGAAAGTAATTGTGCGGCAATCAAGATCATCAAGCACAACTACACTTCCTTCAACATCATATGTATTAAATTATTGATCCACCCATCAACATTATTTCAAGTTGCTTTAATGGGAATAGACAACCTATAAAAAATTGACCTTTTAGATAGACTTAAAAATACATAACTATAGGACTAGGATCAAAAACTGAAATCATGTATGTAGAATAGTTTCTTATGATCAAGAGGGATTTCAGTTGCAAACATCTAGCACTGCTAATGTTGAATTTGCAAACCTTTTGTTCTGAGTCGATTTCAAAGATAACCACAATTGAGATTTTGGTGCATACACCGACCATGAAGAGGAGATGTTTTCTCAGAGAACCAAGAAAATACGTCTTTGCTTGTATTAATTGTTTTGAATATTTTGGTTAGACTTTGTCAGATTCAAGAAGCTTTGTATTAGCAATTTGATGATGTTGAAGGTTCCTTATTGAGCTTCTACTTGTGTATCTTCATTCAAAAGAATATTTTTGTAGACGCTTGCACATAATAATTTTGTAGCCACTTGCACAGAATAGTTTTGTAGACACTTGCAGAAGAGGTGAGTGAGAAGTAGATGACAATCACTACTATGAGTTGTCCAAGCGTGTTCCTGCAGTTTCCTCGTAAAAGCATACTTCTACATTCAAAACATTATTTTGTTCTTAGTTTGATGCTAGCAGTTTCCTCGGAAAATCTCAGCCACCACCATGTATGAGGCTGCAAGGCTCCATGTTTTTGAGAGGTCGCATGGTCCTAATCGGCTGCGTTCGAAATAGAATCTTATTCTTAGTTTGATGCTATTGTAAGTAAAAAATAATACGCATGACCAGCGTTTTATCAGCGGTTGTAGGAACAAATAATCTCGATAATCTAATTACAGAAAAGATTCCGCGACTGTCTCTAAACCATTGAGACAAAGCAAGAGAAAAAAGCGAAGGTGTAGGAGGTCACAGACACTGCTAGTATTTTCCTAGAGTTGTGGAAGCCTAGATGATAGAGGGCCTCGCAAATCGAAAGGCCTCGCAATCATGGATGCTCTCTACAAAATCAAGAGTTGTCAGTATACTGATCTTCTACGAGTTTGGCTTTAAATAGCGCATGCCATAGCAGTCCAACAATAGTCAACTTGTTGTGCATCAGTTTGAGCTCTTTGTAGATCCTAAGTAAATTGTTGTACCTGACTAGTGAGCTCCTAACGAGTTAGTAGAAGATTTTGAGCATCTGCCTATGGTGGGCTATAGTGTCCGTACACGAACACAAACCAGAGATTTCTAGTCTCTGAGACTAGCATGATCACTGACTACATTGTATATTTTGGATGGTGTCATCACTTATCCACTGTTTCAGACCATCAGGCACGGAGACTTTTCCCGAAGTGGGCCCATCTTCCCACGGTTGAAGGTTTTCTTCCTCCCCCCATCAGTCGGGTTTTGCCGTTGCTTTTCTTGAACTCAAAAGGATAATAGGTCCCCGCTAATATCCGGGACACCCTCTCGTCTGTGAGCAAATCTCTCCAATAGAGTGCAGGCCAATCTTGTCTCATTAGCATCGCATGCATTAGGTAGAGAATGGGGTCTAGGAGAGCCTCTTTATTTGGCAGCTACATGATAGTAATCTTTAAGGCCCCATACCTTTCTAGTTATATCTTGCCTCTCAGATGATGGCACTCGGACTGCTTTCGTAAAATGGTTTAGTCTCGACTCTGGATGCAAGTCCCCTCACGAGAGCTACGACCACCCCCAACAATCAGCCACACGTTCACAAATAAGATATATTTTTACTTTTGTCTTTTTTCCTTGAGAATGCTTGTTAAATTCTTGTAATGTTTGATGGCGGGCTATAAATAAAGTGTGTTTCTATGTTATAAGTAGCGTTCACTTATTAGTGGATAATGGTGCCAGATGATGATGCTTCCACATAGTGATCGTAAGGGTTATGACTCAAACTTGATTTTGGTGAAATTGATATTTAATGGCACTATGGTTGATATCATTCTATTGCACCCTTGTAATAGGTATTTCATGGTCTTGCTATCATTGTTCTCGTCTTATTGCACCCTCGTCGTCATTGGTGCTATGGGGGTTATTGTCTTATTGCACCCTCGTCATCATTCGTGTTATGGTTGTTACCATCTTACTGCATGCACCCTCGTCATCATTGGTGCCATGGGTGTTATCGTCTTATTACATGCACCCTTGTCGTCATTGGTGATATGGTTGTTATCATCTTGTTGCATGCACCCTGGTCATCATTTGTGCTTATTATCATTCTCGTCTCATCAAAGATTTGGCAGTTTGTGACTATGCACTATGGTTGGTATCATTCTATTGCACCCTTGTAATTGGTATTTCATGGTGCTATCATTATTCTTGTTTTACTGCATCCTCGTCGCCATTGGTGCTATGGGTGTTATTGTCTTATTGCACACTCTCTTCATTGGTGCTATGGTTGTTATCATCTTATTGCATGCACCCTACTCATCATTGGTGCTATGGGTGTTATCGTCTTATTCCACCCTTGTCGTCATTGGTGATATGGTTGTTATCATCTTATTCCATGCACCCTTAAGCTGCAACCTCATCATCATTGGTGCTATGGGTGTTATCATCTTATTGCACCCTCGTTGTCATTCGTGCTATGGTAGTTATCATCTCATTGCATGCACCCTTGTCGTTATTGGTGCTCTGGTTCTTATCATTCTTTTTAACATGGATTTGGTATTTGTGACTATGCACCACTAGTGTTCCATGAATTTATGTACCAACTTTGTGCACATGTGATTGCATCAATGTTACGTTTGTTTCTCTGTCGTCTCTAGAGCACCATAGTGAACTCTCTCTAAGCACAATGTGATGTGATCATTCTTTTAACCTTCACGTTTTGATATGTTTCTTGGGTTGATGTCATTTACAGGATAAAATTCACGTCAAGCAGCATGTACAAGGACTCAAAGATATTACAGCTCCTCAATGATATTGAAGCAACTACTCAAAAATAATGAGGAATTTACATGAGTTGAATTATAGGGTTAGTAAACTTTTAAAGACACTTTAAAGATAACATTGTATATTATGGAATGATGTAGCTCCTGGAAAATGAATTTTGTAAACTTTGAAAATTTCTAATATAATAGTGCATGTATATGGTGCTATGGATTTTTCCCTTGTACCCCAAGGGGTTTTTCATCCACAGTTAGGGACTCCTTTTTGAGTGGAGGTGTTGGAGCTATATATACCAACCCCTATGATTCATATATCAAGGAGTCCCCACTATATATGTGTACTCAGTGGGTGCTCTACACACACCTTTTCGGGTTAGCAAATCTGAGTTCTCTCACTCTCTCTTCCCCTGTGTCATCTCTAGTGTCCATCGTGTTGAGCTTATATGTGAAGCTACTCAATATATGGCTTCTCTATGTATGGCACCCAGGTCCGCTCTATATATACATCATCTCATGTGTGTATTCTACACACTTTCGGGTTCTATTTTTGTGCTCTCTCTTTCTCTCTCAACATGGTATCAGAGCAATACGTTTTTGTTTTCGATTGCTCTCCTAATTGAAAACGATTTTTCAAAAACTACCCGCATGGAGACTGGAATCGATGTGGTCTACAACTTTGCAGAAGGAAGTTTTTTCAAATTCTTCACCTACTTTGAGTTATCGATTCGCGGACTGCGCACATGCCTGAAAAGAAACTTCCACTTTTTGTTTTTGATTTCTTTGCTAATTGAAAACAATTTTGCAGAAACTACTTGCGAAAGAGACCGGATTCGATGTGGTCTACAACTTTGCAAAAGGAAGTTTTTTCAAATTCTGCACAGATTTTGAGTTATCGTTCGCGGACTGCGTACATACCTGAAAAGCAACTTTCGCTTTTTGTTTTTGATTTCTCTGCTAATTGAAAACGATTTTGCAGAAACTACCTGCCGAAACAGATCGAAATGGATGTGGTCTACAACTTTGCAAAAGGAAGTTTTTTCAAATTCTGCACCGATTTTGAGTTATCGTTCGTCGACTGCGTACATACTCGAAATCAACTTCTGCTTTTTGTCTTTGAGTTTTCTTCTGATTGAAAATGATTTTGCAAAAACTACCCACGTAGAGGACCGGAATCGATGTGGTCTACAACTTTGCAGCAGGAAGTTTTTTTTAAATTCTGCACCGATTTTGAGTTATCATTCGCGGACTGCGTACATGTCCGAAAAGCAAGTTTCGTTTTATGTTTTTGAGTTTTCTGCTATAATTGAAAACGATTTTGCAGAAACTACCCGTGCAAGGGACCGGAATCGATGTGGTCTACAACTTTGCAGAAGGAACTAGCCACTACAGGCATCGGAATTGATGAGAAACTATTTGCTTAAGCCATCGTAATCGATGTGGTCTATAACTTTGTAGAAGAAAGTTTCTCTAAATTCTGCACCGATTTTGGGTTATCGTCTTGGATTGCGAATATGTTTGAAAAGCAAAATTTTACTTTTTGCTTTTGATTTATTTTTTCATAATTGAAAACTTATCGATTATATTTTTTCTTCATCAATCATATATTAATTGTTACTGAGGTAACTTTGCTGCAGAAGCCAGTTACATATCGTTCCGATTCAGTCCTCGAGCAATTGATGATCGTCCAAATTCTATCGAGCTACTGTTGGTACATGATCTTTTGTTATATGATATACTCGTTCATTGATTCTCGTATAATTATTCTTTTAGAGATATAGTTTCGTCGTTTTATTGATAATTTCTCGTTGATACCATAGTGATTTTGATGGTACCATGATGATGTTTTGTCAGTACTTTGGCCATGGTGATTTTTGTTGATACCATGATGATATTTCATTGATACCATGGTTATTCTCGGTGATGCCATGATGATGTTTCGTTGATACCATGGTTATTCTCGATGATTCCATGATGATATTTCGTTAATTCCATGGTGATTTTTGTTGATACCATGATGCTGTTTCGTTGATACCATGGTTATTCTCGGTGATACCATGATGTTGTTTCGTTGATACCATGGTTATTCTTGGTGATACCATGATGTTGTTTCGTTGATATCATGGTTATTCTCGGTGATGCCATGATGTTGTTTCGTTGATACAATGATTATTTTCGATGATATCATGATGCTTTTCGTTGATACCATGATGATTTATTCATTTTTATTGATACAATGATGATGTTTTATTAATAATTTGATGATATTCATTGATTAATACATTGATAAATGTTGTTTTATGTAGTATATACACATATCATTTGCATAACGTAATCACGCATCTTGTACTTTTACGTTCATACTCTATGTACCATATGTTTTCGTGCATATATATGTTGTCAAAAGAGTGGCGTCGCGAACCATCTCTTATGGCATTGTGAACGTAAATTATTTCACTAACAATGCTAATAATTTTCATGACTATGTTTTTTTGAGTCTATGATCTATGTAGGATTCATCAAAGAATTGATTTTATGAAGACAAACTTGGTGATAATAAAAGATTTATGAAGATATGTTTGGTGATGTCATATTGATGACAACATGAAGATATGTTTGGTGATACGATAGTGATGACAACCTACATAGCAGATTCATGGAGACACTTCTGATTACGAGCTAATCGATAGCCTTTACACCTCTTTATCGAACCTTTGTATTCATTATTGTATTTGATAGGATAGGAGTAATGTAACTCCTCATAAAACATTCATTGTAAAAGGAGTGATGTAGCTCCTCATAAAATATTCATTGTAAAAGGAGTGATGTAGCTCCTCATAAACATTTGTATATTCAATGATTTTTATAATATAACGGTGGGTGTATATAGAGGTGTGGGTTTTTCCCTTGATCCCCCAAGGGTTTTTTCATCCACAGTTAGGGACCCTTATTTGAGCGGGGGTGTTGAACTTATATGTGAAGCTACTCAATATATGGCTTCTCTATATATAGCACCCAGGTCCCCTCTATATATACATCATCTCATGTGTGTATTCTACACACTTTGGGGTTCTATTTCTGTGCTCTCTCTTTCTCTCTCAACACATCTTCCTCCCTTGTCAACGATCTAATCAAGGGTTAGCTTTTCTATTTCAAGCAAATGGAAAATATCATTTACAAACTTCCACACACGAGCGCACATAATTCCAAGAGCTTGTTCGTTACCTCTGTAGGTGGTAATGTCACCCACCTTTTCCACAATTGAAAATCAATGGAACTTTGAAAGTCAGAATAGTATGAAACCACTCATACATATTTTTTTAGGGCAATCCTGTGTACTTTCAGATGCCTTCTTGTCCTTTGATAGCTCAATTGTGTCACCATGGAGACCAACACTCTACAGGATAATAGCTTCGAGTTCTCTTATGCACTAGCCTTCTAAGCATGGGCATTAAGCTCAAGGCTAGGCCATCCATAGAGTGAGCACACAAGAGTGAGCTCTCAACAATGAATCCTCTTTGCATAAAAAGGCTTCTTATAAATACATGGACTCCAAGTGTTTCTACTCTGGAATTAAATTGAGACCTCTACCTTATATAATTTGGGATACCTAAATGAGTCCAAGACCTTATACGATGTAAATAAAGAATATTTTGCACATCCATAGCTCATCCGTAGCTTGGTGCATAATTGATGTAGCATGTGTTTTCTCCACTCTGCTCGTACTGTGTCTTCTTTGGCATGGTCCTCTCTTGTTCCCTCTACCTTTTTTCCTCGTGACGAAATTGTTTTTTACTTCTTCAGTATTCCATGTGGAAAATCATGGACGTTCCATTTAGGCTAGAGGTTTGCCTAAATGGCTGGTGCATACTTTGCGTGACAGTAAATTGGATGCACCTTTGTCTAGTCGTACTTCTTAAGGTTCTTGCCATGCATCTTATGCATCATACTACAAGAGGTCACTTGAACTCCGATGCCACATTACCGGTGTCACTGGCGGGCTTCGGGATATGTGTGTCTATTTATGGAGGGAGGTAAGATTTGTTTTTTAAATTGATTTTCAAATTTCCGATGCCTCTTCCGGCATGTATTCCGAAGACAGTGCGAATGCGCATACCAACGCCTCTTCTGATTGCTGTACCGATAGCTGTACCGATAGTTGTACCGACGACACCTGCAAAAATCACAACCGCGGGCTTTCTCTACGCATTTCTCTTAGTTCTTGTACGTTTTCTCAAGCTCTCCTCTTCCCCATCTCTCACAGATCTGCTGCGATACATGCCGTCGGAGGTGCTAATCTTGCTTGTGGGTTAGCGCATAACACTAAGGTAAGATTGTTTTCATGTTTACTTGTAGATTTAGGGTTTAGGGTTTAACCTTGTGTTTTTGTATGCGTTTTTGCAAGTTCCAAGACTTTTACAACAACTTTCATTGCTCCAATAGGACGAAGGTGAGTGTTCAAACCTTTAAATGCATATTAAGTTTATTTAAATTACTTTGTATATTAAGAAAAGAAAATTTCATTTTTTAAACTTTGAATGCTTAAAAGAAATTAGGATTTGTTATGTGAAATTTCATTTTAAATTATGGAAAAAAAAAAATAAGTTTATGAAAAAATCTTGTTTTGAAGAAATTTTTTATTGAATTATGTCGTTTTTCAAATTATGTAGTTGATGAGGTTTATGTTTTAGGTTAATTTTAGGTTATAAGTTAAGTTATATTAGGTTAGGTTACGTTAAGTTAAGCTGCGTTGTTATGTTAGGTTATACGCTAGGTTATCTTATACGTTAAGTTAGATTAAGATAAGCTACGTTAGGTTAAGTTATATTAGGTTAGGTTAAGTTAAGCTAGTTAACTTAGGTTAAGTTAATCTACGTTAAGTTTAGTTACGTTAGGTTATGTTAGGTTAGGTTAGGTTAGGTAAAGCTACTTTAGTTAAGTTAGATTAAGCTATGTTCGACAATACGGTAAGCCATATATCTTACCCACAGCGCATATTAAAAACAACACAATGGCAATCCATTCGTCAATACGGAAAGCCATAAAGCTTACCCACAACACATATGCATTGTGCGAAAGCTTTATGGCTTTCTGTATTGCCAACGGCTCGCCATTGTGTTGTTTATATGTCTGCGAGCGGTTTTGATCAAGTCTTAAAATAGAACCGTGGCGAGTCGTTGGCAATATGGCAAGCCATAGATCTTGCTTACAATGCATATGCATTGTGGGCAAGCTTTATGGCTTGCCATATTTCCAAACAGCTCGCCATGGTGTTGTCTATGTGTTTGCGAGCGATTTTCAAGCGCTAAAATTACCTTGTGCCCCTAAAAAGAACACAATGGCGATCCATTTTTGCAATATGGCGAGCCATAAAGCTTGCCCACAAGCCACATGCATTGTGGGCAAGATCTTTGGCTTGCTATAGCCTATGGCTTGCCATTGTGTTGTCTATACGTCTGCGAACGGTTTTCAGGCCATAAAATCGCTTTGCAACTCTAAAAACAACACAATGGTGAGCCGTTTGCCAAATTGGCAAGCCATAGAGCTTTCCCTCATTGCATATGCATTGTGGGCAAGATATATGGATTGTCATTTTTCTAAATGCCTCACCATTTGTGTTGTTTTTATGTTAGTTTAGGTTAGGTTAGGTGAGATTATCGGTTAGGTTAGAGATATTGACGGCATAATAGTTGAAAAAATACACACGGACTTCGAATATGATTCGTGTACTTCTAAAAACGCAAACCGTACTTCGGTTAGGCTAGGTATAAGTTAGGTAGATGTTATAAGTTAGGTTACATTAAGTTCAGTTACGTATAGGTTTTACGTTAGGTTAGATTATAGGTTAGGCATAACGATTATAGGTTAGGTTAGAGCTAGCGTCAAATTAATAGTAGAAAACATGCAATCCGAATTCGAAGGTGACTTATGTACTTCTAAAAATGCAAACAAACTTCCGTTAGGTTAGGTTATAGTTTAGGTAGATGTTATAAGCTAGCACTACAAGAGGCTCTTCACATTAGCGACGCTCACACAGCGACGCTCAAAAAAAAAAATTCCCGGCGTCGCTATGAGCGTCGCTATAAGCGTCGCTATGAGCGTCGCAAATTTACAAAGAAATTTGCGACGCTCATAGCGACGCTTATAGCGACGCTCATAGCGACGCCAGCTGGGATAAAAAAAATAACCGAGCGCGCCCAAAAACTCAGATCTCAGATCTGAGTTTTTCGGCGCCCTCAAGCAAAGAGCAGGTAACGCTCTCCCTCACTCTCTCTCTCTCTCTCTCTCTCTCTCTTTTTCTTTTACACACACACACACACACACACACACGCACGAGGAGAGGAAGGAGAGCCAGGTATGCTCCTTCCCTCTCCTCATTCTCATGTTCCCTTCCCCTCTTTGTCTCTCCCTCGCTCTCTCTCTCACACACACACACATACACACACACATATAGTGTTTTTGAGAGAGAGAGAGAGAGAGAGAGAGAGAGAGAGCGAGAGAGAGTGCAAAAACGCACACACATACATAAACAAAGAATGCACACACACATTGAGAGAGAAAAAGAGAGAGAGAGCATGCATAAACAAAAAACGCACGCATTGAGAGAGGAAAAGAGAGAGAGAACATGCATAAACAAAAAACGCACACATTGAGAGAGGAAAAGAGAAAGAAAACATGCATACGATCCAAAAAAACGCACACACATTGAGAGAGAAAGAAAGAGAAACTAAGGGAGCGTCGTAGGAAACTAATTAAAATTAAAAGACCTAAAGATCTAGCCGACGAGGAGTTGAACTGAAGACCTATTATTCAAGAGAGAAATGGCATAATCAATCTATCATACTTGGCATGGGTGATAGAAAGGTTATACCATTTATCTCTTTTTATTGGCACACACATCCACACACGCGCACACACACAGGAAGAAGAGAGTTATAACGTCGTAGAAAACTATCTTAAAAGACGTTAAAGATTAGGTTATATGTAGACTTACATTAAATTAGATTTAGGTTTATTTTTAACTAGATTTACGTTTATTTAAGCTAGATTTAGATTTACGTTATATTAGATTAGATGCGGGTCTCCATAGACTGCGATGCCTGCATGAAGCGGGTGAAGAAAGCCCTCAATGGAATATAGGGTATTGCTGCCTTCACTCATAGTGGGCTCCGTCGATCCAAAAGTACTGGTGAAATGTCTTCAGAAGATAGGGAAGAAGGTGGATCTTCAGGGCGGCAAGAGTCACTACATCCCCGACACAATGACCATCTAGACAAACCTCTAGTCATTAGACTTACGTTAAATAGATTTAGCTTTATTTTTAGTTAGATTTACGTTTATTTAGATTTACGCTTATTTACGTTAGATCGAGTCCACGCAAGAATTACTTACGGTTTAGGGTTAGAGTTAGACGAACAGTGAAAGATCTACTGTGAAAAGATGCTAAGATGAAGTGAAGTGCTACAGCTAGAGAAGAGGCAAAGGGATTTGGTCCACTACATGCAGTATCATGTAGACGTGGGTGTCTAGATTTCTTGTACCCACAAATATAGGTATTGACCAATAAAGACGAGATTATAACCGGTGGTCTGATCTCCGTGCACCTCTAGACCGAGGTGTGCGGGGGATTGGACATGACTAGAGAATGTGAGGTAAAGAGAGAGAGAGAGAGAGAGAGAGAGAGAGAGAGAGAGAGAGAGAGAGAGAGAGAGAGAGATAAGACGAAAATGCCAATAGAATATTAAATTTGTTGTCTAGGTTATAAGTTTTTTATCCTCATTATGAGTAGCGACGAGGATGTGGGACCGTCCAAAACCGAAACACCTATCTCTCAATGAGGGTCTTATGTCCTTGTAATCAATGCAAGCATGCTGTGCGACGGACAAGACGTGTTTCTTTGCAGCACGTTCGTGAATTTGGCGAGTTCGATCCATCTATTATAGATCGAGTTGTTGCCAAATATAACTCGTCGGACTCTGACGCTGGCCAACAAGCAGCAATCTTGCAACCCAATAGACGTATTCGCAGGCGCTTTGGTCAAGCAGCATATGTGAGGCCACAAGATGTAGCCTCTGACAGCTCGGGGGATGATCATGCAGAGCACATTCCCAACGAGGCAATGTTTGAGCCCGAGATTGATAAAATGATCGACACGATCATGGATTCAGAAAGGCTTATCTATGATGATATGAAAAGTGAAGCCGATACATCATTGTATAATGGAGCACGTATGTCTAGATTGAAAGCACTCCTGGTTCTTCTCAACATGCAGGCAAAGTTTGGATGGAGTGACACTAGCGTCACAACGCTTTTCAGGTGATCTATTACAATTAGTTTACTTTAATAGAACTCATGGTGTATAATGATCTGATAGATTTTTACACGACTGTATCATATTTTTATGTTGTGTAGATTGCTGAAAGAGCACATTCTACCAGCTGACAATGTGATGCCAGATTCCCGAGATGAAGCAAGAAAGATTTTGCGAAACTTGGGATGGATTACAATTCTATCCACGCTTGTCCTAATGACTGCATTCTTTTCAGAGGGGAATACACAGACATGGAGAAGTGTCCGAAATGTGATTCCGAAAGATATCGAGTAGATCTCCCCGGGACAAAAATTCCACAAAAGGTTTTGCGACATTTTCCTTTGCTTCCTCGCATCAAGCATTTCTTCGAATGTAAGTCCATGGCCGCCCTAGCATCATGGCATGAGGAGAATAAATCTTCGGATGGTGTGCTACGAATTCCTGCAGATTGCGCAGCCTGGAAACATATAGATGGAACATGGTCGGATTTTGCCAGGGAAGCTCGAAATTTGCGCTTAGGCCTGGCTATGGATGGCGTAAATCCATTTGGTCAAAGATCAACATCTTACAGTGTATGGCCCGTTGTCATCGTCAACTACAACATTCCCCCGTGGTTGACTACGAAGAAGGGCACCTATGGCTAGGCTTGATTGTGCCAGGGCGATATAAAGTGGGGAATATGGATGTGTATCTTCGTCCACTATTGGAAGAGCTACAACAATTGTGGATTGGCATAGAGGTGGTGGATATGAGCCGACACACAGGACGACGGAATGCTTTGATCAGAGGTATTCTAATGTGGACCATGCATGACTATCCCGGGCTAACAGAATGCTCAGGTGATCTATTGACACTCCTCTCTCTCAGACACTGTAAATCTTGTTTTTCCCCATAGTTGATCTATTATCATGTGTATACATGCAGGGCTTCAAACAAGCGGATACAGAGCATGTGTCACATGTGGACCTAGACTGAATGCACGTAGGGCACCCTCACTGAAGAAGCAAATCTACGAAGGTCATCAAGCGTATCTTCCGGAGAATCATGTGTTACGCGACAAAAGGCACGTCCGAGAGTAGCATGGCAGAAGGTTGGTTGGTATCAGAGTCCCTAGTGTACATTGGAGAGTGGCTAGACGGATTTGATAAATCCCGGGACACGCTATGGCGAACCATAGATGATGAGCGCATATCTGGGATTGTCATGTGCAATCTCGGTGTTGAGAAGAAGATGACGGAAGATCTAGAGGCTAAAATCAACCGATTTTGCATGCTTCACAATCCAGTGATGCAAAAGTGGATTTCACAATATGAGGATGCAAAGCAAGAGCGACAAAGGGCACGAATCGAGTGGAGACGGGGAAGACGACCACCGATGCACTATCCAGCGGTTCTGGAGAGCCTACCAACCTTCATGAGCTTAAGATGGTTGCACAACCAATTGAAAAGCGCACAACAATGCGGTGACGAAGTGACTGAAGAAGAGTGGGAGTACTCTCGGGGTTGCGCGACCAAGGTAAGTTTGCAATGTACGACTAGCAAGTGACTTTATTTATAAACGTTTGAACGGCCACTCATAATCTTTGTTCGTTGTAGTATAAGTCATACACAGCAGCATGGTGGAAAGGTCGACATTTTAGGGTGGAACGAATCGACAAAAAGCGTTTTACTCAAGATTGTGGAATCATGGCAAAATTTGAACAGTCTAGTCGACGACGTTCCTCTGATGCAGATCCCGTGGTGGCGGAACTCACTTACTTCGGCACGCTGCAAGAGATTTTGAGGATCGATTACAGAGGATTTTTTGTCGACTTGTTCGACGTGCAATGGTTCAAGATAATCATGGAGGGTCGAAACGCTACTGTGCGTAGAGGAGAGTCTGGTTTTCTTGAGGTGGATTCTACTAAGAAATGGACTGACCTAAGAGACACTTTCGTACTACCCGAGCATTGTGAACAAGTAAGTATATAAATAGTTAACATCCCCCTTTTACAAGTTATGTGCTGGAAAGCTCTCATGTAAGTTATGTGGCTCTGGCAGGTAGTATTTTCATCCTACAAAGTCTACATCAAACTGGTGGTACGTCATAGAGGTAGCCCCTCGTAGTGTAAGGACGTATGAAGGCTACCATGTGCCAATCACAACGACATCAATGGAGGAGATCAGAGAAGATGCTCAATCAGAAGCCGCTGCGGTGGTGCCAGACGAGCATCAAGATGCTACTACTCTATATGGGGTGCATGCAGAGGAGCTACAAAATGAAACAGAGGATATGTGTTTAAACGGAGAGCTCTATATAGATATAGGAAGTTATGCTGAGTTATGCGAGGATGAGAGAGAGATCTCTTAAAGCCACAAATATTGTATTTGAACAATTTTGCTCCGTGCTGTAAAAGCTCTAGCTCTCTAAGTAGCTTCCATGGTGTGTAACGCTCTTTTCTACTCGCGCTCACATCTTTTGATTGAAAATTCTGAGTTTTCGACTTGCCTCTTCTACCACTCGATTCATTGCGTCATTGTATTTATATGCGTCATTACGTCATTGTATTTAATGGTCTTTTGCGTCATTGTCTACTCTATTCATTCAATATTAAGTTTAAATATTCGTGTGTTTAATGCAGGTATGGATGATGAGGAGTTTCTTTCTTCTTTGTCACCGCAGCAGAGACAGTGGTACGTGGAGTGTCATCGCTCTAGCGCATCATCGCGCGTTCCTACACCATCCGCATCTCCCTCTCTTTCGGAGCATTCGGCGCGCTCCGAAGCTTCGGCGTCGACAAGACGAGCGTCACACTCGTCTAGACACCGGCGCTCTAGTGGTGGCGATGGCGGTTGTTGTGGGGATTCCGCCACCGATGCCTCCACACCGCCTCGTGTTCGACGAGGCTCTTTACCCTCCCCTTCTTTGCCCGCCCCCACACCAGCCACAGCATCGCCGTCTACGCTAGGTTTTGCACGGCTGACTGTTCCTAGAAGCTACACACCTCTACCTACTCCGCCAGGAGCCACCCCACTCGACACTCCTCGCTTCGGCGCCCAGACGCCGATGGAGACACCTGACGTCCGTACCCCCATCGACACGCCGCTAGAGACCCCTGCCGGGACACCCAGGTTCACGCGTCACCGCCAGAGGGCTTGCCTTACTCCGTCGACATCAGCGGCGGCATCATCATGGATGATGACGGCAAGAAGGTGATCTCGCGCATGCGTGGTCTTTGCTCTCAGCTGTTTGGACACTATATACTAAACAAATGGAGTGAAGTACCAAGTGATTTAAAAAACAGAGTCATCAGCATACTTCATGATGAGTTTCTCGTTCCAACACGGGATCAGTGCTTCAATGAAGACCTGATGAAGATTCGAATGCGCGAATACTGCAAACACAAGCGTTCCGAAGTGCAAAAAGCAATCAAGAATGGGTGGAATAGGCCAGATTGGCTGGCCAAAGAAGATTGGAAGAATGCAAAGAAAGCAGCGCGCGAGAATCCCGACAAGTGGAAGCAACAAAAGGATGCAGCCAGAGCGCGAGTAGAGGCAGGGAGCTCGCACCACTTGGGGAGCGGTGGATGGGCATCATTTGAGGCCGATTTTGTAAGTCTTTTCACATTGCTCTTTATGCATGTTCGATAGTTTAGGGTTTATGAGTTTTTTAGTTCTAACATAATGAAATCTTTGTATGTTTTGACAGTGGTCGATGACAGGACGTGATCCCACACCGTACGAGCGCGAGTACGCAGGCAGGAAGGGCTTAAACGCCCTGATGGACATTCTCAGTTCTCGCGGCGGCATGGTTAGTATTAGGGTTTACTCTTTTTTATTTTTTGTATTGTTTTATAAATGTCGTTATATGTTTATATTTACTGAAAACTGTCTTATTGTCTTTTTTGCAGAATCCGACAGATACGCCGCTTGGACGCGATGAGACGTCTGATTAGACGACGTCAGTTTAGCCGTAGCTAGATAGCATTAGTTTAGGGTTTCTCATAGCTTATGTATCATGAGACGGATTTTATACGTCTTTTTGAACCATGTATATTATTACATTTGTCACCGCAATTCCTTTTTCCAATCAATTCTTTATGCCTATGATGTTGTACAATTGTCATTATTACATTTGCCAATCAATTCAGTTTGTCTATGATGTGTACAATTGTCAATTTTGCAAACAATGCGTCTTGTGGGTGACTATTTTGGGTCTATTATTTACCTTTGCACTTTTTTTAAAAGTGAATCAAGTACAATATGGTTGATGGGTGGCAGGGCATTCAATGCCCTGCCACCAAAAAAATATTCTCTCAGGCATCGCTATAAGCGTCGATATTTATGGCTCTGTAGCGTCGCTATATGCGTCGCTATACTCTTCTGTGAAAGCGTCGCTATAAGCGTCGCTATAGGCGTCGCTATGAGCGTCGCTATATAGCGACGCCTATAGCGACGCCTATAGCGACGCAGATAGCGACGCTCTCGTAGCGACGCTTTTAGCGACGGTTATAGCGACGCCGGGGGTTATAAAAACCCAGTGTATTTCCGTCGCTAAGAGCGTCACAAGAGCACATAACCTCTTGTAGTGTAGGTTACATTAAGTTAGGTTAGGTATAGGTTTTACTTTAGGTTAGATTATAGGTTAGACATAACGATTATAGGTTAGGTTAGAGCTAGTGTCAAATTAATAGTAGAAAAAATGCAATCGGACTTCGAAGATGACACGTGTACTTCTAAAACCACAAACGGACTTCGGGTAGGTTAGGTTTAGGTTATATAGGTTACATTAAGTTAGGTTAGGGTTAGATTATAGGTTAGGTTAGATTATGGGTTAGGTTAGAGCTAGCATCAAATTAATGGTAGAAAAAATGCAATCGAACTTCAAAAGTGCACATAGACTTCAAGAACCTTAATATATAGTCATTGACCAATAAAGACGAGATTATTACCCTGTGGTCCTAATCTCCATGCACCTCTAGACCGAGGTGTGCAGGGATTGGACCTGGCTAGAGAATGCGAGGTTATTAGCGCTAGCAAAAAATAGCTGAAAAAATGCAATCGGACTTCAAAAGTACACACAGCCTTCAAGAACTTTAATATATAGTCATTGACCAATAAAGATGATATTATTACCATGTGGTCATAATCTCCATGCATCTCTAGACTGGGGTGTGCGGGGATCGGGCCTGGCTAGAGAATGTGAGGTTGTTAAATCTTGTCATGTACTTAGTAGCGTGTAGTTTTAACAACTAGAGTGTTTTAATTATTTGTTGCATCATTGGTAGATAGAGTATGGACGATAGGATGGCGTTTCCTTGTGCGCATTGCAAGCATCAGATCTTTCAAAAACAAAAAATCTGCAACCAACACATACGCAATCACGGTCTCTTTCCGATAGAGCAAGTACAAGACCTACGTTATCAATCTCATGGTCTTGAGATTGAAAGTCAAAGTCTTCAACAAGTAGATATTGCTCCAGCTTCATCCCTCATAAGACGATTTTCAAACGAGCAGCCATCGAGACTGAGTCCTTCCAACTAATACCTGAAGCGGCATTTCAAGAAGTAGAGATGGAGCAGATGTTGGACGCGTTCTTTGACATGGATTCCAACATAGAAGGTGACAACATTGAACGCAGTATTGTTGGACCAACCTTAGCTATCCCGTTCATATTGACGGCATGATAGCAACGGTGAGGAGGGCGAGATGATACAAAGTCTTGCACGCACGGCGCTCTACACTGGTGCAGAAATTTCAGTTCTCTATACCGCAGGCCATTCAAAGAGAGTACAGGCCGTTAGAGGGGTACGATCAAGTCTCGAACAACTCAATTTTGAGTGTGGAGAGGTCCACAATGTCACACCAACGGTCAGAGGCAAGAGAGAGGTACAATGACGGGAGTCCGAAGCCAGCATGGTTGGATGCACAAGAGTGGACGGGGATTGCACGAGAGACACAAGACAATCCCGATAGATTTCAGTAGTAGAGAGATGCAACCAGAGCACATTTGGAGTCTGCTATAGCGTCACATCTTGGGAGTGGAGGCTACGATACGCTTCGACATGAGTTTGTAAGTACTATATGTATGGTTTAAATTATTGATAATATATATATGTTGTTTTGAAGATTTGTCTAATGATTAAACCATAATTTTGCAGGAAGTTTCGGTGAAGCGCCTTCCGACACGTCAAGAGGAGAGGTATAGGTACAAGCATGGACTTGTGGCCCTATCGACCCAGCTGCTGCAAGAGGAGGGAGAGGACGTCAATTGGGAGGCATTACCATGACGGTCTTTTCACTCAGTGATTGTTTGCGTATGTACAGTTTTGTAGTGGTTATGTTTATGGTTTATGGTTACGTTTATGGTATGCCACATATGCTATGGTTAAGGTTTGACAGTCAACTTAAGATTATGGTTTTGCTATGATGGTATGAAAATCATCTAATGGATATGGTTGTGCAATGATGGTATGGCTGTTATATTTATGGTATGACAAGCAAGTTACCATGGTATGGCAAATAGGTTATTTTTATGATTTTACAGTTTTTGACTCATGTTTTAATTATGTTAACAAGTTATGTTATTCTTACAATTTTGCTAATTGCCATACACTCGCTCTTTAGCGTCAGCATGTAGGTGGAGTGCAGTTGCTTGTGCACTATTTCTTTGAGCAGACAAGGCTATTTTCTTTTGCTGCAATATATGCAGCATTAGTTCCCAACCCCCTCTTCTCAAAAAAAAAAATGCAGGTTTTGGTCGTCGGTACAGGTAAAGGTATCACCATCGCTAGGGGCAATGGTATGAGCGTCGGAATTTATTATATAAATACCGTTGCTTATTACGTTTCATATTCTGACGCCTATTTAAAGATGTATTTTGATGCCCGCTATACCGATGGTTATACCAATGGTACGATACTAGCGTCTCTTTCGAGGCTTATTTCAACCCTTTTTAGTTTAAAAATTAACGCTATTTTGTCAGTATCTGCATCAATTTCTGTGCGACTTCTTGTAGTGTCAGATTGTTATGCTTTGGTTATATCTAGCTCACATGATGTTGAGGAAACTCAGTCATTTTATGAAGCACAATGTTTAGAAAATTGGATGGCTGCCATGCAATCAGAATAAGATGCATTTGTAGAAAATGACACATGGACTTTATGTAATTTGCCTCCTTGAAAAAATACCATTGGTACAAAGTGGGTCTACAAGTTGAAACGCGATCTAGATGGTGAGATTAATCATCATAAGGCTTGAATTGTAGTAAAAGGTTATGCACAACAAAAAGGCATGGATTATGAAGAGAATTTTCCTCCCACTTGTCGTATGACTACTGTGCATTTTCTATGTGCATCGATCGCTTACTTTGGTTGGGATGTACATCAATCCGACATTGTTACTGCTTCTTGAATGGTGACATATTTGAGGAAGTTTATGTAATGCAGCCTCGCGGTTTTGTCAAGAAAGGACAAGAGGATAAGGTGTGCAAATGTAACAGTGTTGTATGGGCTGAAGCAATCTCCTCGTTCTTGGTATGAGAAGGCTCACACTCATTTGATCAAACAAGGATTTTGTAACAGTCCAACTTAAAGAACATTGTATGTAGAGCGTGAGGGTAATGTCCTTCTCATTGTGGTTCTTTATGTGGATGTTTTCCTAATCACTTGACCAAATGAGAGACATATCGTTGAATTCAAGGCTAATTTGAATGCTACCTTTAAGATGAAATATTTGGGACTATTGCATCATTACTTGGATATAGGTTTAAACAGTGTGATGGTGGTATTGTGTTGTGCCAGAAAAGTTGCATAGAGACATTGCCACTTATATGGAAACAGGTTTGAAATTGAGTCTTTATGATGCTGATGATCCTGCAGATATCACTCTTTACGAAACTGTTGTTGGAAGGTTAGCAAATTTATGCATAGCCCAAGGTGTAAGCATAGACTGGCTGTCAAGAGGATTTTTTGCCACTAGAGTGGTACTTTACAGTCTGGATTGTTTTATCCCAAGGGGGGATCAGTGGCGCTAGACTTACATGCTTTTTTGGACTTAGATTGGGCTGGTTGTTTTGACACACAAGTGTCCACAAGTGGTTTTTGTTTCATGCTTGGCAGCTCATGTATATCATGGTTGAGCAAGAAGCAACCTACTATGGACACTTCCAGTTGTGAGACTGAGTACAGGCCAGTCTTCATAGCTACCATTGAGTTTTGATGCTCAGACGCCTTATGGATGATTTGGGTATTGGAGACAATACTACCAACACTATCTACACCGACACTGCCAACACTATCTACACTGACACTCTGAGCGCATTGGCAGTTTTGCGAGGAACCCATTTTTTCATGCTCGCAAAAAGAACATTGAGATGCATTACCACTATGTCAAGGAGAGTCTCTTAGCACGAGAGATCAGCTTGGCTTATGTGCCAACAAAGGAGAACCTTGCAGATATTTTCACAAACACACTGTATTTTGAGAAGTTCGAAGCTTTCAGCAAAGCTTTGGGCTTACTCTCCTTTGTGGACTGATCCTATCCTCACGGCATGTCACTTCCCTTTACTCTATGTGAAAGATCTCATTCACCGCATCACTCAAGGTGAGATTTGCTTCCATATACATGTGGTACTGATGTGTGAACACACTTAAGAGCATCGTGGCATTTTTTGTGGTTTTTCCCCCTTGCATTGTATATATGCCCACCACTCTAGGGCTATCTATCTTTCTATTGCACACTAAGTAATATACTCTTTGCTCTGTGCTTTGAGCTTCCTTCATCTTCTCCAAGCTATGTGTGTTTTCCTGCAACCCTAATTCCAACGTGTTTGTACTTTTTTCTAGTATAGTTTCCTGTTATAAAATTTTCCTAAATCTTCATTGATTTCTTCAGTTCCCATGACAATTTTCAACTTTTTTTCACCTCCCCACTGAGAGGTATTGTCTCTGTGAGATTCTTCATGTGAACCCATGTGTGCTATAGAAGGGATCGGATCCTTTGTAGAAGAAGAATATTTTTGACGTTTGATACCACTTTTATACGCTTGGAAACTCCAAGTAAGAGTCAACACGGCACGGCAGAGTTCCATGCCCAGATGCACTGATCTTGGTGCCCCTTTCAGTATTCCTTTATTATTATATCACAAGGGTCCTCTGCACTTGTGATATCATATAATGTGTCTTTATTTTCTCCATCCATGTCTTTGTTTCTTGATACATGCTATTGATCTTGTCATTATTTGTCATAACATACTTCACATAATTTTATGATCATTTTATGATGGTAGACTAACGTGTGGGATGGTCTTCATGTGAATTTAGCAAGACGTTATCTTTTACTAGTCATTGTCTTTGAGCTTTTGTAGATTTTGCATTTCCTCGCAAAAATAGTGTCTCTGATGCCATGGTATGTAAAGCCATGATGATGATTACTATTTTACAGTTTTTATTTGTTTTGAAGAAAGTATCTCTTATGCCATGGCATGTAGAGCCATGATGATTTCTATTTCAAAATTCTTCTAGGCATCTCCAATGCCATGGTGAATAGTGTGATACCATGGTACATAAAGCCACGATGATGATAAGCGACACCACGAAACCTTGTTTATCGGACTGACGTGATAATCAACTACAAGATATTAATCTTAAAGGCCACATGCCTTTCTAGTTATATCTTGCCTCTCAAATACTAGCACTTGGACTAATTTTGTAACATGGTTCAGTATCGACTCTCGATTCAAGTCCCCTCACGACGGCTATGACCGCCCCCAACAATCAGCCACACATTGACAAAGAAGAGCTATTTTTACTTTTGTCTTTTATCTTTTAGAATGCTAGTTAAAATCTTGTAATGTTTGATGGTGGGCTATAAATAAAGTGTGTTTCTTTGTTATAAGTAGCGTTCACTTATTAGTGGCTAATGGTGCGAGATGATGACGCTTCCACATAGTGATTTTAAGGGTTATGACTCAAACTGACTTCCTATGTGAATTTACGTAAGGGGAATGGTCATGCACGTCCACATGACTTGGGTTTAGGGCATGGTAATCATAGTGGATGGTTTAATGCATGGTAATCACCACACATGGTTCATTATCTTGTTATTTTTATTGCTTATTTTGGCTCTATTTTCTTCGATCAGGCTCAAGTTTTCATATCCCCTTGGGTATATAATAAAGTCTGAACAAGTTAGAGTATTTGGAAAATATTACTCATTGCTCTTGTCATAAAACGTCATTTGATATCCATCATTAATTACATGATTCATGCAGTTTAAAATTTATGTTTTGTACATAAGGAATTTACTAATTCTTTTCTTGGTGATGTGATAATTCACCGTTTATTAATCTATGAGTACTTGGAATCCTGGTTTCTTGTTTTATAGCAAAGACCTTGATTTTTGTGAAATCAAAAATTTAATGGCACTATGGTTGATATCATTCTATTGCACCCTTGTTATAGCTACTTCATGTTTCTATCATTGTTCTTGTCTTATTGCACCCTCATTGTCATTGGTGCTATGGGTTTTATCGTCTTATTCCACCCTTGTCATCATTGGTACTATGGTTGTTATCATCTTATTCCATGTAGCCTCAAGTTGCAACCTCATGATCATTGATGCTATGGGTGTTATTGTCTTATTGCACCCTCGTTGTCATTGGTGCTATGGTAGTTATCATCTTGTTGCATGCACCCAAGTCACCATTGGTGCTATGGTTATTATGATTCTTGTCATTAGGGATTTGGTAGTTGTGACTATGCACCACTACTGTTTTACATAATTTATGTACCGACTTTGTGCACATGTGATTGCAACAACTTTACGTTTGTTTCTGTGTCGTCTCTAGAGCACCATAGCGAACCGTCTCTAAGGAAAATGTGATGTGATCATTCTTTTAACCTTCACATTTTGATATGTTTCTTGGGCTGATGTCATTTACAAGATAAAAGTCATGTCAAGCATCATGTACAAGGTCTCAAAGATATTGCATCATGTACTTCCAAAGACATTTGAAAGAACACATTGTATATTATCGAATGATGTAGCTTCTAGAAAACTCATTTTGTAATATTTGATAATTGCTAATATAATAGTGTATGTACATGGTGCTGTTGATTTTTCCCTTCTACCCCCAAGGGTTTTCTCATCCACGGTTAGGGACTCCTATTTGAGTGGGGGTGTTGGAGCTATATATACCAGCCCCTGTGCTATATATTGTTGGAGTTATATATACCAGTACCTATGATATGTATAGCTAGGAGTCCCCACCATATATGTGTACTCAGTGTGTGCTTTCTATACACACTTTGGGGATTGCAAATCTGGAGTTGTCTTGCTTTCCCTCTCTCACACTCGTCTCGGTTGTCCTTGTCACATGGTATCAGAGCTCGATTGTGATAAGCCTCAACATGCAAGGCAACATATTGTGGTCACGGAAACAAATTCACAACATCGAGCTAAGTCGATATTCTTGCTTTCCATTATTTCTTTGCATGTATGACAATACATGCAGAAGAACGTAACTATAAGTGCTTTGTCTAATGTTCTTCATCAAAAGATTGCACTAGAGAGAGCCTTGCATCATGGAATTTTGCAGTAGAGAGAATCGCAGCATCATCTACAATAGCGCTTTTTATTAATTGTTATGTACAGAATAGAATTCTACTTTTAATTTGATGTTATTTTAAGTAAACATGAATGCGCATGAACAGCGCGTCGGATGTTTTAGTAGCCGCTATAGCAATGCTTTTATTTATTGCTCTCCACCTTTGCAAAATGCTTGAGGCCTGCAAGCTTTTCCATATTATTGATGGGTTGCTAGCGGCTAGAGAAGTTGGAAACGATGAGCCGGTTTAAGCCGCTGAGGGTTGCTATGACAGTAGGAGAAACACTCTGGAAGGCAGAGACAGTACGCAAAGAATGGCTTGCTATTAGAAGGAAAACTAAGTAGCGTGCAGAACCGAGAATTGTGAAAGTAGGAGCAACACTCTAGGAAGCGGAGAGAGAACGGGAAGATAGAGGCAGCAACCATCGGCCCCAATCGGTAGCATGTCTATTTTTACCTTGCAGTCTATTGACGACGTTATTTTTACCTTCTCTATTTAAACTCCCATGATATTTCAAGAATATATCACGTTATTTATCCTTTAACGAGCGACATGAATTCCAGAATAGTTTCTATTTAATGAATTCATTAATCTACTGTACTTAGACTGTGTTTTCCCTTCTACGTCTAAGGGTTTTCTCATCCACACTTAGGGACTCCTATTTGAGTGAGGGTGTTGGAGCTATATATACCAACCCCTCTGCTATATATAGCTAGGAGTCCCCACTATATATGTGTACTCAGTGGGTGCTCTACACAATTTGAGTTGTCTCTCTCTCTCTTCCCCTTTGTCATCTCTTGTGTCCATCTTCATCCCTTGTTAACAATCTCATCAAGGGTTAGCTTTTCCCTTTCAAGAAAATGAAAAATATCATCTACAAACTGCCACACATGAGTGCACTTAATTCCAAGAGCTAGTCCGTTACCTCTATAGGTGGTAATGTCACCCACCTTTATCCACAATTGAAAATCGATGGAACTTTGAAAGTCAGAATAGTATGAAAGCACCTGGCCATACATATTTTATTAGGGTGATCCTGTGTACTTTCAGATGCCTTCTTGTCCTTTGATACCTCAATTGTGTCACCATGGAGACCAACACTCTACAAGATAGATTCGAGTTCTCTTATGCACTAGCCTTCTAAGCATGGGCATTAAGCTCAAGGCTAGGCCATCCATAGAGTGAGCACACAAGAGTGAACTGTCAAGAATGAATCCTCTTTGCATAAAAGGGCTTCTTATAAAGACATGGACTCCAAGTGTGTCTACTATGGGATTAAATTGAGCACATTGAGGTGCATTAGCACTATGTCAAGGAGAGGCTCTCAGTAGGAGAGATCAGATTGGCTTATGTGCCAACATGGGATAACCTTGTAGATATTTTCACAAAGGCATTGTCTCATGAGAAGTTCGAAGCTTTTTGCAAAGCTTCGGGCTTACTTCCCTTTGTGGATTGATCATGTCCTCAGGGCATAGAACTTCCCTTTACTCTATGTGCCAGCTCTCGTTCATCACATCACTCCAAGGGAGATTTGCTACCATATACATGTGGTAGTGATGTGTGTGAACACACTTAGGACCGCCGGGGTATTTTTTCCCTCACTATGAGGTTTTTTTTCCCGTGCATTGTATATATGTCCATCACTCTAGGGCTATCTATCTTTCCATTACACACTAACTAATATACTCTCTGTTGTGTGCCTTGAGCTTCCTTCGTCTTCTCCAAGCTATATGTGTTTTTCTGCAACCCTAATTCCAACATGTACTTTGCTCTAGAATAGTTCCCTACCAAAAAATTTCCTAAATCTTCATTGATTTCTTCAGTTTCCATGACAATTTTCAACTTTTTTCACCTCCCCACTGAGAGGTATTGTCTTTGTGAGATTCTTCACGTGAACCCATGTGTGCTATAGAAGGGATCAGGCCCTTTGTAGAAGAATAATATTTTTTAGCTTTGATACCACTTTTATAGGCTTGGAAACTCCAAGCAAGAAATCAATAACACATGAACAACAACTACAAAATCGTTTAAATTTATGAGAGAGAAAGAGAGAGTCAAGAGTTCCATGCCCAGATGCACTGGCCTTGGTGCCCCTTTTGGTATTTCTTTATTATTATGCCAGAACGGTCCTTTTCTCTTAGACTTTGTGTCTAGATCATTTGAAAAGTGAGGTCCCAGGGGCTCTTATAAATAGTACAAGTGTTTCCCAAAGGCAGATCCCCAAAAGCACTTCTCTCAAAAGCGCTCCAAAAGCTAGCACCAAACACTCCAAAATCTACTAGTGCAATGCTTGGTGTCTCAAAGCTCATTATTCGGTTATCAATTTATTGGTGCTTTTGTAATGAATTTTTGATAGTTTGAAAAGACTACTAAGAAATGCATATTTGCTTCACTTAGCAAATCATATCTGCTGCACTTATTCTAAGCTATGTGTTGGAAATTGGCAAAGGAAAATGGGCTAAGATAACTATAAAAGATTGCTGAAGACTATTGTAGTGCAGACTTTTGGATATGGGAGAAATTAATTTGAAGTGTCTATGTTGATGTGGATAAAGTATGGATTTGGGTCAGCTTGTCTTCTTCATGCATACTCACATACATTGCTAGGGATACCCATTTTGTAGGAATACATGCTAATATATAGATGGTCTGTGTGTGGGTATGTGTGTGTTTGAATTTAAAACTCCATCTTTAAGAACCATATACTGATAAACTTAAATATTGCTTGCAAAGGCACATTGTGTATAGAAAAAAAAACCGTTTCTTGATAAAAATTACATTACAAGATACTTTGATATATGACAAAGTACGAGTTAAAGCCGGAACTCCTACCAGATGAGAGCAGAGATCTTTACCTGAACTGAATTAGCCTATTAGTAATACTTGTTTAGTATTACTTATGCATATATGCGTGTATTTATTTGGAGATATGATACTGTGGTGTTTCCCATTTATTTTTTCTTTTTTCGTGTAGTGATGCCCATGTGTGTATGCATGTGTGTTGTATCAAAACATGGTTATGTTTTAGTCTAATAAAACGCATTTTGTGTGCTTTCCTATGCTCGTGTATGAAAAAAACTACGATTTTATAGAAGGAAGACAGAACATAGAAATTCTTTGTTAGAGCCAGTCATCTTGGCTACTCTTGGTGTACTTTTTTTTGAAAGCCTTAAGGTATGCAATACCTCATGCAATATGTAAAGTGAAGCATTGTTTTTACCTTGAGTAGTTGATTAGATGTTTTGGAATTGTGTTGCCTTGGTTAGCCTTGGGTTCATGAGTGGATGCTATCCGGCACTCGAGGTTTTGTTGCTTGCATTGAGAATTATTCCGAGATGGAGAGCTACTACTGCCTACGAGCAGGAGTTGCCCTGGCAACCATGACCTGTGTGTGTGTGTGTGTGTTATGCGTTGCTTTTCAGCTTATGCATAAGTGCTTATGAGCATGAATTGCACTGGCAACAGCTTACTGTGTGTGTGTGTGTTATGAAATGCCATGTAGCGTGCATGCAACCTTCAGAGAGCTTCTTGCACTTCCTGCTTATTGTGCAGGTTGCTTTAAATAAGCCAAGGCCTATTCGGTAGTAATGTCACCCACCTTTTTGCACAACTGAAAATCAATGGAGCTTTGAAAGTCTAAATAGTATGAAAGCACCTGGCCATACATATTGTATTAGGGCAATCCTGTGTAATTTTAGATGCCTTCTTGTCCTTTGATAGCTCAATTGTGTCACCATGGAGACCAACACTCTCTTGGGTAGCTTCGAGTTCTCTTATGCACTAGCCTTCTAAGCATAAGCATTAAGCTCAATGCTAGGCCATCCATAGAGTGACCACACCAGAGTGAGCTCTGAAGAATGATTAATCCTCTTTGCATAAAAGGGCTTCTTATAAAGACATGGAATCCAAGTGTTTTTACTATCGCATTACATTGAGCCCTCTACATTATATAATTTGGAATACCTAAATGAATCCAAGACCTTATTCAATGTGTTGTAGCTATATGTGGATCACTCTACTCAACTTGGTCTCACCTATATATTTGTATCTTGTCCTCAATATGAATCAGTCTTTGGGAGCGTATATGGTGTGTCTCTTGTCTCGTCTCTCTCTTTCTCACTACATCTCAACAGTTTTATCTTGTCCTCAATGAATCAGTCTTTGGGAGCGTATATGGTGTGTCTCTTGTCTCGTCTCTCTCTTTCTCTCTACATCTCAACATGGTATTAGAGCGGTAACGGTCACGCGCCAATTGAATTCATGGTGACATACCAATATGTGTATGCGATTCGCATGTAAGATTCAAAAAATGCTACAAATTTTATTGTTGAGCATTGATTCTTTTAACTGTGGTTATTTTGTGTACGAAGAATATGATTAGTATTTTGTGTGGTGTTTATTGCTAATCAATCTAATCGTTGAATACGTTTTCTTGTTGATGACACCCTGAACTTCATCTCAATTTTCGGGGGTCTTCTGCTCAAAATTTGGAGAAACGGGAAAAGTGCAACGGAGCATAGCACAGTGGATCTTTTCATCCAAAATTTGTTCGTCTCCTCGAGCTCTTCGATTTGAGTTCTAAGTTTGCATCAATCGGAGTTCACAACAGAAAGTTATGTTGTTTTTACTGCAGTTGAGCTTGAAGCAGCTTTCTTCGTCCTACTTCTTTTGAAGCGTCCGCGATCGTTTTTCTAATTTTGGCGTTAAATTTTTTGAGAAAATTTAGCTTTTTGCTATTGGTATTGCCACTCTATTTTGAGGACTCTTATATTATTGACGTCTCCTTTACCTTGCCTTTTTTGGTGTGTCGTCTCTCACATCTTTGGACGTTCCTTGAGCATTCTTCTTGTGTTTATCGTTGACAGAACACACTCCTCGTATTTCTCTCATTCTCAATTGCGGCCTTTACCATATACGGTGTGCAGATTCTGCGATCTTATCTTATACGTGAAGCGGTCCGGGGCGGGCAACAGGAAGAGCAACCTCTAGACACCCTTTAAGGCTCCCGTGCTGCTCAATGGGGCTGGGGCACAACACAACACAAACAAAAACAACAAACCCACATCCAAATCCCAACTACACAAGGGACACCACCTAGTTTAAGAGCGAACTAGGACGCAAAAGAGGAGAATCGTTAGAGCAACCCACACAACAAGCAAGGAATTTACACTAACCCTAACACCAATGGAACACTCTCACACACTAAAACACGAGAGAGAGAGAGAGAGAGAGAGAGAGAGAGAGGGAGAGAGAGGGAGAGAGAGAGAGAGAGATGGTGCTCGGGCTGCTTTGAAGTGTATCGTTAATGATCAAGCAAACATAAATATATATATGTAAGAAAGAGAGAGAAGGGGGAAGGGGGCTTGTTGCACTAATGCCTTCTTACAAATCTGTCATGACCAATCAAAGTGAGATTAGTATTTGTTCAACATAGCCTGAGTAAATTACACCACAACACATCACAAGAAAAAATCCACCCCAATCACTGTTTTAAGGCCAGGGGAGTCCTCTCCACCCTGTCGCCCTCTTACAGCATGTGGGATTTATGGCTAAATTGATAAAAATACCCGGAGACAAGCTATCAAGAACTTAAATAAAACACCAAGACACTTACACATCATTATTGTCCATGACGTCACGTTGGAAGGGAGACAAGGTATCCATGCTTAGTTCAAATTTACCCTCCTTGATTCAGCAAATGTTGGGCTTACACTAGTAGGAGAAATGATAGATTTCCTACTCTCAATTGAATGATCACTCTCTCTTACAATGGCATAGATTTCCCTTGCTAATCACCCCTAATACAACACATACATATGCCTAATGCCAATGAGATTCCACTCAAGAGCTCCTTCTCAAGAGGTTGAGCTTGGCTTCTCAAGCTATAGCATAGTGCTCTTTCTTCTCCCCCCTTTTTGTGCTAGCTACACCCTCCTTTTATAGCAATTTTGAAGGCTAGGGTTACTCCTCTAACCATGGTTGGGTTAGATTTTCAGCAATTTATCTAATTTCTTTTGCTTGGAATTATCAAGAAGTTGGTGGGGAAAGAGAGAGGAGAGAAATGGAGGTGATAGGACTTTTCACAGTGGGTTAGTGTTAGTAGAGTTAGTATTAATTTACAAATGGAATTGGATATTTACAATGGGAGTATCCATGTAGGATACAAATAAGGAAAAAAACTCTTAAGAGGTAAGAAAAGGTGGATTTCTTACAAGGTTGATGCTCCAAGTGCCTTGAGTAGGGCCAATTTTGACGCTTGTTGACGGTCCACTAGCTTTGGCGGTACATTTTTTCTCCACTCTTGAACTTCCTTGAGAGACAAGGTAATTGAAGCTGAGTAATCAACCACCATGATGCTGTCTTTTAAGAGAAGAGGCTGAATTTTGTGGTTTTTTTGATAGATATGGGTAATTTGGAGTAGGAAAAATGAGACTAGGTGGTCAATTTTGGAATGGAATTGTGTGTGGGAGGTATGAGTTCACCATGGTTTCTCTTATTCTTCAAGGTTGAGGAGAAGGTGAGTAGGGTGCAGAGAGGAGTGGTGAGAGAGGTGGGGATGATGAGTGGAGAGGTGTGTGTGAAAGAGGAAAATGATAAAGTGGAAGAGAGAGTGTGCCTGCATAGCATGGGAAAACTGGGATCCACTAATAAAATCATAGCTCACAGGTCGTAGCTCAAAAAAATATGAAAATTTGAGGCAAAATTTCAGCCCACGAGCTACAACTTTTGTTTGTATCACCTTTTCAAATTCGGAGAGCAAGTGAACTTTAAAAATTCAGCAAAACCGACTGTTTTTTTCCACTGCACAAGGTCCTTGTGGGGTCCTTCTTTGGATGATTCTTTTGAATACCTCCAAGAGTGAGCCCTCCATAGTGCATGTATGCATGCCACCTACCCTTGATCTTATTTGGTAGGTCTATAATTGAAGATATTGTTTGATCATGATATAAGTGAATAGTACAACTAAGAAAATCAAATATTGAGGGGTCTAAAATATGTACATGTCAAATATAAATAATATAAGTGGAAAAAATATAAAGGGGTCAAAAGAAATCTCTCTCATTATGAGGCTATCATAAAAAGATAAATATTTTTGGTGTTCTATTTTTTTAAAAAAAAAAAAATAGATGTAGGAAGGGAAAAATCACAATAGTGAAAAAATACACACATAAATAAAACTAGTTTTTTTGGATTTTTGTTGGGGTGGAGTTACACCAAATATAAGAGAAGCTTACATGAAAATATTTCTATATGGAATAAAGAGTATGAAAAATGGTAAGAAAAATTGTGGTAATGATGAGGCAATGTACAAAGCATAAATAACACACACCTAGGTAGAAATATTTAAATAAATACCAAAATAATTATGAAAAAATCTTTTATTTAGGCCCTATATACAAAGAAATATTTACATACGCATGGGCCATAATATACTTATTTTTTTTATTTTTTTTATTTTTTTGGCTCAACTAGCCCAATGACTAGCTAATTGAGGGTTTTTTATTTCAGTAAGGAGATATGGGAAAAGTCCCCTAACTCACACGCACCTATATACAGTGAAAGGATGAGGGTAACCACAGTGTTTGAGTGATTTGATAGGGTGAGATAACTCACTATGGAAATTACAGAGAGCCGAAAAACGGCTATCATTAGCCCTCCCCCAGGATGATGGTATATTCATGTACCATCATAAAGAATCTTTTCCAAAGAGAGTGCTTCAGAGTCCTTGACAAGATCTTCATTTTTGGCCCCTTGGAATTTTGGTTTGTGTTACACTCATGCTTCATGGAACAATACTTACATGGGATAGTTTCCTTTTGCTCTGGTAGATCCTTTGGTAGAAGGCGACTCAAGTAAGGCTTCAAGCGATAGCCGTTTACCTTCCTGGAGTGCTCTTTACCATTCAAGTTCATAAGCTGATAGTAACTAGAATTGAAAACCTTCTTGACTATGTATGGCCCTTGCCATCTAGTTTCAAACTTGGCATCAAAACGATTGTCAAGTCGATTGTCATACCTTAGCACAAGCTCTCCTTCCTTGATGCCTTTGTCCTTCAGTTTCTTGTCGTGCGTTTCTTTCGCTTGTGTGTCTTTCCTCTTGTAGCACTCATATGATGCTTCTCTTTTCCACTCAAGCTCCACTAACGTAAGAAGTCGATCCATCCATACTTCTTGATCATCTTGTGCTACTTTGACATGAAGTCGCATTGTTGGAATGTTGAGCTCGATAGGCTGCAAAGCCTCTTGACCATAGACCAAGTGAAATGGTGTGAACTCCGTGGCTTCCCTATATGTGGTTCGATATGCCCACAAGGCACCATCCAAGAAGTCATCCCATAATTTTGTCTTGTTTTGCACCATCTTTCTAATGATTCTTGCAATGACACCATTAGCTTTTTCTACCAAACCATTTGATTGGGGATAGTAGGGTGTACTGTGACGATGTAGAATGTGAAGTTCTTCACAGACTTCTGTGAGCAATCCCTTTCTAAACCCTGGACCATTATCAGAAACAATCTCCAAAGGTGTGCCAAATCTACAACAAATGTGAGTGTAGACGAATTTTCTCACTGTCCTCTCATTTACCTTTGCCACACTTTGTGCTTCCACCCACCTAGTCATATAGTCTACAGCCACTAGAATGTAGAGTTTACCATTTGTTGTCCTAGGCAGAGGACCCATAGCATCAATGCCCCACTTTTCAAAGGGTCCATTTGCAAGCACGATTTGCCTTGGACCATAAATCAATCTTCTATTTCCATTTATCTGACAATTGTGACAATTTTTACACCAATGTTGAACGTCCACATACAAGCTTGGCCAAACATACCCGCAAGCAAAATCTTCTTCACAGTTGATTCTTGGGCAAAATGACCACCACATGCCTCTTCATGCAAACCTTTTGGAATGGCTGGAATTTCCTCGATAGTTGGTACTCTTCAACACACTTTATCCTTCCCTCTTTGATAGAGGGAGCCTTCTAGCAAGAGATACATGCTTGCCTTCTTCATGAGTCTCCTCTTCTGAGCTTTTGTGAAGTCTGGTGGAAACTCACCCTCCAAAATGTAGCCAATGATGGGAGCCAATGACTCCAATCCTTGGTACCTCGGTTGCTTCACAACAGCCGCCACCATGATGACCTGCACTTCTTTCTTTACACATGCAACGGCTTGTTGTGCAAGTAAATCAGCATCTTCATTTTGTTTCCTAGGAATATGATATAATTGCACCTCCTCAAATTGATTAAATAGCCTACGGATGGTATGAACTTTGGCCCTTAGTCTTTCATTTTTGCATGCCCAAATGCCTAAAATCTGCTTCACAATGAGAAGTGCATCCCCTTTTACCATGAGACGTTGTATACCATGGCCAATGCATATTTTTAAACCATGAAGTAGTGTGTCATATTCTGCTTCATTGTTGCTAGCTGAACTTGGTAGATTGAACTTCTCTTTCATGACCACCTCTCCACTTGGGTTGAGCAACACTAGCCCTCCCCTGCTTTTCCTGTGGCTCGACGAAAAGCTCCATCAAAGAACAAGGTAAAAGCATTAGGAATACGTTTTGGTGGTGGCAATGGTAGGGTCTTTACTTCAGGTACCTTAATCTTCTTTTCATGCACCCTATAAGTGAGAATCCCTGCCAATTGTGCACGCACACCATCTTCTACCTTGAAAGAGTATTGAAACTCTTGCAACTCCATAATCCACTTTGAGATCCTAGTACTAAGATTCATTTGAGATGACACCCAAGGGAACAAATTCTCTGCGGTGAGGATTACAAAAGGTTTTGGGAGCAAGTAGGATCTAAACTTCCTTATCGCAAACATGAGAGAAAGCATCATGAGTTTTGCCTCCGTGTAGCCTCTCTCTAAAGCATTCATGACCCTACTAGCTAGCAAAGTAGAAGGGCCGCATCCTGGTACTATAGGGATCTTGTTGTAGCAAAACTGCACCAATTGTTTCTTTCCCAGCACTAGAGCTAACAAAGAATGTGTACTCCCAACAAGGAAGCATGAGTGTTGGTAGCTCTGACCAAAAGGCTTTAATGTTACAAAAGTACTCTTCAAGCTCATCAGACCATGCAAATTCTACTTGTTGTGTCAACTTTTGCAAAGGGTGAAGTAACTCCGAGGCTAAGTGAATGAAGTGTGACATATACTTCACCTTTTGAATGAATGAGATGACCTCCTTAAGACTTTTGGGTGATGGTAGCTCAATAAGAGCCTTTGCCTTTGAAGGATCCACTTCAATGCCTTTGTAAGGAACTTTATGACCAAGCAAGATTACTTCATCCTCACCTATATGGCACTTGTCGGGGTTGAGTTGACCTCCCATGTCGTAGAGCTTCTTTAAACCTTCTTCTACCCTTTGTAGATGCAATAATTTTGAGCTATAAATACAGAAATCATCAATGAACACCCTAGTTGACTTTCCAAAGAATGCTTGAAACACCATATTCATGAAACGTTGGAATGTTGCAGGAGCATTTGTCAGACCAAATGGCATGACTCTAAAAGCATAACAACCCCAAGGAGTGATAAAGGTTGTTTTCAATTGATCCTCCAATGCAATCCCTATTTGAAAGTAACCTAAGTAACCATCGCACACAGTGTACTTCTCATGATCAGCTACCTCATTTAGTATCTCATCCTGGAATGGGAGGGGAAAGTGATCTCTTTTTGTTGCCTCATTGAGGGGACAGTAATCCACACACACCCTCCACTTGCCATTTTTCTTAGGAGTGACAACAACAGGAGAGACCCACTCTGAATTCTCCACTGGATAAATGAAACCTGCTGCTAGAAGCTTTCTTACCTCCTTGAGTAGAGCCTATTCCTTTATAACTCCTAGCCTTAGTAGCTTCTGAGCTTTAGGTGTGGCCTCAGGCTTTAACTCAATCTTGTGTTGAACAACACCTACCCCATGCACGTCGGTGTAGTCTTTAGCAAAAAGCCTAGGAAACTTCCTTAGCACACATTTGAACTCCTCTCTTTCATCCTTTGTAAGTGTTGTTGATAGCATACCTTCCAGCATCCCTTCATCTTGAACACCTTCGTTCTCTTGAGGACCTACCTCCTCCAAGCCTTGGCAAGAGGTCTCTTGGTTGCTTGGCTTAAACCTTACCCCCATGACTTCGATGGAAGACTCCTCTTCAGTAATGCTGCCGCTACTTTCTTCTTCTGAAGTGCTATCGGTCCAACCTTCTTCCGTCTCACTTTGAGATGATTCTTCATGGAGCTCCTCTTGGCGTTGCTCCTTCATGTCAAAGACAACCTTCTTATGATTGTCATTCCTGCAAATTAATTTCCCACTCTCCCAATCGTGCAAAGCTCGCATTTTCATTAGCCATGGTCTTCCTAGGATAAATGGATAACCACTTCCCTTGGTTGACATAACATAAAAATCCACCGCTTTCTTAATGCCAAAGGCCTCTACAAAGACATTTTTACAAATGCCTACACACCTAGCCTTGCTATTGTTTGCCATCTTGACTTTGATTTCAGGTGTCTCCTGGATGTGCATGCCTAGTCTTTGCATGAGTCCCTCTGTCATGATGCAAATTTGTGCACCCCCCCCCCACTAGACCTTTCCTAACCAATCTTCCTTTGATGTAACAGTCTAGCACCGGTGTAATGTCCTCATTCATTCAGCTTGTGCAATTTTTACAACAGGCACACTCTCTTTTACCTTTCTCCTAGTGCTAACTGCCCTTGTTAAATCCCTCCTAACTTGTGGACATAATGCAAGAAATTGAGGCCATGAAATATCAAGACCCTTACCTCTCATGTCTTCCAACAAGTTGTACGGAGTCATACCATGTCCAAGAGGGAAGTCTTGGAGGTTGATACGACGTCGAGTCCTCTTGGTTTCCTTGGTCTCCTTTGCCTTCTTGCCTTGTCCATGGTCACTCTGTGATGTGACTCCTTCTTTCTCTTTACCTTTTCCTCGGCCACGCTTAATGCCATTGGCTTCCATGTCAACCTCATTTGAATTTGTCACCTCTACCACATGCACATTTGGATCTGGCAAAGGTGGAACTCCTCTCTACCCCTTGTGGAGGTGGTCTTGGTCCATTTGGCCTTTGTAGAAGCCTTGGTTGTTGACCAGCTCCTTCTCCTACATTCATCACTGGGATTCAAGTTAGGTCTCCCTGGCTCTCCACGGGCCAAGGACAATTATACATCCCATGTCCAAACTCTCCGCAATTCCAACAGTGCAAGACTCTCCTAGTTCGTGGCTCTCTCTTTTTGACTTCTTTGCTTGTCCCTTTGGACCTAGAGCTTGTGCGAGGTGAATTGACAGGCTGCTTAAAGATTCATTTAACTTCTCAATCACTTCAGCCGTTACCTCAGGAAGCTCCCTAGATGTTGATGCTTGTGACTTACCTTTGGGTCTAAGATCTTCTATTGGAACCTCTCCACTTAAGCACTTCAGTTTCCTATACTTCTCAGTAGCCCTAGTTTTAGCTGCATCAAAAGTAGCAGGTGCACCCGCCTCAACTTTTACCTTAAGGTCAGGAAAGAGTCCGGCTATGAACCTCTCCTTCTTTAAAAATTCTGCACCATCACCAGGGTTAGCAACATTTTGTATCCATAGAGCCCAAAGACATAGAAACTCTTGCTTGTACAAGTAGTAGTCATCTAATTCTTCTTGCTTATGAGAAACAATGTCTTGCCATAGTTTTTGAGTGTTTTGGGGATCAAAGAAGTATCTCTTAAAACGGTTCAAAACTTCTGTGTAATTCCCCTTAACTTCTTCAGGCAAAGAGTCAAACCAAGTACTAGCATCTTTCCTAAGGACCACCTCAAACATTTCTACACGTTCTTGATCGGTTACTATCCTCTTGATATGGCAAGACATCTTGAAATTTGCTAAAAATAATTCTGCATCCTCTCTAGGCTCTCCGAAGAAAAGAGGTATCTAGACATTTGGCGTTGGCTCTCCATTATTATGAAATATTACAACACGAGTTACAATAAGGGATACAATAGAGATTTAGAACCACTCGCCTGCAAATGAAGAAGTAAGAAAATACCACTCTAGGTTTCTTCTCAGCTATTCAAGCTTCAATGAGGTCTCGATTTGTTTGATCAAAACAAAAAGGTAGACTATTGATGAGCTCTAAGAAGGGTTGAAATTCTTCAAAGCTAAGGCGATAAACAGAAATCTCTAGAACTTCATTTTCTAGATCCAAAAGAGCAACCACGTCCCAAGTGATAAATTGCACTTGCTCTACAATTCCCAACGCACAAGCGGTTTGTATAAAAACTAGATCTTCATGCTCGTCGAAGGCCGTGAGAAAGTAGCAATTGACTAGGAGCTCCTTTCCTTCGAGTTCCACACAGTCGGAGTGAGGCAACCTTCTCACAATTTCATAAAGAACATCCTTATCAAGTCCAATCAAGTTTGCAAGATTTAAAGACTCCACTTGTGTTACAAAATTCCTGGACAAAAACTCCTTAGGATTATGGTTGAATCATTCAAAAGCATAAAGAGATTTACAATGTCTCTATGAACAAAGTGTCATAGAAAGTAGCGAAGGATGAGAATTTATACAAATTTGCAATCTTCTCTATGCTCTCTTTATTAAGACAAGCTCTGAATAGCTCCCTATCTCCTTTGTTGAAAGCGAAAGGAAGACTATTAATAAGACGCAAATGAGGGAAAAATTCACCAAATGTGAGTCTATGAAGCATGAACTCTGGCCGCAAGTTTCCTGAAGAGTCTTCCTCAATGGTGAAATGCACTCGCCAAATGCCAAATTTCACTCTATTTACCAATCTTAGGGCACACAGTAGTTGGATGAATGCACGGTCTTCCTTAGTGCCCAACAACAAGAGGAAAATGGAATCCACGCGTAGGACCTTTCGTCTTAACTTCACCACCCTCTTATAATGAGGGAGACGCCTTACTACTTGCTCCTGCAACTGGTAATAGAGCTAGATCTCTAAGGATTGAACTTTCACTGCACACACATTCCCTGTTAGAACAAATGATCGTTTTGTGTTTCTTGTAACAACTTGGACAAAGAAAAAACAAACATACACACTATTGCCTTTTGCCTTGCAATGGGAATGAAAGGATCATACAAACTCTCGTGATTCATGCAAACTACTTGACTATGCTAAAAGTTGATCCTACACAAAAACATACACGAGTTGTTTTTCCAGTGGGGGCACCATTTTGAAGCGGTCCGGGGCGGGCAACAAGAAGAGCAACCTCTAGACACCCTTCAAGGCTCCCGTGCTGCTCAATGGGGCTGGGGCACAACACAACACAAACCAAAACAACAAAACCCACAGCCAAATCCCAACTACACAAGGGGCACCACCTATTTAAGAGCGAACTAGGACGCAAAAGAGGAGAATCGTTAGAGCAACCCACAAACAAGCAAGGAATTTAACACTACCCTAACACCAATGGAACACTCTCACACACAAAACACAGAGAGAGAGAGAGAGAGGAGAGAGAGAGAGAGAGAAGAGAGGAGAGAAGAAGAGAGAGAGAGAGAGAGGAGAGAGGGAGAGGGAGAGATGGTGCTCGGGCTGCTTTGAAGTGTATCGTTAATGATCAAGCAAACATAAATATATATATGTAAGAAAGAGAGAGAAGGGGGAAGGGGGTGCTTGTTGCACTAATGCCTTCTTACAAATCTGTCATGACCAATCAAAGTGAGATTAGTATTTGTTCAACATAGCCTGAGTAAATTACACCACAACATATCACAAGAAAAAAGCCACCCCAATCACTCTCTTATGGCCAGGGGAGTCCTCTCCACCCTATCGCCCTCTTACAGCATGTGGAATTTATGGCTAAATTGATAACAATACCCGGAGACAAGCTATCAAGAACTTAAATAAAACACCAAGACACTTACACATCATTATTGTCCATGACTTCACGTTGGAAGGGAGAAAAGGTATCCATGCTTAGTCCAAATTCACCCTCCTTGATTCAGCAAATGTTGGGCTTACACTAGTAGGAGAAATGATAGATTTCCTACTCTCAATTGAATGATCACTCTCTCTTACAATGGCATAGAGTTCCTTTGCTAATCACCCCTAATACAACACATACATATGCCTAATGCCTGTTGGAGCTATATATGGCTCACTCTACTCAACTTGGTCTCACCTCTATATTTGTATCTTGTCCTCAATATGAATCAGTCTTTGGGAGCGTATATGGTGTGTCTCTTGTCTCGTCCCTCTCTCTTTCTCTCTACATCTCAACATGGTATCAGAGCAAAAAGAATATACCGACGATCTGCTTTATCACGTCGTTGCCAATCCGTATAGGCAATATTCCAATCTTCAAATATAGGTCCTTCAGTGATAAGCACGTTATCATTATCCGTATCAACAGGCTGGGGTGGACAAACACGATTTCCAAGAACAACATCGGAGAGTTCATCGCCTTCAAGAATTAACAACATCTTTGCTTTCCAGCCTGGAAAACCTTGACCTTGAAAAGGAGGAACAGAACGCTGGCCAAAAGGAAAGCCGTTGACTAGAATATTCATAAGCATATCTTGTTGCGAGAAGACGTATAAGATAAGATCGCAGAATTTGCACACCATATATGGTGAAGGCCGCAATTGAGAATGAGAGAGATATGAGAACTGCGTTCTGTCAACGATAAACGTAAGAAGGATGCTCAAGGAACTTCCAAAGATGTGAGAGACGTCACCCAAAAAGGGTAGGGTAAAGGAGACATTAATAATAAAAGAGTCCTCAAAATAGAGTGGCGTGAGACGCAAGATTGACGGCCACAATATGAATAGCAAAAAGCTAAATCTTCTCGAAAAAGTTAACGCCAAAATAAGAAAAACGATTGCGGACGCTTCACGAAGAAGTAGGACGAAGAAAGCTGCGTCAAGCTCAATTGCAGTAAAAACAACATAACTTTCTACTGCGAACTCCGATTGACGCAAACCTAGAACTCAAATCGAAGAGCTCGAGGAGACGAACAAGTTTTGGATGAAAAGTGCAATTGCGCTATACTCCATTGTGCCTTTCCCGTTTCTCCAAATTTTGAGCAGAACAACAAGAAAAATTGAGATGAAGTTCAGGGTGTCATCAACAAGAAAACGTAATCAACGATTAGATTGATTAGCAATAAACGTCACACAAAACACTAATCATATTCTTTCTAACACAAAACAACCACAATTAACAAGAATCAATGCTCAAAAATAAAATTTGTAGCAATTTTTGAATCTTACATGCAAATCGCATACACATACTGTTTTGTCACCATGAATTCAATCGGCGCATGATGACGATATTGCTGATAATGCTATTTCTACTTCCGAAGATCCAATTACTTATGATGAAGCTATCTCTTCACCACAAAAGGATCAATGGCAAGAGGCTATGGAAGCAGAGTACGATTCTCTTATCTCTAAAGGTACATGGATACTAACTGAATTACCTCCTGGTCGTACAGCTATTAAATGTAAGTGGGTGTATAAGACAAAAGTAAAAGCAGATGGATCTTTTGACAAGTTCAAGGCGCGTTTAGTTGCAAAAAGTTATTCCCAAGTAGCTGGTGTTGATTATCAAGAGACTTTTTCACCAGTTGTTCGAGTTTTATTGGCATTTGTTGTTCAATTTGATTTAGAAGCTCATCAAATGGATGTGCGAACTGCTTTTCTTAATGGTGACTTGGAAGAGGAAATTTATATGGAACAACCAGAAGGGTTTGTTATTCCAGGTAAAGAAGACCTTGTTGCTCAACTCCATAAGGCACTATATGGTCTCAAACAAGCTTCGCGAGCCTGGTATACAAAATTTGATATTTTTCTCACCTCTAAAGGATTCATCTCTTGCTCGTCAGACCCCAACTTATACATAAAATGCCAAGGTAGCAGTTTTGTGATTCTTGCTCTTTATGTGGATGATACCATCCTTGTTTCCAATCATTTGGGATTTCTTCAGCAAGTGAAAAAGTTATTGTCTTCTGCATTTGATATGGTGGATCTTGGAGAGATTCACTCGTGTCTTGGCATTCAAATCCAAAGGAACCGTACAAAAGGTATTTTATTCCTTCGACAGACAAAGTTTATTGCAGATACTATTCAAAAATTTGGTATGGAATCTACACATTCAGCCAACACACCTTGTCTTGCAAGCTCTACGAAGAACACTTCTGACAATGGCGGTCAACTTCTCACAAATCAACCTTATGCTAACTTGATTGGATGTCTTCAGTTTGTTGGCATGAACACTCGTCCTGATATTCTGTTTGCTGCTAATTATCTTGGACAACATCTTGCATGTCCTTCTCTTAAGCATTGGGCTGCTGCAAAGCGTGTGTTGAAATACTTGAAAGGCTACAGCTCACATTTATCTATGCGATCTACTAGTGGAAATTGCTTCTTTATAAATGGTTGTCTTGTTTCTTGGACTAGCAAGAAACAACGTTGTGTTGCAGTTTCTACGACTGAGTCAGAATATGTTGCGGCATCACTTGCAGCTCATGAGTTGATTTGGCTTCGACAAATGCTGGTTGATATTGGTCACTCTCCTCTTTCTAGCACACCCTTGCGGTGTGACAACCAAAGTGCTATTAGTCTTGCAAAAGACTATGTTCAACATAATAAGTCAAAGCACATTGCTGTCCATTATCATTATGTCAGGTATGAAGTACGCAAAGGAACCATTATGGTTGAACACTGTCCAAGTGACCAGATGATTGCAGACATTTTGACCAAAGGCCTCAACGAGTCACGTTTCATCCTCTTGCGCTCGGAGCTTGGAGTTGCTTCGACCTCACTCTTTCTAGATTAGCTTCTTTGCTATTGTAATAGCTTTGTTCATATGACATTGTAATCTTTTAGGTACCATGCACTATGCACACTCCACATTTGCACATTGTGATCTCTAAGTCACTTGAATATTTGTACATAGATGCACAATTCACTTTCACATCATCATCGCTGGTTCATATTTTCACATTGTATAGGGGCTTGGGTTTTTCCCTTGAACTCCCCAAGGGTTTTTTCATCCAAAGCTAGAGACCTTTGTTTGAGTGGGGGTGTTGGAGCTATATATGGCTCACTCTACTCAACTTGGTCTCACCTATGTATTTGTATCTTGTCCTCAATATGAATCAGTCTTTGGGAGCGTATATGGTGTGTCTCTTGTCTCGTCTCTCTCTCTTTCTCTCTACATCTCAACAATGCCAATGAGATTCCACTCAAGAGCTCCTTCTCAAGAGGTTGAGCTTGGCTTCTCAAGCTATAACATAGTGCTCTTTCTTCTCCCCCCTTTTTGTGCTAGCTACACCCTCCTTTTATAGCAATTTTGAAGGCTAGGGTTACTCCTCTAACCATGGTTGGGTTACATTTTCAGCAATTTATCTAATTTCTTTTGCTTGGAATTATCAAGAAGTTGGTGGGGAAAGAGAGAGAAGAGAAATGGAGGTGATAGGACTTTTCATAGTGGGTTAGTGTTAGTAGAGTTAGTATTAATTTACAAATGGAATTGGATATTTACAATGGGAGTATCCATGTAGGATACAAATAAGGAAGAAAAAATCTTAAGAGGTAGGAAAAGGTGGATTTCTTACAAGGTTGATGCTCCAAGTGTCTTGAGTGGGGCCAATTTTGATGCTTGTTGACGGTCCACTAGCTTTGACGGTACATTTTTTCTCCACTCTTGACCTTCCTTGAGAGACAAGGTAATTGAAGCTGAGTAATCAACCACCATGATGCTGTCTTTTAAGAGAAGAGGCTGAATTTTGTGGTTTTTTTGATAGATATGGGTAATTTGGAGGAGGAAAAATGTGACTAGGTGGTCAATTTTGGAATGGAATTGTGTGTGGGAGGTATGAGTTCACCATGGTTTCTCTTATTCTTCAAGGTTGAGGAGAAGGTGAGTAAGGTGCAGAGAGGAGTAGTGAGAGAGGTGGGGATGATGAGTGGAGAAGTGTGTGTGAAAGAGGAAAATGATAAAGTGGAAGAGAGAGTGTGGCTGCATAGCATGGGAAAACTGGGGTCCACTAATAAAATCATAGCTCACAGCTCGTAGCTCAAAAAAATATGAAAAAATTTGAGGCAAAAGTTCAGCCCACGAGCTACAACTTTTGTTTGTATCACCTTTTCAAATTCGGAGAGCAAGTGACCTTTAAAAATTCAGCAAAACCGACCGTTTTTTTCCACTGCACAAGGTCCTTGTGGGATCCTTCTTTGGATGATTCTTTTGAATACCTCCAAGAGTGAGCCCTCCATAGTGCATGTATGCATGCCATCTACCCTTGATCTTATTTGGTAGGTCTATAATTGAAGATATTATTGAGATCATGATATAAGTGAATAGTACAACTAAGAAAATCAAATATTGAGGGGTCTAAAATATGTACATGTCAAATATAAATAATATAAGTGGAAAAAATATAAAGGGGTCAAAAGAAATCTCTCTCATTATGAGGCTATCATAAAAAGATAAATATTTTTGGTGTTCTAATTTTTTAGAAAAAAAACAAAATAGATGTAGGAAGGGAAAAATCACAATAGTGAAAAAATATACACATAAATAAAACTAGTTTTTTTGGATTTTTATTGGGGTGGAGTTACAACAAATATAAGAGAAGCTTACATAAAAATATTTCTATATGGAATAAAGAGTATGAAAAATGGTAAGAAAAATTGTGGTAATGATGAGGCAATGTACAGAGCATAAATAACACACACCTAGGTAGAAATATTTAAATAAATACCAAAATAATTATGAAAAAATCTTTTATTTAGGCCCTATATACAAAGAAATATTTACATACGCATGGGCCATAATATACTTATATTTTTATTTATTTATTTATTTTTGGCTCAACTAGCCCAATGACTAGCTAATTGAGGGTTTTTTATTTCAGTAAGGAGATATGGGAAAAGTCCCCTAACTCACACGCACCTATATACAGTGAAAGGGTGAAGGTAACCACAGTATTTGAGTGATTTGATAGGGTGAGATAACTCACTATGGAAATTACAGAGAGCCGAAAAACGGCTATCAACGTCTTCTCGCAACAAGATATGTCTATGACTATTCTCGTTAACGGCTTTCCTTCTGGCCAGCGTTCTGTTCCTCCTTTCCAAGGTCAAGGATTTCCAGGCTGGAAAGAAAATATGTTGTTAATTCTTGAAGGCAATGAACTCTCTAATGTTGTTCTTGGAAATTGTGTTTGCTCGTCTCAGCCTGTTGATACGGATAATGATAACGTGCTTATTACTGAAGAACCTATATCTGAAGATTGGAATGTTGCCTATACAGATTGGCAACGACGTGATAAAGCAGCTCATTGGTATATTCTATCTGCTCTTACTTATTCCCTTTTGCTTGATATGTATGAACTGCCTACTTCCCACGACGTTGGTGCAACTAAAGTTGGTCGAAGCTAGCAGGTGGTCTATGCCAGGCAAAGGGTGCAGTTGAGTGCAGTGCAGAAGGCTAGGGTAGGTGCCAAGGCCCTTAGCAGCCAAAGGATAGCGGGAAGGTATGCTTAAAGAGGTTTTCTAGGCCAAAACTGCAGCAAGATAGTCCAGATGGGATGGCAGATGAAGATGTCCGAAATGCCAAGTCAAAGCTCTAAAATGTAGAGTTCAGTGTGCTCTAAAAGCGGTCCAGAAGGCTCGTCAAACGAAGCCCCAGTGCTCTAGGTATTGCAGTTTAAAGAGAGAGAGTGTAGCAGATCCCCGACGGTCAGGTCAGCTAGGGACAGGTGGCCTAGGTTGATGTCAATACATATGTGTGTAATGCTCGAGTTGTATAGCATACTTGTCTTCTCAGATTGCGAATCGGAGCTTTGGATAGCAAGATATGGTCGGTTGAAGATTTTTCAGGGGTCGGGTCTTAGCTCATTTGCCCGCCTTGAGGAATGTGCCATTTGGCGTTTCCTAGGCCTCGACAAAGTCCAAGCAGATAGGGCGCACTGTGTGGAGTCAAAAGGAAGTCGTGGCTCATGATTCTGACATGATAAAGCAGCTCGTCGGTCCATTCTTTCTGCTCTTACTGATTCCCTTTTGCTTGATATGTATGAACTGCCTACTTCCCATGACATTGGTGCAACTAAAGTTGGTCGAAGATAGCAGGTGGTCTATGACAGGCAAAGGGTGCAATCAAGTGCAGTGCAGAAGGCCAGGGCAGGTGCCAAGGCCCTTAGCAGCCAAAGGATAGAGGGAATGTATGCTTAAAGCGGTTTTCTAGACCAAAAGTGCAGCAGGATAATTCAGATGGGATGGCAGATGAAGATGTCCAAAATGACAAGTCAAAGCTCTAGAGTGTAGAGCTCTGAGCCCCGAGCATCGAGTTACAGTGTGGAGGAAAAACGTAGCGTTGGGCGGTGGAGTGCATGCAGATGCATTTTCGTTTTTTGGCGGCCTCGAACAGCGGACTCAAAAAAGTCAAAGGGTTGCCAGGTTTGCATCGCACTAGCCCGACATAGTGAAGATCCGGCATGGCTTTGCGACACGACCATTGGGTAAAAGAACGGGGAATGGTAGGGCATCCGATGCAAGCAAAAGAGGTTTTTTTAGTTTAAAAATGGGGGGATTTTAGGAGCTTTTGGACGCATCTCACGGGGAGCTGCCACGTGGTGCCCTATTGCCCCACATGCGGACACAAAGATCCATAGCTTGGGGTATAGAAGCTGGGGCGTGAAGCCCATTTGGTGTATAGGTAGGCGTGGAGAGCTTGGCCATGGTGTTGAGCCCAGGTGGCGCTAGGGGCACTGCGCAGGCGGAGATGGCGGAGGTAGAGGCGGTTTTGGCGTCGGTTGGCGGAGCGCGGAAGCAAGGCCATTGGCGCGTTGGCGTCGTTGTCCGATGACATGGCAGTACCCGACACGAGCGCATTCCCACGGGCCAGATTTTGGAGAAGGAGAGAAGAGGCAATAGAGACATCGCTATTGCCCTTCCCCACAATATAAGAGGGAGCTCCCACAAGGTCACTCCAAGGGAGAAGGCAAAGAGAAAAGGTCGTCCAGGTAGAAGAGGACCAAAGGTGGCCAAAATGGACCAAAGAGGCAGTGAGAGAGAGTCAGAGCTCAAGAACAGCAGAGGCCAGCCAAGCAAGGTCAAATGGACCCAAACCAAGGGATGTCCGGCAAAGGCAAGTTCAAATAAAACCAAAGGCCAAAAAGGAGCAAGGAGGAGTCGGATGGATAGAGGGAGAGAGTCAAAAGTCAAAATTGAGCACCATAAGGTGAAGGCTAAAAGGTAAAAAATAAAAAATAAAAAATGAAGAGCCAAGGGGGCAATAGCGACATCGCTAATGCCCCCCTCCCAAGTGCAACGAGTGAAGAAGAGAGCCATAGAGAAAAGCAGTGCCCTCTTTCCCAAAAGATACCAATTCAAGATGCCAAGTGGACCAATTGAAATGCAAATTCCCAAATTAAAGTCCCCCCCTATAAAAGTCAAAAAAGGATCAAATTAAGGGCTTTTTTCTTGGCCTTTTGAGGTGTTGTTTAAGGCCTGCAAAGCGGAGTTCTCTAGCAAGCTAACCCCTTTGTAACTTTTTCTTGAAAATGGCCATGGTGATGGCAGTGCAAGCCCATGTATATGTTTTTTGAAGTGCAATCGAGCCACAGTTGCCTCCCAAGCTGTTGTTTCCCCTTCGGCCCTTCTCTTTCTCCTCCTTTCATGTTCCTCCTCCGTGCCGGCTGTGTGGAAGTGTGTGCCCCCCTGGACCGACGGCGTTTTGAGTGAGAGTAAGATTGAGTGGCTGTGTGTGTGTGTAAGGGTGGAGACATGCAGTGGTAGTAGGTGTATCTTGTGTGGTGGTTTGTAGAGTGTGTGAGCAATAGAAATTGAGCAGGAGGTGGTCTACTAGTGTTAAGTGTTTCTTTGAAGGTGTTTTCTGAGAGGATAGGGGTGCTGTGAATACCATGAGCTATAGAGAGGCCCTTTTGTTTGTGGCGGGTGTGTTCCCCCATTCCCCTTGTCCATCTTCTGGTGCCCCCACTGAGGAGCACACTGATTGCTCCTAGTTAATCGAAAGGAAGCAACTTTTCACGTTGAAAGTCATGGCAGCGAGAAGCTATGGACCGATTTTCACAGGAGAAGAGAGCCCTGACGAGTGGATGTCAGATTTTGAGCTGTACATGCTATCGTTGTATATACCAAACGAGGATAGAAAAATGCAGACTTTTCCTTGGGTGATGCGCGATAGAGCTAAAGCATGGGATGATGCATTGGAAGGCGAGCCGAAGCAAGCATGGCCGGCTCTATGGGCGAGGTTTCTTCATGACTTTCGCAAGGAGACTTCCCCAATCGAAATGGATGCAAAACTGAAGGCACTTAAGCAAGACGAAGTGAAGAGTTCAATTTGTTTTTGGGTCATTTTGAAGAGTGTTGGGCAGAGTTAGCGACAGCCATGCAATTGGCTAATGGAGACTATTTCAAGCGCGAAAAATTCATGGCGTGCCTACACCCCAAAGTGAGAGAAAAAGTTGATTTCGAGAGCCCAGAGAATTACAATGGTGAGGTGGCCATTGCACAGTCGAAGAGCAGAAAGATAAAGAAGAAGAAAGAGCAGTGCGTGTCAGGCTAAGAGACGATGGCCCATGTTCAACCGCAGAGTCCGAGAGAGACTGCACATGAAGAAAATGAGGGAATTCAAGGTGTAGCTATTGTGCCGCAAAATTCGGTGCGCACAGTGCAAGATTTATCTAAGTAGATGCAAGAGTTGCGGCTCAGTGTCATGGATAGAGGACAACCAAGAGGAGCAAGGGGCAGGGCACGGCCGCTGCTAGATAGGTGTTATAATGGAGAAGAAGGGCACTATGCACCTGATTGTCCTCAACCGCAGAGAGAAAGAGGAGGTATGTACCCGCTCTTTGGTAGAGGTAGAGGTCAAGGGCAATACAATGGTCCAAGAGAGCAAGCGGTAGAGAATCCTGTGCAGCCAGCTCCGCAAAACGGAGGTGAGGTGCCAAGAGTAAACATCATAGGGGTGGATAAGCAGGATGTCGAAGTTTTGGCCAATAAGAGGTGATGTTCAAAATCAAAAGGAAAATATTACGTTTGGTCTAATGTTAGCTTTGAATCCAAAATTAAGAAGGCAATGGTCCTCAAGTGTTAGCACTAGGCTACCAAGAGCTAAGGGTAATGTGCAAGCAGTGCAAAACATGGCTTTGAGGGTAGGTAGCCCCACTGATTTTCTTCCATTGGTGGATGCGATTATAGAGAAGAGGATGCAGGTACATGCCTACATAGACGGTGGAGCACAGGTTTGTGTCATGACGGAAGCAGCCATGAAAGAGACAGGAGTCAAGGCAGTAGTCAAGTCAAGTGTGCGTATGAGGATGGCTAACCATACTAAATCCATGTGTCTGGGTGTGACGCAGGATGTAAAGGTCAATGTGATGGGCATAGAATGGTCCACAATTGTTAGCACCAGGCTACCAAGAGCTAAGGGTAATGTGCAAGCAATGCAAAACATGGCTTTGAGGGTAGGTAGCCCCACTGATGTTCTTCCATTTGTGGATGCGATTATAGAGAAGAGGATGCAGGTATAGGCCTACATAGATGGTGAAGCACAGGTTTGTGTCATGACGGAAGCAGCCATGAAAGAGACAGGAGTCAAGGCAGTAGTCAGGTCAAATGTGCGTATGAGGATGGCTCACCATACTAAAGCCAGGTGTCTGGGTGTGACGCAGGATGTAAAGATCAAGGTGATGGGAATAGAGTGCCTACTCGATTTTTTGTGATAAAGGCAGGGGACAATGCTTATCCAATCATTTTGGGTAGGCCATGGCTTTTCGAAATAGGTGCAAAGCAAGATTGGGAGAGCAAAGTGTTCACTTTTCCTGACAAAGAGAGAGGCAGACAAATTGTGCTTGATTTGAAGACCAAGGAGAGCAGTTCTCGTCGTATGGTAGTTAAAGATGAGGGTGATACGATGGGCTATGAGTACGAGACAAAGACAGGCTATGATGAAGTCTATACTAGCACAGAGGAAGAGGAGAGCGAGGACAACATGTTGAAGATAAATGTAGATTTGTTGGGGGTCACCGTAGACAACTCTCCACCTAAAAAGGAAGGTATGCAGTCTCAAGCTCATGGTTTAAGCATAGAGGAGGTTTCGAGTATGATAAGTGAAGACCTTACCAAAGGGGAAAAGCAGGGCTATGTTCAACTGTGTGAATCCTATCCAAATCTATTTGCTACAGAGTACAAGGACTTGAGAGGTGCAAAGGGGTTGGAGCACAAGATTGTTCTTAAGGAGGGGCATAAGCCTAAAGCACAAAATCTAAGAAGACAAGGAGAAATTAAAAAAGAAGCCCTTTGGCAGGAGATCAATAAGCTATTGGATGCAGGCATCATACATCCTATGAAGGAGTCAGAGTGGGTCTCGCCAGTGGTCATAACCTCTAAGAAGAATGGGAAATGGAGAGTGTGTGTCGACTACAAGCCATTGAGTGCCGCAACCAAGAGGAATCACTATCCCTTGCCATTTCAAGACGAAATCCTAAACCAGGTGGCTAGACATGAAAGATACTAGATTATGGATGGCTCAGATAGGGATTGCACTTGAAGACCAGCTGAAGACCATATCTGTTGAGCTTATATGTGAAGCTACTCAATATATGGCTTCTCTATATATGGCACCGAGGTCCCCTCTATATATACAACATCTCATGTGTGTATTCTACACACTTTGGGGTTCTATTTCTATGCTCTCTCTTTCTCTCTCAAGAGGATGACTTCTATGTGTCTATGACGGTGGGCATAGTTTCTATTGGAGCAGTTCTACTGCAAAAGGTAGGAAGAAGATACAAGCCGATATACTTTGAGATCAGGGTAATTTGCCCAGGAGAGGCTACCTACACCGAGACGGAGCAGTGGGTGATGGCTCTAGTCTTTGCTTGCAGGAAGTTTAAAGTCCATTTGATTATGCGTAAGTTTTTTGTGTTGACAGCTAATAATCTATTGCCAGAGGTAGTGCTACATTTGAAGCCAGGAAGGAGGATTATGAAGTGGGTGTTGGAGCTACAGAAGTTCGAGTTTGAGTTCAAGGTATATCACACAAGTCGGTCTCACCTGGTAGACACTCTTGTCAGGCAAGGCCATCAATTTTCCGGTCTATCCAAGAGTGGTGCGAGATGAAGCTAAGGAGGAACCCGACTTGGAAGATGATTTTACAATGTGGTTCAATGGAGCGTATTGAAGGGTAGTGCAGAAGGCAAGAGGAGGTGTGGTAATACACGACCCACACGGCAAAATGATATTTTTGAAGGCGTATGATCTGGAGGATGTCCACACCAATAATGAGGCGGAGTATCTCACTCTGCATCTAGGTTTAAAGCAGTGCATAGAGTTCGGCATTTCAAGGTTGGTGGTGAAGGGAGATGCATTGCTAGTCATCAAGCAATTGTTAGGCCAATGGCAGGTGAGTAGCGTTAAATGGTAACCTTGCATTTGCACTACATTTCTACTGAAATGTATATATTTTTTATCAAAGTTTTAACCTAGTGTTCATTCTCTCTTTCTGTAATAGCATTTTTCCATACAAACACCTTACCCTTCTTAGATCTTTATGCATTTACATCATATTTCTCTCTTCATGCTAAATGTAAATAGTAAACTTAATTCTACTCTCCTAGTTTTTTTTACTGCATATTCTTTTAACTAATTACCTTTACTAATTTAAATAGCTATCTACATCCCATAATTTGTAAATAAATAATTTATGGGCACTTATCTTACCCATCTTCTCTCAAGGGTAGGGTTAACCTTGTAGGCCTTCCCTTCCCCACCACTATGTGACCCAACTCTTGGATCATTTACTTGTGTTGGTCAAAAAATCTTAAATATAATGTATATCCCTAATAAATCAAACTTTATTGGATCCTACCTCATTTGTTTAAGGTGGAGACTCTTTTGAAAAAGCATGCTACACCTTGGATGCATGCTAAAGGGTCCCCTACAAGGAGACTTGGTTCAAAAGGTGTTTTGGATGCATATTGAACGCCTTATCTCATGGATATACTTGAGAAAATTTCCAAAATCATCTTAAACACTTTGAGAAGGTCAACTTTGCCTTTTACAGCACCGAATTCGGAGTTACAGGCTGAAAGTTATGGTGAAAACAAGGTGTTGCGGACACTGTTACATCAGGTCAAAGTTACAATCAGGAAAACCACAAAGGTGGAAAGTTTTCTTGACTTCTTCAACATTCTAAAATAGCAATGGGGAGTTAAAAACCACTTGCATGTGGAGGGGTCGGCTCAAGATGCTACCAGAGACACAACAAACAGGATGGGGACACTCTGCAGGAGCCACTGGAGGGGCATCATGGTGGGGCCCACAAACATTATCAACCCTTATGGATCCTCCACAAATAAAATGCTATTTTTAATGATAAAATAAGTGCCTTATTTGCATAATTGAAGGAATGGTCAAAAGGGAATCTAACTATGGTTAATTACCTACCTACCCTAGTCAAATTTAACCTAACCCAAGGTCTTGTACAACTATAAAAAGGCCCTTTGGCAAGCACAAAAACACACACACCTACTCCATTGCTGCAAATAAGTTCCTATAAGGTTAGGGAATCCCTAATCTCTCTCTCCTCTTGTCTCCCTATCCATTTCCTAAGCTTGCTATCATAAGCGGTGCCGTAGAGAGAGCATCAATATGCTATGGCTACCATTCTCTTGCAAACATTTCTCTTACCATACTCATCCCTAAATAAGTATTGTATCTTGTATATGAGAGCAAGGATATCATGTTCAATGATCTATCTCATGGTTTGATCAACAAATTGCTGCAATTGGGGTGTCGCCGTCACACTTTTTCTCTAGACGCGTGTAAAATTGGTAAGCATATTTTGGCAGCTTCTCATATTTTTTGCTCATTGGGTTTCTTGTTTTGTTGAGAAATTTTTTTGTGCACCATGGTGTCTATGTGCTTGGCTTCTCTCCTTATGTTGTGTGTAAGTAAGTCTTGTGGCTGCATAGATGGAGAAGAGCTCTATATGCATGCCGCCTTATGTGTGTAAGTAGTCTATTCTTTTGGGAAAGGAAAGGAGTTGTCAAGTATTTGTGCATTATAGTGCTTTGAGCTTTGCTAAGAGGTTGTGTGCTTGATTTTTCTTAGACTTATATGAGCACTAATATGGTGAAGGTCACTCTTTGCATGTGAGTTTGTGCAGTGTTGAAAGGGATTTCTTAAGGAGTGTGTGTTGAATGGTTGAAGGGCATTTTGTGTTGAAGCACATAAGGAAGGTGTGTGTGTGTGTGTGTGTGTGTGTGTGTGTGTGTTGTATGTGGTTTTTTTTGTTTTCCTTATTTCTCCATAAAAGAGGGTGGTTCCCCTAAGAAATATGCGTGTGTAGGGTCTCATGGAGTGGTTGTCTGGTGCGAGCCTTGAGTTGAGCCCCATCTCAAACATCCACTCTCATAAAAGTGGTGCCCCCACTGAGGAACTTTCCTAATTTCCTTCTATTCTCCTCATGAACAATAGAGTTGCACCATATGCTTTTCATTTTTCACAACGCATCAAAATTAACATTTGTGTAGATCGCATTTTTTTTACCAGCAACGCATTGTTTTTATGTTTGGAGCAGAAAGACTTGGTGAAATCTTGGCATCTCCAAATCCCATCATTCTTCCATTCATTAATTATGATGATTCATTTGATGTCCATGTTTTTATTTTGTTTTGAGGCAGGGACAAGAGGCGCCTAGATAGCGATCCACTCAAAAAGAAACTTTCTTCAAGAGAAAGAAAAAGGAGAACACATTGTCACATGAACCAACCTGGAGCTGCTTCTCCTTTTACTCCCATAGCTCGTCAATCTGTGCACATCATAATTGCTACAAAATTTAGATTTCAAGCAACCATTAGGAGAATTTTTGGACCCACTCGCCTTAATGAAATTAATGCCTCAATCAACCCTTTTATTTTGCCTATGATAAATTATGAACTAACACTTGATGTATATATTTTCATTTTGATGTGATCACTCATTGTAGTCAAAACTTTGTGGTACACAAGCCTCCTTGTATTGTAAAAATGTCAAGCACTTTTCCTACCTTTCATTCTAAAAATGGTGAGGATGCACAAGAATTTTTGGATAATTTGGAGATGGCACACCTCATCTCTGGGAGAGATCAAGAAGAGGTAAAGCTGCGTGCTTTTCCACTCGTTCTCAAAGGGGAGGCTAAGGAATGGTACGAGGCCTTGCAACCTCAAAACAAAACCAATTGGGAGAGGCTACGTGCAATTTTTATTGCCAAATTTGGGCAAGGAGATACTCCAGAGGGTCTTTGGAAGTGTCTACTTCAACATAAACAGGTATTCCTTGAAGACTACCCATCTTATGAGGCCGTTTTCCTTAACCTATGGGATAGATGGGAGGCTACCTTACAAAACCAAGGTGGTGCACCAAACTTTCTAAAGAAAGATAGGTTCATGGCTGTCTTGTATCCAATTTTGAAGACCAAGGTAGAGTTAAAATTCCCATCAACATTTGAGGAAGCACGTGAGGTGACCATGGTCAAATTCAAGAAGTTAAAGTTTCAAGCACATAGAACAAGGGACCTAAATGATGTCATTGAGAGGGATTCTTCACCAAGCATGGGAGCACAAGTTAGGGGCTCTCTTGCCCAAACTTCACAAATAGGGGAAGGATCACAACAAGAGATCTTGCAAAGATTAACTCAACAACTAGAGAGTCTCACCTTGAATCTAGTGTAGGGCCTACCCCAACAACGACAACCAAGAGAAGGGAATCACAATCAATGACGTCAAGCACAAGAGTTGAGATGCTGGAATTGCAATGAATTTGTTCATGGCATGTATAATTTCCCTCACCCTCAAAGGCTTCTAGGGGACATATACCCTCCTAGACCCCCTCCACTCATGGTGCAGCAAGAGCATGCTCAAGCCCCACAAATTCTTCGTCGACCACCACCACCTCTAGTGGCAAACATCCCTCCTGTCCCACCAGTGGAGGAAGAGAGAGGAGTAAACGTCATAAAGCTGGAAGAGGAGATAGAGGTGAGCCCTATACATTTTGATGTTATGCCAGCAGAAAAGCGCACAAGAGCACACAACAAGGATGAAGACACAAGGAATGAAGAGTCAGAACCTGCAAGGAAGGAGAGAAAGAAAAAGTCAAAGAAGGAGGAAGGAGACAAGAAGCAGAGATCAAGGCGAAGGGAGATCGGCATCAATGATTTTCCATTAGGAAAGAATATGGAACCCTACAACATCTTAGAAGATCTGCAAACTCAAAAGCCCAATATTTCTTGGCCTCAACTCCTACATCTATCACGCAAGGTGAGAAGGCACTGGTCCAAACTTGTAAGCACAAGACTCCCAAGAAAGAAAGAAAAGGTGACAATAAAGGCATTGAATTCAAAGCCACAACAAGATGTGGAACCTATTGTACATGCTTATGTAAGGGGGAGGAAGTTATGCAATGTGTATGTTGATGGTGGAGCACAAATGTGTGTGATCACGAAAAGAGCCATGAATAGACTAGGGATTGAAATCACTAAATCCTCTAATTGTCAAGCTAGGCTGGCCAACAATGCAAGTGTGAAGTGCCCAGGGATCATCGAGAATGTAAAAGTTTCTGTATGTAATATAGATGCACGTGTGGACATGTATGTTATGCCAGCCAAGGGGGAGGGCTATCCCATCATCCTAGGGAGGCCTTGGCTCATTGCTGTGAATGCAGATAAAAAATGGGGACGAGGACAATTGATTCTCAAAAAGGGGCAACATGTAGTATATGATTGGCATGAAGGAAAGCAACTCGACATCAACTATGAGAGCACGGCTGATGAAGAAAGTGAAGAGAGTTTTGGCTCAAGCGACGAGGAAAGTTCAACCACTACATCCAATAGCGAAGAAGAATCATCTTTGGAGGTAATGGGAATCATCTTCAACACATCAAAAACTCCATCAATAGAGGTTGACCCAACAAAGGAGAAAACAAAGGATGACAAAGGTGACCACAAGCACTTTGAAGACTTTGAGAGGATGCTTGCAAAAGATCTTACCCCTGAGGAGAAACGGTCCTACATCGATATGCTCAAGAGGTATCCCAATTTTTTTATGACTGATTACTGACAAATTAGAGTTGTGGATGTTATAGAGCATGGCATAGAATTAAAACCAGGTAATAAACCTGTGGCTCAAAAGGTAAGGCGCCTAGGAAAAATACAACAAGAGGCACTTTTGACAGAGGTTAACCGACTCCTCAAAGCTGGTTTCATTTACCCTGTGTCTAACTCTGAGTGGGTATCCCCAATTGTAGTAACCCCTAAAAAGAATGGAAAATGGAGGGTCTGTGTTGACTACAAACCGCTCAACGCTACAACAAAGAGGGATCATTTTCCTCTTCCTTTCCAAGATGAAATCTTAAACGAAGTAGCCAGCTATGAATGTTACACAGAAGAAGATCAGTTAAAAACCACTTTCATCACACCTTGGGGTTGCTTTGCCTATAGAGTGATGCCATTTGGGCTCACAAATGCTCCCAGTACCTTTATAAGGTTTACAACTCTTGTCTTTCATCCCTTCTTTGGAAAGTCAATTAGGGTTTTTATGGATGACTTTTGTATCTATAGTAGCCAAAGACTTCATTGCCAAAAAGTTGAGGAGGGGCTCACTACAAGAGGTTGTGTGCTCTTGTGACGCTCTTAGCGACGGAAATACACTGGGTTTTTATAACCCCCGGCGTCGCTATAACCGTCGCTAAAAGCGTCGCTACGAGAGCGTCGCTATAGACGTCGCTATAGGCGTCGCTATGAGCGTCGCTATATAGCGACGCCTATAGCGACGCAGATAGCGACGCTCTCACAGAAGAGTATAGCGACGCATATAGCGACGCTACAGAGCCATAAATAGCGACGCTTATAGCGACGCCTGAGAGAATATTTTTTTGGTGGCAGGGCATTGAATGCCCTGCCACCCATCAACCATATTGTACTTGATTCACTTTTTAAAAAAAGTGCAAAGGTAAATAATAGACCCAAAATAGTCACCCACAAGACGCATTGTTTGCAAAATTGACAATTGTACACATCATAGACAAACTGAATTGATTGGCAAATGTAATAATGACAATTGTACAACATCATAGGCATAAAGAATTGATTGGCAAAAGGAATTGCGGTGACAAATTTAATAATATACATGGTTCAAAAAGACGTATAAAATCCGTCTCATGATACATAAGCTATGAGAAACCCTAAACTAATGCTATCTAGCTACGGCTAAACTGACGTCGTCTAATCAGACGTCTCATCGCGTCCAAGCGGCGTATCTGTCGGATTCTGCAAAAAAAGACAATAAGACAGTTTTCAGTAAATATAAACATATAACGACATTTATAAAACAATACAAAAAATAAAAAACAGTAAACCCTAATACTAACCATGCCGCCGCGAGAACTGAGAATGTCCATCAGGGCGTTTAAGCCCTTCCTGCCTGCGTACTCGCGCTCGTACGGTGTGGGATCACGTCCTGTCATCGACCACTGTCAAAACATACAAAGATTTCATTATGTTAGAACTAAAAAACTCATAAACCCTAAACTATCGAACATGCATAAAGAGCAATGTGAAAAGACTTACAAAATCGGCCTCAAATGATGCCCATCCACCGCTCCCCAAGTGGTGCGAGCTCCCTGCCTCTACTCGCGCTCTGGCTGCATCCTTTTGTTGCTTCCACTTGTCGGGATTCTCGCGCGCTGCTTTCTTCGCATTCTTCCAATCTTCTTTGGCCAGCCAATCTGGCCTATTCCACCCATTCTTGATTGCTTTTTGCACTTCGGAACGCTTGTGTTTGCAGTATTCGCGCATTCGAATCTTCATCAGGTCTTCATTGAAGCGCTGATCCCGTGTTGGAACGGGAAACTCATCATGAAGTATGCTGATGACTCTGTTTTTTAAATCACTTGGTACTTCACTCCATTTGTTTAGTATATAGTGTCTAAACAGCTGAGAGCAAAGACCACGCATGCGCGAGATCACCTTCTTGCCGTCATCATCCATGATGATGCCGCCGCTGATGTCGACGGAGTAAGGCAAGCCCTCTGGCCGGTGACGCGTGAACCTGGGTGTCCCGGCAGGGGTCTCTAGCGGCGTGTCGATGGGGGTACGGACGTCAGGTGTCTCCACCGGCGTTTGGGCCCCGAAGCGAGGAGTGTCGAGTGGGGTGGCTCCTGGTGGAGTAGGTAGAGGTGTGTAGCTTCTAGGAATAGTCAGCCGTGCAAAACCTGGCGTAGATGGCGATGTTGTGGCTGGTGTGGGGGCGGGCAAAGAAGGGGAGGGTAAAGAGCCTCGTCGAACACGAGGCGGTGTGGAGGCATCGGTGGCGGAATCCCCACAACAACCGCCACCGCCACCACTAGAGCGCCGGTGTCTAGACGAGTGTGACGCTTGTCTCGTCGACGCCGAAGCTTCGGAGCGCGCCGAATGCTCCGAAAGAGAGGGAGATGCGGATGGTGTAGGAACGCGCGATGATGCGCCAGAGCGATGACGCTCCACGTACCACTGTCTCTGCTGCGGTGACAAAGAAGAAAGAAACTCCTCATCATCCATACCTGCATTAAACACACGAATATTTAAACTTAATATTGAATGAATAGAGTAGACAATGACGCAAAGACCATTAAATACAATGACGTAATGACGCATATAAATACAATGACGCAATGAATCGAGTGGTAGAAGAGGCAAGTCAAAAACTCAGAATTTTCAATCAAAAGATGTGAGCGCGAGTAGAAAAGAGCGTTACACACCATGGAAGCTACTTAGAGAGCTAGAGCTTTTACAGCACGGAGCAAAATTGTTCAAATACAATATTTGTGGCTTTAAGAGATCTCTCTCTCATCCTCGCATAACTCAGCATAACTTCCTATATCTATATAGAGCTCTCCGTTTAAACACATATCCTCTGTTTCATTTTGTAGCTCCTCTGCATGCACCCCATATAGAGTAGTAGCATCTTGATGCTCGTCTGGCACCACCGCAGCGGCTTTTGATTGAGCATCTTCTCTGATCTCCTCCATTGATGTCGTTGTGATTGGCACATGGTAGCCTTCATACGTCCTTGCACTACGAGGGGCTACCTCTATGACGTACCACCAGTTTGATGTAGACTTTGTAGGATGAAATACTACCTGCCAGAGCCACATAACTTACATGAGAGCTTTCAAGCACATAACTTGTAAAAGGGGGATGTTAACTATTTATATACTTACTTGTTCACAATGCTCGGGTAGTATGAAAGTGTCTCTTAGGTCAGTCCATTTCTTAGTAGAATCCACCTCAAGAAAACCAGACTCTCCTCTACGCACAGTAGCGTTTCGACCCTCCATGATTATCTTGAACCATTGCACGTCGAACAAGTCGACAAAAAATCCTCTGTAATCGATCCTCAAAATCTCTTGCAGCGTGCCGAAGTAAGTGAGTTCCGCCACCACGGGATCTGCATCAGAGGAACGTCGTCGACTAGACTGTTCAAATTTTGCCATGATTCCACAATCTTGAGTAAAACGCTTTTTGTCGATTCGTTCCACCCTAAAATGTCGACCTTTACACCATGCTGCTGTGTATGACTTATACTACAACGAACAAAGATTATGAGTGGCCGTTCAAACGTTTATAAATAAAGTCACTTGCTAGTCGTACATTGCAAACTTACCTTGGTCGCGCAACCCCGAGAGTACTCCCACTCTTCTTCAGTCACTTCGTCACCGCATTGTTGTGCGCTTTTCAATTGGTTGTGCAACCATCTTAAGCTCATGAAGGTTGATAGGCTCTCCAGAACCGCTGGATAGTGCATCGGTGGTCGTCTTCCCCGTCTCCACTCGATTCGTGCCCTTTGTCGCTCTTGCTTTGCATCCTCATATTGTGAAATCCACTTTTGCATCACTGGATTGTGAAGCATGCAAAATCGGTTGATTTTAGCCTCTAGATCTTCCGTCATATTCTTCTCAACACCGAGATTGCACATGACAATCCCAGATATGCGCTCATCATCTATGGTTCGCCATAGCGTGTCCCGGGATTTATCAAATCCGTCTAGCCACTCTCCAATGTACACTAGGGACTCTGATACCAACCAACCTTCTGCCATGCTACCCTCCGGACGTGCCTTTTGACGCACATATCCCTTAAGCGTTTTCATGAAACGCTCTAAGAAGAACATCCATCTGGAATGAACTGTGCCAGCTATTTCCACCTCATCAACTATGTGAAGAAGAAGATGCACCTGAATGGTTAGCATTGTAGTAGGAAAATGTTTCTCAAACATGCACACAAGCTCCGCAGCATTTAGTTTGGCGAATGGTATGGAGTCTACGTCGATCTCCTTTTGTGAGATCCATTGCACCAGCTTTGCAAGTTTGTAGATTGTGTTACGGATGTCGAGAGACAAACATCCCTCAATGGCAACCGGTAAAATAAACTGTAAAGTATGTGCAGCAATGATATTAAAGTCCACATTTTATGCAATGATATTAAAGTCCACTATGAACGTACCTGACACATTTTATGCCAATCGTGTGACTTCAAACCGGTAAGCTTTCCTTCTTTAGTAAAACACGTTCGGAGCGAGTGCATTACGCCAGTGGGGGTCCGCAAAGATCGAATGGCCTCTTTTACTTTGCGTTCTTGGGCTCCTGTGAAAATCCATGGTGCTTTAGGAAGTTTTATCGATCCATCAGACGCTGTTTGCGGCCAATATTGCTCCATACGATCCACATTTCTAAGGTCAACTCTGGCTCCCAAAGTATCTTTCTTGCCGGTCAAATGGTCCCATAGTAGATTACCCACATTCTTGAATATGTGCATTGGATCGAGCAAGTGATTGATCACGAGTCGGGGCCAGTATGGTAACTCGTACCATAGAGATAGTCTCTTCATCCCTGGAGGCAATCCGTCATCGCACATCTCCTTCTGCTCTAACCATGCTTGTGCAGACATCCTTGGTGGCTCTCTTCCCAAAAAGCCGTCGCGTAACACATGATTCTCCGGAAGATACGCTTGATGACCTTCGTAGATTTGCTTCTTCAGTGAGGGTGCCCTACGTGCATTCAGTCTAGGTCCACATGTGACACATGCTCTGTATCCGCTTGTTTGAAGCCCTGCATGTATACACATGATAATAGATCAACTATGGGGAAAAACAAGATTTACAGTGTCTGAGAGAGGAGTGTCAATAGATCACCTGAGCATTCTGTTAGCCCGGGATAGTCATGCATGGTCCACATTAGAATACCTCTGATCAAAGCATTCCGTCGTCCTGTGTGTCGGCTCATATCCACCACCTCTATGCCAATCCACAATTGTTGTAGCTCTTCCAATAGTGGACGAAGATACACATCCATATTCCCCACTTTATATCGCCCTGGCACAATCAAGCTTAGCCATAGGTGCCCCTTCTTCGTAGTCAACCACGGGGGAATGTTGTAGTTGACGATGACAACGGGCCATACACTGTAAGATGTTGATCTTTGACCAAATGGATTTACGCCATCCATAGCCAGGCCTAAGCGCAAATTTCGAGCTTCCCTCGCAAAATCCGACCATGTTCCATCTATATGTTTCCAGGCTGCGCAATCTGCAGGAATTCGTAGCACACCATCCAAAGATTTATTCTCCTCATGCCATGATGCTAGGGCGGCCATGGACTTACATTCGAAGAAATGCTTGATGCGAGGAAGCAAAGGAAAATGTCGCAAAACCTTTTGTGGAATTTTTGTCCCGTGGAGATCTACTCGATATCTTTCGGAATCACATTTCGGACACTTCTCCATGTCTGTGTATTCCCCTCTGAAAAGAATGCAGTCATTAGGACAAGCGTGGATAGAATTGTAATCCATCCCCAAGTTTCGCAAAATCTTTCTTGCTTCATCTCGGGAATCTGGCATCACATTGTCAGCTGGTAGAATGTGCTCTTTCAGCAATCTACACAACATAAAAATATGATACAGTCGTGTAAAAATCTATCAGATCATTATACATTTAGAGTTCTATTAAAGTAAACTAATTGTAATAGATCACCTGAAAAGCGCTGTGACGCTAGTGTCACTCCATCCAAACTTTGCCTGCATGTTGAGAAGAACCAGGAGTGCTTTCAATCTAGACATACGTGCTCCATTATACAATGATGTATCGGCTTCACTTTTCATATCATCATAGATAAGCCTTTCTGAATCCATGATCGTCTCGATCATTTCATCAATCTCGGGCTCAAACATTGTCTCGTTGGGAATGTGCTCTGCATGATCATCCCCCGAGCTGTCAGAGGCTACATCTTGTGGCCTCACATATGCTGCTTGACCAAAGCGCCTGCGAATACGTCTATTGGGTTGCAAGATTGCTGCTTGTTGGCCAGCGTCAGAGTCCGACGAGTTATAATTGGCAACAACTCGATCTATAATAGATGGATCGAACTCGCCAAATTCGCGAACGTGCTGCAAAGAAACACGTCTTGTCCGTCGCACTGCATGCTTGCATTGATTACAAGGACATAAGACCCTCGTTGAGAGATAGGTGTTTCGGTTGGACGGTCCCACATCCTCGTCGCTACTCATAATGAGGATAAAAAACTTATAACCTAGACAACAAATTTAATATTCTATTGGCATTCTTCGTCTTATCTCTCTCTCTCTCTCTCTCTCTCTCTCTCTCTCTCTCTCTCTCTCTCTCTCTCTTTACCTCACATTCTCTAGTCATGTCCAATCCCCGCACACCTCGGTCTAGAGGTGCACGGAGATCAGAACCACCGGGTTATAATCTCGTCTTTATTGGTCAATACCTATATTTGTGGGTACAAGAAATCTAGACACCCACGTCTACATGATACTGCATGTAGTGGACAAAATCCCTTTGCCTCTTCTCTAGCTGTAGCACTTCACTTCATCTTAACATCTTTTCACAGTAGATCTTTTCACTGTTCGTCTAACTCTAAACCCTAAACCGTAAGTAATTCTTGCGTGGACTCGATCTAACGTAAATAAGCGTAAATCTAAATAAACGTAAATCTAACTAAAAATAAAGCTAAATCTAATTTAACGTAAGTCTAATGACTAGAGGTTGTCTAGATGGTCATTGTGTCGGGGATGTAGTGACTCTTGCCGCCCTGAAGATCCACCTTCTTCCCTATCTTCTGAAGACATTTCACCAGTACTTTTGGATCGACGGAGCCCACCATGAGTGAAGGCAGCAATACCCTATATTCCATTGAGGGCTTTCTTCACCCGCTTCATGCAGGCATCGCAGTCTATGGAGACCCGCATCTAATCTAATATAACGTAAATCTAAATCTAGCTTAAATAAACGTAGATCTAGTTAAAAATAAACCTAAATCTAATTTAATGTAAGTCTACATATAACGTAATCTTTAACGTCTTTTAAGATAGTTTCCTACGACGTTATAACTCTCTTCTTCCTGTGTGTGTGCGCGTGTGTGGATGTGTGTGCCAATAAAAAGAGATAAATGGTATAACCTTTCTATCACCCATGCCAAGTATGATAGATTGATTATGCCATTTCTCTCTTGAATAATAGGTCTTCAGTTCAACTCCTCGTCGGCTAGATCTTTAGGTCTTTTAATTTTAATTAGTTTCCTACGACGCTCCCTTAGTTTCTCTTTCTTTCTCTCTCAATGTGTGTGCGTTTTTTTGGATCGTATGCATGTTTTCTTTCTCTTTTCCTCTCTCAATGTGTGCGTTTTTTGTTTATGCATGTTCTCTCTCTCTTTTCCTCTCTCAATGCGTGCGTTTTTTGTTTATGCATGCTCTCTCTCTCTTTTTCTCTCTCAATGTGTGTGCATTCTTTGTTTATGTATGTGTGTGCGTTTTTGCACTCTCTCTCGCTCTCTCTCTCTCTCTCTCTCTCTCTCTCTCTCTCTCTCTCTCTCTCTCTCAAAAACACTATGTGTGTGTGTGTATGTGTGTGTGTGAGAGAGAGAGCGAGGGAGAGAGAAAGAGGGGAAGGGAACATGAGAATGAGGAGAGGGAAGGAGCATACCTGGCTCTCCTTCCTCTCCTCGTGTGTGTGTGTGTGTGTGTGTGTGTGTGTGTGTGTGTGTGTGTGTAAAAGAAAAAGAGAGAGAGAGAGAGAGAGAGAGAGAGAGTGAGGGAGAGCGTTACCTGCTCTTTGCTTGAGGGCGCCGAAAAACTCAGATCTGAGATCTGAGTTTTTGGGCGCGCTCGGTTATTTTTTTTACCCCAGCTGGCGTCGCTATGAGCGTCGCTATAAGCGTCGCTGTGTGAGCGTCGCTAATGTGAAGAGCCTCTTGTAGTGGCTTAGGAGGCTTCATCAATTTAGGGGACAGCTTAATCCTGAGAAGTGTCACATTGCAGAGTCACAAGTGGTGTTGCTAGGTCATGTGGTTTCTTTGCAAGGAATTCAAGTGGATCCATCAAAAGTAAATGCTCTCTTGTCACTACAACCACTAATGACAACCAAGGAGCTCATGACTTTCAACCACAAAGTAAGGTACATGTCTCGTTTCATTCACCTTCTAGCGAAAGCTATTGCACCTTTGCACAAGCTAGCAAACAAACCCACATTTGAATGGAGAGAGGAACACGAATTATGCTTTATTGAAGTAAAGGGTATTCTCAACTCTCTTCCAACAATAATGCCACAAAATCCAAAGGATACATATTACATCATGCCAAGTGTAGGAATGGAGACCATCTGTGTAGTTCTCATGCAAAAAGACCCAAAAACATGCTACATGAGGCCAGTATACTTTGCAAGCAAAGTCATGACCGCTGCAGAGAAGGGCTACACTAATATGGAGAAGGTGGTATTCACAATTATGTTTGCGGTAAGAAAGTTCCGATCATATCTCTTACCTGCACCATTTGTCATTCTCACCATGGAAAACAATTTACCATATGTTGTGCAACACATGAGCCTCTCATCTAGGATAGCCAAATGGGTTCTAGAACTTCAAGAGTTCGAATACACTTTTCTTGTGGAAGATAGCACAAGGGCAGGTCTTGCAGACATTCTCACATACAAAGTGAGAGAATGGAAAGAGTCACCAAAGGCAGGAGACAAAGCTACACCGCAAAATAATGAGGAGGAGATGGAAAACGCACACATTTTGTGCTTTGATGGAGCTTACCGACGACAACACGATGAGGCAGCAGGGGGGGTTCTTATTCTAAGTACACAAAGGGAAGTTCTTGTTAAGAAAGGTATCACCTTGGAAAATGATCATTCTAATAATGAGGTTGAGTATGCCACCTTAAAGTTGGGGCTTGAAGGATGAAGAAAACTTGGCATCGAAAGACTTATAATAAGAGGTGATTCCTTACTAGTTATTAGGCAAATCCAAGGGATATGGAAGTGCAAGAAACCTACTCTAGTGGAGTGGCTTAGACAGGTGAAGGCTTTGATAAAGAACTTTGAATCTACACAGGTACAACATGTTGTGAGAACCCTCAACAAGGAAGCCGATTATCTCGCCAATGAGAAACTTCAGATCATGGTGGGAGGTGTGAAGCTCTACGAACCAAAGTACCAAGGCCAAGAGGAATTGAAGGACATAATATTTTTCCTCCAAACTGGTGAGTGCCTTAAACACTTGGATAAAGTGAAAAGGCATAGGTTGGTAAAAAAGGCAACTCCTTACCAACTCATAGGAGATGATTTGTATCATAAAGGGAAAGATTTGGTGCTAAGAAGGGTGGCCTCTGTTCAAGAAATAGAGAGAATCCTCTTTTCATGCCATGATGATGTCTGTGGGGGTCATTTTTCTCATGATATTACAAACAGGAAGATTTTGCAAGCAGGGTTTGTTTGGCCAAGTCTACATCGTGATGTCCAGCATTGGTGTGAGTCATGCAAAGGTTGTCAGATTGCTGGAGATCGACGACTCACTTACGAGCCTCGAGTTCCAATAATTTCGTATGGTCCTTTTGAGAAGTGGGGTGTGGATGCAATATGCGCCTTACCTCGCACATCTACCGGGAAGGTCTTCATCATTGTGGGAGTAGATTACATGACACGATGGACAGAGGCAGCAAGTACAACACGAATTACAGCCGAGGAGGAGGCACTCCTTCCTATTGAGGTGGAGCTTGCAAGCTTACGCATTCTCTCACGGGGAGCAAAGAGGCCAAAAGAAGCTTTGCAGGAAAGAATTTTAGATGTTGAAAGACTTGAGCTTGATAGAGAAGAGTCCATCGACTATTACATTGCCCAAGCCAAAAGCCAAAGGGACAAAATCAACAAGAAGCTCAAGGGGAAAGGATTGAAGGAAGGTATGCTGGTACTTCGCTATGATAACCGACTTGATACTGGACTTGACAAAAAGTTTTTGCAAAGATGGGAGGGAGCTTTCATGATAAAAACAAAGTTTGGGAATGGTAGTTACAGATTAGAAGATTTATCAGAAAAACTCCACAAGACCAGAGTCAATCGATGGAGATTAAATCCCTACTTTCAACGTATCAATCCGTTGATAATAAGTCATCTACCTACATTGTCTAAGCTCCAAATTGGCAAGGCTCCCTTCGGCTCGGCAAATGCTCCACCTATTTTTAAAGCTTTGATGTGCAAAGAAGAACCAGCCTTGGAATCTGAACATACCCAAGGCAACCCTCCCATCTCCGATTTATGGGATTGAGGTAATGAAAAGCAGGTCTAATGAAGTAAAAGAGTGTATATTACTCCTCCTTTTTTTAATAAATTACAAAAAAAAAAAAAGGAAAATGAAAAAACTCTTTTGTTTCATATAGGAGCATGAATGATCCTAGATGAAGTGGGAGGGCTAATATGAGTAGCGTTAAATGGTAACCTTGCATTTGCACTACATTTCTACTCAAATGTATATATTTTTTATCAAAGTTTTAACCTAGTGTTCATTCTCTCTTTCCATAATAGCCTTTTTCCATACAAACACCTTACCCTTCTTAGATCTTTATGCATTTACATCATATTTCTCTCTTCATGCTAAATGTAAATAGTAAACTTAATTCTACTCTCCTAGTTTTTTTACTGCATATTCTTTTAACTATTTACCTTTACTAATTTAAATAGCTATCTACATCCCATAATTTGTAAATAAATAATTTATGGGCACTTATCTTACCCATCTTCTCTCAAGGGTAGGGTTAACCTTGTAGGCCTTCCCTTCCCCACCACTATGTGACCCAACTCTTGGATCATTTACTTGTGTTGGTAAAAAATTATTAAATATAATGTATATCCCTAATAAATCAAACTTTATTGGAGCCTACCTCATTTGTTTAAGGTGGATTCTCTTTTGAAAAAGCATGCTACACCTTGGATGCATGCTAAAGGGTCCCCTACAAGGAGACTTGGTTCAAAAGGTGTTTTGGATGAATCTTGAATTCCTTATCTCTTGCATATACTTGAGAAAATTTCCAAAATCAGCATAAACACTTTGAGAAGGTCAACTTTGCCTTTTACAGCACCCAGTTCTGAGTTACAGGCTGAAAGTTATGGTGAAAACAAGGGGTTGCGGACACTGTTACTGCAGGTCAAATTTACAATCAGGTAAACCACAAAGGTGAAAAGTTTTCTTGACTTCTTCAACATTGTAAAATACCAATGGGGAGTTAAAAACCACTTGCCTATGGAGGGGTCGGCTCAAGATGCTACCAGAGACACAACAAACAGGATGGGGACACTCTACAGGAGCCACTGGAGGGGCATCATGGTGGGGCCCACAAACATTATCAACCCTTATGGAGCCTCCACAAATAAAATGCTATTTTTAATGAGAAAATAAGTGCCTTATTTGCATAATTGAAGGAATGTTCAAAAGGAAACCTAACTATGGTTAATTACCTACCGACCCTAGTCAAGTTTAACCTAACCCAAGGTCTTGTACAACTATAAAAAGGCCCTTTGGCAAGCACAAAAACACACACACCTACTCCATTGCTGCAAATAAGCTCCTCTAAGCTTAGGGAAGCCCTAATCTATCTCTCCTCTTGTCTCCCTATCCATTTCCTAAGCTCGCTATCATAAGCGGTGCCATAGAGAGAGCATCAATATGCTATGGCTACCATTCTCTTGCAAACATTTCTCTTACCATACTCATCCCTAAATAAGGATTTTAGCTTCTATATGAGAGCAAGGATATCAAGCTCAATGATCTATCTCATGGTTTGATCAACAAGTTGCTGCAATTGGGGTGTCGTCGTCACACTTTTTCTCTAAATGCGTGTAAAATTGGTAAGCATATCTTGGCAGCTTCTCATATTTTGTGCTCATTGGGTTGCTTGTTTTGTTGAGAAAGTTTTTTGTGCACCATGGTGTCTATTTGCTTGGCTTCTCTCCTTATGTTGTGTGTAAGTAAGTCTTGGGCTTCATAGATGGAGAAGAGCTCTATATGCATGCCGCCTTATGTGTGTAAGTAGTCTATTCTTTTGGGAAAGGAAAGGAGTTGTCAAGTATTTGTGCATTATAGTGCTTTGAGCTTTGCTAAGAGGTTGTGTGCTTGCTTTTTCTTATAAGTATATGAGCACTAATATGGTGAAGGTCACTCTTTGGATGTGAGTTTGTGCAGTGTTCAAAGGGATTGCTTAAGGAGTGTGTGTTGAATGGTTGAAGGGCATTTCGTGTTTAGGCACATAAGGAAGGTGTGAGTGTGTGTGTGTGTTTTGTATGTGGTTTGTTTTGGTTTTCTTCTTTCTCCATAAAAGAGGGTGGTGCCCCTAAGAAATATGCGTGTGTAGGGTCTCATGGAGTGGTTGTCTGGTGGGAGCCTTGAGTTGAGCCCCATCTCAAAAATCTGCTCTCAGCAGGTAAAGCGCGATTCTTTAAAGCATTGGTATTTTTTTATCAAGAAGATTTTGAAGTCTTTTGAAGAGGTCCAATTCAAACATGTGAGGAGAGAGCAAAATCAAGAGGTGGATCAGCTAGAAAGTAGCAAAGTGCACGTGCATGTTGCAGGTCTATACGTGGCCCCAACCACTTATGCACGTAGAGAGACTCTTAAGGAGATTGAAGGCTTTTTGAGTGCAGGGCAATGTTCAGAGGCTTTGTCCAAGCTGCAAAAGAGAAGAGTGGTGCAAAACCCCACAATTTTACACTAGTAGGTGAGGATTCATGAACTATGGGCGTGACGGAGTGCTTAGAAGGGTGCTATATAGAGAAGAGATAGGAATGGTGTTGGAGCAATGTCATGAAGAGAGTGGACACCAAGGCAAAGACCAAGTTCTGTTTAGAGTGCTTAAAGAAGGCTTTTGGTGGCCTTCCATTGTGAGGGACGTGCATTACTGGTGCAAGACGTGCCACGAGTGTCAGACTATAGGTGAAAGACGGCTGGTAGCGGAGTCACAGGGCGCCATCATCACACAAAGCGCCTTCAAGAAGTGGGGTCTGGATGCCATAGGCCCTCTCCCAAAGTCTACAAGTGGTAAGAAGTACGTGGTGGTACGTAGCCATTGACTACCTTACAAGATGGGTCGAGGCCATGGGTCAAGGCCAAAGCAGTGAAAGAACTAAATGCCAATGTAGTGGCTCAGTTTTTTTTTGATAACATATGTTGCCGTTTTGGTGTTCATGGGTGTTAGTTTCTGATAGGGGTCAGGGGTTTAGAAGCAAGCTCATGAGCGCATTAGTGGAAAAGTTGAAGATTCACCACATGTTTTCCTCACCCTATCACCCCCAATGCAATGGTCTAGTCGAGAGTGCTAATGGTCAAATTGTCAAGATGTTAACGAAGTATGTGTACAAGCAAGAAGCTGAGTGGGAAGAAAATCTAGGAAAGTGTTTGTGGGTGTATAGAACATCTTATAAAGTGGCTACAAACTTCACTCCATTTGAGCTTGTCTATGGTAAGGAGGCGGTGTTGCCAGTGCATGCACAGCTAGGTGCTTTATAGGGTATGTGGCGTGTCAATGCCACTCAAAAAGGGTTCTACAGGATCAGATAGCCAGTTTGGAGGCTTTGCAGATGGACAGAGAGGCAGTGGCAGATTACTATGTGAAACAGAGGGAGAAGCGGGTTGCCAAGTTCAGTCAGAACTTTCCAGACAAGAAGACAGAGGAAGGAGACCTGGTCATGAAGTACGAAAGCTACCTGGATTTCACATTCCAGAAGAAGTTCAAGAAGAAGTGGATAGGTCCGTATAAAGTAAAAACAGCATTTCCGAATGGGACATATCAACTGGCAAGGGCAAATGGCAAGTTTCTTACGAACAGGGTAAATGGTGTGCGGCTCAAACTGTATTTCAAGAGGAGTCTAGTGCCTAAAGTGTAGCAAATTATAGTCAAGTGGGGTGGGCAACCCACCTAAAGCATGCGGTGTGTGAAAGAAAGAGACAAAGCTTTGTACATACCCTGTACATACGGTTATGGTTTTGTGAGTGCTTTTAATTGTCAGTTTGGTGTGCCAATTTCAAATTTTTGTACATATGCTTTTGGTCGAACATAAATGTTCAATGAGGGGGATGGGCAATGACGGTGCATCTAAAGTTGGTCGAGTGCAGTGCAGAGGGCTAGGGCAAGTGCCAAGGCCCTTAGCAGCCAAAGGATAGCGGGAATGTATTCTTAAAGCGGTTTTCTAGGCCAAAAGTGCATCATGATAGTCCAGATGGGATGGCAGATGAAGATGTCACAAATGCCAACTCAAAGCTCTAGAATGTACAGCTCAATGTGCTCTAGAAGACGGTCTAGACGGCTCGTCAAACGGAGCCCCGATGCTCTAGGTATTGCAGTTTAAAGAAAGAGTGTGTAGTAGATCCCCGACGCACAGGGCAGTTGGGGACAGGTGGCCCGGGATGATGTTAGTACATATGTGTGTAATGCTCGAGTTGTAGAGGCTGCTTGTCTTCTCGGATTGCGAATCAGAGCTCTGGATAGCAAGATATGGTCGGTTGAAGATTTTTCAGGGGCTGGGTCTAAGCTCATTTTCCCGCCTTGAGGAATGTGCCATTTGGCGTTTCCTAGGCCTCGACAAGTCCAAGCAGATATGTCACACTGTGTGGAGTCAGCAGGAAGTCGCGGCTCGTGATTCTGAGCCCCGAGCATCGAGTTACAATGTGGAGGAAAAACGAAGCATTGGGCGGTTGAGTGCATGCAGATGCATTTTTGGTTTTTTAGCATCCTCGAACGGGGGACTCAGAGAAGTCAAAGGGTTGCCAGGTTTGCATCGCGCTGGCCCGATATAGTGAAGATCCGGCATGGCTTTGCGACACAACCATTGGGTAAAAGAGCAGGGAGTGGTAGGGCATCCGATCCAAGCAAAATATGTTTTTTTGGTTAAAAAATGGAGGGATTCTAGGAGCTTTTGGAGCCATCGCACGGGCAGCTGCCACGTGGCACCCTATTGCCCCACATGCGGACACGGAGCTCCATATCTTGGTGTATAGAAGCTAGGGCCTGAAGCCCATTTGGTGTATAGGTAGGCGTGGAGAGCCTGGCTATGGTGTTGAGCCCAGGCGGCGCCAAAGGCGCTGCGCAAGCGGAGATGCGGGAGGTAGAGGCGGTTTTGGTGGCAATTGGCAGAGCGGGGAAGCGGGGCCAGTGTCATGTTGGCATCGCTGTTCCATTACGTAGCAGTACCCGACACGGGCATGCTCCGGCGGGCCTGATTTTGGAGAGGGAGAGAAGAGGCAATAGCGACATCGCTATTGCCCTTACCCCCCATATAAGAGGGAGCTCCCACAAGGTCACTCCAAGGGCGAAGGCAAAGAGCAAAGGTCATCCACGTAGAAGAGGACCAAAGGTGGCCGAGGACCAAAGGTGGCCAAAATGGACCAAAGAGGCAGTGAGAGAGAGAGAGAGAGAGTCAGAGCTCAAGGGCAGCAGAGGCCAGCCAAGCAAGGTCAAATGGACCCAAACCAAGGGATGTCCAACAAAGGCAAGTTCAAATAAAACCAAAGGCCAAAAAGGAGCAAGGAGGAGTCGGATGGATAGAGGGAGAGAGTCAAAAGTCAAAATTGAGCACCATAAGGTGAAGGCTAAAAGGTAAAAAATAAAAAATAAAAAATGAAGAGCCAAGGGGGCAATAGCGACATCGCTAATGCCCCCCTCCCAAGTGCAACGAGTGAAGAAGAGAGCCATAGAGCAAAGCAGTGCCCTCTTTCCCAAAAGATACCAATTCAAGATGCCAGGTGGACCAATTGAAATGCAAATTCCCAAATTAAAGTCCCCCCCTATAAAAGTCAAAAAAGGATCAAATTAAGGGCTTTTTTCTTGGCCTTTTGAGGTGTCGTTTAAGGCCTGCAAAGAGGAGTTCTCTAGCAAGCTAGCCCCTTTGTAACTTTTTCTTGAAAATGGCCATGGTGATGGCAGTGCAAGCCCGTGTATATGTTTTTTGAAGTGCAATCCAGCCACAATTGCCTCCCAAGCTGTTGTTTCCCCTTCGTCCCTTCTCTTTCTCCTGCTTTCATGTTCCTCCTGGGTGCTGGCTGTGTGGAAGTGTGTGCCCTCCTGGACCGACGGCGTTTTGAGTGAGAGTAAGATTGAGTGGCTGTGTGTGTGTGTAAGGGTGGAGACATGCAGTGGTAGTACGTGTATCTTGTGTGGTGGTTTGTAGAGTGTGTGAGCAATAGAAATTGAGCAGGAGGTGGTCTCCTAGTGTTAAGTGTTTCTTTGAAGGTGTTTTCTGAGAGGATAGGGGTTCTCTGAATACCATGAGCTATAGAGAGGCCCTTTTGTTTGTGGCGGGTGTGTTCCCCCATTCCCCCTGTCCATCTTCTGGTGCCCCCACTGAGGAGCACACTGATTGCTCCTAGTTAATCGAAAGGAAGCAACTTTTCGCGTTGAAAGTCATGGCAGCGAGAAGCTATGGACCGATTTTCACAGGAGAAGAGAGCCCTGACGAGTGGATGTCAGATTTTGAGCTGTACATGCTATCGTTGTGTATACCGAACGAGGATAGAAAAATGCAGACTTTTCCTTGGGTGATGCGCGGTAGAGCTAAAGCATGGGATGATGCATTGGAAGGCGAGCCGAAGCAAGCATGGCCGGCTCTACGGGCGAGGTTTCTTCATGACTTTCGCAAGGAGACTTCCCCAGTCGAAATGGATGCAAAACTGAAGGCGCTTAAGCAAGACGAAGTGAAGAGTTCAATTTGTTTTTGGGTCAATAGAATATTAAATTTGTTGTCCAGGTTATAAGATTTTTATCCTCATTATGAGTAGTGACGAGGATGTGGGACCGTCCAACCGAAACACCTATCTCTCAACGAGGGTCTTATGTCCGTTTAATCAATGCAAGCATGCTGTGCGACGGACAAGACGTGTTTCTTTGCAGCACGTTCGCGAATTTGGCGAGCTCGATCCATCTATTATAGATCGAGTTGTTGCCAATTATAACTCGTCGGACTCTGACGCTGGCCAACAAGCAGCAATCTTGCAACCCAATAGACGTGTTCGCAGGCGCTTTGGTCAAGCAGCATATGTGAGGCCACAAGATACTTTGGGAGCCAGAGTTGACCTTAGAAATGTGGATCGTATGGAGCAATATTGGCCGCAAATAGCGTCTGATGGATCGATAAAACTTCCTAAAGCACCATGGATTTTCACAGGAGCCCAAGAACGCAAAGTAAAAGAGACCATTCGATCTTTGCGGACCCCCACTGGCGTAATGCACTCGCTCCGAACGTGTTTTACTAAAGAAGGAAAGCTTACCGGTCTGAAGTCACACGATTGACGTGATCCCACACCGTACGAGCGCGAGTACGCAGGCAGGAAGGGCTTAAACGCCCTGATGGACATTCTCAGTTCTCGCGGCGGCATGGTTAGTATTAGGGTTTACTCTTTTCTATTTTTTGTATTGTTTTATAAATGTCGTTATATGTTTATACTTACTGAAAGTTGTCTTATTGTCTTTTTTTGCAGAATCCGACAGATACGCCGCTTGGACGCGATGAGACGTCTGACTAGACGACGTCAGTTTAGCCGTAGCTAGATAGCATTAGTTTAGGGTTTCTCATAGATTATGTATCATGAGACGGATTTTATACGTCTTTTTGAACCATGTATATTATTACATTTATCACCGCAGTTCATTTTGCCAATCAATTCTTTATGCCTATGATGTTGTACAATTGTCATTATTACATTTGCCAATCAATTCATTTGGCCTATGATGTGTACAATTGTCAATTTTATGCTTGTCAATTTTGCAAACAATGCGTCTTGTGGGTGACTATTTTGGGTCTATTATCTACCCTTGCACTTTTTTTAAAAAGTGAATCAAGTACAATATGGTTGATGGGTGGCAAGGCATTCAATGCCCTGTCACCAAAAAAAATTTCTCTCGGGCGTCGCTATAACCGTCGCTATTTATGGCTCTGGAGAGTTGCTATAAGTGTCGCTATAGACTTCTGTGTAAACGTCGCTATGACCATCGCTATGAGCGTCGTTATAAGCGTCGCTATGAGCGTCTCTATATAGCGACGCTTATAGCGACACATATAGCGACGCCTATAGCATCGCATATAGCGACGCTCTCGTAGCGACGCTATTAGCGACGGTTTTAGCGACACCGGGGGTTATAAAAACCCAGTGTATTTCCGTCGCTAACAGCGTCACAAGAGCACACAACCTCTTGTAGTGGAAGTGGTTATAGTCTGACCATCTTTCTCAATTCGGCATTTGGTATGATCAAATCCAACAAACAGACCAAGATCAACAAGTCTAGCAATTGAAATAAGATTACGTTGAAGATCTGGTACATGTAATACTCCTCGCAAAATTCGAGTGGAAGCAGAAAAGGTACCAAGATATAAGTCTCCAATACCCTTTCCTTGACAAGTAGTATCATCAGCAAGATAAACAACACGTTGAATTGATAGTGGATGATAGTTGTGGATCCACTTAGACTGATATGTCACATTTCCTGTAGCACGAGAATCAACAATAAAAAGTGATCCATCACGTACATGAAATATTCTGTCTGGAGAAACTGAACATAGTCATATTGACGTGCCCAACAATCATCTTCAGTATGGCCATTTTTGTTGCGGTAAGAACATTGCTTATTAGGAAATTTGAGATGAGAGAAAATATTACCGCGACGGCCACCTCTGCGGTTTCCTCGTTGAAACGGACGCCTTCGAGCATAAAAAGCACGTTCCATCTATTGTCACTCAGTCTCCTCTTGTGAAATCATAGATGTATTGTGACTAGCATTACGACGTTCTTGACGTTGAGAGTATTCAATTAAAGACATGCAGGCTTGGTCGAAATCAAGACCATCTTTATTAGAGAGAATAGTAACAATGTTATCATAAGAAGAGTCCTTCACCGTATCAACGAGAAGTGTAATCAATTGCTTTTGTGGAACAGGATCACCGGCAGCAACAAGTTGATTAATAATAGATTTGAAAGATTCAATATGTCCCATCATGGCAGTACCAACTTCATATTGTAACTTGTTAAGAAAACCTCTCAAATAAAGTATTTTTGTAACAGATTTATTCTGAAAGTTTTCAATAAGGTACTTCCATATGTCGTAGGAAGTAGGCAGTTCATACATATCAAGCAAAAGTTAATCATTAAGAGCAGAAAGAATATACCGACGAGCTGATTCATCACATCATTGCTAATCCGTATAAGCAACATTCCAATCTTGAAATATAGGTCCTTCAGTGATAAGCACGTTATCATTATCCGTATCAACAGGCTGAGGTGGACAAACACAATTTCCAAGAACAACATTGGAGAGTTCATCGCCTTCAAGAATTAACAACATCTTTGCTTTTCCACCCTGGAAATCCTTGACCTTGGAAAGGAGGAATAGAACGCAGGCCAGAAGGAAATCCGTTGACGAGAATATTCATAGCCATATCTTGTTGCGAGAAGACGTATAAGATAAGATCGCAGAATCTGCACACCATATATGGTGAAGGCCACAATTGAGAATGAGAGAAATATGAGGACTTCCTTCTGTCAACGATAAACGCAAGAAGGATGCTCAGGAACGTCCAAAGATGTGAGAGACGTCACCCAAAAAAGGCAGGATAAAGGAGACGTTAATAATAAAAGAGTCCTCAAAATAGAGTGGCGTGAGACGCAAGATTGACGGCCACAATACGAATAGCAAAAACCTAAATTTTCTCAAAAAAGTTAATGTCAAAATAAGAAAAATGATCATGGACGCTTCACGAAGAAGTAGGAAGAAGAAAGCTGCGTCAAGCTCAATTGCAGTAAAAACAGCATAACTTTCTGCTGCGAACTTCGATTGACGCAAACCTAGAACTCAAATCGAAGAGCTCGAGAAGACGAACAAGTTTTGGGCTATGCTTCATTGCGATTTTTCTGTTTCTCAAAATTTTGAGCATAATAACACCCCCAAAAATTGAGATGAAGTTCAGGGTGTCATCAACAAGAAAACGTAATCAATGATTAGATTGATTAGCAATAAACGCCACACAAAACACTAATCATATTCTTCTTAACACAAAACAACCACAGTTTTGAAATAAAATAAAATTTGTAGCAGTTTTGAATCTTACATGCGAATCGCATCCACATACTGTTTTGTCACCATGAATTGAATCGGTGCGTGATCTTTACCGCTTTGATACCATGTTGAGATGTAGAGAGAAAGAGAGAGAGACGAGACAAGAGACACACCATATATGCTCCCAAATAATGATTCATATTGAGGAAAAGATACAAATATATAGGTGAGACCAAGTTGAGTAGAGTGAGCCATATATAGCTCCAACACTCATACCAAGAACAAGAAGATTGCTTCAACTCATAGAACACTTTGTTACATTTGCACACTTTATCCTCCTGTCCCTTCTTGCTAAAAGCGCGAGGCTACATTACATAAACTTCCTCAAGTATGACACTATTCAAGAAAGTAGTAACAATGTCGGATTGATGTACATTGCAACCAAATAAGATGCCAATGCACATAGAAAATGCACAGTAGTCATATGACAAATGAGTGGAACAGTCTCTTCTTACCTATTTCCTTTTTTTTGTGCATAACCTTTTACATCAATTCGAGCCTTATGACGATCAATCTCACCATCTGGATCGCATTTCAACTTGTAGACCCACTTTGTACCAATGGCATTTTTTCCATGAGGCAAATTACGTAAATTCCATGTGTCATTTTCTATAAGTGCATCATATTGTGATTACGTGGCAGCCATCCAATTTTCTAAATTATGTGCTTCATAAAATGATTGAGGTTACTCAACATCATGTGAGCTTGACATAAGCAAAGCATAACAATTTGATGCATAAGACGGATGGCAAGAACCTGAACAAGTATGACTAGACAAAGGTGCATCCAATTTACTTTCACGCAAAGTATGGAACAACCATTTAGGCATACCTTTAGCCTAAATGGAACCTCCATGATTTTCCACGTGGAATATCAAAGAATTAAAAAACAATTTTGTCACGAGGAAAAAAAACAGTGGGAACAAGAGAGGACCGTGCCAAAGAAGACATAGTAGGAGCAAAGTGGAGACAACACATGATACATCAATTATGCACCAAGCTACGGATGAGCTATGGATGTGCACAATATTCCCTATTTACATTGTATAAGGCATTAAACTCAGTTAGGTATTCCAAATTATATAAGGTAGAGGGCTCAATTTAATCCCATAGTAGAAACACTTGGAGTCCATGTCTTTATAAAAAGCCCTTTTATGCAAAGAGGATTCATTCTTGCAGTTCACTCTTGTGTGCTCACTCTATGGATGGCCTATCCTTGAGCTTAATGACCATGCTTAAAACGCTAGTGCCTAAGATAACTCGAAGCTATCCTGTAAAGTGTTGGTCTCCATTGTGACACAATTGAGCTATCAAAGGACAAGAAGGCATCTGAAAGTACACATGATCACCCTAATAAAATATGTATGGCCTGGTGCTTTCATACTATTCTGAGTTTCAAAGTTGCATTGATTTTCAATTGTGGATAAAGGTGGGTGACATTACCACCTATAGAGGTAACGAAGCAGCTCTTGGAATTAAGTGCACTCATGTGTGGCAGTCTGTAGATGATATTTTTCATTTGCTTGAAAGGGAAAAGCTAACCCTTGATGAGATTGTTAACAAGGGAGGAATATGGACACAAGAGATGACAGAGGGGAAGAGAGAGTGAGACAACTCAAATTGTGTAGAGCACCCACTGAGTACACATATATAGTGGGGACTCCTAGCTATATATGGCACAGGGGTTGGTATATATAGCTCCAACACCCCCACTCATATAGGAGTCCCTAACTGTGGATGAGAAAACCCTTGGGGGTAGAAGGGAAAATCAACAGCACCATGTACATACACTATTATATTAGCACTTATCAAATATTATGAAATGAATTTTCTAGAATCTACATCATTCGATAAAATACAATGTGCTCTTTCAAATGTCTTTGGAAGTACATGATGCAATATCTTTGAGCCCTTGTACATGTTGATTGACGTGACTTTTATCCTGTAAATGACATCAGCCCAAGAAACATATCAAAATGTGAAGGTTAAAAGAATGATCACATCACATTGTCCTTACAGACGGTTCGCTATGGTGCTCTAGAGACGACACAGAAACAAACATAACGTTGATGCAATCACATGTGCACAAAGTCGGTACATAAATTCTATGAAACACTAGTCGTGCATAGTCACAACTACCAAATCCCTGATGACAAGAATGATAAGACCCATAGAACCAATGGTGCTAGGGTGAATGCAACGAGATGATAACTGTTGAGATGTAGAGAGAAAGAGAGAGAGACGAGACAAGAGACACACCATATACGCTCCCAAAGACTGATTCATATTGAGGACAAAATACAAATATATAGGTGAGACCAAGTTCAGTAGAGTGAGCCATATATAGCTCCAACACCCCCACTCAAACAAACGTCTCTAGCTTTGGATGAAAAAACCCTTGGGGAGTTCAAGGGAAAAACCCAAGCCTCTATACAATGTGAAAATATAAACCAGCGATGATGATGTGAAAGTGAATTGTGCATCTATGTACAAATATTCAAGTGACTCAGAGATCACAATGTGCAAATGTGGAGTGTGCATAATGCATGATACCTAAAAGATTACAATGTCATATGTACAAAGCTATTACAATAGCAACGAAGCTAATCTAGAAAGAGTGAGGCCGAAGCAACTCCAAGCTCCGAGCGCAAGAGGATGAAACGTGACTCATTAAGGCCTTTGGTCAAAATGTCTGCAACCATCTGGTCACTTGGACAGTGTTCAACCATAATGGTTCCTTTGCGTACTTCATACCTCACATAATGATAATGAACAACAATGTGCTTTGGCTTATTATGTTGAACATAGTCTTTTGCAAGACTAATAGCACTTTGGTTGTCACACCGCAAGGGTGTGCTAGAAAGAGGAGAGTGACCAATATCAACCAGCATTTGTCGAAGCCAAATCAACTCACGAGATCCAAGTGATGCCGCAACATATTCTGACTCAGTCATAGAACTGCAACACAACGTTGTTTCTTGCTGGTCCAAGAAACAAGACAACCATTTATAAAGAAGCAATTTCCACTAGTAGATCGCATAGATAAATGTGAGCTTGCCCGGTCTGCATCTGTGTAACCCAAAAGAGAAAGAGATTGCATAGAATCCGATGTGAGTTGTCGTCGATAGACTAAACCAAAATCTGTAGTGCCTTTCAAGTATTTCAATACACGCTTTACAGTAGACCAATGCTTAAGAGAAGGACATCCAAGATGTTGTCCAAGATAATTAGCAGCAAACAGAATATCAGGACGAGTGTTCATGCCAGCAAACTGAAGACATCCAATCAAGTTAGCATAAGGTTGATTTGTGACAAGTTGACCGCCATTGTCAGAAGTGTTCTTCGTAGAGCTCGCAAGACAAGGTGTGTTGGCTCAATATGCAGATTCCATACCAAATTTTTGAATACTATTTGCAATAAACTTTGACTGTCGAAGGAATAAAATACCTTTTGTACGGTACCTTTGGATTTGAATGCCAAGACAAGAGTGAATCTCTCCAAGATCCACCATATCAAATGCAGAAGACAATAACTTTTTCACTTGCTGAAGAAATCCCAAATCATTGGAAACAAGGATCGTATCATCCACATAAAGAACAAGAATCACAAAACTGCTACCTTGGCGTTTTATGTATAAGTTGGGGTCTGACGAGCAAGAGATGAATCCTTTAGAGGTGAGAAAAAGATCAAATTTTGTATACCAGGCTCGCGAAGCTTGTTTGAGACCATATAGTGCCTTATCGAGTTAAGCAACAAGGTCTTCTTTACCTGGAATAACAAACCCTTCTGGTTGTTCCATATAAATTTCCTCTTCCAAGTCACCATTAAGAAAAGCAGTTCGCACATCCATTTGATGAGCTTCTAAATCAAATTGAACAATGCCAATAAAACTCGAACACTTGTAATGCGAACAACTGGTGAAAAAGTCTCTTGATAATCAACACCAGCTACTTGGGAGTAACCTTTTGCAACTAAACGCGCCTTGAATTTGTCAAAAGATCCATCCGATTTTACTTTTGTCTTATACACTTACTTACATTTAATAGCTTTACGACAAGGAGGTTATTCAGTTAGTATCCATGTACATTTAGAGATAAGAGAATCGTACTCTGCTTCCATAGCCTCTTGCCATTGATCCTTTTGTGGTGAAGAGATAGCTTCATCATAAGTAACGGGATCTTCAGAAGTAGAAAAAGCATTATCAGCAATATCATCATCATAAATATGACATGAGCCATGTTCAAAATCAATAAGCAGATCAACAAAAATATCAATATCATCATTGGCAACATTTGGAATGGATGGTTGTGAAGAGGAAAGTTGCTCTATAGGAAGAGTTTCATCTTCTGAAAGAAATGGAAAAGCCTGAAGCAATGATTTAGTATCATCAAAATCATCAATGGACCATGAGCCTCCCATAAGCTGTTCGTTAAAAGTAGCATCAGGATTCACAATTACTTTCTTGGAGGAAGGGTCATAGAATTTGTAGCCTTTGGAAGTGTCAGAATATCCAATAAAAATAACTTTAAGACCAGGAGCATCAAGCTTTGTTCATGTTTCTTTGGGAGCATGAATATAAGCAATACATCCAAAGATTCGAAAATGAGATACAGAAGGAATGTCACCTGTCCATGTTGTGATGGGTATCTTACCAGAGGGTGCAGTAGTAGGAAGATCATTCTGAATAAATGTTGTTGTCAAAGTAGCTTCAGCCCAGAAAACACAAGATAAGCCAGAATAATTTAGCATACATCTTACAACATTGACAATAGTGCGATTCTTTCGTTCAGAAACACCGTTCTGTTGAGGCGAATATGGAATAGTGTGTTTATGATGAATTCCACTGTCGGCACAGTAACTCACAAACTCTCGAGAAACATATTCGCCTCCATTGTCACTACGAAGCTTCTTAAGGCGACGATAAGTTTGAAGTTCTGCAGCCTTGTGGAATTGTTTGAAAACAGATAAGGCTTCAGATTTTTGTCTAAGTAGAAATACAGTCGTATACCTTGAGAAATCATCAATGAAAGTAATGAAGTAGCGATATTGTGATCTCGAAGAAGGTAGAGGTCCACATAGATCAGTATGAACAAGATCCAATATGTCATGAGAATAAGTTGTATTTGAAAGAGGAAAGGGTTTACGATTGTGTTTCCCAAGAGCACAAAATTCACAAATTCCCATATGGGGATGGGATTTCAAATCCATTCCATGGACAAGATCAAGACGTTGAAGATCAAGGAGTTTTGAGAAATCAGCGTGAACAAAACGGTGATGCCATACTTTGCAATCATGATCACCTGGAGCAGTTACAATATTTGCTACAACATCGTTAAAAGAGAGTTCAAACAAATTACCGTTTCGAGGAGCAATGGCTATATTCAGCATTTGGTATGATCAAATCGAACAAACAGACCAAGATCAACAAGTCTAGCAACTGAAAGAAGATTACGTTGAAGATCTGGTACATGTAATACTCCTCGCAAAATTCGAGTGGAAGAAGATAAGGTACCAAGATATAAGTCTCCAATACCCTTTACTTGACAAGTAGTATTATCAGCAATATAAACAACATGTTGAATTGGTAGTGGATGATAGTTATGGAGCCACTTAGACTGATATGTCATATTTCTTGTAGCACGAGAATCGACAATAAAAAGTGATCCATCACGTACATGAAGTATTCTGTCTAGAGCAACTGAACATAGGACGCAGCTTGTTTCTGGTACAATGTTGTTTTGATGTTCAGTAGCATATGCTCTATTCCGATCTGTGTCGAATCGATGCTTATAGCACATATGAGTGGGATGATCAGATCATCCACAATATTCACAAGAAGAAGAAGAAGAGTCTCTAGATAAACGTGGTTTTTTTGTGGTAATATTGTGTTCTTCATCATATTGACGTGCCCAACAATCATCTTCAATATGGCCATTTCTATTGCAGTAAGAACATTGCTTATTAGGAAATTTGAGATGAGAGAAAATATTACCGCGACGGCCACCTCTGTGGTTTCCTCGTTGAAATGGCCGCCTTCGAGCATAAAAAGCAAATTCCATCTGTTGGGACTCAGTCTCCTCTTGTGAAATCATAGTTGTATCGTGACCAGCATTCCGACGTTCTTGACATTGAGAGTATTCAATTAAAGACATGCAGGCTTGGTCGAAATCAAGACCATCTTTATTAGAGAGAATAGTAACAATGTTATCATAAGAAGAGTCCTTCACCGTATCAAGGAGAAGTGTAATCAATTGCTTCTGCAGCAGCAAGTTGATTAATAATAGATTTGAAAGATTCAATATGTCCCATCATGGCAGTACCAACTTCATATTGTAACTTGTTAAGCAACCCTCTCAAATAAAGTATTTCTGTAATAGATTTCTTCTGAAAGTTTGCAATAAGGTACTTCCATACGTCGTGGGAAGTAGGCAGTTCATACATATCAAGCAAAAGGGAATCAGTAAGAGCAGACTGAATATACCGACGAACTGCTTTATCACGTCGTTGCCAATCTGTTTAGGCAACATTCCAATCTTCAAATATAGGTCCTTCAGTGATAAGCACGTTATCATTATCGTATCAACAGGCTGAGGCGGACAAACACGATTTCCAAGAACAACATCGGAGAGTTCATCGCGTTCAAGAATTAACAACATCTTTGCTTTCCAGCCTGGTAATCCTTGACCTTGGAAAGGAGGATTAGAACGCTGGCCAGAAGGAAAGGCTTTGACGAGAATATTCATAGCCATATCTTGTTGCGAGAAGACGTATAAGATAAGATCGCAGAATCTGCACACCATATATGGTGAAGGCCACAATTGAGAATGAGAGAGATATGAGTACTGCGTTCTGTCAACGATAAACGTAAGAAGGGTACTCAAGGAACGTCCAAAGATGTGAGAGACATCGCCCAAAAAAGGCAGGGTAAAGGAGACGTTAATAATAAACGAGTCCTCAAAATAGAGTGGCGTGAGATGCAAGATTGACGGCCACAATACGAATAGCAAAAAGCTAAATCTTCTCGAAAAAGTTAACGCCAAAATAAGAAAAACAATCGCGGACTCTTCACGAAGAAGAGGACGAAGAAAGCTGTGTCAAGCTCAATTGCAGTAAAAACAACATAACTTTCTGTTGTGAACTCCGATTGACGCAAACCTAGAACTCAAATCGAAGAGCTCGAGGAGACGAAAAAGTTTTGTATGAAAAGTAGCATTGTGCTACGCTCCATTGCGCTTTTCTCGTTTCTCCAAATTTTGAGCAGAACAGCAAGAAAAATTGAGATGAAGTTAAGGGTGTCAAAGGGTGTCATCAACAAGAAAACGTAATCAACGATTAGATTGATTAGAAATAAACACCATATAAAACACTAATCATATTCTTCTTAATACAAAACAACCACAATTAACAAGAATCAACGCTCAAAAATCAACCACAATTAATACGAATCGCATACACATACTGTTGTGTCACCATGAATTGAATCGGCGCGTGATCGTTACCGCTCTGATACCATGTTGAGATGTAGAGAGAAAGAGAGAGAGACGAGACAAGAGACACACCATATACGCTCCCAAAGACTGATTCATATTGAGGACAAGATACAAATATATAGGTGAGACCAAGTTTAGTAGAGTGAGCCATATATAGCTCCAACAATAACTACCATAGCACCAATGACAACACGGGTGCAATAAGACGATAACACCCATAGCACCAATGATGATGACGAGGTTTCAACTTGAGGTTGCATGGAATAAGATGATAACAACCATAGCACCAATGATGACAAGGGTGGAATAAGACAATAACACCCATAGCACCAATGATGATGAGGGTGCAATAAGACAAGAACAATGATAGCAACATGAAGTACCTATAACAAGGGTGCAATAGAATGATATCAACCATAGTGCCATTAAATATCAATTTCACAAAAATCAAGGTTTTTGCTATAAAATAAGAAACCAGGCTTCCAAGTACTCATTGATTAATAAAAGGTCAATTATCACATCACTAAGAAAAAAATTAGTAAAGTCCTTATGTACAAAGTATAAGTCTTAAACTGCACGAATCATGTAATTAATGATGGACATCAAATGACGTTTTATGACAAGAGCGATGAGTAATATTTTTCCAAATACTCTAACTTGTTCAGACTCTATTATATACCCAAGAGTATATGCAAACTTGAGCCTGATCGAAGGAAATAGAGACAAAATAAGCAATACAAATAACAAGATATTGAACCATGTACGGTGATTACCATGCATTAAACCATCCACTATGATTACCATGCGCTATAATCAAGTCTTGTGGACGTGCATGACCATTCCCCTTACGTAAAATGCACATAAGAAGTCAGTTTGAGTCAATATCCTTACGATCACTATGTGGAAGCGTCATCATCTGGCACCATTAGCCACTAATAAGTGAACGCTACTTATAACACAGAAACACACTTTATTTATAGCCCTCCATCGAACATTACAGGAATTTAACTAGCACTGTACAAGATAAAAGACAAAAGTAAAAATAGCTCTTCTTTGTGAACGTGTGGCCGATTGTTGAGGGCGGTCGTAGCCGTCGTAAGGGGACTTGAATTGAGAGTCGAACCATGTTACAAAAGTAGTCCAAGTGCCAACATTCAAGAGGCAAGATATAACTAGAAAGGTATGTGGATTTTAAGATTACTATCTTGTAGTTGATTATCATGTCAGTCTGATAAACAAGGCTTTGTGGTGTCGCTTATCATCATCATGGCTTTATGTACCATGGTGTCACACTATTCACCATGGCATTAGAGATGCTTAGAAGAATTTTAAAATAGAAATCATCATGGCTCTACGTGCCATGGCATAAGAGATACTTTCTTCAAAACAAATAAAAACTATAAAATAGTAATCATCATCATGGCTTTACATACCATGGCATCAAAGACACTATTTTTGTGAGGAAATGCAAAATCTACAAAAGCTCAAAGACAATGACTAGTAAAACATAATGGCTTGGTAAATCTTATCATGTATACATCAATGAATCACATGAAGACCATCACACACGTTAGTATACCATCATAAAATGATCATAAACTTATGTGAAGTATGTTATGACAAATCATGACAAGATCAATAGCATGTATCAAGAAACAAAGACATGGATGGAGAAAATAAAGACACAATATACGATATCACGAGTGCAGAGGACCCTTGTGACATAATAATAAAGAAATACTGAAAGGGGCACCAAGACCAGTGCATCTGGGCATGGAACGCTGTCGTGCCGTGTTGACTCTCCCTTTCTCTCTCATAAAGTTAAATGATTCTGTAGGTGTTGTTCATGTGTCTCTCAGTGGGGAGGTGAAAAAAAGTTGAAAATTTTCATGGGAATTGAAGAAATCAATGAAGATGTAGGCAAATTTTCTAGCACAGAACTATGCTAGAAAAAAGTACAAACACGTTGGAATTAGGGTTGCAGGAGAACACACATAGCTTGGAGAAGATGAAGGAAGCTCAAGGCACAGAACAAAGCGTATATTACTTAGTGTGCAATGGAAAGATAGATAGCCCTAGAGTGATGGGCATATATACAATGCACGGGGGAAAAAACCAGAAAAAAATGCCGCGACGCTCTTAAGTGTGTTCACACATTAGTACCACATGTATATGGTAGCAAATCTCACCTTGACTGATGCGGTGAACGAGATCTTTCACATAGAGTAAAGGGAAGTGCCATGCCTTGAGGATATGATCAATCCACAAAGGAGAGTAAGCCCAAAGCTTTGCTGAAAGCTTCGAAATTATCACAAGATAATGTCTTTGTGAAAATATCTACAAGGTTGTCCTGTGTTGGCACATAAGCCAAGCTGATCTCTCGTGCTGAGAGCCTCTTCTTGACATAGTGGTAATGCACCTCAATGTGCTTTGTGTGAGCATGAAAAAATGGGTTCCTCACAACTGCCAATGCGCTCAGAGTGTCAGTGTAGATAGTGTTGGCAGTGTCATATCTAATAACCAAATCATCCATAAGGCGTTTGAGCATCAAAACTCAATTGTAGCTATGAAGACTTGCCTCTACTCAGTCTCACAACTGGAAGTGGCCATAGTAGGTTGCTTCTTGCTCAACCATGATATGCATGAGCTGCCAAGCATGAAACAAAAACCACTTGTGGACACTTATGTCTCAAAACAACCAGCCCAATCTAAGTCCAAAAAAGCATGTAAGTCTGGTGGCACTGATCCCCCCTTGGGGTAAAACAGGCCAGGGTGTAAAGTACCACTCTAGTGGCAAAAACTACTCTTGACAGCTAGCCAATGCTAATTAGACCCTAGGCTATGCATAAATTTGCGAGCCTGTGAGACTGACAATTGAATATCCGGCCTCGTGTTGCATCCATCCAACAACAGTTTGGTAAAGCGTGATATATGCAGGATCATCAGCATCATAAAGACTCGATTTCAAACCTATTTCCATGGAAGTGGCAACCTCTCTATGTAACTTTTCTGACTCAATGCAATACCACCATCACAGTGCTTAAACCTATACCCAAGTAATAATGCAATAGTCCCAAATATTTCATCTTAAAAGTAGCATTCAAATTAGCCTTAAATTCAGCTATATATCTCTCATTTGGTCGAGTGATTAGGAAATCATCCACATAAAGAACCACAATGAGAAGGACATTACCCTCACGCTCTACATACAATGTGCTTTAAGTTGGACTGTTACAAAATCCTTGTTTGATCAAATGAGTGTCAGCCTCCTCATACCAAGAACGCGGAGATTGACTCAACCCATATAACACTTAGCTACATTTACATTTACACACCTTATCCTCTTGTCCTTTCTTGACAAAACCGCGAGGCTGCATTACATAAACTTCCTCAAATATGTCACCATTCAAGAAATCACTAACAATGTCGGATTGATGTACATGATGTACATCCCAATCAAAATAAGCGGTCGATGCACATAGAAAATGCACAGTAGTCATACGACAAGTGGGAGGAAAAGTCTCTCCATAATCTATGCCTTTTTGTTGTGCATAACCTTTTACTACAATTCAAGCCTTGTGACGATTAATCTCACCATCTAGCTTGCGTTTCAACTAATTGTAGACCCTCTTTGTACCAATGGTATTTTTGCCAGGAGGCAAATTACATAAAGTCCATGTGTCATTTTCTACAAATGCATCATATTCTGATTGCATGGCAGCCATCCAATTTTCTAAACTCTGTGCTTCATAGAATGATTGAGGTTCCTCAACATCATGTGAGCTAGATATAACCAAAGCATAACAATCTGACACTACAAGACGTCGCACAGAAATCGACGCAGGTACTGACAAAATAGCATTAATTTTTAAACTAAAAAGTGTTGAAATAAGCCTCGAAAGACACGCTGGTATCGTAGTGTTCCTATAACCATCGGTATAGCGGGCATCAAAATACATCTTTCAATAGGCGTGAGAATATGCAACGTAATAAGCAACGGTATTTATATACTAAATTCCGACGCTATACCGTTGCCCCTAACAATGGTGATACCGTTACTTGTACCGACGACCAAAACTTGTAAACTTTTTTTGGGCAGAGGGCTGGGAACTAATGCTGCATATACTGCAGCAAAAGAAAAGAGCCTTGTTTGCTCAAAGAAAGAGTTCACAAGTAACCGCACTCCACATACAAGCTGACGCTAAAGAGCGAGTGTATGGCAATTAGAAAAATTGTAAGAATAACATAACTTGTTAACATAATTAAAACATGAGTCAAAAACTATAAAACCATAAACATAACCTGTTTGCCATACCATAACCATTACCATAACTTGCTTGTCATACCATAAACATAACAGCAATACCATCATTGCACAACCATAACCATAACCATAATCATAACCATCCCATGATTGCTATACCATCATAGCAAAACCATAACCATCACTTGATTGCCATACCATCATTGCACAACCATAACCATAACTATAACCATAACCATAACCATAACCATAACCATAACCATAACCATAACCATAACCATAATCATAACCATAACCATAACCATAACCATAACCATACCCATAACCATAACCATAACCATAACCATTAGATGAGTTTCATACCATCATAGCAAAACCATAATCTTAGGTCGACTATCAAACCTTAACCATAACATTTGTGGCATACCATAAACATAACCATAAGCCATAAACATAAGCACTACAAAACTGTACATATGCAAACAATCATTGAGTGAAAAGACCCTCATGGTAATGCCTCCCAATTGACGTCCTCTCCCTCCTCTTGCAGCTGGGTCAAAAGGGCCACAAGTCCATGCTTGTACCCATACTTCTCCTCTTGGCGTGTCGAAAGGCGCTTCACGGCAACTTCTTGGAAAATTATGGTTTAATCATTAGATAAATCTTCAAATAACATATATATTATCAATAATTTAAAGCATACATATAATACTTACAAACTCATGTTGAAGCATATCGTAGCGTCCACTCCCAACATGTGACGCTGCAAAGACTCCAAACGTGCTCTGGCTGCATCTCTCTATTGCTGAAATCTATCGGGATTGTCTTGTGTCTCTCGTGCAATCCCCGTCCACTCCTTTGCATACAACCATGCCGGCTTGGGCCTCCCATCATTGTACCTCTCTCTCGCCTCTGACTGATGGTGTGAAATTGTGGACCTCATCAAACTCAAAATTGAGTTGTTCGAGACTTGATCGTACACCTCTGCCGGCCTCTACTCTCTTTGAATGGCTTGCGGTACGGAGAACTGAGATTTTTACACCAGTGTAGAGCGCCGTGCGTGCAAGACTTTGCATCATCTTGCGCTCCTCATCGTTGCTTTCATGCCGTCAATATGAACGGGATAGCAAAGGTTGGTCCAGTAGTACTGCGTTCAATGTTGTCGCCTTCTATGTTGGAATCCATGTCAAAGAACACGTCCAACATCTGCTCCATCTCTACTTCTTGAAATGCCGCTTCAGGTATTAGTTGGGAGGACTCAGTCGATGGCTGCTCGTTTGAAAATCGTCTTATCTGGGATGAAGCTGGAGCAATATCTACTTGCGAACTTTGACCTTCAATCTCTAGACCATGAGATAAAAAACGTAGGTCTTGTACTTGGTCTATCGGAAACAAACCGTGATTGCGTATGTTTTGGTTGCAGATTTTTCGTTTTTGAAAGATCTGATGCTTGCAATGCGCACAAGAACACGCCATCCTATCGTCCATACTTTATCTACCAATGATGCAACAAATAATTAAAACACTCTAGTTGTTATAACTACACACTACTAAGTACATGACAAGATTTAACAACCTCTCATTCTCTAGCCAGGCCCGCCGACCCCAGTCTAGAGGTGCATGTAGATTACGACCACATGGTACTAATCTCGTCTTTATTGGTCAATGACTATATATTAAAGTTCTTGAAGTCTGTGTGGACTTTTGAAGTCCGATTGCATTTTTTTAGCTTCTTTTTGCTAGCTCTAGCAACCTCACATTCTCTAGCTGGACCCGATACCTGCATACCTCGGTCTAGAGGTGCACAGAGATTAGGACCACAAGGTAATAATCTCATCTTTATTGGTCAATGACTGTATATTAAGGTTCTTGAAGTCAATGTGCACTTTTGAAGTCCAATTGCATTTTTTCTACCATTAATTTGATGCTAGCTCTAACCTAACCTATAATCTAACATAACCTATAACATAACCCTAACCTAACTTAATGTAACCTAGCTTATAACCTAAACCTAACCTATAACCTAACCTAAACCTAACCTATAACCTAACTTAACCAAAGTCCGTTTGCGTTTTTAGAAGTACACGAGTCATCTTCGAAGACCGATTGCGTTTTTTTTACTATTAATTTAACGCTAGCTCTAACCTAACCTATAATCGTTATACCTAACCTATAATCTAACCTAACGCAAAACCTATATCTAACCTAACTTAATGTAACATAACTTATAACATCTACCTAACCTATAACCTAACCTATAACCTACCCTAACCGAAGTCCGTTTGCATTTTTAGAAGTACACGAGTCATCTTCGAAGTCGGATTGCATTTTTTCTACTATTAGTTTGACGCTAGCTCTAACCTAACCTATAATCGTTATGCCTAACCTATAATCTAACCTAACGTAAAACCTATACGTAACTTAACTTAATGTAACCTAACTTATAACATCTACCTAACTTATAACCTAACCTAACCGAAGTACAGTTTGCGTTTTTAGAAGTACACAAATCATATTCGAACTCCGTGTGTATTTTTTCGACTATTATGCCGTCGATAGCTCTAACTTAACCTATAATCTCACCTAACCTAACCTAACCTAACATAAAAACAACACAATGGTGAGGCGTTTAGCAAAATGACAAGCCATACAGCTTACCCACAATGCATATGCAATGCGGGAAAGCTCTATGGCTTGCCAATTTGGCAAACGGCTCACCATTGTGTTGTTTTTAGAGTTGCGAAGCGATTTTATGGCGTAAAAATCGCTCGCAAACATATAGACAACACAATGGCGAGCTGTAGGCTATAGCAGGCCATAGAGCTTGCCCACAATGCATATGTGTTCTAGGCAAGCTTTATGGCTTGCCATATTGCCAAACGGATCGCCATTGTGTTGTTTTTAGGGGCACGATGTAATTTTAGTGCTTGAAATCACTCGCAAACATATAGACAATACCATGGCGAGCCGTTTGGAAATACGGCAAGCCATAAAGCTTGCCCACAATGCATATGCATTTTAAGAAAGATCTATGGCTTGCCCTATTGCCAACGGCTCGCCACGGTGCTATTTTAAGACTTGATCAAAACCGCTCGCGGACATATAAACAACACAATGGCGAGCCGTTGGTAATACAGAAAGCCATAGAGCTTGCCCACAATGCATATGTGTTGTGGGTAAGCTTTATGGCTTGCCGTATTGACAAATGGATCGCCATTGTGTTGTTTTTTAATATGCGTTGTGGGTAAGCTCTCTGGCTTGCCGTATTGTCGAACGTAGCTTAATCTAACTTAACCTAATGTAACTTTACCTAACCTAACCTAACATAACCTAACGTAACTAAACTTAACATAGATTAACTTAACCTAACTTAACATATAAGATAACCTAACCTAAGTTAATGCAGCTTAATTTAACCTAACCTAATATAACTTAACCTAACATACCTTAGCTTAATCTAACTTAACATATAAGATAACCTAACCTAACCTAACGTATAACCTAACATAACAACGTAGCTTAACTTAACGTAACCTAACCTAATCTAACTTAACTTATAACCTAAACTTAACCTAAAACATAAACCTCATCAACTACATAATTTGAAAAACGGCATAATTCAATAAAATTTTTCTTTAAAACAAGATTTTTTCATAAACTTAAAAATTTTCTTTCCATAATTTTCTTTTCTTAATATACAAAGTAATTTAAATAAACTTAATATGCATTTAAAGGTTTGAACACTCACATTCGTCCTATTTGAGCAATGAAAGTTGTTGTAAAAGTCCTGGAACCTACAAAAACGCACACACAAACACAAGGTTAAACCCTAAACCCTAAATCTACAAGTAAACATGAAAACAATCTTACCTAAGTGTTATGCACTAACCCAGAAGCAAGATTAGCACCTCTGACGGTATGTATTGCAACAGATCTGTGAGAGATGTGGAAGAGGTGAGCTTGAGAAAACGTGCAAGAACTAAGAGAAATGCGTAGAGAAAGCCCACGGTTGTAATTTTTGTAGGTGTCGTCGGTACAGCTGTCCGTACAGCAATCGGAAGAGGCGTCGGTATGCGTATTCGCGCTGTCCTCGGAATACATGTCAGAAGCGGCATCGAAAATTTGAAAATCAAATTTAAAAAAAAACCTTAGCTCCCTCCATAGATACACACACATATCCCAATGCCCACCAGTGACACCGGATTTCAAGTGACCTCTTGTAGTGTGATGCATAAGATGTATGTCAAGAACCTGAACAAGTACGACTAGACAAAGGTGCATCCAATTTACTGTCACTCAAAGTATGCACCAGCCATTTAGGCAAACCTCTAGCCTAAATGGAACGTCCATGATTTTCCACATGGAATACTGAAGAGTAAAAAACAATTTCGTCACGAGGAAAAAAAGTAGAGGAAACAAGAGAGGACCATGCCGAAGAAGATAGAGTATGAGCAGAGTGGAGAAAACGCTTGCTACATCGATTATGCACCAAGCTACGGATGAGCTATGGATGTGAAAAATATTCTTTATTGACATTGTATAACGTCTTGGACTCATTTAGGGATTCCAAATTATATAAGGTATAGGTCTCAATTTATTTCCATAGTAGAAACACTTGGAGTCCATGTCTTTATAAGAAGCCTTTTTATGCAAAGAGGATTCATTCTTCAGAGCTCACTCTTGTGTGCTCACTGTATGGGTGGCCTAGCCTTTAGCTTAATACCCATGCTTTGAAGGCTAGTGCATAAGAGAACTCGAAGCTATCCTGGAGAGTGTTGGTCTCCATGGTGACACAATTGAGCTATCAAAGAACAAGAAGGCATCTGAAACTAAACATGATTGCCCTGATAAAATATGTATGGGTGCTTTCATACTACTCTGACTTTCAAAGTTCCATTGATTTTAAATTGTGGAAAAGGTGGGTGACATTACCACCTACAGAGGTAACAAAGAAGCTCTTGGACTTAAGTGTGCTCGTGTGCAGAAGTCTGTAAATGATATTTTCAATTTTCTTGAAAGGGAAAAGATAACCCTTGATGAGATCGTTGACAAGGGAGGAAGATGAACACGAGAGATGACAGAGGGGAAGAGAGAGCGAGACAACTCAGATTCTCTAACCCCAAAAGGTGTGTGTAGAGCACCCACTGAGTACACATATATAGTGGGGACTCCTAGCTATATAAAGCATAGGGGTTGGTATATATAGCTCCAACACCCCCACTCAAATAGGAGTCCCTAATTGCGGATGAAAAAACCCTTGGGGTACACGGGAAAAATCCACAGCACCATATACATGCACTATTTATTAGCAATTTTCAAAGTTTACAAAATTCATTTTCCAAGAGCTACATCATTCCATAACATACAATGTTCTCTTTCAAGCGTATTTGGAAGTTTATTAACCCTATAATTGAACTGATGCAAATTCTTCAATATTTTTGAGTAGTAGCTTCAATATCATTGAGGAGCTGCAATATCTTTGAGTCCTTGTACATGCTACTTGACATGAATTTTGTACTGTAAATGACATCAACCCAAGAAACATATCAAAACGTGAAGGTTAAAAGAATGATCACATCACATTGTCCTTAGAGACGGTTCACTATGGTGCTCTAGAGATGACACAAAAACAAACGTAACATTGATCCAATCACATGTGCAAAAAGTGGGTACATAAATTCTATGGAACACTAGTGAGGAAATGCAAAATATACAAAAGCTCAAAGACAATGACTAGTCAGAAGATAATGGCTTGGTAAATCTTGTCATCTATACATCGATGATTCACATGAAGAACATCAAACATGCTAGTATACCATCATAAAATGATCATAAAATCATGTGAAGTATTTTATGACAAATTGTGACGTGATCAATAGCATGTATCAAGAAATAAAGACATGGATTAAGAAAATAAAGACACAACATTTGATATCACCTTGAACCATGGATGAAGATGCATCATGTAACTTCACCCATGTCACCATGGAGATCGACCTGTCACTGTAGATCTTGGTGAACCTTGTCATTTCATGGTACAAATGGTGATAGACACGGCATATGTCTTCTCAATAACTTCCTCCGAGGGTAGAGCAATAATGTAATCATCCTTGGTTTGGCTAAGGAGGAAAAAGGATGGTTTAGGGTTCAGGTTTCATTTACCCTACCAATTCATCATGGAATTTTCTTAGCTATGGCTAATTGATGTCCTCTTTTATTGTATTCACCATCGATAATGTACCAACTATTTTCAACTTTGACGCCTGCATGACCTGCTTGAGGTGTTGGTGTCACTCCTTGTGGCTGATAATGAGACCATTCCATACTCTCTAGGTCAAGAACATGAAGGTCATTGAAGCAGGTTGAATGAGAACTACCACCATTACAAGTAGATAATGTCATGCTTGAACTATAGTTGTATGATGAGAACAAGGGGAAGGCAGTGTTCCTACTCCTTCGACATCATCCCACATCATTGTTTCAAGGTCAAGAATATTCAAGCCATTAAGAAGCTGACATTTTGAATCTTCTTTGCCAAACATTAGAAGATTAGAGCCTAAGAATGTGCACATCAAGCTATTGAGACGAGCCTTAAAAATTTGCTCACATACGAGAGGAGAGACTTTGAGATGAATCTCTCTCTAGTGCTCGACATTGGGAAGAGGATGGGGTGTAGGAGGGCCTCTTTATTTGGCATGAGCTTATGGAGGTGATTAACATTTTGATGAATAGGTGTACGCCATGTGTGCAAGAATGGTGGGTGTGTAAGAGATGTGTAAGAGTTGTCAAAGGATGCACTTTCCCCCCCAAAAAAGAAGTGAATAATTTTATGATTTTTGGACTTCCATAACTCCCACATATGATCTCTGATTTGAGCGGAGATCATAGATCTGCAATCTACGCGTCGACCTCTTTCCATATATATGCTACATGATATGGTTTTACCTGCTAGATTTTAAATTTCATTTTGGAGAAAAACTTTGAATTCAAATAAACTAACCGTTTTGCATGTTTGAATTCAAAAGCTGTCCTTTGATTACTTTCTTAATACTAAAGGTTTGACTTCCTTAAACTACCAAATAAAGAGGCTCTCCTAGACCCCATTCTCTCCCTAATGCATGGGATGCTAATGAGACAAGATTGGTATGCACTCTATTGGAGAGATTTGCTCACAGAAGAGAGGGTGACCCGGCTCTTAGCGGGGACCTAATATGCTTTTGAGTTCAAGAAAAGCAACGGGAAAACCCGACTGATGGGGGAAGGAAGAAAACCTTCAACCGTGGGAAGATGGGCCCACTTTGGGAAAAGTCTCCATGCGTGGCGGTCTGAAACAGTGGATAAGTGATGACAGCATCCAAAATATACAATGTAGTCGGTGATCATGCTAGTCTCACAGACTAGAAATCTCTTGTTTGTGTTCGTGTCCGAACATCATAGCCCACCATAGGCAGATGCTCAAAAGCTTCTGTTAACTCGTTAGGAGATAAGTAGTCAGGTACAACAATTTACTTAGGATCTATAGAGAGCGCGAACCGATGCGCTGCAAGTTGACTATTGTTGGACTGCTATGGCATGTGCTATTTAAAGCCAAACTCGTAGAATATCACTATACGGACAACTCTTGATTTTGAAGAGAGCATCCATGATTGCGAGGCCTTTTGATTTTACCTGGCTTTCCTAGATCTCTATCTAGGGCTGCCACAACTCTAGGCAAATCCTAGCAGCGTTTGTGACCTGCTACACGTTTGCTTTTTTCTCTTGCTTTGTCTCAATGGTTTATAGACAGTCGCGAAATCTTTTTTGTAATTAGATTATTGAGATTATTTGTTCCTACAACCGCTGATAAAACGCTGGTCATGTATAATAGGACTAGTCTTTGAAGTTCTTAAAGTCGAAAAGAATGTAGCAGGGCATATCTTTCGTTAGTACGATTTGAAAGATTGTTGAATAGTCTATTAAATAGAGCTTATACGAATGAGTTGAGATATTAAGAGAGAACATATATTTTAAAAAAAAAATAAAAAAAATAATACACTAAATATGGATTTGATAAAGATTAATGAATAACAGATAGTCTGTCTATGAAGAGTAAAATTGAGATTTTTATTAATATTAATGTTTTATATTTATGTGTTTTAGCTTAAAATGCATGGGTAGGCTTAAAATAAGTTGTAAAAGTAGTGGAGACCCAAAAATAGAGGTTTTATGAGTCGCGACTTAAAAGTTGCGTTTTTAGCCAAACAGAGACGTTTTTCGCAATTCTGTCCGCGTTGCCTTGTAGACCAAACCTATTCCCGTCGTTTTGAGTACCTGGATTGCTCTGTTCTGAGTTCGTTTGTAAAAGTTATGATGAAAACAAACAGAAGGCAGCAGCAGTGTAATGTACACAGGGACAGACAGACCTACAACATCATACAGTTCTCCCTGCTATCAACCAAGAAGTGGATTATTTCTTCACGGTAGAGTATGGCAATTGAGATTATGAAGGTATATAATTATGTTTTTTACTTTGATTATCATGTTGAATTGGTTGCACGAGTATGTTCTTTTGGCTATTTTGTAGGCGATGCAGAAATCAATGTGTGAAACACGATCTGTGCAAAGTGTCATGATAGAAATCTAACCTTTACGGATCGTTTAGCGATCACGTTCTTATATTATTCTCGCAGGTATACTTGGTACGAAAATCGTGCAGGCTTTCCGAGGAAAAGAAGGATAAAAGCACGACGGGTGGTGCGTTTGGGGATCATTCACCGATCTCTTCTTCTGCGAGTGCGAGTGCGAGTGCGAGTGCGAGTGAGAGTGAGAGTGAGAGTGCGAGTGCGAGTGAGACGCTGCATGCAAGCGAACTGAAGCTCGGGGGTGGTCGGGAGGTTCGAGCTCCGTACAACGGAGTGCGCCCATATATTTTGCTCCTCTGTTGTATCAAAACTCTACAAAGATTCATCAATACAAAGATCTCTTTCTCTATCTTTTGCTATCGATCTCTATTATTCGGTTCCCGTGACAATTGGTATCAGAGCAAGCGGTTGATTCTGGACATGGAAGGATACGAGAGGAGGATGAAGGAGAAAGAAGACCTGATTCAGCGACTATGAGAAGATATGAAAATTGCAAATCGGGAGCGTGTTGAGGCTCTGCGGGGCAAAGCAGCACGAGAGCTTGATATCTATGTAGACCTTGATGGCCAACATGAAGGTGAAAACCATGCTAATCCACCTGGAAACAATAATCATCGTGGCGGCGTTGGGGTACCGCCAAAAGAAACGATGACGATATGGGAGCAGCGACAACCAAATCATTCTTAACGAAGGCTAAGCTTAAAGAGTTTGATGGCAGAAGAAAGATATGCGAAGATTTAGAAGCCTGGATTGAAGAACTCAAAGATTTGGATTATACTTTCAATATCGAGAACACGACCACGAGACTTTCGAATGCTCGAGCAAGGTGACCGATAAGACAATACGTACCAAGATGGCTCAATTGGAGACTTTTGGCGATGCGTACGATAAAGGTAAGTCATCTACCCCTTCTTTGTGATGTTTTATGTCTTTGATACGTCCTTTGAAAGCTTCTGTGAGATCGAATTTATGCGTAGAAGTTGAGATTAAAATTTGAATTTCTTAATTGATTTGAATAGTATTCATTGCTTCTTATCGTCTAAATTGATTGAGAAATTAAACTTGAAATTAAATCGAGAAGTTAAAAGACTTGTGGACTTAACTAGTGGTAATAATAGTTTCACGAAAGAGTTAGTAGAAAATTTGTTTTTTTTTCTTTGAAGAGTCGAAATCATAAAGATGATTTCTATAACATAAACATTGATATGCATGACGTTATCATTGGTATCAATTAGATCATTGAAAATCATGTTTTGATTGATTGTTAAGAAAAGAATATATATCTTTAATCATTTGATGATGATAAGTCACACTCTTTGTGGAAAGAAAGAGATTCTAAATCTAGTTTTGGCAATGGAATTGATAAGGTGACTTAGATAAGAGTGTGAGACGTTGCTTGTGTTTGCTTGTGTGAGACGTTGCTTGTGTTTGCTAATGAGATTAAAGAAGAATCTGGGGATAAACATAAAGAGACAAATCGAGAATTTATAGAGGATCTCTTACATGAAGTTAAGGATGTGTTCCGGACGATCTTCCTGGTATACCTCCGCCTAGAGCGGTAGACCATGCCATAGATCTATATCCAGGAGCGACACCTTATTCCAGATCTCCATACAGGTTCAATATTGATGAGTTTAAAGAGCTCAAGATACAACTTGATGATCTTTTGAAAAAGGGTTTCATTAAACCTAGTGTATCTCCTTGGGGTAGTCCTGTGTTATTCCAAAAGAAAAAGGATGGTACATATAGGTTATGCATCGACTATAGGGGATTAAACAAAAAGAACATTAAGAACAAATATCCTCTTCCTCACATAGATGAATTGATTAGTCATTTGAGTGGTGCCACAATATTTTCAAAAGTTGATCTTCGTTCTGGCTACCATTAAATCCGCATTAAGGTCGAGGACATTCCAAAGATTTCTTTTCGTACACGTTATGAACATTATGAATGTAGAGTTCTTGCTTTTGGTTTGACTAATGCACCAACAACTTTCATGTGCTTAATGAATAATATTTTTCACCCGTATCTTGATGACTTCATTCTGGTATTCTTGGATAATATTTTTGTGTATTCTACGAATAAAGAAGATAATGCATTGCACTTAAAGAAAACATTTGAGGTTTTGCGTGAACATAAATTGTATGCCAAAGCAAGTAAGTATTCTTTTGCAAAGGATCAGATTGTGTATTTGGGAAGAGTGATTTCTAAAGAGGGGATTCACATTGATCTTGATAAAGTTAAGACTATGTTAGTAAGAGATGTAAGAAGCTTTATGGGTCTAGCACAATATGAGAGAGCACACATTAAAGATTTCTCTAAGATAGCAAGTCTTTTGACCGAATTGACCAAGAAAGACAAGGGTTTTGTGTGGACTTCTAGCTGTGAGACTGCTTTTGAGACCTTGAAGGCTAAAATAGCGGAAAATTATGTTTTAAAAGTTCCTGAGATGGGCAAACCATTTGTTGTGTCCTGTGACTCTAGTGGTTAACAATTAGGTTGTGTTTTGACACAAGAAGGAAGAGTGGTTGCATATGAGTTTAGGAAATTAAGACGACATAAATTGAACCATGCAACACATGATCTAGAATTACTTGCTGTTGTTCATGCATTGAAGCATTGGCGTCATCTCTTGCTTGGTGTAAAATTTGAATTACGTACTGATCATCAAAACTTGAAGTATATTTTCACTCAGCCATTGTTAAATAACAGACAAAGAAGATGGATTGAATTGCTGGCTGAGTATGACTTTGATTTGAAGTATTTGTGTGAAAAAGAAAATAAAGTTGCAGATGCATTGAGTCGTACGTCCATGGGTAATTTGTTGACTGTTGTGCGATCCAATTTGATTGATGATATGCATGCTGAAGTTGAAAATGATTCTTTTTATATGCCTATTTTGAAATTCTTGCGTGAGAATATTGGTGAGAGGTATGAGAACAGATATCACTTGTATAAGGAAAATCTGTATTATTATGACCGCTTGTGTATTCCTACAAATTCTGCTTTCAAGAGTCAAATTTTGCATGAGTGTCATAATTCAACTTTTTCTGGTCATCCTGGATTGAATAAGGCACATGAAAAGATTAAAAGTTCATTCTTTTTCCGCGTATGAAATTGGATGTTAAGAATTATGTGTGTGAATCCTTTCAATGTCAACAAGTTAAGATTGAACATAAGAGGATACTTGGTGATCTTCAACCCTTAGACATTCCTTTACAGAAGTGGGAGTGTATATCCATGGACTTTATCATTAGACTTCCTACTACTCGTGGAGGGTATGATTCGATCTTTCTGGTGGTAGATAGACTCACAACACAAGCTCACTTCTTTCCTGTAAAAATAACTTATACTGCATTGACCATTGTATACTTGTTTATGAAAGAGATATTTCGTTTGCATGGCATGCCCAAGAGCATAGTGTCTAACAGAGATTCTAAGTTCACTTCTCATTTCTGGAGAGCCACTTTTGACTCTATAGGTACCCAGTTACGCATGTTTACTGCTTTTCATCCTCAAAAAGATGGGGAAACGGAGAGAGTGAATCGTATTCTAGAAGATATGTTACAAATGTATGTCAATGAAAACCAATCTAATTGGAATGAATATCTGCCTTTGGTGGTTGAATTTGCATATAACAGTTCATATCATTCATCTATTAGGATGACTCCGTTTGAGACAATGTATGGCTATAACTATCCTACACCTATTCATTTTCTTAATTCGAGGAATAAGGTAGAACTATCACGTGAGATGCTTGAGAAAATGGATAGCGAGTTGGCCAAAATCAGGGGGAATATTAGAGAATCTCAAAAGAGACATAAACTGTATTATGACAAGAAACATCGTGTTGTGGAGTATGAAACTGGTGATATGGTTTTTTAAAGGTTATTCCTGAGAAGTCTCGTTTGATTCTTGGAAATGATAGAAGATTGTCTCCACGATTTGTTGGTCCATTTAAAATTTTGAAGCGCATTGGTTCATTAGGTTACAAATTGGAATTGCCTTCTCATGTTAAAGTGCATCATGTATTCTATGTGAGTTTATTGAAAAAGTATGTTCCTAATGTGCATCATGTTTTAGAGGACAACTCTAAGTTGAAAGATGACGGACCATTGACTATAGAACCAGACTTAGTACTAGATAGGCGTTTTAAACATCTGAGAAATAGAGACATTGTGGAAGTTTTGGTTAAGTGGCAGAACTATCCAGTAGAGGATGCATCATGGATTGATCTTAGTGTTTTGCAAACAGAATTTTTCTCTCTTTAGACCAACTCTGAGGACAGAGTTAATTTTGATAAGGGGAGAATATAATAGGACTAGTCTTTGAAGTTCTTAAAGTCGAAAAGAATGTAGCAGGGCATATCTTTCGTTAGTACGATTTGAAAGATTGTTGAATAGTCTATTAAATAGAGCTTATACGAATGAGTTGAGATATTAAGAGAGAACATATATTTTTAAAAAAAAATAAAAAAAATAATACACTAAAGATGGATTTGATAAAGATTAATGAATAACAGATAGTCTGTCTATGAAGAGTAAAATTGAGATTTTTATTAATATTAATGTTTTATATTTATGTGTTTTAGCTTAAAATGCATGGGTAGGATTAAAATAAGTTGTAAAAGTAGTGGAGACCCAAAAATAGAGGTTTTATGAGTCGCGACCTAAAAGTTGCGTTTTTAGCCAAACAGAGACGTTTTTCGCAATTCTGTCCGCGTTGCCTTGTAGACCAAACCTATTCCCGTCGTTTTGAGTACCTGGATTGCTCTGTTCTGAGTTCGTTTGTAAAAGTTATGATGAAAACAAACAGAAGGCAGCAGCAGTGTAATGTACACAGGGACAGACAGACCTACAACATCATACAGTTCTCCCTGCTATCAACCAAGAACTGGATTGTTTCTTCACGGTAGAGTATGGCAATTGAGATTATGAAGGTATATAATTATGTTTTTTACTTTGATTATCATGTTGAATTGGTTGCACGAGTATGTTCTTTTGGCTATTTTGTAGGCGATGCAGAAATCAATGTGTGAAACACGATCTGTGCAAAGTGTCATGATAGAAATCTAACCTTTACGGATCGTTTAGCGATCACGTTCTTATATTATTCTCGCAGGTATACTTGGTACGAAAATCGTGCAGGCTTTCCGAGGAAAAGAAGGATAAAAGCACGACGGGTGGTGCGTTTGGGGATCATTCACCGATCTCTTCTTCTGCGAGTGCGAGTGCGAGTGCGAGTGCGAGTGCGAGTGAGAGTGAGAGTGAGAGTGCGAGTGCGAGTGAGACGCTGCATGCAAGCGAACTGAAGCTCGGGGGTGGTCGGGAGGTTCGAGCTCCGTACAACGGAGTGCACCCATATATTTTGCTCCTCTGTTGTATCAAAACTCTACAAAGATTCATCAATACAAAGATCTCTTTCTCTATCTTTTGCTATCGATCTCTATTATTCGGTTCCCGTGACATCATGCGTATTATTTTTACTTAAAATAGCATCAAACTAAGAATAAGATTCTATTTCGAACACAGCCGATCAGGACCATGCGACCTCTCAAAAACATGGAGCCTTGCAGCCTCATACATGGTGGCTGAGCTTTTCCCAGGAAATTGCTAGCATCAAACTAAGAACAAAATAATGTTTTGAATGTAGAACTATGCTTTTCCCAGGAAACTACAAGCACACGCTTGGATAGCTCATAGTAGTGATTGTCATCTACTTCTCACTCACCTCTTTTGCAAGCGTCTACAAAACTATTCTATGCAAGTGTCTACAAAATTATTATGTGCAAGCGTCTACAAAAATATTCTTTTGAATGAAGCTACACAAGTAGAAGCTGAATAGGGAACCTTCAACATCATCAAATTGCTAATACAAAGCTTCTTGAATCTGACAAAGTCTAAGCAGAATATTCAAAACAATTAGTACAAGCAAAGACTTATTTTCTTGGTTCTCTGAGAAAGCATCTCCTCTTCATGGTCGGTGTATGCGCCGAAATCTCAATTGTGGTTATCTTTGAAATTGACTCTAAACAAAAGGTTTGCAACCTCAACATTAGCAGTGCTAGATGTTTGCAACTTAAATCCCTCTTGATCATAAGAAACTATTCTACATACATGATTTCAATTTTTGATCCTAGTCCTATAGTTATGTCTTTTTAAGTCTATCTAAACAACGTCAATTTTTTATAGTTGTCTATTCTCATTATTTGAAACTTGAAAAAATGTTGATGGGTGGATCAATAATTTAATACTTATGATGTTGAAGGAAGTGTGGTTGTGCTTGATGATCTTGATTTCCGCAGAATTACTTTCATTTAAGGCCCGATATTTGTTCTTGTTTGATAGAAGTTATTGTCGTTGAAAAGAGAAGAGGCTTCAAATTGGAGCGTTACTATATATCAAGTCGTACTCGTAAATTGTTTAGAAGTTTAGAGCTAGTTTTTTGTCTTAACACAATATTTGTTGTTGATTCTCTTAAGTCTTCAGTAAATGGGATGTAAGTTTGAGTTGATTCTATTTTTAGAGCTGCACCGCAAGAAAGTCCACACAACATGGATGTCATACCTCAAACAAGGGCGGCTACGTTTGGAACAGAATTTTGTTCTTAGTTTGATGCTCGCAGTTGCCTGGGAAAAGCAGAGCCACCATGTATTGGACTGCAAGGCTCCATGTTTGTGAGAGGTCGTATGGTCCTAAGCGAGTGCGTTCAAAACAGAATCCTATTCTTAGTTTGATGATCCTATTCTAAGCAAAAACAACATGCTTGTGCCAAATAGCAGAATTACATATGAAAAATATTTTTGTCACCTATGTTTTGATCTTTGGTGATTAGTAAAGCATGCATCCACTTTAAGTGATTCATTGCTTTGTACATAGTCACTATGCTCTTTTGAAGATCCATGAGACCAAACAAAGAATAGCTCAACATGATCCTTGTAGATCGATAGAATAAGGGATCGACAAACATGGGAATAATAACATCAAATATTCATGCTATGTTTGTAGTATACTTGCAAGATTGTACTTATGGCTACCTTAATTTGTTTACACCCACTACTACAAGTTTCCTCTTTCATAAATTCTCCGTTATTCAATACCTATATATATATCATGTTGTTGTTGATATGTTCTTTCATGGTGCGTGACCTTGCATGCAATAGGTCTGAGCATCAATCTTGTTCTTAATCATGATCTCAATAAGCTCATTAATTTCATTCTCAATGTCAATTTCCATTTGATTCTCATCATAACTTGTTGGAGCTATATATGACTCACTCTACTCCTCTTGGTTTCACCTATACATATATATCTTGTCCTCAATGTCGATCAATCCAGAATAACCTCCTTTTTTAAATTACCACACATATCACATTTCTTTTTCTTATTGTGACTCCATTTTCTTTCACCATTTCATGACCGTGATTGTTACTGTTCACTTTCCTTGTATAATCTCATTTTCCATGCATCGTGAAATTAGTTTTGCAAGGTGAGAAGAGATGAGAGTTTTTTGTGCCACGGATGTTATTGCAACTTGTACCTCTTACACTAGGCTAGAAGCTTCTGGCTCATAGCGTTACCATGATCATATAGTGCAACCCCATTTACGCAACAGAGGAACGTCAAGAACAAGCCGACATAGAGTTGGTGGGAAACTTTTCCAGAATATACGGACATAGAGACATACAGTATCTGTAGGTAAATAAAGACATAACAAAGGGGCAAGCATATGCCATCATTGTTATTGTTAGTTAGTAGTACTCACAATCAACCACGATATAACAAAGCTAATTCGACCTTGTTTTTGATTCTAAATTTGAAGGTGGAGAAACCCTACAAAATATCCTAGAGAAGTTGTGTAAAAATCTTCGAATTTAGTCACTTTAGCTCTAGAATTTCTCATATGTAGGTTTGCCAAGATTTTGGAAAAAATATTTTTTGGATGTATTTTTGGTACGCAAGTAGGTCCCCTCCCATTTCAAAAAAATTAAAACTATTGCCTGTTAAGAACAAGAAATGAGCAAGTAGTAGGGGGTACAGGCTGGGGAAAACTCCAAAAGTGAAAGGAATCTTGGAAGATGCCCATGAACGTGGACGCGGTTGTGAGAATTGACAGGCACAATACTCAGGCCATCCGGTTAAGGGTAGTGAGGCAAATGGCAAATCAGCGAATGCTGGAGGGGAAGTGAGGGGGGGCAATGGAAGCCAGGTGAGGAAGGGGACAAATGGTGAGCAGTAGGGTAGGGGAGAAGCAAAACATTGTTTATATATAGAGAGAGAATTGAACTGGAGGCAACCATCTACGCATGGTTGAGTGGTTAGCAGTGAGATTTTGTTATTCTAGGTGAGGTTGTGGGCTGGATTTGCACATATGAAAACAAGATTTTGTAGTGGAGTGCATGGAGCCTCAAACTTTGCCTGCAAAGGAGTCTTGATTCGAGGCAATATGAATTGAAAGCTGCCAGTAGGTGTGGCGTACGAAATTATGTATATAAAGGTCACTTTATGGCATTTTATTCATTCATTTGATCAGTAGGTGATACGATCTTTTAAAAAGAAAAGAAGACGTGAATCCAGAATGATGCTCGCTTTACGATTTTTTTTTTTGGAGGAGAGAAGCGGCTAACGTTGAGCTGATTGGAGGGGTGAGCTATTGGGGATGCACGACGAACAGATGAAGAAAACGCGGGGCTCTGGATGATGTGGATCGCGGTGGCTGCTCTGCTGTACCCGCCTAGCTATTGTGTATCTTTGTACCCACAGGTCTTCGGATTATGCATAGCAGCGCATGGGTTTTGTGAGAGGCATGGGCTTTGTGAGAGAGGGGCAACGCTGAGGCTTAACGCCCCCCATAGGGCTGCCCTCGCCCAAGGGAGACACATGGAGTAGCAGGGGTGCACCTTGGAGATGAGCTATGCGAGGGGTAATTTTTTTTAGTGCTAAGGACTACACCTACCTACAGCTCGATGCAATAGCTGGAGTGGTTGAGAGAGTCGCCTCTAAATGGGAGGTGCAAAGATCGAATCTGAATCCAACAATTTTGAATGGTAGCAAGGATGGCCAAGGTACATTTGGAAGGGGAGAATGGTGGGATTCCGAGGCATCTTGTAAAGTAATGAATAAAACAAGAGTAGTGGAGGAAAAAAGGTCTAGTCAATATGGATCACTGGAGGACAAGTCTTGGCATGAGTAAGAAGGTTATGGTGATGATGATGGTGGCACTAGTGCTTCATGTGTGCGCAGCACATGCGGTGCTTCTAGCCCAGACACAGCAGATTCCGTTGCGGGGTGCGTTTTATCTATTATTCTTTTAAATTTATGGCTGCTAGACTATTAACGCTGTTGCAATAATTATTTGTTAACGCTACGTACTATGTGTAATTGCATGGAATTTGTGAGTGTAGAGCCGCGCCTGGCCTGCATCGGTAAACTGTGCTTTATTCTTCCCGGTTGCAAGCAGGCCGATATAGATGACGACCTTCCACCTGATCCGGCCACCAGGGCCTGGTGCCTGCCTCTCCCCGATACACCACGGGTGGAGCTGCAACGCTTGAAGTTCTTCGTGTGCTCACCTAATCTGGATGGTGACCTACTAGTCGAAAACCTGCGTCCACTTACTGCTCTCGTCCCCATGGCCTCCTCCACCAACGACCACCACCACCAGCAGCACCACTCCCATCCCCACCGGGCCCCCGATTCCAGTTCAGCGCCCGTGCCCGCCAAAGTCGGCCGTTTGCAGATCCCGTACATGCAACCCATTAACGCTCCCCTTTGTGCCTCCATCCATGGGCGGGGCTGATGCGGCTTTCTGCTTAGTATTTACCACGCCAGTGCGTATGCCGTAAACATCTAGTAGCAGAAATGTTTACGACCGCAGGGCATTAACTGTGGCGAGATTGGGGGAGTTCGCACCCACCTAGTTCCCACTGATCCAAGTGATCTCTCTCTGTCTCTCTAGTCCCTCCCCTCATGGAGAAAACACGTTCGAACCTTGGATTTTGTGTGGGCTCCTATTTTCTCGATTTAGATACAAGTTTCCAGTCCTTTGTGCTTTCAAGTTCACTATTGAAGTTAGTCCTCATAAAAAATTACTTGATGCAGGTGAGGGTCTCTGCCTAATCTATTCCGGCACCACTGAAGAAGAAGACCAACACTTGTGCGAAAACTCCACCCACGACTGAGCTAGCTACTGTCGGTCACCGTCACCCTTGTGACATCATCAACTAATTTTGTCACATTGAAGAATACATGCAATATATTATCTTCTTCATCTAATTCGAATACATTTGTTAGTTTCTTTCGAACTAATATTTCTTTGGTTTTCAGAGTCTAGTCTGTCTCTAAACATTGATCCGTAACATGTGTTGAAAATACAAAAAGGAATGGATTTAGAGCTTGGACTAACATCTTGTTTTTTTTATAGAAATCATAAGCATACCTTGATAGCTTCTCACACATACTCGAATATATAGGAAAGACATTTTGTTCGGTCTTATGAAATACAATCAATCATGCGATTGTAATCAATTTGAACCAGTACTATGCATATCAAATACTCCTATATCCTTGTCTCTTTTTATTAATGCCAACCTTCACAAATAAAACTTATTTAAGGCATGATTCTAGTAATGTAAGCTTTTTAACTACTGGTGTATGACGTCATCCGAAGTAGCTCGTCAACTTATGACGGAGAAATGATAGTTTCATTTCACCATTGTGTTGCTACTATTGGTTTTCTACTAACTTTTATGATCAAACTACCGGAAGATATTGTAAATTCAAAATCTCATTGTTCACAATCTCTGTTCTCTACCTCTGAACATTGGGTCATTAAACATAATGAAAATACAAGTAAATATCTCCTATTCCAATTTTGCACTCTCATGGATAACTTATGTATAGTAGTGTGTTGCTACCAAAAAACAATGTACATAACTCGTATCTTTAGGATCTGCGTCTCTCTCTCTATACATCTGTGTGTGTGTGTGTGTGTGTGTGAGAGAGAGAGAGAGATATGCAAAGGACATGAACGTGAAATTATATCATAGTGGACCCCTTAGCATCCTTCATCACTATCATAAGCCTAGAAGACAACAACTCTTGTAAGCAAGGTAGGTAGAAAAGACTCCATAATGCTAAATTGCAAAAGAACATAGAGCAAGAGGTACAAAATCAAAGCTACATTTAGTTATTAACAAGGGATGAGGGGGATGAAGCTCTAACTATGATGGATGCAACCCACAAGCATATGGAGTACAACCATTATATGTGGAGAAAGAGTCTCCATCTTTGGCGGAGTGATGAACCTTGTTTGGCTACAGCGGAATCATTTTTGTTAAGAGTATCTCCTTGATCTCCATGCTTTTGCACTCACATCTGCTAGAGGCCCTACAATGGCCAGCACTTGCATCATTTGAACCCCCTTGCCCTAATATTTTCAAAGTGAAATTCTTAATGACAAGTAGGTGATTCACACACACACACACACGCGCGCACACACACACACACACACACACACATAGAGACCATCTATATATTAGCACGTGTTCTTGCAAAATGGGTAGCTCTAGCCATGTATGCAAGTATGGATGAAGAAGACAAGCTGACCCAAATCCATACTTTATCCATCAACATAGACACTTCAAATTAATTTCACCCATATCCAAAAGTCTACACTACAATAGTCTTCAGGAATCTTACACAGTTATCTTAGCCCATTTTCCTTTGCCAATTTCCAACACATAGCTTAGAATAAGTGAAACAGATATGCATTTCTTAGTAGTCTTTTCAAACTATAAAAAATTCATTACAGAGGCACCAATAAATTGATAACCCAATAATGAGCTTTGGGACACCAAACATTGCACTAGTAGATTTTGGAGTGTTTGGTGCTAGCTTTTGGAGCGCTTTTGAGAGAAGTGATTTTGGGGCTCTACCTTTGGGCAACAGTTGTACTATTTATAATATCCCCCTGGGACCTCACTTTTCAAATAATCTAGACACAAAGTCTGAGAGCAAAGGACCCCTGTGGCATAATAATAAAGAAATACCGAAAGGGGCACCAAGGCTAGTGAATTTGGGCATTGAACTCTGCTGTGCCGTGTTGACTCTCTTTCTCTCTCTCTCTCTCTCTCTCTCTCTCTCTCTCTCTCTCTCTCTCTCTCTCCCTCTCTCTCTCTCTCTCTCTCTCTCTCTTAAACTTAAATGATTTTGTAGTTGTTGTTCATGTGTTGCTATTGATTTCTTGCTTGGAATTTCCAAGCGTATAAAAGTGGTATCAAAGCTCAACAATATTCTTCTTCTACAAAGGATCCGATTCCTTCTATAGCACACATGGGTTTGCGTGAAGAATCTCACAGAGACAATACTTTTTAGTGGGGAGGTGAAAAAAAAGTTGAAGATTGTCATGGGAGCTGAAGAAATGAATGAAGATTTAGGAAAATGTTTTGGCAGGGAACTATGCTAGAACAAATTACAAACATGTTGATTAGGGTTGAAAGAAAATACACATAGCTTGGAGAAGATGAAGGAAGCTCAAGGCACACATTAGAGAGTACAGTACTTGGTGTGCAATGGAAAGATAGATAGGCCTAAAGTGATAGGCATATATACAATGCAATGAGGGAAAAAATACCGCCGTGGTCCTAAGTGTCTTCACACATATCAATACCACATGTATATGGTAGAAAATCTCCCCTTGAGTGATGCGGTGAACGAGAGTTGGCTCATAGAGTAAAGGGAAGTGCCATGCCTTGAGGACATGATCAGTCCACAAAGGGGAGTAAGCCCAAAGGTTTGTGGAAAGCTTCAAACTTCTCACGAGACAATGCCTTTGTGAAAAGATCTGCAAGGTTGTCCTGTGTTGGCACATAAGCCAAGCTGATCTCGCGTGCTGAGAGCCTCTCCTTGACATAGTGGTAATGCACCTCAATGTGCTTTGTGTGAGCATGAAAAATTGAGTTCAGCGAATGTGCTCTGAGTGTCAGTGTAGATAGTGTTGGTAGTTTCCTATCCAACACCCAAATCATCTATAAGGCATCTGCGCCATATACACTCAATTGTACCTATGAACACTGCGTACTCAGCCTCACAAATAGAAGTGGCCATAGTAGGTTGATTCTTGCTCAACAATGATATGCATGAGCTACTAAGCATGAAACAAAAACCTCTTCTGGAAACTCATGTGTCAAAACAACTAGCCTAATCTGAGTCCACAAAAGCATGTAAGTCTAGCGGTAATGATCCCCCCTTGGGATAAAACAAGTGAGGATGTAAAGTACCACTCAAGTGGAAAAAAATCCTCTTGAGAAACTGCCAATGCTTAGACCCTGGGCTATGCATAAATTTTCTAACCTGTGAGACTGAAAATTGAATATCCGGCCTCGTGTTGCATACACAAATGAGGCATCCTCGTTTGGTAAAGAGTGACATCTGCAGGATCATCAGCATCATGAAGACTCAATGTCAAACCTTTTTCCATGGGAGTGGCAATGTCTCTATGTAACTTTTTGACACAAGGCAATACCATCATCACACTGCTTAAACTCTATACCCAAGTAATGATGCAATAGCCCCAAATATTTCATCTCGAAAGTAGCATTCAAATTAGCCTTAAATGCAGCAATATGTCTATCATTTGGTTGAGTGATTAGAAAATCATCCACATAACGAACCACAATGAGAAGGACACTACCCTGACGCTTTACATACAATGAGCTTTTGGTAATTGGACTGTTACAAAATCCTTATTTGACCAAATGAGTGTCAGCCTTCTCATACCAAGAACGAGGAGATTTCTTCAACCCATACAACACTTTGTTACATTTTCACACCTTATCCTCTTGTCCTTTCTTGACAAAACCACAAGGCTGCGTTACATAAACTTCCTCAAATGTGTCACTATTCAAGAAAGCAGTAACAACGTCCGATTGATGTACATCCTAACCAAAATAAGTTGCCAATGCACGTAGAAAATTCACACTAGTCATATGAATAGTGGGAGAAAAATTATCTTCATAATCTATGCCTTTTGCCTGTGCATAACCTTTTACAACAAGTCGAGACTAATGACGATCAATCTCACTATCCTTCTCTCATTTCAACTTGTAGACCCACTTTGTACCAATGACATTTTTCCCAGGAGGCAAATTACGTAAAGTCCATGTGTCATTCTCTATAAGTGCATCATATTTTGATTGCATGGCAGCCATCCAATTTTCTAAATTTTGTGCTTCATAAAACATTTGAGGTTCGTCAACATCATGTGAGCTAGACATAACCAAAGCATAACAATCTGATGCATAGGATGCATGGCAAGAACCTGAACAAGTAGGACTAGACAAAGGTGCATCCAATTTACTGTCACACAAAGTATGCACCACTCATTTATGCATACCTCTAGCCTAAATGGAACCTCCATGATTTTTGTAAGGCAAGGGAAGCTAGAGCCTGAGAGTCCACCACCAAACCACCCATTATATAGAAAATCCGCTGGCCGTTTGCCCTAGTTGGACTCCCCGTTCCACACCATCTAGCCTGGCCCTGCCCTTGTCTAGTTCCGCCTTGTCCGTGTCCTGACATTTCTCCCCCCTTAAGAAGAGTTTTCGTCCTTGAAAACAAAAGTGGGGAACTTCTTCTTAAGAACAGTAATGTTTTCCCAAGTGGCACCTTCTTCAGGTCGGTCTTTCCACTTGATTAAGGCTTGTTGATGTACGTGATGATGTGTACGCAACTCATGATAATCAAGAACACCTCTAGGTTCATGCGGTAGGGTACTAGGTTCAATGAAATCAACCAAAACCTGTTGGTGAATGACATTGTCATCCCCATGTAGCCACTTACATAAACGGATTACATGAAACACTAGATGAATGCGAGAATGTGAAGGTAGTAATAATTTGTAGGCACAATCACCTACTCGCTTGAGTATTTTGAAAGGCCCACAATATCGGGAAGATAATTTAGGTGTCGGCCTAGTTTTTAGACTTTCTGAATGTTCTGGCACACGTAAAAATACTTCCTCCCCTTATTCAAAGGTAACTTGCCGATGTTTCTCTCAAGTGTACTTCTTATACCGATCCTGTGTTTGACAGACATTCTAATGAGCAAGTTTTAGCATATCCATGTGGTCTTGGAGAAAATCCTTAACCTGTTGGAGTTTTTTGGTTGCCAACCCCACCGTAACTGGTGACCTAGGTTGAGACCCGCACATGAGCATGAAAGGAGTAAAACCTCTTGTGACATGCCTAGCACTGTTGTAGGCAAACTGGAAAATAGGTAAGTATTCTTCCCAGTCTGACTGTTTTTTGTTGAGGTATGCTCTTAGCATATCCTCTAGCACCCGTTCCATTTGACCATCTATTTCTGGATGATCAGTTGTACTGAGGTTTAGTTGTGTACCCAATCATTTAAATACAGCTCTTTAAAAGGGGCTGTTAAACTTGGAATCACGATCACTAACAATGTTACTTGGCAAACCATACAATTTGTATAGATTGTCCACAAATAACTTGACTAATTTTGGTGTCTTAACCGTTGACTTTGTCGGAATAAAATTACATAGTTTAGTCAACCTGTCTATGACCACCCATACAGATTCATGAGCTCGTACGGTGGGTGGTAAACCCATAATAAAATACATAGAGATGCTTTCTTATTTTCCATTGGTAATCTCCAAAGGATGTAAGATTCCTCCTGCTTTCAGGTGCCCTGCTTTGTTAACTTGACATTTTTGGCAATGCAAGACATAAGCTTGAGCAAATCCATGTATACCTGGCGAGTAAAATTGTCTTCATATGAGAGCATAAGTTTTTCTAATCCCCGGGTGCCCTGCACTTGAACTATCATGACATTTATAAAGAATTTGGGGTCGAATGTCTATGTACATCGGTACACAAACTCTCCCCTTATGGAGTAGGTACCCATTGTCGATGGTAAAATTCTTCCATCGCTGTAGTTCATCACTTGATAAAGAAGAACTAGGTGTGGAGATTAACTGTACACTACCGTCATTGGAGTGAGAAGGATCCCTCTTTTGAACATGGCTCCATACTGTGGAATATGCCTTGTCACTCTCATCTAAAAATTCACTACGAAGTTCCGTGAACACTAGCGAATTGATCTCTAGCATTCAACTTAGAGCGTCTACCGATACATTGTATCGGCCTTTGCAATACCTTAGCTTGGCGTCATATTCCTAAAGGATATCGGCCCACCTGGATTTTCGACCCTTTAAATCTATTTGTTGTGTAAACCATTTGATGCTTTCATGGTCAAACACAATCTCAAATTGAGCACCATACAAATAATGCTGCCATGTTTTTAAGGCAGACACTATTGCATTGAGTTCGCGTTCCTAAGCATAATAGTTCTTCTGAGCTGCATGAAGCTTCTTTCTTTCAAATGCAATCAGCCGTTTGTCTTGTAACTAGACTGCTCCAATATCACGGTCACTAGCATCCGTTTCCAAAAGGAATGGTTTCAAAGGATCTACAATAGCCAGTATAGGAGCTGTAGCTAATGCATCCTTGAGCGTATAGAAACGGTCCTATTGAGCGGATTCCCACGGAAGAGCTTTACCTTTGCCTTTTAGTTGATCCGTCATAGGAACAACAATTTGAGTATAGTTTTTAATGCACCTTCCATAAAAACCTGCAAATCCTAAAAATATATGTAATTCTTTCAGATTTTTAGGAGGAGGCCATTTCCGGATTGTATCCACTTTGGATTGATCCATGTATAGCCCGTTAGCTGAAATAACATGCCTTAAATAATGAATTTCATCTTTTAGAATATCACGTTTAGATTCCTTGGCATATAACTTGTTTGTGTGTAACAACTCAAACACCTGCCTGAGATGTTGTAAGTGTTCTTCTTTAGAAGCACTATAGACTAAGATGTCAGCGAGGAAAACAATGAAAAATTAGCCAAATATGTATTCAAGACACTATCCATAAGTGTCATGAATTTTGCGGGTGCATTGGTTAACTGAAAGGGCATCACCAAAAACTCGTAGTGTCCAAACCGTGTCGGGAGTGCAGTTTTAGGTATATCGGCAAGTCGAATACGGACTTGGTGATATCTTGACCGTAAGTCTATTTTCATAAACATGCGAGCATGAGTGAGCTTATCAAACAACTCATGTACTCTGGGCAATGGGAATTTGCTCTTAACCGCATTTAAGCCACAATAGTCTACGCACATGTGCATACTGCCGTCCTTTTTCTTCACTAAGAGGATAGGCAAATCCCATGCTAAAGAACTAGGTTGTATAAACCCTGTGCTAAGGTAGTCAACAAGCTGACGTTCCACTGTAGGAGCTTCTAGATAACTCATACGGTAAGGTGGTTTACTAACAGGTTTATAGCCTGCAACCATGTCAATGCTATGTTGTACTGATCATGAATATATGGTTTCACTATGGCTTCCTCAAGTGTTTTAGTGTCTTGGGTCTTGACATACTTCTTAAGCTCGGGTGTCAGACCTCGTATGAAGCCCCGTACTTGTTGAAAGGTATCTAAACCTTCCAGCTTGAGGATAACGTCCCGATAGTGAGAGATATATTCAAGGAGTGATGGGTATTGGCGCATGGACCATGTGTCCCAAGCTGTCCAATTCGTTTGTAGGCAAAAATTCCATGCTAAACATTGCTTCAAAAGTTTCACAACTCTGTGGTATGATGTTCTTCTCCTTTAGAGACATCCACCATTTGTTTGCCTTCTAGAGTTAGGCTCGTTTTCAGAGCTTTGATCGCATCCGAAGTATGCCGTAAGGCGTGAATTCCATCCCACTTGCTAAGAAAGATATTCACTGTATCCTTATTACTATCCCGGTCCTCTCCCTTAAAAAACAATGGTTTGGTGTTCTTTAATAATTCATCCACCTCTTTTGCAATGAGAGTATGCAACCTATGAGCGTTTGGGCCTTGCCATAGATTAGAAATGCCCTGCCGTTGTGTGGCAACGTGCTCATGCATGTCAGCAGGACTCTTTGACTGCTGATGCATTGATTGAACTACTAATGTGGACAATTTAGTAACATTTTTATTTAAAGCTTTAAAATTTTCATTCATGACTGTCATGCGGGTCTAAAGTGCACGAAATTCTTGAATATCGGGCAATTCATAAGTATCTTCACCTTTGCCACAGCGTTGCGGGTACTCTCCTTGAGAGGATCCGGCCGTGGGCCATCATTGGTAGGATCAAGAGTACTTTGCTCAAAATCAAATGTCATATTGATATCCGAATCAATGGCTACACATTGCGTTGGAAGGAGTACTCAGAACACATACCTGATATTGAGAGCAGTCGCGAAGTATAATGAGCCTTGCTAGCTCCGTCAAAATTGAGAGTAGTCCGATGAAGAGTGATTCTAATTGTCTGCCGTATATGGAATTCCACAAGTTCTTCATAGCCGAATCAATTAGACTTGAAAGCGGTAATTGATTTCACCAGAAAATTGTACTGCAACTCCGCCAAATTGGTGGTCTTGAAATCTCTAAGTTTCTGTGTAATACGTTGAAAATTTGTGTTGAAATGTATGCTGGCTTCATCGATGCCGTCCTTTCCGGCCTTGCCGTACTCGCACGTGGAGTGGAGTAGGGGGGGTGGGGTACCCACTGTGGGTACCACCCCTTATGCTTATACTTTTTGTGTATGCCACTACCCCTAAGGGGGTTGGGCGCCCTCAAGTGGGAAATAAATGCAAAAGTCGGCTATCGCCATGAGCAGGTATCACGCAGGTGCTTCGAGAGCCTGGGGTAGACGATGCCATGCACGAGAAGCTTCAACCCTGTGTCGAGAAACGCCAAGCAGGCCCTTGCGCCTCTGATGAGCCTGTGCGACATCAGTTTGGTGCTCCTGCACTCGGTGTCTCTCCTTGCCAAGCTCGCGTGCCCAGAGGCTTCTTCTTTGTTGACTTCCTTAGCAAGGGGTTATCCCCATATAATTGGACCACAACATGCAAGGCTTGTGTGTCAAGAAAGCACCAGGCCTTCCCCTTTCCCAAAATAGGCACTTAGGTCTGATACCAGTGTAAGGCAAGGGAAGCTAGAGCCTGAGAGTCCACCACCCAACCACCCATTGTATAGCAAAGCCCATTTGGAACATCGAAGAATTAAAAACAATTTCGTCGCGAGGAAAAAAAACAGAGGGAACAAGAGAGGACCGCGCAGAAGCAAACAGAGTGCGGGTAGAGTGGAGATAACACATGCTACATCGATTATGCACCAACCTACGGATAGGCTATGGATATGCACAATATTCCCTATTCACATTGTGGAGAGAGACGAGACAAGAGACACACCATATATGCTCCCAAAGACTGATTCATATTGTGGACAAGATACAACTGTTAAGATGTAGAGAGAAAGAGAGAGACGAGACAAGAGACACACCATATACGCGCTCCCAAAGACTAATTCATATTGAGGACAAGATACAAATATATAGGTGAGACCAAGTTGAGTAGAGTGAGCTATATATAGCTCCAACAACCCACTCAAACAAAGGTCTCTAGCTTTGGATGAAAAACCCCTTGGGGAGTTCAAGGGAAAAACCCAATCCCCTATACAATGTGAAAATATGAACCAGCGATGATGATATGAAAGTGAATTGTGCATCTATGTACAAATATTAAAGTGACTTAAAGATCACAATGTGCAAATGTGGAGTGTGCATAGTGCATGGTACCTAAAAGGTTACAATATGATATGTACAAAGCTATTACAATAGCAAAGAAGCTAATCTAGAAAGAGTGAGGCCGAAGCAACTCCAAGCTTTGAGCGTGAGAGGATGAAATGTGATTTGTTAAGGCCTTTGGTCAAAATGTCTGCAATCATCTGGTCACTTGGACAGTGTTCAACCATAATGGTTCCTTTGCGTACTTTATACATGACATAACGATAATGGACAGCAATGTGCTTTGACTTATTATGTTGAGCATAGTATTTTGCAAGACTAATAGCACTTTGGTTGTCACACAGCAAGGGTGTCCTAGAAAGAGGAGAGTGACCAATATCAACTAGCATTTATCGAAGCCAAATCAACTCACGAGCTACAAGTGATTCTGCAACATATTCTTACTCAGTCATAGAAACTGCAACACAATGTTGTTTCTTGCTCATCCAAGAAACAAGACAACCATTTATAAAGAAGCAATTTCCACTAGTAGATCGCATAGATAAATGTGAGCTTTTCCACTCTGCATTTGTGTAACCCAAAAGAGAAAGAGATTGCATATAATCCGATGTGAGTTGTCATCGATAGCCTAAACCAAAATCTGTAGTGCCTTTCAAGTATTTCAATACACGCTTTGCAGAAGACCAATGCTTAAGAGAAGGACATGCAAGATTGTGTCCAAGATAATTACTAGCAAACAAAATATCAGGACGAGTGTTCATGCCAACAAACTGAAGACATCCAATCAAGTTAGCATAAGGTTGATTTGTGACAAGTTGACTGCCATTGTCAGAAGTTTTCTTCGTAGAGCTCGCAAGACAAGGTGTGTTGGCTGAATGTGCAGATTCCATACCAAATTTTTGAATAGTATCTACAATAAGCTTTGACTGTCGAAGGAATAAAATACCATTTGTACGGTCCCGTTGGATTTGAATGCCAAGACACGAGTGAATCTCTCCAAGATCCACCATATTAAATGCAGAAGACAATAACTTTTTCACTTGCTGAAAGAAATCCTAAATCATTGGAAACAAGGATGGTATCATCCACATAAAGATCAAGAATCACAAAACTGCTACCTTGGCGTTTTATGTATAAGTTGGGGTATGAAGAGCAAGAGATGAATCCTTTAGAGGTGAGAAAAAGATCAAATTTTGTATACCAGGCTCGCGAAGCTTGTTTGAGACCATATATTGCCTTATGGAGTTGAGCAACAAGGTCTTCTTTACCTTGAATAACAAACCCTTCTGGTTGTTCCATATAAAATTCCTCTTCCAAGTCACCATTAAGAAAAGCAGTTCGCACATCCATTTGATGAGATTCTAAATCAAATTGCATAGCGAATGCCAATAAAACTCGAACACTTGTAATGCGAACAACTGGTGAAAAAGGCTCTTGATAATCAACACAATCTACTTGGGAGTAACTTTTTGCAACTAAACACGCCTTGAACTTGTCAAAAGATCCATTTCCTTTTACTTTTGTCTTATACACCCACTTACATTTAATGGCTGTGCGACCAGGAGGTAATTCAGTTAGTATCCATGTACCTTTAGAGATAAGAGAATCGTACTCTGCTCTTCCATATCCTCTTGCCATTGATCCTTTTTGTGGTGAAAAGATAGCTTCATCATAAGTAACGGGATCTTCACAAGTAGAAAAAGTATTATCAGCAATATCGTCATCATAAACATGACATGAGCCATGTTCAAAATCAATAGGTATCAATATCATCATGGGCAACATTCCGAATGGATGGTTGTGAAGAGGAAAGTTGCTTCATAGGAAGAGTTTCATCATCTGAAAGAAATGGAAAAGCCTGAAGCAATGATTTAGTATTGTCAGAATCATCCATGGACCATGAGCCTCCCATAAGCTGTTCGTTAAAAGTAGCATCATGATTCACAATTACTTTCTTGGAGGAAGGGTCGAAGAATTTGTAGCCTTTGGAAGTGTCAGAATATCCAATAAAATTAATCGTAAGACTAGGAGAATCAAGCTTTGTTCGTGTTTCTTTGGGAACATGAATATAAGCAATACATCCAAAGGTTCGAAAATGAGATACAGAAGGAATGTCACCTGTCCATGCTGTGATGGGTATCTTACCAGAGGGTGCAGTAGTAGGAAGATAATTCGGAATAAATAGTGTTGTCAAGGTAGCTTCAACAAAGCAAACACGAGATAATCCAGAATGAATCAGCATACATCTTACAGTATTGAGAATAGTTCGATTCTTTTGTTCAGCAACACCGTTCTGTTGAGGGGAATATGGAATCGTGTGTTCATGATGAATTCCATTGTCAGCAAAGTAACTCACAAACTCTCGAGAAACATATTCGCCTCCATTGTCACTACGAAGCATCTTAAGGCGATGACGAGTTTGAAGTTTTGCAGCCTTGTGAAATTGTTTGAAAACAGATAAGGCTTCAGTTTTTTGTCTAAGTAGAAATACAGTCGTATACCTTGAGAAATCATCAATGAAAGTAATGAAGTAGCAATATTGTGATCTCTAAGAAGGTAGAGGTCCACATATATCATTATGAGAATGAGTTGTATTTGAAAGAGGAAATGGTTTACGATTGTGTTTCCCAAGAGCACAAAATTCACAAATTCCCATATGCAGATAGTCTTTAAGATTCATGCCATGAACAAGATCACGACGTTGAAGATCAAGTAGTTTTGATAAATCAACATGAAAAAAATGGTGATGCCATACTTTGCAATCATGATCACCTAGAGAAGTGACAACATTTGCTATAGCATCATTGAGAGAGAGTTCAAACAAATTACAGTTTCGAGGAGCAGTGGCTATAGTATGTCCATCTTTCTTAATTTTACATTTGGTATGATCAAATCCAACAAACAGACCAAGATCAACACGTCTAGAAGCTGAAAGAAGATTACGTTGAAGATCTGGTACATGTAATACTCCTCACAAAATTCGAGTGGAAGAAGATAAGGTGCCAAGATATAAGTCTCCAATACCCTTTACTTGACAAGTAGTATCATCAGCAAGATAAACAACACGTTGATTTGGTAGTGGATGATAGTTATGGAGCCACTTAGACTGATATGTCATATGTCTTGTAGCACCAGAATCGACAATAAAAAGTGATCCATCATGTACATGAAGTATTCTATCTGGAGCAACTGAACATAGGATGCATCTTGTTTTTGGTACAATGTTGTTTCGATGTTCAGTAGCATATGCTCTATTACGATCTGTGTCGAATCGACGCTTATAGCACATACGAGTGGGATTATCAGATCGTCCACCATATTCACAACAAGAAGAATAAGAGTCTCTAGATAAACGTGGTTGTTTCGTGGTAATATTGTGTTCTTCATCATATTGACATGCCCAACAATCATCTTCAGTATGGCCATTTCTGTTGCAGTAAGAACATTGCTTATTAGGAAATTTGCGATGAGTGAAAATATTACCGCGACGGCCACCTCTGCACTTTCCTCGTTGACATGGACGCCTTCAAGCATAAAAAGCATGTTCCATCAGTTGTGACTCAGTCTTCTCTTGTGAAATCATAGCTCTATCGTGACCAACATTACGACGTTCTTGACATTGAGAGTATTCATTTAAAGACATGCATGCTTGGTTGAAATCAAGACCATCTTTATTAGAGAGAATAGTAACAATGTTATCATAAGACGAGTCCTCACCATATCAAGGAGAAGTGTAATCAGTTGCTTTTGTGGAACACGATCAACGGCAGCAGCAAGTTGATTAATAATAGATTTGAAAGATTCAATATGTGCCCTCATGGAAGTACCAACTCCATATTGTAACTTGTTAAGCAACCCTCTCAAATAAAGTATTTCTGTAACAGATTTCTTCTGAAATTTGGCAATAAAGTACCTCCATACGTCGTGGGAAGTAGGCAGGTCATACATATCAAGCTTAAGGGAATCAATAAGATCGGAAAGAATATATCGACGAGCTGATTTATCACGTCGTTTCCAATCCGTATAGGCAACATTACAATCTTGAAATATAGGTCCTTCAGTAATAAGCACGTTATCATTATCTGTATAAACAGGCTGAGGCGGACAAACATGATTTCCAAGAACAACATCAGAGAGTTCATCGCCTTCAAGAATTAACATCTTTGCTTTCCACCCTGGAAATCCTTAGCATTGGAAAGGAGGAACAGAACGCTGGCCAGAAGGAAAGCCGTTGACGAGAATAGTCATAGCCATATCTTGTTGCGAGAAGACGTATAAGATAAGATCGCAAAATCTGCACACCATATATGGTGAAGGCCTCAATTGAGAATGAGAGAAATATGAGGACTGCGTTCTCTCAATGATAAGCGCAAGAAGAATGCTCAAGGAACGTCCAAAGATGTGAGAGATGTCACCCAAAAAAGACAGGGTAAAGGATATGTTAATAATAAAAGAGTTCTCAAAATAGAGTGGCGTGACACGCAAGATTGGCAGGCACAATACGATTAGCAAAAAGCTAAAATTTCTCAAAAAAGTTAATGCCAAAATTAAAAAAATAATCGCGAACGCTTCACGAAGAAGTAGGACGAAGAAAGCTGCGTCAAGCTCAATTGCAGTAAAAAAAACATAACTTTCTGCTGCGAACTCCGATTGACGCAAACCTAGGACTCAAATCGAAGACCTCGAGCAGACAAAAACGTTATCTATAAAAAGCGCAACTGCTTTTTTTTCGTTTCTCCAAATTTTGAGCAGAAGACCCCCAAAAATTGAGATGAACTTCAGCGTGTCATCAACAAGAAAACGTAATCAAGGATTAAATTCATTAGCAACAAACTCCACATGAAACACTAATCATATTATTCTTAACACAAAATAACCACAGTTAACAAGAATCAACGCTCAATAATAAAATTTGTAGCAATTTTGAATCTTACATGTGAATCGCATACACATATTGTTTTGTCACCATGAATTGAATCGGCGCGTGATCGTTACCGCTCTGATACCATGTTGAGATGTAGAGAGAAAGAGAGAGACGAGACAAGAGACACACCATATACGCTCCCAAAGACTTATTCATATTGAGGACAAGATACAATTGTTGAGATGTAGAGAGAAAGAGAGAGACGAGACAAGAAACACACCATATAGGCTCCCAAAGACTGATTCATATTGAGGACAAGATACAAATATATAGGTGAGACCAAGTTGAGTAGAGTGAGCCATATATAGCTCCAACACATTGTATAAGGTCTTGGACTCATTTAGGTATTCCAAATTATATAAGGTAGAGGGATCAATTTAATCCCATAGTAGAAACACTTGGAGTATATGTCTTCATAAGAAGCCCTTTTATGCAAAGAGGATTAATCATTCTTCAGAGCTCACTCTTGTGTGCTCACTCTATGGATGGCCTAGCCTTGAGATTAATTCTTATGCTTAGAAGGCTAGTGGCTCACTCTATGGATGGCCTAGCCTTGAGATTAATTCTTATGCTTAGAAGGCTAGTGCATAAGAGAACTCGAAGCTATCCTATAGATTGTTGGTCTCCATGGTGACAAAATTGAGCTATCAAAGGACAAGAAGGCATCTAGAATTACACAGGATTGCCCTAATAAAATATGTATGGCCATGTGCTTTCATACTATTTTGACTTTCAAAGTTCCATTGATTTTCAATTGTGCAAAAAGTTGGGTGACATTACCACCGAATAGGCCTTGGCTTATTTAAGGAAACTTGCACAATAAGTAGGAAGCGCAAGAATCTCTCTGAAGGTTGTACGCACACTATATGGCATTTCATAACACACACACACACACACACACAGTAAGTTGTTGCCAATGCAATTCATGCTCATAAGCACTTATGCATAAGCTGAAAAGCAACGCATAACACACACACAGAGTTCATGGTTACCATGGCAACTCCGGCTCGTAGGCAGTAGTATCTCTCCATCTCGGAATAATTGTCAATGCAAGCAACAAACCTCGAGTGGCGGATAACATCTACTCATGAACCCAAGGCTAGCCAAGGCAACACAATTCCAAAACGGCTAATCAACTACTCAAGGTAAAAACAATGTTTTTCTTTACATATTACATACGCCAAGAGTAGCCAAGATGACTGGCTTTGTCAAAGAATTTCTATGTTTTGTCTTCCTTCTATGAAAGCGTAGTTTTTTTCAGACACGATCATAGGAAAGCACACAAAATGCATTTTCTTAGACTAAAACATAACCATGTTTTGATACAATGCACATGAATATACACATGGGCATCACTACACGAAACAGAAAAAATGAAAGGGAAACACCACAATATCATATCTCCAAATAAATACAAGCATATATGCATAAGCAATACTAAACAAAGTATTACTAATCGGCTAATTCAATTCAGGTAAAGATCTTGTCCCTGCTCTCATCTGGTAGGAGTTCCGGCTTTAACTCCTACTTTGTCATATATCAAAGTATCTTGTAATGTAATTTTTATCAAGGAACAGGTTTTTTTTCTATACACAATGTACCTTTGCAAGCAGTATTTAAGTTTATCAGTATATGTTTTTGAAAGATGGACTTTTAAATTCAAACACACACACACACACATACCATCTATATATTAGCATGTATTCATACAAAATGGGTAGCCCTAGCAATGTATGGGAGTATGCATGAAGAAGACAAGCTGACCCAAATCCATACTTTATCCATATGAACATAGACACTTCAAATTAATTTCACCCATATCCAAAAGTCTGCACTACAATAGTCTTCAGCAATCTTTTATAGTTATCTTAGCCCGTTTTCCTTTGCCAATTTCCAACACATAGCTTAGAATAAGTGTAGCAGATAGGATTTTCTAAGTGAAGCAAATATGCATTTCTTAGGAGTCTTTTCAAACTATCAAAAATTCATTACAAAAGCACCAGTAAATTGATAACCCAATAATGAGCTTTGAGACACCTAGCATTGCACTAGTAGATTTTGGAGTGTTTGGTGCTAGCGTTTTGAGAGCTTTAGAGAGAAGTTCTTTTGGGGCTCTGCCTTTGGGAAACACTTGTACTATTTAAAAGAGCCCCTGGGACCTCATTTTTCAAATGATCTAGACACAAAGTATAAGAGCAAAGGACCGTTGTGGCATAATAATAAAGAAATACCGAAAGGGGCACCAAGGCCAGTGCATCTGGGCATGGAACTCTACCGTGCCGTGTTGACTCTCTCTTTATCTCTCATACAGTTAAATGATTTTGTAGTTGTTGTTCATGTGTTATTGATTTCTTGCTTAGAGTTTCCAAGCCTATAAACGTGGTATCAAAGATAAAAAATATTCTTCTTCTACAAAGGGTCTGATCCCTTCTATAGCACACATGGGTTCACGTGAAGAATCTCAGAAAGACAATACCTCTCAGTGGGGAGGTGAAAAAAGTTGAAAATTGTCATGGAAAGTGAATAAATCAATGAATATTTAGGCAAATTTTTGGTAAGGAACAATTCTAGAACAAAGTACAAACATGTTGGAATTGGGGTTGCAAGAAAACACATATAGCTTGGAGAAGATGAAGGAAGCTCAAGTCACACAACAGAGAGTATATTACTTAGTCTGCAATGGAAAGATAGATAGCCCTAGAGTGATGGACATATATACAATGCACGGGGGAAAAAACCTCCTTGTGAGGGAAAAAATGCCCGGGCAGTCCTAAGTGTGTTCACACACATCACTACCACATGCATATGGTAGCAAATCTCCCCTAGAGTGATGTGATGAACGAGAGCTTGCACATAGATAAAGGGAAGTTCCATGCCCTGAGGACATGATCAGTCCACAAAGGGAGTAAGCCCAAAGCTTTGCGAAAAGCTTCAAACTTCTCATGAGACAATGACTTTCTGAAAATATCTACAAGGTTATCCTATGTTGATCTCTCCTACTGAGAGCCTCTCCTTGACATAGTGCTAATGCACCTCAATGTGCTTTGTGCGAGCATTAAAATCTGGGTTCCTCACAACGGCCAATGCGCTCTGATTGTAAGTATAGATAGTGCTGGCTATGAAGACTACCCTGTACTCAACCTCACTACTGGAAGTGTCCATAGTAGGTTGTATCTTGTTCAACCATGATATGCATGATCTGCTAAGCATGAAAAAAAACCACTTGTGGACACTCCTGTGTCAAAACAAACAACCCAATCCGAGTCCAAAAAAAAATGTAAGCTTGGGGCAATGATCCACCCTTGGGATAAAACAAGCCAAGATCTAAAGTTCCACTCAAGTAGTGGAAAATCCTCTTCACAGCCTGCCAATGTTTAGACCCTGGGCTATGCATAAATTTGCTAACCTGTGAGACTGAAAACTAAATATCGGGCCTCATGTGCATACATAAATGAGGCATCCAGCAGCATTTTGGTAAAGAGTGACATCTGCAGGATCACCAACATCATGAAGACTTGATTTCAAACGTGTTTCCATGGGAGTGGCAATAGGTTTGCAATCCTTAAGTCCAAACTTACATAGCAATGTCTCTATGTAGCTTTTCTAACACAAGGAAATACCTCCATCACACTGCCTAAACTCTACACCCAAGTAATGATGCAATAGCCCGAAATATTTCATCTCGAAAGTAGCATTCAAATTAGCCTTAAAATTCAGCAATATGTCTCTCATTTGGTCCAATGATTAGCAATTCATCCACATAAAGAACCACATAAGATCTTGTTCGATCTTATGAAATACAATCAGTCATGCGATTGTAATCAATTTGAACTAGTACTATGCATATCAAATACTCCTATATCCTTGTCTCTTTTTATTAATGCCAACCTTCACAAATAAAACTTATTCAAGGCATGATGCTAGTAATCTAGGCTTTTTAATCGTTGGTGTGTGACATCATCCGAAGTAGCTCGTCAACTTATGACAGAGAAATGAGAGTTGCATTTCAACATTGTGTTACTACTATTGGTTTTCTACTAACTTTTATGATCAAACTACCGGAAGATATTGTAAATTCAAAATCTCATTGTTCACAATCTCTGTTCTCTACCTCTAAACATTGGGTCATTAAACATAATGAAAATACAAGTAAATATGTCCTTATTCCAATTTTTCACTCTCATGGATAACTTATGTATAGTAGTGTGTTGCTACCAAAAGACAATGTACATAGCTCGTATCATTAGGATATGCGTCTCTCTCTCTCTATCTCTCTATACATGTGTGTGTGTGTGTGTGTGTGTGTGTGTGTGAAATATGCAGAGGACATGAACATGAAATTCTATCATAGTGGACCCCTTAGCATCCTTCATCACTATCATAAGCCTAGAAGACAACAACTCTTGTAAGCAAAGGTAGGTAGAAAAGGCTCCATAATGCTAAATTGCAAAAGAACATAGACAAAGAGGTACGAAATCAAAGCTACATTTAGTTATTAACAAGGGATGAGGGGGATGAAGCTCTAACTATGATGGATGCAACCCACAAGCATATGGAGTACAACCATTATATGTGGAGAAAGAGTCTCCATCTTTGGCGGAGTGATGAACCTTGTTTGGCTACAGCGGAATCATCTTTGTTAAGAGTATCTCCTTGATCTCCATGCTTTTGCACTCACATCTGCTAGAGGCCTTACAATGGCCAACACTTGCATCATTTGAACCCCCTTGCCCTAATATTTTCAAAGTGAAATTCTTAATGCCAAGTAGGTGATTCACACACACACACACACACACACACACACACATAGAGACCATCTATATATTAGCACGTGTTCTTGCAAAATGGGTAGCTCTAGCCACGTATGCAAGTATGGATGAAGAAGACAAGCTGACCCAAATACATACTTTATCCATCAACATAGACACTTCAAATTAATTTCACCCATATCCAAAAGTCTGCACTACAATAGTCTTCACCAATCTTGAATAGTTATCTTAGCCCATTTTCCTCTGCGAATTTCCAACACATAGTTTATAATAAGTGAAGCAGATAGGCTTTGCTAAGTGAAATAGATATGCATTTCTTAGTAGTCTTTTCAAACTATCAAAAATTCATTACAAAGGCACCAATAAATTGATAACCCAGATGAGCTATGGGACACCAAACATTGCACTAGTAGATTATGGAGTGTTTGGTGCTAGCTTTTGGAGCACTTTTGAGAGAAGTGATTTTGGGGTTTTCCCTTTGGGCAACACCTGTATTATTGAAAAGATCCCCTGGGACCTCACTTTTCAAATAATCTAGACACAAAGTCTAAGAGCAAAGGACCCCTGTGGCATAATAAAAAATAAATACCGAAAGGGGCACCAAGTCCAGTGCATTTGGGCATTGAACTCTGATGTGCCATGTTTACTCTCTCTCTCTCTTTCTCTCTCTCTCTCTCTCTCTCTCTCTCTCTCTCTCTCTCATAAACTTAAATGATTTTGTAGTTGTTGTTCATGTTTTGCTATTGATTTCTTGCTTGGAGTTTCCAAGCGTATAAAAGTGGTATAAAAGCTCAACAATATCCTTCTTCTACAAAGGATCCGATTCCTTCTATAGCACACATGGGTTTGCGTGAAGAATCTCACAGAGACAATACCTCTCAGATTGAGGCGAATGTGGGAACTATGCTAGAACAAAGTACAAACATGTTGGAATTAGGGTTGAAAGAAAATACACATAGCTTGGAGAAGATGAAGGAAGCTCAAGGCACACATTAGAGAGTATAGTACTTGGTGTGCAATGGAAAGATAGATAGGCCTAGAGTGATAGGAATATATACAATGCAATGAGGGAAAAAATACCGTGGTGGTCCTAAGTGTATTCACACACATCAATACCACATGTATATGGTAGAAAATCACCCCTTCAGTGATGCGGTGAACGAGAGTTGGCACATAGAGTAAAGGGAAGTGCCATGCCTTGAGGACATGATCAGTCCACAAAGGGGAGTAAGCCCAAAGCTTTGTGGAAAGCTTCAAACTTCTCATGAGACAATGCCTTTGTGAAAAGATCTTCAAGGTTGTCCTGTGTTGGCACATAAGCCAAGCTGATCTCGCGTGCTGAGAGACTCTCCTTGACATAGTGGTAATGCACCTCAATGTGCTTTGTGAAAGCATGAAAAATGATTTTAGTCAATGCACTCTAAGTGTCAGTGTAGATAGTGTTGGTAGTGTCCTATCCAACACCCAAATCATCTATAAGGCGTCTGCTCCATATACACTCAATTGTACCTACAAACACTGCGTACTCAGCCTCTCAACTAGAAGTGGCAATAGTAGGTTTCTTCTTGCCCAACCATGATATGCATGAGCTGCTAATCATGAAACAAAAACCACTTGTGTACACTCCTGTGTCAAAACAACGAGCCTAATCAGAGTGCAAAAAAGCATGTAAGTCTAGCGGCAATGATCCCCCCTTGGGATAAAACAAGCCAAGATGTAAAGTACCACTCAAGTGGCAAAATAAAGTACCACTCAAGTGGCAAAAAATGCTCTTGACAGACTGCCAATGCTTAGACCCTGGGCTATGCATAAATTTGCTTACCTGTGAGACTGAAAATTGAATATCCGGCCTCGTGTTGCATACACAAATGAGGCATCCAACAGTAGGTAGGTAAAGACTGACATCTGCAGGATCATTAGCATCATGAAGAATCAATTTCAAACCTGTTTCCATGGGAGTGACAATGTCTCTATGTAACGCTTTTGACACAAGGCAATACCATCATCACACTCCTTAACACTAGGTTGGTAATGGGACACTTTTATGTCCTGGGACACTTTTATGTCCTATTAAGTGACCACTTTGCTTGAATTATGTCAAGAGTTTCAAAATGGATTTTGAGGTGCTATCTATCTAGAAAGTTGGCTCATGAGGTGAAAAAAAGTCGACATTTTTCTCGAATATCAATTCCATCTTTAACCTTGTCCTTGCACAACATTTTGCAACCTAAACTGTGTGAAAAAACGGGTCCTGTTTTTGCCTTTTTTCAACTTTTGGCAACTATACCACTCTAGAACTCATGTTTTGTGAGGTCTATAATGCTAGAGAACTATCTTTAGTAGTCCTCAACATGTCCTGATGCTTCTAGGGAGAAATATATGTTAATGTTGTAAGTTATGACCAAATTACAAAAATTGTCAAATCCTGTATTTTAGCCAATTTTAGCTCTTTTATGATTTTTTTGGTGGCCTTCATGATATCCAAATGAAATTTTGATTTTCTATGTGGCATATTGTAACATAAAGCTAATATTCCTTGAGTTTTGGGGCACCTAATACCCTATTTTTCATAGTACACAATGATGGTTGATTTTTTCAATTATAGAAGAAAACAAAACATTATAGTATATCAAGTATAGCTTTCTCAATATTGCTATTTTCTTGTGACAACTATATGAATTTTGTAGGTAGTAACCATATCTAGTCATACGGATCAAATTTTGGTAGATATTGAATAGTTTCTATGGGATTCTACAGCTCATAATGTTGAACCTAGTTTTTTCATGTTTGTTGTATTTAGAACTTCATCTTTGTCCCCAAGATTCCCCTTGGTAAAATATGTATCATGCTTTTGACATGTTCCATGGCTCCTTATAAACCTAAAGGCCAATAGGTAACTAAGAAAACATGCATATATTATTTGTATTGAGCGTGGCTATAGAAACTTTGATGATAGGTTCGTAGAATGCTAAAAATTCAACTTTTTTGTACCTATTTCTTTTGGCAAAACAAAAAACAGTGAGTGAGAAGCAATTATATGTTTTGATCACCAACCCATTGAAGTTAACTAGGGAATTATCTCAAGTCCTGCAAAAATCCCTAATCTTATTTTTATGCAACAAAACGTAAGAAATGACTGTTTTGATGAAAATGTATTGGTACATCAACTTTAGAGGCTTGGTGTGATCAAAAGATGAGAAATTTTACAAGTTTCTTATTTTCCCCATGTGTAGTAGGCCTTGAGCTATAACCTCATGAAAGGATTTTACAAAATGAGTTGATCTACTATGGTTTTTGGAGGTTTTTTTCAAAACCCTGAAAGGACACTTTTATGTCCTATTAGGTTACCAACCTAGTGTTAAACTCTATACCCAAGTAATGATGCAATAGCCCCAAATATTTCATCTCGAAAGTAGCATTCAAATTAGCCTTAAATTCAGCAATATTTCTCTCATTTGGTCCAGTGATTAGAAAATCATCCACATAACGAACCACAATGAGAAGGATACTACCCTCACGCTTTACATACAATGAGCTTTCGGTTGGACTGTTACAAAATCCTTGTTTGACCAAATGAGTGTCAGCCTTCTCATACCAAGAATGAGGAGATTGCTTCAACCCATACAACGCTTTGTTACATTTGCACACCTTATCCTCTTGTCCTTTCTTGACAAAACCACAAGGCTGCGTTACATAAACTTCCTCAAATGTTTCACCATTCAAGAAAGCAGTAACAATGTCCGATTGATGTACATCCTAACCAAAATAAGGTGCCTATGCAGGTAGAAAATGCAAAACTAGTCATACGACAAGTGGGAGAAAAAGTCTCTTCATAATCTATGCCTTCTGCATGTGCATAACCTTTTACAACAAGTCGAGACTTATGATGATCAATCTCACCATCCGGCTCTCATTTCAACTTGTAGACCCACATTGTACCAATGGCATTTTTCCTAGGAGGCAAATTACATAAAGTCCATGTGTCATTCTCTATAAGTGGATCATATTTTGAATGCATGGCAGCCATCCAATTTTCTAAATTCCGTGCTTCATAAAACATTTGAGGTCCGTCAACATCATGTGAGCTAGACATAACCAAAGCATAACAATCTGATGCATAAGATGCATGGCAAGAACCTGAACAAGTAGAACTAGACAAAGGTGCACCCAATTTACTGTCACGCAAAGTATGCACCAGTCATTTAGGCATACCTCTAGCCTAAATGGAACGTCCATGATTTTTGTAAGGCAACAGAAGCTAGAGCCGGAGAGTCCACCACCCAACAACCCATTATATAGAAAAGCCCCTGGCACTTTGCCCTAGTTGGACTCCATGGTCCACACCACCTAGGCCCGGCCCTGCCCTTGTCTAGTTCGGCCTTGCCGGTCTCCTAACATTACTCCCCTCTTAAGAAGAGTTTTCGTCCTCAAAAACAAAAGTGGGAAACTTCTTCTTAAGAACAGTAATGTTTTCCCAAGTGGCACCTTCTTTAGGTCGGTCTTTCCACTTAATTAAGGCTTGTTGACGTATGTGTATGCAACTCATGATAATCAAGAACACGTCTAGGTTCATGCGGTAGGGTAGTAGGTTCAATGAAATCAACCAAAACCTGTTGCTCAATGACATTGTCGTCCCCATGTAACCACTTACATAAACGGCTTACATGAAACACCGGATGAATGCGAGAATGTGAAGGTAGTAATAATTTGTAGGCACGATCACCTACTCGCTTGAGTATTTTGAAAGGCCCACAATATCAGGAAGATAATTTAGGTGTCGACCCAGTTTTCAAACTTTCTGAATGTTCTGGCACACGTAAAAATACTTCCTCCCCTTCTTCGAAGGTAACTTGCCGATGTTTCTCTTCAGGGTACTTCTTATACCGATCCTGTGCTTGCCAGACATTCTGATGAGCAAGTTTTAGCATATCCATGTGGTCTTGGAGAAAATCCTTAACCTGTTGGAGTTTTTTGGTTTCCAACCCCACCATAACTAATGACCTAGGTTGAGACCTGTACATGAGAATGAAAGGACTAAAACCTGTCGTGACATGCTTAGTCTGACTGTTTTTTGCTGACGTATTCTCTTAGCATATCCTCTAGCACTCGTTCTGTTTGACCATCTGCTTCGGGATGATCAGCTGTACTAAGGTTTAGTTGTGTATCCAATCGTTTAAATACAGCTCTCCGAAAGTGGCTGTTAAACTTGGAATCTTGGTCACTAACAATGTTACTTGGAAAACCATACAATTTTTATAGATTGTCCACAAATAGCTTGGCTAATTTTGGTGTCTTAACCGTTGATTTTGTCGGAATAAACTTACATAGTTTAGTCAACCTATCTACGACCACCCATACCGATTCATGACCTCGTACAGTGGGTGGTAAACCCACAATAAAATACATAGAGATGCTTTCCCATTTTCCATTGGGAATCTCCAAAGGATGTAAGAGTACTCCTGCTTTCAGGTGCTCTGCTTTGTTAACTTGACATTTTTGGCAATGCAAGACATAAGCTTGCACAAAGCCATGTATACCTAGCCTAAAATTGTCGTCATACGAGAGCATAAGTTTTTATAATCCCCGGGTGCCCTACACTTGAACTATCATGACAATCATAAATAATTTGCGGTCGAATGTCTGTGTCGGTACACAAACTCTCCCCTTATGGAGTAGGTACCTATTGTCGATGGTAAAATGCTTCCATCGCTGTAGTTCATCACTTGATAAAGAAGAACTAGGTGTGGAGGTTAACTGTACACTACCGTCATTGGAGTGAGAAGGATCCCTCTTTTGAACATGACTCCATACTTTGGAATATGCTTCATCATTCTTATATTTGACTTTGAGAGAATCTAAAAATTCACTACAAAGTTCCGTGAACAATAGCGAATTGATCTCTGGCATTCGACTTAGAGCATCTGCCGATACATTGTATCGGCCTTTGCGATACCTTAGCTTCGCATCATATTCCTGCAGGATCTCGGCCCACCTGGATTTTCGACCCTTTAAATTTGTTTGTTGTGTAAACCATTTGATGCTTTCATGGTCAAACACAATCTCAAACTGAGCACCATACAAATAATGCTGCCATGTTTTTAAGGAAGACACTATTGCATAGAGTTTGCGTTCCTAAGCATAATAGTTCTGCTGAGCTGCATCAAGCTTCTTGCTTTCAAATGCAATCAGCCGTCCGTCTTGTAATAGGATTGCTCCAATATCACGGTCACTAGCATCCGTTTCCAGAACGAATGATTTCAAAGGATCTACAATATCCAGTATAGGAGCTGTAGCTAATGCATCCTTGAGCGTATCGAAACTATCCTATTGAGAGGATTCCCATTGAAAAGCTTTACCTTCGCCTTTTAGTTGATCCGTCATAGAACAACAATTTGAGTATAGTTTTTAACAAACCTTTCGTAAAAACCTGCAAATCCTAAAAATATATTTGATTCTTCCAGATTTTTAGGAGGAGGCCATTTTCAGATGGTATCCACTTTGGATTGATCCATGTATAGCCCGTTAGTTGAAATAACATTCCTTAAATAATGAATTTCATCTTTTAGAAAATCACATTTAGATTCCCTGGCATATAACCTGTTTGTGCGTAACAACTCAAACACCTGCTTGAGATGTTGTAAGTGTTCTTCTTCAGAAGCACTATAGACTAGGATGTCAACGAGGAAAACAATGACAAATTTGCCAAAATATGGCTTCAAGACACTATCCATAAGTGTCATGAATTTGGTAGGCACATTGGTTAACCCAAAGGGCATCACCAAAAACTTGTAGTGTCCAAACCGTGTCCGGAATGCAGTTTTAGGTATATCGGCAAGTCAAATACGAACTCGGTGATATCCTGACGGCGAGTCAAGTCTAAAAAAGTAGCATGAAAGCTTATCAAACATCATCTACTCTCACGGGCAATTTGTATTTTTTCTTAACCGAAATACCATTTAAGTCTACGCACACGCATACTGCCATCCATGCGCATACACTAAGGATAAGCGAAGCATAGCTATGAAAAACTGGGTTGTATAAACCCTCTGCTAAGGTAGTCATCAAGCAAGCCACGTTAACTAGTCTGGATAACTTCATATGGATATACTAATAACTTATATAATAATGAGTTGTGTTATGAATTGTATTACCATTAATGCTATTGAAAATAATTGATAATGGATAAATTCACTAGGAAATTACATGAAATTCCTTAATAATTTTTGTAATTGACTAGCACAATTTGCTTTTTAGAATTAGCAATTGGTGGAATAGAGGAGAGAGAAGAATGCAACGTTGAGGAATGTTCAATAGACTCAATGTTAGAAAGAAAATGACAGTGAATAACAAACAAAGGTCTCAAGCTTTGGATGAAAAGCCCCTTGGGGAGTTTAAGGGAAACCCAAGCCCCTATACAATGTGAAAATATGAACCAGCGATGATGATGTGAAGCTAATCTAGAAAGAGTGAGCCGAAGCAACTCCAAGCTCCGAGCGCAAGAGGATGACATGATTCGTTGAGGCCTTTGGTTAAAATGTATGCAATCATCTGGTCACTTGGATAGTAATCAACCATAATGGTTCCTTTGCGTACTTCATACCTGACATAATGATGATAATGGACAGCAGTGTGCTTTGACTTATTAATGTTAACAAGTCTTTTGCAAGACTAAGCACTTTGGTTGTCACACCGAAAGGGTGTGCTAAAAAGAGGAGAGTGACCAATATCAACCAGCATTTATTGAAGCCAAATGAACTCACGAGCTGCAAGTGATGCCGCAACATATTCTGACTCAGTCGTAGAAACTGCAACACAACGTTGTTTCTTGCTGGTCCTAGAAATAAGACAACCATTTATAAAGAATCAATTTCCACTAGAAGATCGCATAGATAAATGTGAGCTTGTCCACTTTGCATCTGTGTAACCCAAAAGAGAAAGAGATTGCATAGAATCCGATGTGAGTTGTCGTCGATAGACTAAACCAAAATATGTAGTGCCTTTCAAGTATTTCAATACACGCTTTGCAGCAGACCAATGCTTAAGAGAAGGACATGCAAGATGTTGTCCAAGATAATTAGCAGCAAATAGAATATCAGGACGAGTGTTCATGCCAACAAACTAAAGACATCCAATCAAGTTCGCATAAGGTTGATTTGTGACAAGTTGACATCCATTGTCAGAAGTGTTCTTCGTAGAGCTCGCAAGACATGGTGTGTTGGCTGAATGTGCAGATTCCATACCAAATTTTTGAATAGTATCTGTAATAAACTTTGACTATCGAAGTAATAAAATACCATTTTTATGGTTCCGTTGGATTTGAATGCCAAGACACGAGTGAATCTCTCCAAGATCCACCATATCAAATGCAGAAGACAAAAAAAATTTCACTTGCTGAAGAAATCCTAAATCATTTGAAACAAGGATGGTATCATCCACATAAAGAGCAAAAAGCACAAAACTACTACCTTGGCGTTTTATGTATAAGTTGCGGTCTGAAGAGCAAGAGATGAATCCTTTAGAGGTGAGAAAAAGATCAAATTTTGTATGCCAGGCTCGCGAAGCTTGTTTGAGACCATATATTGCCTTATGGAGTTGAGCAACAAGGTCTTATTTACCTTGAATAACAAACCCTTCTGGTTGTTCCATATAAATTTCCTCTTCCAATTCACCATTAAGAAAAGCAGTTCGCACATCCATTTGATGAGCTTCTAAATCAAATTGAACAATAAATGCCAATAAAAGTAGAACACTTGTAATGTGAACAACTGGTGAAAAAGTCTCTTGATAATCAACGCCAGCTACTTGGGAGTAACCTTTTGCAGCTAAATGCGCCTTGAACTTGTCAAAAGATCCATCTGCTTTTACTTTTGTCTTATACACCCACCTACATTTAATAGCTGTACGACCAGGAGGTAATTCAGTTTAATAGTTGTACTCTGCTTTCATAGCCTCTTGCCATTGATCCTTTTGTGGTAAAGAGATAGCTTCATCATAAGTAACGGGATCTTCACAAGTAGAAAAAGCATTATCAACAATATCGTCATCATAAACATGACATGAGCCATGTTCAAAATCAATAGGCAGATCACAAAAATATGAATATCATCATGGGCAACATTCGGAATGGATGGTTGTGAAGAGGAAAGTTTCTCTATAGGAAGAGTTTCATCATCTGAAAGAAATGGAAAAGCCTGAAGCAATGATTTAGTATCGTCAGAATCATCCATGGACCATGAGCCTCCCATAAGTTGTACGTTAAAAGTAGCATCATGATTCACAATTACTTTCTTGGAGGAAGGTTCATAGAATTTGTAGCCTTTGGAAGTGTCAGAATGTCCAATAGAAATAACTTTAAGACCAGGAGCATCAAGCTTTGTTCGTGTTTCTTTGGGCATGAATATAAGCAATACATCCAAAGGTTCGAAAATGAGATACAGAAGGAATTTCACCTATCCATGCTGTGATGGGTATCTTACCAGAGGGTGCAGTAGTAGGAAGATGATTCTGAATAAATACTACTGTCAAGGTAGCTTCAGCCCAGAAAACACGAGATAAGCCAGAATGAATTAGCATACATCTTACGCCATTGAGAATAGTGCGATTCTTTTGTTCCAGCAATGCCGTTCTGTTGAGGCGAATATGGAATAGTGTGTTCATGATAAATTCCATTGTCAGAAAATTAACTCACAAACTCTCGAGAAACATCTTCGCCTCCATTGTCACTATGAAGCATCTTAAGGCGACGACCGGTTTGAAGTTCTGCAACCTTGTGGAATTGTATACCTTGAGAAATCATCAATGAAAGTAATGAAGTGGCGATATTGTGATCTCGAAGAAGGTAGAGGTCATGAGAATGAGTTGTATTTTAAAGAGGAAAGGGTTTACGATTGTGTTTTCCACAAGCACAAAATTCACAAATTCCCATATGGGGATGGGATTTAAGATCCATGCCATGAACAAGAGCACAACGTTGAAGATCAAGGAGTTTTGAGAAATCAGCATGAACAAAACGGTGATGCCATACTTTGCAATCATGATCACCTAGAGCAGTGATAACAGTTGCTATAGTATCGTTGAGAGAGAGGTTAAACAAATTACCGTTTCGAGGAGCAGTGGCTATACTTTGTCCATCTTTCTCAATTCGACATTTGGTCTGATCAAATCCAACAAACAAACCAAGATCAACAAGTCTAGCAACTGAATGAAGATTACGTTGAAGATCTGGAACATGTAATACTCCTCAAAAAATTCGAGTGGAAGAAGATAAGGTGCCAAGATATAAGTCTCCAATACCCTTTACTTGACAAGTAGTATCATCAGCAAGATAAACAACACGTTGAACTAGTAGTGGATGATAATTATGGAGCCACTTAGACTGAAATGTCATATTTTTTGTAGCACCAGAATCGACAATAAAAAGTGATCCATGATGTACATGAAGTATTCCGTCTGGATCAACTGAACATAGGACGTAGCTTGTTTCTGGTTGTTTCTAGTACAATGTTGTTTCGATGTTCAGTAGCATATGCTCTATTATGATCTGTGTCGAATCGAGGCTTATGGCAGATAGGAGTGGGATGGTCATATCATCCACAATATTCACAAGAAGAAGAATAAGAGTCTCTAGATTAAGGTGGTTCTTTCGTAATAATATTGTGTTCTTCATCATATTGACGTGCCCAACAATCATCTTCAGTATGGCCATTTCTGTTGCAGTAAGAACATTGCTTATTAGGAAATTTGAGACGAGAGAAAATATTACCACGACGGCCACCTCTGCCGTTTCTTCGTTGAAATGGACGCCTTCGAGCATAAAAAGCACGTTCCATCTGTTGTGACTCAGTCTTCTCTTGTGAAATCATAGCTGTATCGTGACCAGCATTACGACGTTCTTGACGTTGAGTATTCAATTAAAGACATGCAGGCTTGGTCGAAATCAAGACCATCTTTATTAGAGAGAATAGTAACAATGTTATCATAAGAAGATTCCTTCACTATATCAAGAAGAAGTGTAATCAGCTGCTTTTGTGGAACAGGATCACCGCCAGCAGCAGCAAGTTGATAAATAATAGATTTAAAAGACTCAAAATATGTCCCATCATGGCAGTATCAACTCCATATTGTAACTTGTTAAGCAACCCTCTCAAATAAAGTATTTCTGTAACAGATTTCTTCTGAAAGTTTGCAATAAGGTACTTCCATACGTCGTGGGAAGTAGGCAGTTCATACATATCAAGCAAAAGGGAATCAGTAAGAGCAGAAACAATATATCGACGAGCTGCTTTATCACGTCGTTGCCAATCTGTATAGGCAACATTCCAATCTTCAAATATAGGTCCTTCAGTGGTGATAAGTACATTATCATTATCTGTATCAACAGGCTGAGGTGGACAAACACGATTTCCAAGAACAATATCAGAGAGTTCATCACCTTCAAGAATTAACAACATCTTTGCTTTCCAGCCTGGAAATCCTTGGCCGTGGAAAGAAGGAACAGAATGTTGGCCAGAAGGAAAGACGTTGGCGAGAATAGTCATAGCCATATCTTGTTGCGAGAAGCCGTATAAGATAAGATCGCAGAATCTGCACACCATATATGGTGAAGGCCACAATTGACAATGAGAGAAATATGAGGACTACGTTCTGTCAACGATAAACGCAAGAAGAATACTCAAGGAATGTCCAAAGATGTGAGAGACGTCACCCAAAAAAGGTAGGTTAATAATAAAAGAGTCCTCAAAATAGAGTGGCGTGAGACGCAAGATTGGCTAAATTTTCTCAGAAATGTTAACGCCAAAATTAGAAAAACGATCGCGGACGCTTCAAGAAGAAGTAGGATGAAGAAAGCTGCGTCAAGCTCAATTATAGTAAAAACAACATAACTCTGTGCTGCGAACTCCGATTGACGCAAACCTAGAACTCAAATCGAAGAGCTCGAGGAGACGACCAAGTTGGGGATAAAAAGAGCAATTGAGCTTTTTCCGTTTCTCCAAATTTTGAGCAAAGTACTCCCAAAAATTGAGATGAAGTTCAGGGTGTCATCAACAAGAAAACGTAATCAATGATTAAATTGATTAGCAATAAACGCCACACGAAACACTAATCATATTCTTCTTAGCACAAAATAACCACATTTAACAAGAATCAACGCTCAATAATAGAATTTGTAGCAATTTTGAATCTACATGTGAATCGCATACACATACTGTTTTGTCACCATGAATTGAATCGGCGCGTGATCGTTACCGCTCTAATACCATGTTGAGATGTAGAGAGAAAGAGAGAGAAGAGACAAGAGACACACCATATATGCTCCCAAAGACTGATTCATATTGAGGACAAGATACAACTGTTGAGATGTAGAGAGAAAGAGAGAGACGAGACAAGAGACACACCATATACGCTCCCAAAGACTGATTCATATTGAGGACAAGATACAAATAGATAGGTAAGACCAAGTTGAGTATAGTGAGCCATATATAGCTCCAACACATTTTATAAGGTCTTGGACTCATTTAGGTATTCCAAATTATATAAGGTAGAGGGCTCAATTTAATCCCATAGTAGAAACACTTGCAGTACATGTCTTCAGAGCTCACTCTTGTGTGCTCACTCTATGGAAGGCCTAGCCTTGAGCGTAATGCTTATGCTTAGAAGGCTAGTGCGTAAGAGAACTCGAAGGTATCCTGTAGAGTGTTGGTCGCCATGGTGACACAATTGAGCTATCAAAGGACAAGAAGACATCTAGAACTACACAGGATTGCCCTACTAAAATATATATGGCTAGGTGCTTTCATACTATTTTGACTTTCAAAGTTCCATTGATTTTCAATTGTGCAAAAAGGTGGGTGACATTACCACTAAATAGGCCTTGGCTTATTTAAAGAAACCTGCACATTAAGCAGGAAGTGCAAGAATCTCTCTGAAGGTTGCATGCACGCTACATGGCATTTCATAACACACACACACACAGTACGTTGTTGCCAGTGCAATTCATGCTCATAAGCACTTATGCATAAGCTGAAAGGAAACACATAACACACACACACACACACACACACACACAGAGTTCATGGTTGCCAGGGCAACTCCGGCTCGTAGGCAGTAGCAGCTCTCCATCTCGGAATAATTATCAACGCAAGAAACAAAACCTTGAGTGGCGCCGGATAGCATCTACTCACGAACCCAAGGCTAACCAGGGCAACATAATTTCGAAACGGCTAATCAACTACCAAGGTAAAAACAATGTTTCACTTTACATATTGCATGAGGTATTGCATACCTTAAGGCTTTCAAAAAAAAGAACGCCAAGAGTAGCCAAGATGACTGGCTCTGTCAAAAATTTATATGTTATGGCTTCCTTCTATGAAAGCGTAGTTTTTTTCATACACGAGCATAGGAAAGCACACAAAACGCGTTTTCTTAGACTAAAACATAACGATGTTTTGATACAACGCACATGCATATACACATGGGCATGACTACACGAAAGAAAAAAATGAAAGGGAAACATCACAGTATCATATCTCCAAATAAATACAAGCATATATGCATAAGTAATACTAACCAAAGTATTACTAATCGGCTAATTCAGTTCAGGTAAAGATCCCTGCTCTCATCTGGTAGGAGTTCCGGCTTTAACTCCTACTTTTACATATATCAAAGTATCTTGTAATGTAATTTTTATCAAGAAACATGTTTTTTTTCTATACACAATGTACCAAGCAGTATTTAAGTTTATTAGTATATGGTCCTTAAAGATGGAGTTTTAAATTCAAACAAACACACACACACACACATATACCATCTATATATTAGCATGTATTCCTACAAAATGGGTAGCCCTAGCAATGTGTGTGAGTATGCATGAAGAAGACAAGCTGACCCAAATCCATACTTTATCCACATCAACATAGAAACTTTAAATTAATTTCACCCATATCCAAAAGTTTGCACTACAATAGTCTTCAACAATCTTTTATAGTTATCTTAGCCCATTTTCCTTTGCCAATTTCCAACACATAGCTTAGAATAAGTGCAACAGATAGGATTTGCTAAGTGAAGCAGATATGCATTTCTTAGCAGTCTTTTCAAACTATCAAAAATTCATTACAAAAGCACCAGTAAATTGATAATCCAATAATGAGCTTTGAGACACCAAGCATTGCACTAGTAGATTTTGGAGTGTTTGGTGCTAGCTTTTGGAGCGCTTTTGAGAGAAGTGCTTTTGGGGCTCTGCCTTTGGGAAACATTTGTACTATTTATAAGATCCCCTGGGACCTCACTTTTCAAATGATCTAGACACAAAATCTAAGAGCAAAGGACTGTTGTGGCATACTAATAAAGAAATACCGAAAGGGTTGTTGGAGCTATATATGGCTAAATCTACTGAACTTGGTCTCCCCTATATATTTGTATCTTCTCCTCAATATGAATCAGTCTTTGGGAGCGTATATGGTGTGTCTCTTGTCTCGTCTCTCTCTTTCTCTTTACATCTCAACATGGTATCAGAGTGGTAACGATCACGTGCAAATTCAATTCATGGTGACACAACGGTATGTGTATGCGATTCGCATGTAAGATTCAAAATTACTACAAATTTTATTTTTGAGCGTTAATTCTTGTTAATTGTGGTTGTTTTGTGTTAATAAGAATATGATTAGTGTTTTATGTGGCGTTTTTTTCTAACCAATCTAATCGTTGATTACGTTTTCTTGTTGATGACACCCTGGACTTCATCTCAATTTTTCTTGCTGTTCTGCTCAAAATTTGGAGAAATGGAAAAAGTGCTATGAAGCGCTATGGAGCGTAGCGCAATGGCACTTTTCATCCAAAACTTGTTCGTCTCCTCGAGCTCTTCGATTTGAGTTCTAGGTTTGCGTCAATCGGAGTTCGCAGCAGAAAGTTATGCTGTTTTTACTACAATTGAGCTTGACGCAGCTTTCTTCGTCCTACTTCTTCGTGAAGCGTCCGCGATCGTTTTTCTTATTTTGGCGTTAACTTTTTGAGAAGATTTAGCTTTTTGCTATTCGTATTGTGGCTATCAATCTTGCGTCTCACGCCACTCTATTTTGATGAGTCGTTCATTACTAACGTCTCCTTTACCCTGCCTTTTTTTGGGTGACGTCTCTCACATCCTTGGACGTTCCTTGAGCATCCTTCTTACGTTCATCGTTGACAGAACGCAGTACTCATATCTCTCTCATTCTCAATTGCGGCCTTCACCATATATGGTGTGCAGATTCTGCGATCTTATCTTATACGTCTTCTCGCAACAAGATATGGCTATGAATATTCTCGTCAATGGCTTTCCTTCTGGCCAGCGTTCTGTTCCTCCTTTCCAAGGTTAAGGATTTCCAGGCTTGAAATCAAAGATGTTGTTAATTCTTGAAGGCGATGAACTCTCCGATGTTGTTCTTGCAAATCGTGTTTGTCCGCCTCAGCCTGTTGATACGGATAATGATAACGTGCTTATTAGTGAAGGACCTATATTTGAAGATTGGAATGTTGCCTATACGGATTGGCAACGACGTGATAAAGCAGCTCGTCGGTATATTCTTTCTGTTCTTACTGATTCCCTTTTGCTTGATATGTATAAACTTCCTACTTCCCACGAGGTATGGAAGTACCTTATTGCAAACTTTCAGAAGAAATCTGTTACATAAATACTTTATTTGAGAGGGTTTCTTAACAAGTTACAATATGAAGTTGGTACTGCCATGACGGGACATATTGAATCTTTCAAATCTATTATTAATCAGCTTGCTGCTTCCGGTGATCCTGTTCCACAAAAGCAACTGATTACACTTCTCCTTGATAGGGTGAAGGACTCTTCTTACGATGACATTGTTACTATTCTCTCTAATAAAGATGGTCTTGATTTTGACCAAGCTTTCATGTCTTTAATTGAATACTCTCAACGTCAAGAACGTCGTAATGCTGGTCATGATACAGCTATGATTTCACAAGAGGAGACTGAGTCACAACAGATGGAATGTGCTTTTTATGCTCGAAGGCGTCCATTTCAACAAGGAAACCGCAAAGCTGGCCGTCACCGTAATATTTTCTCTCGTCTCAAATTTCCTAATAAGCAATGTTGTTACTGCAACAGAAATGGCCATACTGAAGATGATTGTTGGGCACGTCAATATGATGAAGAACATAATATTACCACAAAACAACCACGTTTATCTAGAGACTCTTCTTCTTCTTCTTCTTGTGAATATTGTGGACGATGTGATCATCCCACTCATATGTGCTATAAGCGTCGATTCGACACAGATCGGAATAGATCATATACTACTGAACATCGAAACAACATTGTACCAGAAACAAGCTGCGTCCTATGTTTAGTTGCTCCAGATAGAATACTTCATGTACGTGATGGATCACTTTTTATTGTCGATTTTGGTGCTACAGGAAATATGACATATCAGTCTAAGTGGCTCCATAACTATCATCCACTACCAGTTCAACGTGTTGTTTATCTTGCTGACGATACTACTTGTCAAGTAAAGGGTATTGGAAACTTATATTTTGGTACCTTATCTTCTTCCACTCGAATTTTGCGAGGAGTATTACATGTACCAGATCTTCAATGTAATCTTCTTTTAGTTGCTAGACTTGTTGATCTTGGTCTTATTGTTGGATGTGATCATACCAAATGCCGAATTGAAAAAGATGGACAGACTATAGCCACTGCTCCTCGAAACGGTAATTTGTTTGAACTCTCTCTCAACGATGCTGTAGCAACTATTGTCACTGCTCCAGGTGATAATGATTGCAAAGTATGGCATCACCGTTTTGTTCATGCTGATTTCTCAAAACTCCTTGATCTTCAACATCGTGATCTTGTTCATGGAATGGATCTTAAATCCCATCCCCATATGGGAAGTTGTGAATTTTGTGCTCTTGGGAAACACAATCGTAAACCCTTTCCTCTTTCAAATACAGCTCATTCTCATGACATATTGGATCTTGTTCATACTGATATATGTGGACCTCTACCTTCTTCGAGATCACAATATCGCTACTTCATTACTTTCATTGATGATTTCTCAAGGTATATGACTGTATTTCTACTTAGACAAAAATCTGAAGCCTTATCTCTTTTCAAACAATTCCACAAGGCTGCGAAACTTCAAACTGGTCGTCGCCTTAAGAAGCTTCATAGTGACAATGGAGGCGAATATGTTTCTCGAGAGTTTGTGAGTTACTGTGCTGACAGTGGAATTCATCATGAACACACTATTCCATATTCACCTCAACAGAACGGTGTTGTTGAACGAAAGAATCGCACTATTCTCAATGCTGTAAGATGTATGCTGATTCATTCTGGCTTATCTCGTGTTATCTGTGTTGAGAGAGAAGGAGAGAACACAGAAGTAGAACCCCAAAGTGTGTAGAATACACACATGAGATGATGTATATATAGAGGGGACCTGGGTGCCATATATAGAGAATCCATATATTGAGTAGCTTCACATATAAGCTCAACACCCCCGCTCAAATAAGGGTCCCTAACTGTGGATGAAAAAACCCTTGGGGGATCAAGGGAAAAACCCACAGCTCTATATACACCCACCGTTATATTATAAAAATCATTGAATATACAAATGTTTACGAGGAGCTACATCACTCCTTTTACAATGAATGTTTTATGAGGAGTTACATTACTCCTATCCTATCAATACAATAATGAATACAAAGGTTCAATAAAGAGGTGTAAAAGCTATCGATTAGCTTGTAATCAAAAGTGTCTCCGTGAATCTGCTGTGTAGCTTGTCATCAATATCGCATCACCAAACATGTCTTCATGTTGTCATCAATATGGCATCACCAAACATATCTTCATAAATCTTTTATTGTCACCAAGTTTGTCTTCATAAAATCAATTCTTTGATCAATCCTACATAGATCATAGACTCCAAAAAAAACATGTCATGAAAATTATTAGCATCGTTAATGAAATAATTATGTTCACAATGCCATAAGAGATGGTTCGCGACGCCACTCTTTTGACGACATATATACGCACGACAACATATGGTACATAAAGTATAAACATAAAAGTACAAAATGTGTGATTACGTGATACAAATGATATGTGTATATACTACATAAAACAACATTTATCAATGTAGTAATCAATGAATACCATCAAAGTATTAACAAAATATCATCATTATATCAATAAAAATGAATAAATGATCATGGTATCAACGAAAAGCATCATGATATCACCGAGAATAATCATTGTATCAACGAAACAACATCATGGCATCACCGAGAATAACCATGGTATCAACGAAACATCATCATGGCATCACCGAGAATAACCATGGTATCAACGAAACAATATCATGGTATCACCGAGAATAACCATGGTATCAACAAAACATCATCATGGTATCAACAAAAATCACCATGGAATCAACGAAATATCATCATGGAATCACCGAGAATAACCATGGTATCAACGAAATATCATCATGGCACCACTGAGAATAACCATGGTATCAATGACATATCATCATGGTATCAACGAAAATCACCATGACCAAAGTATTAACAAAACATCATCATGGTACCATCAAAATCACTATGGTATCAATGAGAAATTATCAATAAAACGACGTAAACTATATCTCTAAAAGAATAATTATACGAGAATCAATGAACGAGTATATCATATAACAAAAGATCATGTACCAACAGTAGCTCGATAGAATTTGGACGATCATCAACGGCTCGACTGAATCGGAACGATGTGTAACTGGCTTCTGCAGCAAAGTTACGTCAGTAACAAATATATGATTGATGAAGAAAAAGATAATTGAGAAGTTTTCAATTATGAGAAAAATCAAAAGCAAAAAGTAAAATTTTGATTTTCAAACATATTCGCAGTCCGAGACGATAACCCAAAATCGGTGCAGAATTTAGAGAAACTTTCTTCTGCAAAGTTATAGACCACATCGATTCCAATCCCCATCGCGGGTAGTTTCTTTTGCAAAGTTGTAGAACACATCGATTCCGGTCTCTCACGCGGGTAGTTTCTGCAAAATCGTTTCCAATTAGCACAAAAATAAAAAACAAAAAGCGGAAGTTTCTTTTCAGGTATGTACGCAGTCCGCGAACAATAACTCAAAATCGGTGCAGAATTTGAAAAAACTTCCTTCTGCAAAGTTGTAGACCACATCGATTCCGGTCTGTCTAAGAGGTAGTTTCTGCAAAATCGTTTCCAATTAGCACAAAAATCAAAAACAAAACACGAAAGCTGTTTTTCAGGTATGTACGCAGTCCGTGAACGATAACTCAAAATCGGTGCAAAATTTGAAAAAACTTCCTTCTGCAAAGTTGTAGACCACATCGATTCCGATCCCCTTTGACGGGTAGTTTCTGCAAAATTGATTTTTATCAGGAGAAAAGTCGAAAACAAAAACGTACTGCTCTGATACCATGTTGAGAGAGAAGGAGAGAACACAGAAGTAGAACCCCAAAGTGTGTAGAATACACACATGAGATGATGTATATATAGAGGGGACCTGGGTGCCATATATAGAGAAGCCATATATTGAGTAGCTTCACATATAAGCTCAACAATCTGGGCTGAAGCTACTGTGACAGCAGCATTTATTCAGAATCATCTTTCTACTACTGCACCCTCCGGTAAGATACCCATCACAGCATGGACAGGTGACATTCCTTCACTATCTTATTTTCAAACCTTTGGGTGTATTGCTTATATTCATGTTCCCAAAGAAACATGAACAAAGCTTGATGCTCCTGGTCTTAAAGTTATTTTTATTGGATATTCTGACACTTCCAAAGGCTACAAATTCTATGACCCTTCCTCCAAGAAAGTAATTGTAAATCGTGATGCTACTTTTAACGAATAGCTTATGGGAGGCTCATGGTCCATGGATGATTCTGATGACACTAAATCATTGCTTCAGGCTTTTCCATTTCTTTCAGAAGATGAAACTCTTCCTATAGAGCAACTTTCCTCTTCACAACCATCCATTCCAAATGTTGTCAATGATGATATTGATATTTTTGTTGATCTGCCTATTGATTTTGAACATGGCTCATGTCATGTTTATGATGACGATATTGCTGATAATGCTTTTTCTACTTCTGAAGATCCCATTACTTATGATGAAGCTATCTCTTCATTACAAAAGAATCAATGGCAAGAGCCTATGGAAGCAGAGTACGATTCTCTTATCTCTAAAGGTACATGGATACTAACTGAATTACCTCCTGGTCGTACAGCTATTAAATGTAAGTGGGTGTATAAGACAAAAGTAAAAGCAGATGGATCTTTTGACAAGTTCAAGGCATGTTTAGTTGCAAAAGGTTACTCCCAAGTAGCTGGTGTTTATTATCAAGAGACTTTTTCACCAGTTGTTCGCATTACAAGTGTTCGAGTTTTATTGGCATTTGCTGTTCAATTTGATTTAGAAGCTCATCAAATGGATGTGCGAATTGCTTTTCTTAATGGTGACTTGGAAGAGGAAATTTATATGGAACAACCAGAAGGGTTTGTTATTTCAGGTAAATAAGACCTTGTTGCTCAACTCCATAATTAGGCACTATATGGTCTCAAGCAAGCTTCGCGAGCCTGGTATACAAAATTTGATCTTTTTCTCACCTCTAAAGGATTCATCTCTTGCTCGTCAGACCCCAACTTATACATAAAACGCCAAGGTAGCAGTTTTGTGATTCTTGCTCTTTATGTGGATGATATGATCCTTGTTTCCAATGATTTGGGATTTCTTCAGCAAGTGAAAAAGTTATTGTCTTCTGCATTTGATATGGTGGATCTTGGAGAGATTCACTCTTGTCTTGGCATTCAAATCCAAAGGTACCGTAAAAAAGGTATTTTATTCCTTCGACAGTCAAAGTTTATTGCAAATAGTATTCAAAAATTTGGTATGGAATCTGCACATTCAGCCAACACACCTTGTCTTGCGAGCTCTACGAAGAACACTTCTGACAATGGTGGCAACTTGTCACAAATCAAACTTATCCTAACTTGATTGGATGTCTTCAGTTCGTTGGCATGAACACTCGTCCTGATATTCTGTTTGCTGCCAATTATCTTGGACAACATCTTGCATGTCCTTCTCTTAAGCATAAATGGTCTGCTGCAAAGCGTGTATTGAAATACTTGAAAGGCACTACAGATTTTGGTTTAGTCTATCGATGACAACTCACATCCGATTCTATGCAATCTCTTTCTCTTTTGGGTTACACATATGCAGACTGGGCAAGCTCACATTTATCTATGCGATTAACTAGTGAAAATTGCTTCTTTATAAATGGTTGTCTTGTTTCTTGGACCAGCAAGAAACAACGTTGTGTTGTAGTTTCTACGACTGAGTCGGAATATGTTGCGGCATCACTTGCAGCTCGTGAGTTGATTTGGCTTCGACAAATGCTAGTTGATATTGGTCACTCTCCTCTTTCTAGCAAACCCTTGCGGTGTGACAACCAAAGTGCTATTAGTCTTGCAAAAGACTATGTTCAACATAATAAGTCAAAGCACATTGCTGTCCATTATCATTATGTCAGGTATGAAGTACGCAAAGGAACCATTATGGTTGAACACTGTCCAAGTGACCAGATGAGTGCAGACATTTTGACCAAAGGCCTCAATGAGTCACATTTTGTTGGAGCTATATATGGCTCACTCTACTCAACTTGGTCTCACCTATATATTTGTAGCTTGTCCTCAATATGAATCAGTCTTTGGGAGCGTATATGGTGTGTCTCTTGTCTCATCTCTCTCTCTTTCTCTCTACATCTCAACATGGTATCAGAGCAGTAACGATCATGCGCCGATTCAATTCATGGTGACAAAACAGTATGTGTATGCGATTTGCATGTAAGATTCAAAAAATTGCTACAAATTTTATTTTTGAGCATTGATTCTTGTTAATTGTGGTTGTTTTGTGTTAAGAAGAATATGATTAGTGTTTTATGTGACGTTTATTGCTAATCAATCTAATCGTTGATAACGTTTTCTTGTTGATGACACCCTGAACTTCATCTCAATTTTTCTTGCTGTTCTGCTCAAAATTTGGAGAAATGGAAAAAGTGCACTTTTCATCCAAAACATGTTCGTCTCCTCGAGCTCTTCGATTTGAGTTCTAGGTTTGCGTCAATCGGAGTTCGCAGCAGAAAGTTATGCTGTTTTTACTACAATTGAGCTTGACGCAGCTTTCTTCGCCCTACTTCTTCGTGAAGCGTCCGCGATCGTTTTTCTTATTTTGGCGTTAACTTTTTCGAGAAGATTTAGCTTTTTGCTATTCATATTGTGTCCGTCAATCTTGCGTCTCACGCCACTCTATTTTGAGGACTCTTTTATTATTAACGTCTCCTTTACCCTGCCCTTTTTGGGTGACGTCTCTCACATCTTTGAAAGTTCCTTGAGCATCCTTCTTACGTTTATCGTTGACAGAACGTAGTCCTCATATCTCTCTCATTCTCAATTGCGGCCTTCACCATATATGGTGTGCAAATTCTGCGATCTTATCTTATACGTCTTCTCGCAACAAGATATGGCTATGAATATTCTCGTCAACGGCTTTCCTTCTGGCCAGCGTTCTGTTCCTCCTTTCCAAGGTCAAGGTTTTCCAGGGTGGAAATCAAAGATGTTGTTAATTCTTGAAGGCGATGAACTCTCCGATGTTGTTCTTGGAAATCGTGTTTGTCCGCCTCAGCCTGTTGATACGGATAATGATAACGTGGTTATCACTGAAGGACCTATATTTGAAGATTGGAATGTTGCCTATACGGATTGGCAACGACGTGATAAAACAGCTCGTCGGTATATTCTTTCTGCTCTTACTGATATGTACGAACTGCGTACTTCCCACGACGTATGGAAGTACCTTATTGCAAACTTTCAGAAGAAATCTGTTACATAAATACTTTATTTGAGAGGGTTGCTTAACAAGTTACAATATGAAGTTGGTACTGCCATGACGGGACATATTGAATCTTTCAAATCTATTATTAATCAGCTTGCTGCTGTCGGTGATCCTGTTCCACAAAAGCAACTGATTACACTTCTCCTTGATAGGGTGAAGGACTCTTCTTACGATGACATTGTTACTATTCTCTCTAATAAAGATGGTCTTGATTTCGACCAAGCTTTCATGTCTTTAATTGAATACTCTCAACGTCAAGAACGTCGTAATGCTGGTCATGATACAGCTATGATTTCACAAGAGGAGACTGAGTCACAACAGATGGAACGGGCTTTTTATGCTCGAAGGCGTCCATTTCAACGAGGAAACCGCAGAGGTGGCCGTCGCGGTAATATTTTCTCTCGTCTCAAATTTCCTAATAAGCAATGTTCTTAATGCAACAGAAATGGCCATACTGAAGATGATTGTTGGGCACGTCAATATGATGAAGAACACAATATTACCACAAAACAACCACGTTTATCTAGAGACTCTTCTTCTTCTTCTTCTTGTGAATATTGTGGACGATCTGATCATCCCACTCATATGTGCTATAAGCGTCGATTCGACACAGATCGGAATAGAGCATATGCTACTAAAGATCAAAACAACATTGTACCAGAAACAAGCTGCGTCCTATGTTCAGTTGCTCCAGACAGAATACTTCATGTACGCGATGGATCACTTTTTATTGTCGATTCTGGTGCTACAGGAAATATGACATATCAGTCTAAGTGGCTCCATAACTATCATCCACTGCCAGTTCAACGTGTTGTTTATCTTGCTGATGATACTACTTGTCAAGTAAAGGGTATTGGAGACTTATATCTTGACACCTTATCTTCTTCCACTCGAATTTTGCGAGGAGTATTACATGTACCAGATCTTCAACGTAATCTTCTTTCAGTTGCTAGACTTGATGATCTTGGTCTGTTTGTTGGATTTGATCATACCAAATGCCGAATTGAGAAAGATGGATAGACTATAGCCACTGCTCCTCGAAATGGTAATTTGTTTCAACTCTCTCTCAACGATGCTGTAGCAAATGTTGTCACTGCTCCAGGTGATCATGATTACAAAGTATGGCATCACCGTTTTGTTCATGCTGATTTCTCAAAACTCCTTGATCTTCAACGTCGTGATCTTGTTCATGGCATGGATCTTAAAGCCCATCCTCATATGGGAATTTGTGAATTTTATGCTCTTAAGAAACACAATCGCAAACCCTTTCCTCTTTCAAATACAACTCATCCTCATGACATATTGGATCTTGTTCATACTGATATATGTGGACCTCTACCTTCTTCGAGATCACAATATCGCTACTTCATTACTTTCATTGATGATTTCTCAAGGTATAGGACTGTATTTCTACTTAGACAAAAATCTGAAGCCTTATCTGTTTTCAAACAATTCCACAAGGCTGCGGAACTTCAAACTGGTCGTCGCCTTAAGAAGCTTCGTAGTGACAATGGAGGCGAATATGTTTCTCGAGAGTTTGTGAGTTACTGTGCTGACAGTGGAATTCATCATGAACACACTATTCCATATTCGCCTCAACAGAACGGTGTTGCTCAACGAAAGAATCGCACTATTCTCAATGCTGTAAGATGTATGCTGATTCATTCTGGCTTATCTCGTGTTTTCTGGGTTGAAGCTACTTTGACAGCAGTATTTATTCAGAATCATCTTCCTACTACTGCACCCTCTGGTAAGATACCCATCACAGCATGGACAGGTGACATTCCATCTGTATCTCATTTTCGAACCTTTGGATGTATTGCTTATATTCATGTTCCCAAAGAAACACGAACAAAGCTTAATGTCCTGGTCTTAAAGTTATTTTTATTGGATATTCTGACACTTCCAAAGGCTACAAATTCTATGACCCTTCCTCCAAGAAAGTAATTGTGAATCGTGATGCTACTTTTAACGAACAGCTTATGGGAGGCTCATGGTCCATGGATGATTCTGATGATACAAAATCATTGCTTCAGGCTTTTCCATTTCTTTCAGAAGATGAAACTCTTCCTATAGAGCAACTTTCCTCTTCACAACCATCCATTCCGAATGTCGCCAATGATGATATTGATATTTTTGTTGATCTGCCTATTGATTTTGAACATGGCTCATGTCATGTTTATGATGACGATATTGCTGATAATGCTTTTTCTACTTCCGAAGATCCCATTACTTATGATGAAGCTATATCTTCACCACAAAAGGATCAATGGCAAGAGGCTATGGAAGCAGAGTACGATTCTCTTATCTCTAAAGGTACATGGATACTAACTGAATTACCTCTTGGTCGTACAGCTATTAAATGTAAGTGGGTGTATAAGACAAAAGTAAAAGCAGATGGATCTTTTGACAAGTTCAAGGCGCGTTTAGTTGCAAAAGGTTATTCCCAAGTAGCTGGTGTTGATTATCAAGAGACTTTTTCACCAGTTGTTCGCATTACAAGTGTTCGAGTTTTATTGGCATTTGCTGTTCAATTTGATTTAGAAGCTCATCAAATGGATGTGCGAACTGCTTTTCTTAATGGTGACTTGGAAGAGGAAATTTATATGGAACAACCAGAAGGGTTTGTTATTCCAGGTAATGAAGACCTTGTTGCTCAACTCCATAAGGCACTATATGGTCTCAAACAAGCTTCGCGAGCCTGGTATACAAAATTTGATCTTTTTCTCACCTCTAAAGGATTCATCTCTTGCTCGTCAGATCCCAACTTATACATAAAATGCCAAGGTAGCAGTTTTGTGATTCTTGCTCTTCGTGTGGATGATACCATCCTTGTTTTCAATGATTTGGGATTTCTTCAGCAAGTGAAAAAGTTATTGTCTTCTCCATTTGATATGGTGGATCTTGGAGAGATTCACTCGTGTCTTGGCATTCAAATCCAACGGAACCGTACAAAAGGTATTTTATTCCTTCGACAGTCAAAGTTTATTGCAGATACTATTCAAAAATTTGGTATGGAATCTGCACATTCAGCCAACACACCTTGTCTTGCAAGCTCTACGAAGAACACTTGTGACAATGACGGTCAACTTGTCACAAAACAACCTTATGCTAACTTGATTGGATGTCTTCAGTTTGTTGGCATGAACACTCGTCCTGATATTCTGTTTGCTGCTAATTATCTTGGACAACATCTTGCATGTCCTTCTCTTAAGCATTGGTCTGCTGCAAAGCGTGTGTTGAAATACTTGAAAGGCACTACAGATTTTGGTTTAGTCTATCGACGACAACTCACATCGGATTCTATGCAATCTCTTTCTCTTTTGGGTTACACAGATGCAGACTGGGCAAGCTTACATTTATCTATGCGATCTACTAGTGGAAATTGCTTCTTTATAAATGGTTGTCTTGTTTCTTGGACTAGCAAGAAACAACGTTGTGTTGCAGTTTCTACGACTGAGTCAGAATATGTTGCGGCATCACTTGCAGCTCGTGAGTTGATTTGGCTTCGACAAATGCTGGTTGATATTGGTCACTCTCCTCTTTCTAGCACACCCTTGCGGTGTGACAACCAAAGTGCTATTAGTCTTGCAAAAGACTATGTTCAACATAATAAGTCAAAGCACATTGCTGTCCATTATCATTATGTCAGGTATGAAGTACGCAAAGGAACCATTATGGTTGAACACTATTCAAGTGACCAGATGATTGCAGACATTTTGACCAAAGGCCTCAACGAGTCATGTTTCATCCTCTTGCGCTCGGAGCTTGGAGTTGCTTCGACCTCACTCTTTCTAGATTAGCTTCTTTGCTATTGTAATAGCTTTGGACATATGACATTGTAATCTTTTAGGTACCATGCACTATGCACACCCCACATTTGCACATTGTGATATCTAAGTCACTTGAATATTTGTACATAGATGCACAATTCACTTTCACATCATCACCGCTGGTTCATATTTTCACATTGTATAGGGGCTTGGGTTTTTCGCTTGAACTCCCCAAGGGTTTTTTTCATCCAAAGCTAGAGACCTTTGTTTGAGTGGGGGTGTTGGAGCTATATATGGCTCACTCTACTCAACTTGGTCTCACCTATATATTTGTATCTTGTCCTCAATATGAATCAGTCTTTGGGAGCGTATATGGTGTGTCTCTTGTTTCGTCTCTCTCTCTTTCTCTCTACATCTCAACACATTTCATCCTCTTGCGCTCGAAGCTTGGAGTTGCTTTGGCCTCACTCTTTCTAGATTATCTTCTTTGCTATTGTAATAGCTTTGTACATATGACATTGTAATCTTATAGGTACCATGCACAATGCACACTCCACATTTGCACATTGTGATACCTAAGTCACTTGAATATTTGTACATAGATTCACAATTCACTTTCACATCATCATCGCTGGTTCATATTTTCACATTGTATAGGGGCTTGGGTTTTTCCCTTGAACTCCCCAAGGGTTTTTTCATCCAAAGCTAGAGACCTTTGTTTGAGTGGGGGTGTTGGAGCTATATATGGCTCACTCTACTGAACTTGGTCTCACCTATATATTTGTATCTTGTCCTCAATATGAATCAGTCTTTGGGAGCGTATATGGTGTGTCTCATGTCTCGTCTCTCTCTTTCTCTCTACATCTCAACAAGGGTCACCAAGGCCAGTGCATCTGGGCATGGAACTCTAGCGTGCCCTGTTGACTCTCTCTTTCTCTCTCAGAGAGTTAAATGATTTTGTAGTTGTTGTTCATGTGTTATTGATTTCTTGCTTGGAGTTTCCAAGCCTATAAAAGTGGTATCAAAGCTAAAAAACATTCTTCTTCTACAAAGGCTCTGATCCTTTCTATAGCACACATGGGTTTACATGAATAATCTCACAAACACAATACCTCTCAGTGGGGAGGTGAAAAAAGTTGAAAATTGTCATGGAAAGTAAAGAAATCAATGAAGATAAAGGCAATTTTTTGGTAGGGAACTATTCTAGAACAAATTACAAACATGTGGGAATTAGGGTTGCAAGAAAACACATATAGTTTGGAGAAGACGAAGGAAGCTCAAGGCACACAACGGAGACTTCTCATGAGACAATGCCTTTGTGAAAATATCTACAAGGTTATCCTATGTTGGCACATAATCAACGCTGATCTCTCCTAATGAGAGCCTCTCCTTGACATAGTGCTAATGCACCTCAATGTGCTTTGTGCGAGCATTAAAATATCGGTTCCTCACAACTACCAATGCGCTCTGATTGTAAGTATAGATAGTGCTGGCTATGAAGACTACCCTGTACTCAACCTCACAACTGGAAGTGGCCATAGTAGGTTGCTTCTTGCTCAACCATGATATGCATGATCTGCTAAGCATGAAATAAAAACCACTTGTGGACACTCATGTATCAAAACAAACAACCCAATCTGAGTCCAAAAAAGCATGTAAGTTTCGGGAAATGATCCATCCTTGGGATAAAACAAGCCAAGATCTAAAGTGCCACTCAAGTAGTGGAAAATCCTCTTCACAGCCTGCCAATGCTTAGACCCTGGCCTATGCATAAATTTGCTAATCTGTGAGACTAAAAACTAAATATCGGGACTCGTGTGCATACATAAATGAGGCATCCAACAGCATTTTGGTAAAGAGTGACATCTGCAGTGTCACAGGAACAGAATAATAGAGATCGACAGCAAAAGATAGAGAAAGAGATCTTTGTATTGATGAATTCTTTTGTAGAGTTTTGATACAATAGAGGAGCAATTGAATATGGACGCACTCCGTTGTACGGAGCTCAAACCTCCCGACCACCCCCGAGCTTCAGTCCGCTTGCATGCAGCGTCTCACTCGCACTCGTACTCACACTCGCACTCGCACTCGCAATCACACTCACACTCGCAGAAGAGAAGATCTGTGAATGATCCCCAAGCGCAACATCCATCGTGCTTTTATCCTTCTTTTCCTCGAAAAGCCTGCGAATTCTCAAAATAGTCGCTTTTTAAGCGTTCAATCAACTCGATTTTCGTACCAAGTATACCTGCGAGAATAAGATAAGAAGGTGATCGCTAAACGATCCGTGAAGGTTAGATTTTTATCATGACACTTTGCACAGATCGTGTTTCACACATTGATTTCTGCATCGCCTACAAAATAGCCAAAAGAACATACTCGTGCAACCAATTCAACATGATAATCAAAGTAAAAAAACATAATTATGTACCTTCATAATCTCAATTGTAATAGTCTACCATGAAGAAAACAAATCCACTTCTTGGTTGATAGCAGGGAGAGTTGTATGTTGTTGTATGTCTATCTGTCCCTGTGTATACTACACTGTTGCTGCCTTCTGTTTCTTTTCATCATAACTTTCACAAACGAACTTAGAACAGAGCAATCCAGGTTGAAAATGCAACTTTTAGGTCGCGACTCCTGAAACCTCTATTTTTGGGTCTCCACTATTTTTTCAACTTATTTTAAGCCTACCCATGTATTTTAAGCTAAAACACATAAATATAAAACATTGATATTAATAAATATCTCAATTTATTGTTCGTAGACAGACTATCTGTTATTCATTTAATCTTTATCAAATACTTCTTTAGTGTATTATTTAAAAAAAGAATATATGTTCTCTCTTAATATCTCAAACTCATTCATATAAGCTTTAATTAATAAACTATTCAACAATCTTTCAAATCGTGTTAAACGAAAGATATGCCCTACTACATTCTTTTCGACTTTAAGAACTTCAAAGATTAGTCCTATTACACTCTCCCCTTTTCAAAATTAACTATGTCCTTGGAGTTGGAAAGAGAGGGAAATTCTCTTTGCAAAACACTAAGATCAACCCATGATGCATCCTCTACTGGATAGTTCTGCCATTTAACCAAAACTTCCACAATGTCTCTATTTCTCATTTGTTTAACTAATGAACCAATGCGTTTCAAAATTTTAAATGGCTCAGCAAATCGTGGAGACAATCTTTTATCCTTTCCAAGAATCAAATGAGTCTTCTCAGGAATAACCTTTAAGAAAACCATATCACCAGTTTCATACTCCACAACACGATGTTTCTTGTCATAATACAGTTTATGTCTCTTTTGAGCTTCTCTAATATTCCCCCCCTGATTTTGGCCAACTCGCTATCCATTTTCTCAAGCATCTCACGTGACAGTTCTACCTTATTCCTCGAGTTAAGAAAATTAATAGGTGTGGGATAGTTATAGCCATGCATTTCCTCAAACGGAGTCATCCTAATAGATGAATGATATGAACTGTTATATGAAAATTCAACCAAAGGCAGATATTCATTCCAATTAGATTGGTTTTCATTGACATACATTCGTAACATATCTTCTAAAATACGATTCACTCTCTACGTTTCCCCATCAGTTTGAGGATGAAAAGCAGTAGACATGCGTAACTCGGTACCTATAGAGTCAAAAGTCGCTCTCCAGAAATGAGAAGTGAACTAAGAATCTCTGTCAGACACTATACTCTTGGGCATGCCATGCAAACGAAATATATCTTTCAAAAACAAGTGTGCAATGGTCAATGCAGTATCAATGATTTTTACAGGAAATAAGTGAGCTTGTTTTGTGAGTCTATCTACCACCACAAAGATCGAGTCATACCCTCCACAAGTAGTAGGATGTCTAATGATAAAGTCCATGGATATAGACTCCCACTTCTGTAAAGGAATGTCTAAGGGTTGAAGGTCACTAGGCATCCTCTTATGTTGAACATAGTCTTTTGCAAGACTAATAGCACTTTGGTTGTCACACGACAAGGGTGTGCTAGAAAGAGGAGAGTGACCAATATCAACTAGCATTTTTCAAAGCCAAATCAACTCACGAGCTGCAAGTGATGCTGCAACATATTCTGACTCAGTCGTAGAAACTGCAACACAACGTTGTTTCTTGCTGGTCCCAGAAATAAGACAACCATTTATAAAGAAGCAATTTCCACTAGTAGATCGCATAGATAAATGTAAGCTTGCCCAGTCTGCATCTGTGTAACCCAAAAGAGAAAGAGATTGCATAGAATCCGATGTGAGTTGTCGTCGATAGACTAAACCAAAATCTGTAGTGCCTTTCAAGTATTTCAATACACGCTTTGCAGCAGACCAATGATTAAGAGAAGGACATGCAAGATGCTGTCCAAGATAATTAGCTGCAAACAGAATATCAGGACGAGTGTTCATGCCAACAAACTGAAGACATCCAATCAACTTAGCATAAGGTTGATTTGTGACAAGTTGACCGCCATTGTCAGAAGTGTTCTTCGTAGAGCTCGCAAGACAAGGTGTGTTGGCTGAATGTGCAGATTCCATACCAAATTTTTGAATAGTATCTGCAATAAACTTTGACTGTCGAAGTAATAAAATACCATTTGTATGGTTCCATTGGATTTGAATGCCAAGACACGAGTGAATCTCTCCAAGATCCACCATATTAAATGCAGAAGACAAAAATAATTTCACTTGCTGAAGAAATCCCAAATCATTGGAAACAAGGATGGTATCATCCACGTAAAGAGCAAGAATCACAAAACTGCTACCTTGGCGTGTTATGTATAAGTTGGGGTCTGAAGAGCAAGACATGAATCCTTTAGAGATAGAAAAAAATCAAATTTTGTATACCAGGCTTGCGAAGCTTGTTTGAGACCATATAGTGCCTTATGGAGTTGAGCAACAAGGTCTTCTTTACCTAGAATAACAAACCCTTCTGGTTGTTCCATATAAATTTCCTCTTCCAAGTCACCATTAAGAAAAGAAGTTCGCATATCCATTTGATGAGCTTATTAATCAAATTGAACAGCAAATGCCAATAAAACTCGAACACTTGTAATGCGAATAGCTGGTGAAAAAGTCTCTTGATAATCAACTCCAGCTACTTGGGAGTAACCTTTTGCAACTAAACGCGCCATGAATTTGTCAAAAGATCCATCTGCTTTTACTTTTGTCTTATACACCCACTTACATTAAATAGTTGTACGACCAAGAGGTAATTCAGTTAGTATCCTTCTACCTTTAGAGATAACAGAATCGTACTCTGCTTCCATAGCCTCTTGCCATTGATCCTTTTGTGGTGAAGAGATAGCTTCATCATAAGTGACTGGATCTTCAGAAGTAGAAAAAACATTATCAACAATATCGTCATAATAAACATGACATGAGCCATGTTCAAACTCAATAGGCAGATGAACAAAAATATCAATATCATCATTGGCAGCATTTGGAATGGATGGTTGTGAAGAGGAAAGTTGCTCTATACTAAGAGTTTCATCATCTGAAAGAAATGGAAAATCCTGAAGAAATGATTTAGTATCATCAAAATCATCCATGGACCATGAGCCTCCCATAAGCTGTTCGTTAAAAGTAGCATCACAATTCACAATTACTTTCTTGGAAGAAGAATAAGAAAAACAATCGCGGACGCTTCACGAAGAAGTAGGGCGAAGAAAGCTGCGTCAAGCTCAATTGCAGTAAAAATAGCATAACTTTCAGCTGCGAACTCCGATTGACGCAAACCCAGAACTCAAATCTAAGAGCTCGAGGAGACGAATAAGTTTTGGATGAAAAGTGCCATTGCGCTCTGCTCCATTGCGCTTTTTCCGTTTCTCCAAATTTTGAGCAGAATAGCAAGAAAATTTGAGATGAAGTTCAGAGTGTCCTCAACAAGAAAACGTAATGAATGATTATATTGATTAGAAATAAACGCCACAGCATCTATACATCAATGATTCACATGAAGACCATCACACACGTTAGTATACCATCATAAAATGATCATAAAATTATGTGAAGTATGTTATGAAAAATCATGACAAGATCAATAGCATGTATCAAGAAACAAAGACATGGATGGAGAAAATAAAAACACAATATATGATATTACGAGTGTAGAGGACCCTTGTGACATAATAATAAATAAATACTGAAAGGGGCACCAAGACCAGTGCATCTCGGCATGGAACTCTGCTGTGCCGTGTTGACTCTCTCTTTATCTCTCATAAAGTTAAATGATTTTGTAGTTTTTGTTCATGTGCTGCTATTGATTTCTTTCTTGGAGTTTCCAAGCGTATAAAAGTGGTATCAAACGTCAAAAATATTCCTCTTCTACAAAGGATCCGATCCCTTCTATAGCACACATGGGTTCACATGAAGAATATCATAGAGACAATACCTCTCAGTGGGGAGGTGAAAAAAATTTGAAAGTTGTCATGGGAAATCAATGAAGATTTAGGCAAATTTTCTAGTAGGGAACTATGCTAGAAAAAAGTACAAACACGTTGGAATTAGGGTTGCAGGAAAACACACATAGCTTGGAGAAGATGAAGGAAGCTCAAGGCACAGAACAAAGAGTATATTACTTAGTGTGCAGTGGAAATATAGATAGCCCTAGAGTGATGGGCATATAGACAATGCATGGGGAAAAAACCAAAAAAAAAATGCGACGACGCTCTTAAGTGTTTTCACACATCAGTACCACATGTATATGGTAGAAAATCTCACCTTGAGTGATGCGGTGAATGAGAGCTTTCACATAGAGTAAAGGGAAGTTTCATGTCCTGAGGATATGATCAGTCCACAAAGGAGAGTAAGCCCAAAGCTTTGCTGAAAGCTTTGAACTTCTCACAAGACAGTGTCTTTGTGAAAATATCTGCAAGGTTGTCTCACATAAGCCAAGCTGATCTCTCGTGCTGAGATCCTCTCCTTGACATAGTGGTAATGCACCTTAATGTGCTTTGTGCGAGCATGAAAAAATGGGTTCCTTGCAACTACCAATGCGCTCAGAGTGTCAGTGTAGATAGTGTTGGCAGTGTCCTATCCAATACCCAAATCATCCATAAGGCGTCTGAGCATGAAAACTCAGTTGTAGCTATGAAGACTTGCATGTACTGAGTCTCACAACTGGAAGTGGCCATAGTAGGTTTCTTCTTGCTCAACCATGATATGAGCTGCCATGCATGACAAAAAAACCACTTGTGGACACTTGTGTGTCAAAACAACCAGCCCAATCTATGTCCAAAAAAGCATGTAAGTCTGGCGGCACTGATCCCCCCTTGGGATAAAACAAGCCAGCCTATAAAGTACCACTCTAGTGGCAAAAAATCCTCTTGACAGCCAGTCAATGCTTAGACCCTGGGTTATGCATAAATTTTGCTAACTTGTGAGACTGACAATTGAATATCCGGCCTCCTAGTGCATACATCCAACAACAGTTTGGTAAAGAGTGATATCTGCAAGATCATCAGTATCATAAATACTCAATTTCAAACGTGTTTCCATGGAAGTGGCAATGTCTATATGTAGATTTTGTGACACAATGCAATACCACCATCACACTGCTTAAACCTATACCCAAGTAATGATGCAATAGTCCCAAATATTTCATCTTAAAGGTAGCATTCAAATTAGCCTTAAATTCAGCGATATGTCTCTCATTTGGTCGAGTGATTAGGAAATCATCCACATAAAGAACCACAATGAGAAGGACATTACCCTCACGCTCTACATACAATGTGCTTTGAGTTGGACTGTTACAAAATCCTTGTTTGATCAAATGAGTGTCAGCCTTCTCATACCAAGAACGAGGAGATTTCTTCAACCCATACAACACTTTGTTACATTTGCACACCTTATCCTCTTGTCCTTTCCTGACAAAACCACAAGGCTGCGTTACATAAACTTCCTCAAATGTGTCACCATTCAAGAAAGCAGTAACAATGTCCGATTGATGTACATCCTAACCAAAATAAGCGGTCAATGCACGTAGAAAATGCACACTAGTCATATGAAAAGTGGGAGAAAAATTCTCTTCATAATCTATGCCTTTTGCCTGTGCATAACCTTTTACTACAATTCAATCCTTATGACGATTAATCTCACCATCTAGCTCCCGTTTCAACTTGTAGACGCACTTTGTACCAATGGTATTTTTGCTAGGAGGCAAATTACATAAAGTCCATGTGTCATTTATACAAATGCATCATATTTTGATTGCATGGCAGCCATCCAATTTTCTAAACTCTGTGCTTCATAAAATGATTAAATGCAACGGTATTTATATACTAAATTCCGACACTCATACCGCTGCCCCTATCGATGGTGATACTGTTACCTGTACCGACAACCAAAACCTGCAAAATTTTTTTGGGCAGAGGGGACTGGGAACTAATGCTGCTGATAGCCGTTTTTCGGCTCTCCATAATTGCCATAGTAAGCTACCTCACCCTACCAAAATCACCCAAACACTATGGCTATCCCTACCATTTCACTGTAAATAGGCGTGTGTGAATTAGGGGACTTTTTCCATATCTTCTTAAAAAACCCTCAGCTAGCTAGTCACTGGGCTAGGTGAGCCAAAAAAAAAAATATATATATATATATATAAATAAAAGTATATTATGGCCTCTTTGTGTGTAAATATTTCATTGTATATATGGCCTAAATATAGGGATTTTTTATAATTATTTTGGTATTTTATTTAAATATTTCTACTTAGGTGTGTGTTTTATTAAACCTATGTACACCTTCTTTCATCCTCTTACACCATAATTATATTTTTTGCCAATATGTACATACTCTAACCTCATATTTTTCTTTTATACAAATCACTCCCACATTTTCACCCTCACCCTTGTGAAAACAAAAAATTGATTTCTACTCATTGGTTACTTTTATTATATTATTTACTTGCATACCTTTTCCTCTTTCACCCAAAATAATTCAAGGAGGGACCATATCATATGATTCCAATATCTTTCCATATCCATAACTCCTCCATATTTTTATTATTATTTTTACTCATTATTCTAACACCATGTGTTCATTGAGCTAAAGTCCATGAATAGTCCATACACTAGTCCCACCATGCATATATTTCTTATTTCACCAATAATTCTCCTCCATGCATGGGTCAAGGGTGACTTGAATGCTTTGTATTATAATATGACAAAGGAGGGGCTCACTCTTGGATGCATTGTACAAATTCAACAAAGGAGGGGGGCAGTAAAAGACTTTTGCAGGCATAAAAAACAGGCTTTTTGGTGAGAATTTTGGCACCTATCTCCACTCCGAATTTGGAGCGGTGGTCAAAAGAGAAAATGTAGCCCACACTCTGAATAATCACCTCAAATTTTTTCATGATTTTTGGAGCTACCAGCGGTGAGCTATGATTTTTTGAGTGGATCCCAATCTGCCCACTTTTCTCACAAGTAGCCCTTAGTCTTCTCTCACCCTTCCATACACCTACTCACTCTTACACATCCTTCCCTCTCCTTCCCTCACTCAAACCTGCAATTTCCATGGCTTCTCCCACCCTCTTCACCATTACCCTTCTCTCTCATCCCTATAGTTCTTTTATGAACCTCTACATACATACACCCTCTCCATGTCTCTCTCTATTGCTTCTATGTTACAATTTCATTTACCTCTCCTAAAATATCTAAAATTCAGCATCTTAACCATGATAAATTCTGCAAATTGAGGATTTTTCATCAACAAATCCTATTTTCATCGTGGTGGTCAACCGTGGCGGCGGCGTAAAGAAGCGAAGAAGAAGAAGAAGACCAGCGGTCATTTTTTCCACAATCTACACTAGGGTGAGTTCAAGCTTCTTCAAAGCTTCACCATCTCAATGATTCTCTTTTAATTCACCCCTCTTCCTTCATCAAATCAACTCACTCTACCCATTGTAAATGTAACATTAACTTTCTAGTGATTACTAACGACTAACATACTAACACAAAATAGCATTGACCTAACCATAAAAGACACCTCACCTCAAGACATGTATAGTAACCCTCTCTCTCTCTCTCTCTCTCTCTCTCTCTCTCTCTCCCTTCCTTAAAACTTACTTTCACCTTATCTACCATCAATAATGCTCTCTTTTGAGCCCACACCCATGACTCAAGCAGACAAAGAAGGCCCGCAATGTTTTGATATTCAAAAAAATCATAATCCTGATTTGTTAGCTTGTAAATTAGGATTTCCAATAATCTTAATGAGGGGTCTCCAACCTATAAATAGGCCCATCTCCTTCTTGTAAAACAACCTCCAACATCTCACATAGCACCCCAACACTCTATGCGTGAGGAGAGACTTAGGTGTAGCAACCACTTGTGAGCTTCACTCTTGGTGTGAGAGAGCTACACATTGCAAGTGAGAGAGCGTGAGTTCCACAAATCTCAAAACCACTATTGTATATGCTCCTTCATCATCAATATAATTGAGGTTTGGTGCATCAAAGGCGTGATTCGACGTTCAAATCTTCATCCTTCCATTTGTGCAATACGGTTCGGTGAATTCAAGGTGACTTGTGTATTTTGAGTTTTTATCGGTTGATCTTGATTTTAGAAAGTGTTTTAGTGTGTTTTCATTGCCATTTTTTTGTCCATTGTAAGAGGGTATTGTGGTGAGAGGTCTCCCACACCCCAAGACAGTGTGTGTGTTTTGGCAATGTTTAGCAATCACTAAGCATTGAGTGAGTTTTGTACAAGTTCTATGATAGCATCATAACGAACCATCTCCATTTCCAAGTCACAAATAAGGTATCACACAAGATCCTTTCTTCTCTCTCTTCCCTTTGCTCTAGCTCTCTCTGGTCCATTTCATGTGTGTCTCGGTGTGAGGTTGCTTGTGCGTGTTGTGTGGTGCATCTTCTTGGTTGTGCCAAAATCTCTCTTGCGTCCTAGTTCGCATACCATAACTAGGTGGTGCCCCTATCTTGTTTGGGTTTGGCGTGGGTTTGTTGTTGTGTTGTGCTTGTGGTTGCCCCAGCCCCGATTGAGCAGCACGGGAGCCTTGAGGGGTGTTTAGAGGTCGCCTCTCTTGTTGCCCGCCCCGGACCGCCTCACTGCATATGCTGCAACAAAAGAAAACAGCCTTGTTTGCTGAAAGAAAGAGTGCACAAGCAATCGCACTCCACCTACAAGCTAGCGCTAAAGAGCGAGTGTATGGCAATTAGCAAAATTGTAAGAATAACATAACTTGTTAACATAATTAAAACATGAGTCAAAAACTATAAAATAATAAACATAACCTGTTTGCCATACCATGGTAACTTGCTTGTCATACCATAGACATAACAGCCATACCATCATTGCACAACCATAACCATAACAATCACATGATTGCTATACTATCATAGCAAAACCATAACCATCACCTGATTGCCATACCATCACTGCACAACCATAACCATAACCATAACCATTAGATGATTTTCATACCATCATAGCAAAACCATAATCTTAAGTTGACTGTAAAACCTTAACCATAACATCTGTGGCATACCATAAACATAACCATAAACCATAAACATAAGCACTACAAAATTGTACATATGCAAACAATCACTGAGTGAAAAGACCCTCATGGTAATGCCTCCCAATTGACGTCCTCTCCCTCCTCTTGTTGCAGGTGGGTAAAAAGGGCCACAAGTCCATGCTTGCACCCATACTTCTCCTCTTGGCGTGTCGGAAGGCGCTTCACGGCAACTTCCTGCAAAATTATGGTTTAACATTAGATAAATCTTCAAATAACACTTATATTATCAATAATTTAAAGCATACATATAATACTTGCAAACTCATATTGAAGCGTATCGTAGCCTCCACTCCCAAGATGTGACATTGCAGCAAACTCGAAACGTACTCTGGGTGCATCTCTCTACTGCTGAAATCTATCGGGATTGTCTTGTGTCTCTCGTGCAATCCCCGTCCACTCCTCTGCATCCAACCATGCCAGCTTGGGACTCCCGTCATTGTACCTCTCTCTCGCCTCTGACCGGCGGTGTAACATTGTGGACCTCCCCACACTCAAAATTGAGTTGTTCGAGACTTGATCGTACCCCTCTGCCGGCCTATACTCTCTTTGAATGTCCTACGGTATGGAGAACTAAGATTTTTTCACCAGTGTAGAGCGCCATGCGTGGAAGACTTTGCATCATCTTGCCCTCCTCATCGTTGCTATCATGTCGTCAATATGAACGAAATAGCTAAGGTTCGTCGAGTAGTACTACGTTCAATGTTGTCACCTTCTATGTTGGAATCCATGTCAAAGAACGTGTCCAACATCTGCTCCATCTCTACTTCTTGAAATGCCGCTTCAGGTATTAGTTGGGAGGACTCAGTCCATGGTTTCTCGTTTGAAAATTGTCTTATCTGGGATGAAGCTGGAGCAATATCTACTTGTGGACTTTGACGTTCAATCTCTCGACCATGAGATCGATAACGTAGGTCTTGTACTTGCTCTATCGGAAAGAGACCGTGATTGCGTATGTGTTGGTCGCAGATTTTTCGTTTTTGAAAGATCTGATGCTTGCAATGCGCACAAGGACACGCCATCCTATCATCCATACTTTATCTACCAATGATGCAACAAAAAATTAAAACACTCTAGTTCTTATAACTACACACCACTAAGTACATCACAAGATTTAACAACCTCACATTCTCTAGCCAGGCCCGATCCCCGCACACCCCACTCTAGAGGTGCATGGAGATTACGACCACATGGTAATAATATCGTCTTTATTGGTCAATGACTATATATTAAAGTTCTTGAAGTCTGTGTGCACTTTTGAAGTCCGATTGCATTTTTTCAGCTATTTTTTGCTAGCTCTAACAACCTCACATTCTCTAGCCAGGGCCGATCCCTGCACACCTCGGTCTAAAGGTACGTGCACGGAGATTAGGACCACAGGGTAATAATCTTGTCTTTATTGGTCAATGACTATATATTAAGGTTCTTGAAGTCTATGTGCACTTTTGAAGTCCGATTGCGTTTTTTCTACCATTAATTTGATGCTAGCTCTAACCTAACCTATAATCTAACCTAACCTATAATATTACCCTAACCTAACTTAATGTAACCTAACTTATAACCTAAACCTAACCTAACCGAAGTTCGTCTGCGTTTTTAGAATTGCACGAGTCATCTTCGAAGTCCGATTGCATTTTTTCTACTATTAATTTGACGCTAGCTCTAACCTAACATATAATCGTTATGCCTAACCTATAATCTAATCTATCATAAAACCTATACCTAACCTAACTTAATGTAACGTAACTTTTAACATCTACCTAACCTATAACCTAACCTAACCGAAGTCCGTTTGCATTTTTAGAAGTACACGAATCATCTTCAAAGTCGGATTGCGTTTTTTCTACTATTAATTTGACGCTAGCTCTAACGTAACCTATAGTCGTTATGCCTAACCTATAATCTTTCCTAACATAAAACCTATACGTAACTTAACTTAATGTAACCTAACTTATAGCCTAACCTAACCGAAGTACGGTTTGTTGAGCTATATATAGAGATACTATATGTTGAGCTATATATAGTATCTCTATATATAGCTCAACACGGTTTGCGTTTTTAGAAGTACATGAATCATATTCAAAGTTCGTGTGTATTTTCTTGACTATTATGCCCTCGAAAGCTCTAACCTAACCTATAATCTCAACTCACCTAACCTAACCTAACATAAAAACAACACAATGGTGAGGCGTTTAGCAAAATGACAAGCCATACAGCTTGCCCACAATGAATATGCAATGCGAGCAAGCTCTATGGCTTGCCAATTTGGCAAACGGCTCACCATTGTGTTGTTTTTTAGAGTTGGCCTGAAAACCGCTCGCAAACATATAGACAACACAATGGCGAGCCGTAGGCTACAGCAAGCCATAGAGCTTGGCCCACAATGGATATGCCTTGTGGGCAAGCTTTATGGCTTGCCATATTGCCAAATGGATCCCCATTGTGTTGTTTTTAGGGGCACGATGTAATTTTAGCGCTTGAAAATCACTCGCAAACATATAGACAACACCATGGCGAGCCGTTTGGCAATACGGCAAGCCATAAAGCTTGCCCACAATGCATATGTGTTGTGGGTAAGCTTTATGGCTTGCCGTATTGATGAATGGATCGCCATTGTGTTGTTTTTAATAGGTGTTGTGGGTAAGCTTTATGGCTTGCCATATTGTGGAACGTAGATTAATCTAACTTAACCTAATGTAGCTTTACCTAACCTAACGTAACTAAACTTAATGTAGATTAACTTAACCTAACTTAACATATAAGATAACCTACCCTATGTTAACGTAGCTTAACTTAACCTAACCTAATATAACTTAACCTAACGTATCTTAGCTTAATCTAACTTAACGTATAAGATAACCTAACCTAACCTAACGTATAGCCTAACATAACAACGTAGCTTAACTTAACGTAACCTAACCTAATCTAACTTAACTTATAACCTAAACTTAACCTAAAACATAAACCTCATCATCTACATAATTTGAAAAACGACATAATTCAATAAATAATTTCTTCTAAACAAGATTTTTTCATAAAATTAAACAATTTTTCTCCATAATTTAAAATGAAATTTCACATAACAAATCCTAATTTCTTTTAAGCATTCAAAGTTTAAAGCATGAAATTTTCTTTTCTTAATATACAAAGTAATTTAAATAAACTTAATATGCATTTAAAGGTTTGAACACTCACATGCGTCCTATTTGAGCAATGAAAGTTGTTCTAAAAGTCCTAGAACTTGCAAAAACGCACATACAAACACAAGGTTAAACCCTAAATCCTATATCTACAAGTAAACATGAAAACAATCTTACCTTAGTGTTATGTGCTAACCCATAAACAAGATTAGCACCTCCGACGGCATGTATCGCAAGAGATCTGTGAGGGATGGGGAAGAGGAGAGCTTGAGAAAACATGCTAGAACTAAGAGAAATGTGTAGAGAAAGCCCCCGGTTGTGATTTCTACAGGTGTCGTCGGTATAGCTATCAGTACAGTTCTCAGTACAGCAATCGGAAAAGGCGTCGGTATGCGCATTCGCGTTGTAACTGGAATACATTCCGGAGGAGGCATTGGAAATTTGAAAATCAAATTTAAAAAAAATCCTTACCTCCCTCCATAAATACACACACATATCCCGACGCCCGCCAGTGACACCGGAATTCAAGTGACCTCTTGTAGTGTGATGCATAAGATGCATGGCAAGAACCTGAACAAGTACGACTAGACAAAGGTGCATCCAATTTACTATCACGCAAAGTATACACCAGCCATTTAGGCAAACCTCTCGCCTAAATGAAACGTCCATGATTTTCCACATGGAATACTCAAGAAGTAAAAAATAATTTTGTCACGAGGAAAAAAAGTAGAAGGAACAAGAGAGGACCACGCCGAAGAAGACAGAGTACGAGCAGAGTGGAGAAAATCATGCTACATCGATTATGCACCAAGCTACGGATGAGCTATTGATGTGCAAAATCTTCTTTATTTACATTTGTATAAGGTCTTGGACTCATTTAGGTATTCCAAATTATATAAGGTAGAGGTCTCAATTTAATTCCATAGTAGAAACACTTGGAGTCCATGTCTTTATAAGAAGACTTTTTTATGCAAAAAGGATTCATTTCTTTGGTGCTCACTCAGTTTCTTGTGTGCTCACTCTATGATGGCCTAGCCTTGAGTTAATGCCCATGAGCTTAGAAGGCTAGTGCATAAGAGAACTCGAGGCTATCCTTTAGAGTGTTGGTCTCCACGGTGACACAATTGAGCTATCAAAGGACAAGAAGGCATCTGAAAGTACACATGATCGCCCTAATAAAATATGTATGGGTGGTTTCATACTATTCTGACTTTCAAAGTTCCATTGATTTTCAATTGTGGAAAAGGTGCGTGACATTACCACCTACATAGGTAACGAAGAAGCTCTTGGACTTAAGTACGCTCGTGTGTGGAGGTCTGTAATGATATTTTTCATTTGCTTGAAAGGGAAAAGCTAACCCTTGATGAGATCGTTGACAAGGGAGGAAGTGTCCACTGTGGATGAAAAAACCCTTGGGTACAAGGGAAAAATCCACAACACCATATACATTCACTATTATATTAGCAATTTTCAAGTTTACAAAATCCATTTTCCAGGAGCTACATCATTCAATAATATACAATGTTCTCTTTCAATCGTCTTTGGAAGTTTACTAACCCTATAATTGAACTGATGAAAATTCTTCAATATTTTTGAGTATTAGCTTCAATAGCATTAAGGAGCTGCAATATCTTTGAGTCCTTGTACATGCTGCTTGACGTGAATTTTATCCTGTAAATGACATCAACCCAAAAAACATATCAAAATGTGAAGCTTAAAAGAATGATCACATCACATTGTCCTTAGAGACGGTTCACTATGGTGCTCTAGAGACAACACAGAAACAAACATAACGTTGATGCAATCACATGTGCACAAAGTCGGTACATAAATTCTATGGAACACTAGTGGTGCATAGTCACAACAACTACCAAATGCCTGTTAAAAATAATGATAAGAACCATAGCACCAATTATGTCAAGGCTGCATCCAATCATATGATAACTACCATAGCACGGATGACAACGAGGGTGCAATAAGACGATAACACCCATAGCACCAATGATGATGAGGTTATAGCTTGAGGGTGCATGGAATAAGATGATAACAACCATATCACCAATGACGACAAGGGTGGAATAAGACGATAACACCCATAGCACCAGTGATGAGGAGGGTGCATGCAATAAGATGATAACAACCATAGCACCAATGAAGAGAGTGTGCAATAAGGCGATAACACCCATAGCACCAATGGCGACGAGGATGCAATAAAACAAGAACAATGATAGCACCATGAAATACCAATTACAAGGGTGAAATAGAATGATATCAACCATAGTGCATAGCACAACTACCAAATCCTTGATGAGACGAGAATGATAATAAGCACAAATGATGACCACGGGGCATGCAATAATATGATAACAACCGTATCACCAATGACGAGGGGGGTGTAATAAGACGATAACACCCATGGCACTAATGATGACGAGGGTGCATGCAGTAAGATGGTAACAACCATAACACGAATGACGACGAGGGTGCAATAAGACAATAACTCCCATAGCACCAATGAGGTCAAGGGTGCAATAAGACGAGAACAACAATAGCACCATGAAATACCTATTACAAGGGTGCAATATAATGATATCAACCATAGTGCCATAGTCCCAAATACTCATAAACTTTGTCACATGTTTAATTAATAAAAGGTGAATTATCACATCACCAAGAAAAGAATTAGTAAAGTCATTATGTACAAAGCATAAAATGTCAAACTGCACAAATCATGTAATTAATGATGGACATCAAATGAAGTTTTCATGACAAGAGCGACAAGTAATATTTTTCCAAATACTGTAACTTGTTGAAACTTTATCATACACCAAGAGTATATGGAAACTTGCATCTGATTGAAGCAAATAGAGCCAAAATAAGCAATACAAATAACAAGATATGGAACCAAGTGCGGTGATTATCATGCATTAAACCATCCACTATGATTACCATGCGCTAAACCCAAGCCCCGTGGACATGCATGACCATTCCCTTACGTAAAATTCACATAAGAAGTCAGTTTAAGTCATAACCCTTACGATCACTATGTGGAAGCATCATCATTTGGCGCCATTAGCCACTAATAAGTGAACAGTACTTATAACATAGAAACACACTTTATTTATAGCCCGCCATCAAACATTACATGAATTTAACTAGCATTCTCAAGGAAAAAAGAAAAAAGTAAAAATAGATCTTCTTTGTCAACGTGTGGCCGATTGTTGGGGGTGGTCGTAGCTCTATCGTGAGGGAACTTGCATCCAGAGTTGAGACTGAACCATGTTACGAAAGCAGTCCGAGTGCCATCATCTGAGAGGCAATATATAATTAGAAAGGTTTCATGGTGTAGCTTGTCATCATCATGGCTTTATGTACCATGGTATCACACTATTCACCATGGCATTAGAGATGCTTATAAGAATTTTGAAATAGCAATCATCATGGCCCTACGTGCCATGGCATGAGAGATACTTTCTTCAAAATAAATAAAAACTGTAAAATAGTAATTATCATCATGTCTATACATACCATGGCATCAAACACGCTATTTAAGTGAGGAAATGCAAAATCTACAAAAGCTCAAAGACATTGACTAGTTAGAAGATAATGGCTTGGTAAATCTTTTCATCTATACATCGATGATTCACATGAAGACCATCACACACGTTAGTATACCATCATAAAATGATCATAAAATCATGTGAAGCATTTTATGACAAATCATGACGCGATCAATAGCATGTATCAAGAAATAAAGACATGGATGGAGAAAATAAAGACACAACATTTGGTATCACCTTGAACCATGGATGAATATGCATCATGTAACTTCACCCATGTCACCATGGACATCGACCTGTCACTGTAGATCTTGGTGAACCTTGTCATTTCACGGTACAAATGGTGATAGACACGGCATATGTCTTCTCAATAACTTCCTCCAAAGGTAGAGCAATAATGTAATCATCCTTGGTTTGGCCAAGGAGGAAAAAGGATGGTTTAGGGTTTAGGGTTCAGTTACCCTGCCAATTCATCATTGAATTTTCTTAGATATGGCTAATTGATGTCCTCTTTTATTGTATTCACCATCGATAATGTACCAACTATTTTCAACGTTGACGCCTGCATGACCTACTTGAGGTGTTGGTGTCACTCTTTGTTGGCTGAGAACGAGACCATTCCATACTCTAGGTCAAGAACATGAAGGTCATTGAAGCAGTTTGAATGAGAACTACCACCAATTACAAGTAGATAATGGCATGCTTGAACTATAGTTGTATGATGAGAATGAGGAGAAGGCAGTGTGCCTACTGCTTCGACATCATCCCACGTCATTTTTTCAAGGTCAATAATATTCAAATCATTAAGAAGCCGACATTTTGAATCTTCTTCGTGAAACATTAGAAGATTAGAGCCTAAGAATGTGTACATCAACCTATTGAGAGGAGCCTTACAAATTTGCTCACAGACGAGAGGAGAGACTTTGAGATGATTCTCTGTCTAGTGCTCGACATTGGGAAGAGGATGGGGTGTAGGAGGGCCTCTTTATTTTCCATGAGCTTATGGAGGTGATTAACATTTTGACGAATAGGTGTACGCCATGTGTGCAACAATGGTGGGTGTGTAAGAGTTGTGAAAGAATGCACTTTCTCCCCAAAAAAAGAAGTGAATAACTGTATGATTTTTGGACTTCCATAACTCCCACATATGATCTCTGATTTGAGCGGAGATCATAGATCTGCAATCTACGCGTCGACTTCTTTCCATATATATGCTACATGATATGGTTTTACTTGCTAGATTTTAAATTTCATTTTGGAGAAAAACTTTGAATGCAAATAAACTAACCATTTTGCATGTTTGAATTCAAAATATGTCCTTTGATTACTTTCTTAATACGAAAGGTTTGACTTCCTTTCTCGTAGACTCCATTCTTTGCCTAATGCATGGGATGATAATGAGAGAAGATTGGTCTGCACTCTATTGGAGATATTTGCTCACAGACGAGAGGGTGACCCTGCTCTTAGCGGGGACCTATTATCATTTTGAGTTCAAGAAAAGAAACAAGAAATCCGACTGATGGGGGAGGAAGAAAACCTTCAACCGTGTGAAGATGGGCGCACTTCGGGAAAAATCTGCATGCCTGGTGGTCTGAAATATGGATAAGTGATGATAGCATCCAAAATATACAATGTAGTCGGTGATCATGCTAGTCTCACAGACTAGAAATCTCTTGTTTGTGTTCGTGTCCGGACACCATAGCCCACCATAGGCAGATGCTCAAAAGCTTTTGTTAACTCGTTAGGAGATAAGTAGTCAGGTACAACAATTTACTTAGGATCTACAGAGAGCTCAAACTAATGCGTTGCAAGTTGACTATTGTTGGGCTGCTATGGCATGCACTATTTAAAGCCAAACTCGTAGAATATCACTATACTGACAACTCTTGATTTTGCAGAGAGCATCCATGATTGCGAGGCCTTTGGATTTGACCTGGCTTTCGTGGATCTCTATCTAGGGCTTCCACAACTCTAGGCAAATACTAGCAGCGTCTGTGACCTCCTACACCTTCGCTTTTTTCTCTTGCTTTGTCTGAATGGTTTATAGACAGACGCGGAATATTTTTTGTAATTGGATTATTGAGATTATTTGTTCCTACAACCGTTGATAAAACGCTGGTCATGCGTATTATTTTTACTTAAAATAGCATCAAACAAAGAATAAGATTCTATTTCGAACGTAGCCGATTAGGACCATGCGACCTCGCAAAAACATGCAGCCTTGCAGCCTCATACATGGTGGCTAAGATTTTCCGAGAAAACTACTAGCATCAAACTAAGAACAGAATAATGTTTTGAATGTAGAACTATGCTTTTCCCAGGAAACTGCAAGCACACGCTTGGATAGCTCATAGTAGTGATTGTCATCTACTTCTCACTCACCTCTTCTGCAAGTGTCTACAAAACTATTCTGTGCAAGTGTCTACAAAATTATTATGTGCAAGCGTCTACAAAAATATTCTTTTGAATGAAGCTACACAAGTAGAATCTCAATAGGGAACCTTCAACATCATCAAATTGCTAATACAAAGCTTATTGAATCTGACAAAGTCTAACCAAAATATTCAAAACAATTAATACAAGCAAAGACTTATTTTCTTGTTTCTCTGAGAAAGCATCTCCTCTTCATGGTCGGTGTATGCGCCAAAATCTCAATTGTGGCTATCTTGAAATTGACTCTAAACAAAAGGTTTGCAACTTCAACATTAGCAGTGCTAGATGTTTGCAACTTAAATCCCTCTTGATCATAAGAAACTATTCTACATACATGATTTCATTTTTGATCCTAGTCCTATAGTTATGTATTTTTAAGTCTATCTAAACAACGTGAATTTTTTATAGGTTGTCTGTTCCCATTATGTGAAACTTGAAATTATGTTGATGGGTGGATCAATAATTTAATACTTATGATGTTGAAGGAAGTGTGGTTGTGCTTGATGATCTTGATTGCCGCACAATTACTTTCATTTAAGGCCCGATATTTACTTGTTTGATAGAAGTTATTGTCGTTGAAAAGAGAAGAGGCTTCAAATTGGAGCGTTACTATATATCAAGTCGTACTCGTAAATTGTTTAGAAGTTTAGAGCTAGTTTTTTTGTTTTAACACAATATTTGTTGTTGATTTTCTTAAGTCTTTAGTAAATGGGATGTAAGTTTAAGTTGATTCTATTTTTAGAGCTACACCACAAGAAACTGCACACAACATGGCTGTCATACCTCAAACAAGGGCGGCTACGTTTGGAACAGAATTTTGTTCTTAGTTTGATGCTCGCAGTTGCCTGGGAAAAGAAGAGCCACCATGTATGAGGATGCAAGGCTCCATGTTTGTGAGAGGTCGTATGGTCCTAAGCGAGTGCGTTCGAAATAGAATCCTGTTCTTAGTTTGATGATCCTATTTTAAGCAAAAACATATGAAAAATATTTTTGTCACCTATGTTTTGATCTTTGGTGATTAGTAAATCATGCATCCACTTTAAGTGATGCATTGCTTTTGTACATAGTCTCTATGCTCTTTTGAAGATCCATGAGACCAGACAAGAATAGCTCAACACGATCCTTGTAGATCGATAGAACAAGGGATCAACAAACATGCAAATAATCACATCAAATATTCATGTTATGTTTGTAGTATACTTGCAAGATTGTACTTATGGATACCTTAATTTTTTTACACCCACTACTACAAGTTTCCTCTTTCATAAATTCTCCGTTATTCAATACCTATATATATCATGTTGCTGTTGATTGGTTCTTTCATGGTGCGTGATCTTGCATGCAATAGGTCTGAGCGTCAATCTTGTTCTTAATCATGATCTCAATAAGCTCATTAATTTCATTCTCAATGTCAATTGCCATCTGATTCTCATCATAACTTGTTGGAGCTATATATGGTGCACTCTACTCCTCTTGGTTTCACCTATACATATATATCTTGTCCTCAATGTCGATCAATCCACAATAACCTCCTTGTTTAAAGTACCAAACATATCACATTTCTTTTTCTTATTGTGACTCCATTTTCTTTCACCAGTTCATGACCGTAATTGTTACTGTTCACTTTCCTTGTATAATCTCATTTTCCATGCATCGTGAAATTAGTTTGGCAAGGTGAGAAGAGATGAGAGTTTTTTGTGCCACGGATGTTATTGCAACTTGTACCGCTTACACTAGGCTAGAAGCTTCTGGCTCATAGCGTTACCATGATCATATAGTGCAACCCCATTCATGCAACAGAGGAACATCAAGAACAAGCGGACATAGAGTTGGTGGGAAACTTTTCCAGAATATACGGACATAGAGACATGCAGTATCTGTAGGTAAATAAAGACATAACAAAGGGGCAAGCATATGCCATCATTGTTATTGTTAGTTAGTAGTACTCACAATCAACCACGATATAACAAAGCTAATTCGACCTTGTTTGTGATTCTAAATTTGAAGGTGGAAAAACCCTACAAAATATTCTAAAGAAGTTGTGTAAAAATCTTAGAATTTAGTCACTTTAGCTCTGTAATTTCTCATATGTAGGTTTGCCAAGCTTTTGGGAAAAATTATTTTTTGGATGTATTTTTGGTACGCAAGTAGTTCCCCTCCCATTTCAGAAAAAATAAAACTATTGCCTGTTAAGAACAAGAAATGAGCAAGTAGTAGAGGGTACAGGCTAGGGAAAACTCCAAAAGTGAAAGGAATCTTGGAAGATGCCCATGAACGTGGACGCGGTTGTGAGAATTGACAGGAACAATACTCAGGCCATCCGGTTGAGGGTAGTGAGGCATGTGGCACATCAGAGAATGCTGGAGGGGAAGCGAGGGGAGGCAATGGATGCTAGTCGAGGAAGGGGACAAATGGCGAGCAGTAGGGTAGGGGAGAAGCAAAACATTGTTTATATAGAGAGAGAGAATCGCACTGGAGGCAACCATCTGCGCATGGTTGAGTGGTTAGCAGTGAGATTTTGTTATTCTAGGTGAGGTTGTGAGATGGATTTGCACATATAAAAACAAGATTTTGTAGTCCAGTGCATGGAGCCTCAAACTTTGCCTGCAAAGGAGTCTCGATTCGAGGCAATATGAATTGAAAGCTACCAGTAGGTGTGTCGTACGAAATTATGTATATAAAGGTTGCTTTATGGCATTTTATTCATTCATTCGATCAGTAGCGGAGGAAAAAAGGTCTAGTCAATATGAATTATTGGAGGACAAGTCTTGGCATGAATAAGAAGGTTATGGTGAAGATGATGGTGGCACTAGCGCTTCATGTGTACGCAAGGCAGGCGGTGCTTCCAGCCCAGACACAGTCGATGCCGCTACGGGGTGCGTTTTATCTATTATTCTTTTGAATTTATGGCTGCAAGACTATTGACGCTGTTGCAATAATTATTTGTTAACGCTACGTACTGTGTCTAATTGCGTGGAATTTACGAGTATAGAGCCGCGCCTGGCCTGCATTGGTAAACTGCGCTTTATTCTTCCCGGTTGCAGGTAGGCCGATATGGATGACGGCCTTCCACCTGATCCCGCCACCAGGGCCTGGTGCCTGCCTCTCCCTGATACACCACGGGTGCAGCTGCAGTGCTTGAAGTTCTTCGTGTGCTCACCTAATCTGGATTGTGACCTCCCAGTCAAAAACCTGCATCCACTTACTGCCGTTGTCCCCACGGCCTCCTCCGCGGATGACCACCACCACCAACAACACTACTCCCATCCCCACCGGGCCCCTGATTCCAGTTCAGCACCAGTGCCCGCCAAAGTCGGACGTTTGCAGATCCTGTACATGCAACCCATTACCGCTCCCCTTTGTGCCGCCAAAGGCGGGGCTCATGCGGCTTTCTGCTTAGTCTTTACCATGCCAGTGCGTATGCCACAAACATCTATTGGCAGACACGTTAGCGACCGCAGGGCATTAACTGTGGCAAGATCGGGGGAGTTCACACCCACCTCGTTCCCGTTAATCCAAGTAATCTCTCTCTCTCTCTCTCTCTCTCTCTCTCTCTCTCTCTCTAGTCCCTCCCCTCATGCAGAGAACACGTTCGAACCTTGGATTTTGTGTGGGCTCGTATTTTCCCGATCTAGATACAAGTTTCCAGTTCTTTGCGCTTTCAAGTCCACTATTGAAGTTAGTCCTGATAAAAAAATACTTGATGCAGGTGAGGGTCTCTGCCTAATCTATTCCGGCACCACTGAAGAAGCACACAAACACTTGTGCGAAAACTCCACCCACGGCTGAGCTAGCTACTGTCAGTCACCATCACCCTTGTGACATCATCAACTAATTTTGTCACATTGAAGACTACATGCAATATATTATCTTCTTCATCTAATTCGAATACATTCGTTACTTTCTTTCGGACGAATATTTATTTGGTTTTCAGAGTATGGTCTGTCCCTAAACATTGATCCGTAACATGTGTTGAAAATACAAAAAGGAATGGATTTAGAGCTTGGACTAACATCTTGTTTTTTTTATAGAAATCATAAGCATATCTTGATAGCTTCTCACACATACTCGAATATAGGAAAAACATTTTCTTTTGATCTTATGAAATACAATCAATCATGCGATTGTAATCAATTTGAACTAGTACTATGCATATCAAATACTCCTATATCCTTGTCTCTTTTTATTAATACCAACCTTCACAAATAAACCTTATTCAAGGCATGATTCTAGTAATGTAGGCTTTTTAACTATTGGTGTATGACGTCATCCGAAGTAGCTCGTCAACTTATGACGGAGAAATGATAGTTTCATTTCACCATTGTGTTACTACTATTGGTTATCTACTAACTTTTATGATCAAACTACCGTAAGATATTGTAAATTCAAAATCTCATTGTTCACAATATCTGTTCTCTACCTCTAAACATTGGGTCCTTAAACATAATGAAATACAAGTAAATATCTCCTTATTCCAATTTTGCACTCTCATGGATAACTTATGTATAGTAGTGTGTTGCTACCAAAAGACAATGTACATAACTCGTATCTTTAGGATCTGCGTCTCTCTCTCTCTATACATCTCTGTGTGTGTTTGTGTTTGTGTGTGTGTGTGTGTGTGTGTGTGTGTGTGTGTGTGTGTGTGTGTAGTGAGATAGGCAAAGGACATGAACATGAAATTCTATCATAGTGGACCCCTTAGCATCCTTCATCACTATCATAAGCCTAGAAGACAACAACTCTTGTAAGCAAAGGTAGGTAGAAAAGACTCCATAATGCTAAATTGCAAAAGAACATAGAGCAACAGGTACGAAATCAAAGATACATTTAGTTATTAACAAGGGATGAGGGGGATGAAGCTCTAAATATGATGGATGCAACCCACAAACATATGGAGTACAACCATTATATGTGCAGAAAGAGTCTCCATCTTTGGCGAAGTCATGAACCTTGTTTGGCTACAACGGAATCATCTTTGTCAAGAGTATCTCCTTGATCTTTATGCTTTTGCACTCACATCTGCTAGAGGCCCTACAATGGCCAACACTTGCATCATGTGCACCCTCTTGCCCTAATGTTTTCAAAGTGAAATTCTTAATGCCAAGTAGGTGATTGACACACACACAAACACACATAGAGACCATCTATATATTATCACGTGTTCTTACAAAATGGGTAGCCCTAGCCATGTATGCAAGTATGCATGAAGAAGACAAGATGACCCAAATCCATACTTTATCCATCAACATAGACACTTCAAATTAATTTCACCCATATCCAAAAGTCTGCACTACAATAGTCTTCACCAATCTTACAGAGTTATCTTAGCCCATTTTCCTTTGCCAATTTCCAACACATAGCTTAGAATAAGTGAAACAGATATGCATTTCTTAGTAGTCTTTACAAACTATCAAAAATTCATTATAAAGGCACCAATAAATTGATAACCCAATAATGAGCTTTGAGACACCAAACATTGCACTAGTAGATTTTGGAGTGTTTGGTGCTAGCTTTTGGAGCGCTTCTGAGAGAAGTGATTTTGGGGCTCTACCTTTGGGCAACACTTGTACTATTTATAAGATCCCGTGGGTCCTCACTTTTCAAATAATCTAGACACAAAGTCGGAGAGCAAAGGACCCCTATGGCATAATAATAAAGAAATACCAAAAGGGGCACCAAGGCCAGTGCATTTAGGCATTGAAATATCTTGTGCCATGTTGACTCTCTCTCTCTCTCTCTCTCTCTCTCTCTCTCATAAACTTAAATGATTTTGTAGTTGTTGTTCATGTGTTGCTATTGATTTCTTGCTTGGAGTTTCCAAGCGTATAAAAGTGGTATCAAAGCTCAACAATATTCTTCTTTTATAAAGGATCTGATTCCTTCTATAGCACACATGGGTTCACGAGAAGAATCTCACAGAGACAATACCTCTCAGTGGGGAGGTGAAAAAAAAGTTGAAGATTGTCATGGGAACTGAAGAAATCAATGAAGATTTAGGCAAATGTTTTGGCAGGGAACTATGCTAGAACAAAGTACAAACATGTTGGAATTAGGGTTGCAAGAAAATACACATAGCTTGGAGAAGATGAAGGAAGCTCAAGGCACACATTAGAGAGTATAGTATTTGGTGTGCAATGGAAAGATAGATAGGCCTAGAGTGATAGGGATATATACAATGCAATGAGGGAAAAAATACCACATGTATATAGTAGCAAATCTCCCCTTGAGTGATGCGGTGAATGAGAGCTGGCACATAGAGTAAAGGGAAGTGCCATGCCTTGAGGACATGATCATTCCAGAAAGAGGAGTAAGCCCAAAGCTTTGTGGAAAGCTTCAAACTTCTCACGAAAAAATGCCTTTGTGAAAAGATCTGCAAGGCTGTCCTGTGTTGGCACATAAGCCAAGCTGATCGTGCGTGCTGAGAGCCTCTCCTTGACATAGTGGTAATGCACCTCAATGTGCTTTGTGCGAGCATGAAAAAATGAGTTCAGCCAATGTGCTCTGAGTGTCAGTGTAGATAGTGTTGGTAGTGTCCGATCCAACACCCAAATAATCTATAAGACGTCTGAGCCATATACACTCAATTGTACCTATGAACACTGCGTACTCAGCCTCACAACTAAAAGTGGCCATAGTAGTTTGCTTCTTGCTCAACCATGATATGCATGAGGTTCTAAGCATGAAACAAAAACCACTTGTGGACACTCATGTGTCAAAACAACCAGCCCAATCTGAGTCCAAAAAAGCATGTAAGTCTAGCGGCAATGATCCCCCCTTGGGATAAAACAAGGCACAATATAAAGTACCACTCAAGTGGCAAAAAATCCTCTTGACAGACCGAATTCTTAGACCCTGGGCTATGCATAAATTTGCTAACTTGTGAGACTGAAAATTGAATATCCAGCCTCGTGTTGCATACACAAATGAGGGATCCAACAGTAGTTTGGTAAAAAGTGACATCTGCAGCATCATCAGCATCATGAAGACTCAATTCCAAACCTGTTTCCATGGGATTCTCAATGTCTCTATGTAACTTTTTTGACACAAGGCAATACCATCATCACACTGCAATATGTCTTTACATACAATGAGCTTTCGGCTAGACTATTACGAAATCCTTGTTTGACCAAATGAGTGTCATGCCTTTCGTACCAACAACGAGGAGATTGCTTCAACCCATACAACACTTTGTTACATTTGCACACCTTATCCTCTTGTCCTTTCTTGACAAAACCACAAGGATGCGTTACGTAAACTTCCTCAAATGTGCCACCATTCAAGAAAGCAGTAACAATGTCTGATTGATATACATGTTGGGGTATAGGTGCCTGTGCCTTGCCCGGCGCCGGGAGTCTGGGCGCCCCCACTGACTTGTATACCTTATACATAGCATAAGTGTATAGGCGGCTGCTCACTCTTTGAGTCTCACCACCCATATCTGTGTGTTTTGTGTCTCCTTCTCTCTCTCACTCTTCGTCTATGGTGCTCTCCGATCCCCTTCAATTGGGATCAGAGCAACAGGTGTGAGAGCGTAGATGAACGGCTTCGCGATGAACTCGTCGGCTATGGCGGAGAGGTCACAGATCTAAGCAAAGAAATAGAGGAGGCTTGTGGACAGCCATACAAAGTCTTGCAGGAGAGCTCCTAGGAGCTTCCTAGTGCTCACAGATCATTCCACAGTTCCTGTACAGATCATCCCACTGTGTACAACATCTTCCCTCTTCTCGGCAAGCTTTGCAACGGGTACATCGGCGACAGATTGGAGCTTGGAGCTTCCATAGACATGGAAACATTGTGAGATTGATACATTCAGCTCACGCATCGAGGTGGGAAGTGAGTTTGAGCCTTTCTATGAGCTCAAAGAAGCATAGAAGAAAGTCGTTCAGTTTTTGGCAGTTTGACAGCAGTCTAATATTTTGCACATAACTTGAGCTACAAACTCCGATTACAAAACTTTTTGCTTCAAAATGGAGCTTGATTCAAGCTCTATGACTTTGTAGAAGGAATTATTTTCTGATTTGGAGTGTAGTTGGGTCTGAAATTAAAAACACAGAGATTGTTTTTCAGGACAGTTTTGGGCTCTGTTGTCTTCTTTGCTGCAGACAGCTTACCCGTGCACACTGCAGGTAGAAGGCACATATGAGGTGTTACAAGATCGAGTTTGACTCCTAGATACACGTTGAGTCTAGTACTCCCACAGGTGTTGCCAGTTTGTAGTTGAGTAGTTCTTCTGCAGTGTTGTGGCTTGCATACATGGTCTTTGAGTGGGTAATGCTCTATGTATGCTTATGTGGTGAGCAATATATCTTGTGAGCAAGTGCAGAGGTTGGTTGTGGATGACATGTATGGTCACCTGTGGTACTCTTTGTGAGCATTTGTTGGACACAGGTTTGCAGAGGTTATGCATGTATGTTGAGTGTAGTTTGATGCGCATTGATTGCTCATTGTATTGAGGTTGCAGGACAATGTTATTTTGTGTTGTATCCATTGTGCATCCTAACTCTGGCGAAATTTTCCCAGGAGTTTTATCCGCATCATTTATGCAATCTAGGTAGAGATTGCGGTTTGCACTCAGCATTTGCGTGCGGTGTTCTCTACTGGTGGGAGATTTGTGCGTGTGTATGCATCGATACCGCACAGTGTGGGCTTGGTGATTAGCTCACGGTTTGACAGGCGTACAATTATCTTGGCACACTCACAGGAGTGAATTTTGTGTTATGCTTATGTGGCTACGAGCTAGGTAGCCGGATTTGACTCATATTGACTTGTAATTTTGTGCAAGGTTTTGCACGGTTATTGGTGCAATTTTGCACTAGGTTTTGAGCCATATTTGCAGACTTTTGTTGATGCGATTCGAGCCAGTTTATGGCTGATTTGGTTGACATTTACTACTCATTGTTGGTTGCTCTTTTGTGAGCATTATGGCTGTTTTTTCATTTGACTTCGAGCGTTATGGTCTGACACAGTTTGATGGTGCATATTTTGTTGCTTGGAAGGAGCATATGCTTGTTGCATTGGCGGATTTGGGGCAGGATAAACCCTTGCGTGGTTTATCGGCGAAGCCCAAGTCTATGCGTGATGATGATTGGCATGATCTTGATGAGTTAGACAAGTCTAAGATTCGTTTGCATCTAGTTGAGTCTATTTACTGGCAGGTCTCGAGAGAGACCACAACTCATGCTTTATGGCAGAGTTTACATGCTATGTACGCGGCATCCATGTCTACAGGGGAGTTTAGTCCCACTTCTATGTCCATGAGAGAGATTGGTCCCACACGCAAGTCTCGATGGCATAGAGACTTGACATGTTGTCATTGTGGACATAGAGGTCACATTAGGCGTCGATGTTTTCAGGCGTTTGAGACAACGGAGACGACAGATGCGTGATGCATATTTGGGTATGACAGATGCTAGTGAGTCTTCACATTGGTTACTAGATTCAGATACTACTTTCCATGTCATGTTGCATCGTGAGTGGTTTAGCACGTTTTCTAGTGGGAGACTTGGTTGTGTGCACATGGCTGATGGTGTTGTGTATGACATTGAGGGTGCAGGAGACATATGTTTGTCTATGCCCAATGGTATGAGATTTACCCTGCGTCATGTGCGTTATGTGCTAGATCTGAGATGGGATTTTATCTCAGTCAGACTGTTACGAGATAGTGGATGTCGGGTATCGCTGCTTGAGCGATCTTTTGCGTTGCATTTGGGTTCGCTAGTGATTGCGAGAGGTGCTAGAGTTGGCACATGGTACCCATTGCATGTAGTACTGGTGCGAGATGGTCGAGTCTCAATCTTGTTACAGCCATGCAAAGAGCGAGAGACCCGGAGAATCTCTTTTGCTCATGGGTTGCAAGGTACTTTGCATGGAGTGCAGAGTAGTGAGCTCGTTGTGCACACAGTTGGGGCACGACTTGAGTAGTCACACAGAGAGGTGACAGAGTCAGACATGCATGCTTTGCTAGTGACCGAGCAAAGCAGAGAATCAGTTGTGCGAGATACTTCTATGCAGGATAGACAGGTAGAGCGGTCTTGCTCTAGTGAGTCACGACAGGAGGACGTTGTGCAAGAGTCTATGCATACGGAGTTAGAGCATGAGAGCTCTAGTGAGTCATACCAGTTTGAGTGGTCATGTTTCAAGTGGATGATTGCAGAGGAGGCTGAGATGTCAGCGATTATGCAGTCATTCCTTTCTATGCTCGACAGTGAGCATGGGGATATAGTTGTGCAGGATATGTCTTCCAGCAGACACCTAGAGCAGCTAGTTTGCTCTGAGGTTGCACGACAGGTTGATGCGTCTTTTGCGGATAGTCAGGAGATGCATGTGGCTCACATGCCTTGTCAGTTAGAGATTCCTATTTCCAGGGATATATATGTCGATGCATGCTCCGTAGAGCTAGCAGGGCCCGCTAGCATTGCATCGGCATTTGGTGGTCTCATCTATGAGATGCTGATCTTGAGACTGGATATCGCAGCTGCAGTTGGAGCATTTGCAGTTGGGGTTGTCAGTCGTTTTTTGATTGATGATGGCATAGTGCACGAGGGAGATATGCAGGTATTGCGTACGTGTGCGGTACGTCTGGTGGTGTATGGACTTACACGGGAGCAGGACATCCGGATGCACAGGATCACAGCCATCCAGTGGGCATCAGTTGAGAACGGTTTTCTCTCGCCTTTTGTAGTCTTTAGACTAGGTTCTCTTGCTTAAAGTTGCACTCGCCTTTAAGTGGGAGGTTGTTGGGGTATAGGCGCCTCTGCCTTGCCTAGTGGCCTAGAGTCTAGGCGCCCACTGACTTGTATACCTTATACATAGCATAAGTGTATAGGGGGCTGCTCACTCTTTGAGTCTTACCACCCATATCTGTGTGTCGTGTGTCTCCTTCTCTCTCTCACTCTCCGTCTATGGTGCTCTCCGATCCCCTTCAATACATCCCAACCAAAATAAGCTGCCAATGCACGTAGAAAATGCACACTAGTCATACGACAAGTGGGAGAAAAAGTCTCTTCAGAATCTATGCCTTTTGCCTATGCAACCTTTTACAACAAGTCGAGACTTATGACGATCAATCTCACCATTCGGCTCGCATTTCAACTTGTAGACCCACTTTATACCAATGGCATTTTTCCTTGGAGGCAAATTACATAATGTCCATGTGTCATTCTCTATAAGTGCATCATATTTTGATTGCATGGCAGCCATCCAATTTTCTAAATTCTGTGCTTCATAAAACATTTGAGGTTTGTCAACATCATGTGAGCTAGACATAACCAAAGCATAACAATCTGATGCATAAGATGCATGGCACGAACCTGAACTAGTACGACTAGACAAAGGTGCATCCAATTTACTGTCACGCAAAGTATGCACCAGTCATTTAGGCATACCTCTAGTCTAAATGGAACCTCCATGATTTTTGCAAGGCAAGGGAAGCTAGAGCCTAAGAGTCCACCACCTAACCACCCATTATATAGCAAAGCCCCTAGCCCTTTGCCCTAGTTGGACTCCCCGTTCCACACCACCTAGCCCGGCCCTGCCCTTGTCTAGTCTGGCCTTGCCGGTGTCCTGACATTACTCCCCCCTTAAGAAGAGTTTTCATCCTTGAAAACCAAAGTGGGGAACTTCTTCTTAAGAACACTAATGTTTTCCCAAGTGGAACCTTCTTCAGGTTGGTCTTTCCACTTGATTAAGGCTTGTTGACGTACGTGATGATGTGTACACAACTCATGATAATCAAGAACATGTCTAGGTTAATGCGGTAGGGTAGTAGGTTCAATGAAATCAACCAAAACCTGTTGGTCAATGACATTGTCGTCTCCATGTAACCACTTACATAACAGCTTACATGAAACACAGGATGAATGCGAGAATGTGACGGTAGTAATAATTTGTAGGCACGATCACCTATTCGCTTGAGTATTTTGACAGACCCACAATATCGGGAAGATAATTTAGGTGTCGGCCTAGTTTTTAGACTTTTTGAATGTTCTGGCACACGTAAAAATACTTCCTCCCCTTCTACGAAGGTAACTTGCCAATGTTTGTCATCAGCGTACTTCTTATACTGATCCTGTGTTTGCTAGACATTCTAACGAGCAAGTTTTAGCATATCCATGTGGTCTTCGAGAAAATCCTTAACCTGTTGGAGTTTTTTGGTTGCCAACCCCACCGTAACTGGTGACTTAGGTTGAGACCTGTACATGAGTATGAAAGGACTCCAACCTATTGTGACATGCTTAGCACTCTTGTAGGCAAACTCGAGAATAGGTAAGTATTCTTCCCAGTCTGACTATTTTTTGCTGAGGTATGCTCTTAGTATATCCTCTGGCACCGTTCCGTTTGACCATCTATTTCTGGATGATCAGCTATACTGAGGTCTAGTTGTGTACCCAATCGTTTAAATACAGCTCTCCAAAAGTGGTTGTTAAACTTGGAATCCCGGCCGCTAATAATGTTACTTCGCAAACCATACAATTTGTATAGATTGTCGACAAATAACTTGGCTAATTTTGGTGTCTTAACCGTATCGGATTAAACTTACATAGTTTAGTCAACTTGTCTATGACCACCCGTACCAATTCATGACCTCGTACAGTGGGTGGTAAACCCACAAGAAAATACTTAGACATGGTTTCCCATTTTCCATTGGGAATCTCCAAAGGATGTAAGAGTACTCCTGCTTTCAGGTGCTCTGCTTTGTTAACTTGACATTTTTGGAAATGGAAGACATAAGCTTGAACAAAGCCATGTATACCTAGCCAGTAAAATTGTCGTCATACGAGAGCATAAGTTTTTATAATCCGCGGGTGCCCTGCACTTGAACTATCATGACATTCATAAAGAATTTGGGGTTGAATGTCTATGTCCATCGGTACACAAACACTCCCCTTATGGAGTAGGTACCCATTGTCGATGGTAAAATTCTTCCATCGTTGTAGTTCATCACTTGATAAAGAAGAACTAGGTGTGGAGGTTTAACAGTACAGTACCGTCATTGGAGTGAGAAGGGTGCCTCTTTTGAACATGGCTCCATACTTTGGAATATGCTTCGTGAACAATAGCGAATTGATCTTTGGCATTCGACTTAGAGCTTCTGCCGATACATTGTATCGGCCTTTGCGATACCTTAGCTTGGCGTCATATTCCTAAAGGATCTCAACCCACCTGGATTTTCGACCCTTTCAAACTGTTTGTTGTGTAAACCATTTGATGCTTTCATGGTCAAACACAATCTTAAACTGAGCACCATACAAATAATGCTGCCATGTTTTTAAGGCAGACACTATTGCATAGAGTTCGCGTTCATAAGAAGAATAGTTATGTTGAGCTGCATCAAGCTTCTTGCTTTCAAATTCAATCAGTCGTCCGTCTTGTAACAAGACTTCTCCAATATCATGGTCACTAGCATCCGTTTCCAAAACGAATGGTTTCAAAGGATCTACAAGAGCCAGTATAGGAGTTGTAGCTATTGCATCCTTGAGCGTATCGAAACTGTCTTATTGAGCGGATTCCCGGTAAAAAGATTTACCTTTGCATTTTAGTTGATTCGTCATATGAACAACAATTTGAGTATAGTTTTTAATGAACCTTCGGTAAAAACTTGCAAATCCTGAAAATATATGTAATTCTTCCAGATTTTTAGGAGGAGGCCATTTCCGGATGGTATCCACTTTGGATTGATCCATGTATAGCCCGTTAGCTGAAATAACATGCCCTAAATAATGAATTTTATCTTTTAGAAAATCACATTTAGATTCCTCGGCATATAACTTGTTTGTGCGTAACAACTCAAACACATGCCTGAGATGTTGTAAGTGTTCTTCTTCAGAAGCACTATAGACTAGGATGTCAACGAGGAAAACAATGACAAATTTGCCCAGACATGGCTTCAAGAAACTATTCATAAGTGTCATGAATTTTGCGGGCGCATTGGTTAACCCAAAGGGCATCACCAAAAACTCGTAGTGTCCAAACCGGCAAGTCGAATACGGACTTGGTGATATCCTGACCGCAAGTCTATTTTCGTAAAAATGCAAGCATGAGTGAGCTTATCAAACAACTCATCTACTCTAGGCAATGGGTATTTGTTCTTAACCACATTTAAGCCACAGTAGTCTACGCACATGCGCATACTGCCGTCCTTTTTCTTCACTAAGAGGATAGGCGAAGCCCATGCTGAAGAAATGGGTTGTATAAACCCTCTGCTAAGGTAGTCAGCAAGCTGACATTCCACCGCAGTAGCTTCTGGATAACTCATACGGTAAGGTGGTTTACTAACAGGTTTACAGCCTGCAACCATGTCAATGCTATGTTGTACTGATCGTGTCAGCAATAATCCTGATGGCAAATCATTAGGAAATACATCTTGAAATTCCTTTAATAATTTTATGTAATTAACTAGAAACGTTGGGTGTTTAGAATTAGCAATTGGTGGAATAGAAGAGAGAGAAGAATGCAACATTCAAGAATGTTCAACAAACTCAATGTTAGAAAGAAAATGAGATATTGAGTAACAGAAGAAAACCTGATGATCTCTTTCATGATCAAAAACAAGCTGCATAAGCTCAGCGGTACAAATCAGTGGTGATGAAGGTATATCTTTTTCTCCTAATAACAACACATGTGCGACATGGGATTCAAACATCAAGTTATTGTGCTCATAGCTACACTTCAGTGATGGTCCTAGGCTATGCAACCACTCCCTACCAAGAACCACATCAGCCCTTTCCATGTTCATAACATGAAAATTCAAACATGTAGAGTACCCTTGTACTTCCAATGGAACAGCTCAACATTGAGTATCGCATATTTCATTATCATGTCCATTCATCATTGCTACCTTGTAGTGGTGGGTACTAGGAGTTTGAGGTTTTTCACCAATTTGTAATTGATGAAATTTTGAGTAGCACCGTCATTGAGCAAGCTGCGCACCTTGTGCCCTTGCAGATATCCATGCATACGTACTAACTCATGTGGTCCAAAGGTTGGTTGCCACATGGAAGCTGTGAGACAGCATTCATGCACCACCTCAGTGTGTGTTACTTCCACTCTAGAGAATCTTGAGGAAGAATCAAGAGGAAGCACTTGCACCCTTTGCACTGCTTTCTCCTTGCCCTTAGCAATAAATTTCCCCTTCGGACAATCCTTTTTGCCATGGCCTCTTCCTAAACATTGAAAACATAATTTTTATTTCTTGGCTTTATCAATGTCCTCAGGAGAGAGAGGACCCCTGGACCCCTTGGGTTTTTTAGATGCATCTGAATTGGCAACTAGAAATTTTCTTTTATTGTGTCCATACTAAGTGCGTGTATTACCATGTATATTAGCAAGCACGTGACTATTATGTGTTTTCTTCTCATCAGGATCATCATGAATATATGCTTTCACTATGGCTTCCTCAATTGTTTTAGGGTCTTGGGTCTTGACATACTTCTTAAGCTCGGGTGTTAGACCTCGTATGAACCCCCATACGTGTTGAAAGGTATCTAAACCTTCCAACTTGAGGATAATGTCCCCATAGTGAGAGATATATTCAAGGAGTGATGGGTATTGGCGCATGAAACATGTATCCCAAGCCGTCCAATTCTGATCGGCCTTGTTTGTAGGCAAAAATTCCGTGCTAAACATTGCTTCAAAAGTTGCCCAACTCTGTGGTATGATGTTCTTCTCCTTGAGAGACATTCACCATTTGTTTTCCTTCTAGAGTTAGGCTCATTTTCAGAGCTCTGATCGCATCCAAAGTATGTCGTAAGGCATGAATTCGATCCCACTTGCTAAGAAAGATATTCACTGCATCCTTATTGCGGTCCCGGTCTTCTCCCTTAAAAATCAGTGGTTTGGTGTTCTTTAATAATTCATCCACCTCTTTTGCACTGAGAGTATGCAATGTATCATCATTTGGGCCTTGCCATAGATTAGAAATGCCCTGCCATTGTGTGGCAACGTGCTCATGCATGTGTGTGTCAGCAAGACTCTTAGACTGCTGATGCATTGATTGAACTACTAATGTGGACAGTTTAGTAACATTTTCATTTAAAGCTTTAAAATTTTCATTCATGGCTGTCATGCATGTCCAATGTGCACAAAATTCTTGAATATCGAGCAATTCATAAGTATCTTCACTTGCCGTAGCGTCGCGGGTACTCTCCTTGAGAGGATCCGGCCATGTGCCATCATTGGCAGGATCAGGAGTACTTTGCTCAAAATCAAATGTCATATTGATATCCGAATCCATGGCTACACAGTGCGGTGGAAGGAGTACTAAAAAAAAATACCCGATGTTGAGAGCACTCGCGAAGTATAATGAGCCTTGCTAACTCCGTCAAAATGGAGAGTAGTCCAGTGGAGAGTGATTCGAATTGTCCGCCGTATATGGAATTCCACAAGTTTTGATAGCCGAATAATTAGGCTTGAAAGCATAATTGATTTCACCAAAAAATTATACTGCAACTCTGCCAAATTGGTGGTCTTGAAATCTTTGAGTTTATGCGTAATATGTAGAAAATTTGTGTCGAAATGTGTGTCGGCTTCATCGATGCCATCCTTTCCGGCCTTGCCGTACTCGCACCTGGAGTGGAGTAAGGGGGTGGGGTACCCACTGTGGGTACCGCCCCTTATGCTTAAATTTTTTGTGTATCGCCACTACCCCTAAGGGGGTTGGGCACCCTCAAGTGGGAAATAAATGCAGCAAACGGCTATGTCCATGAGCGGGTAGCGCGCAGGTGCTTGGAGCGCCTGGGGCGGACGATGCCATGCACAAGAAGCTTTATCCCTGTGTGGAGAAATGCCAAGCAGGCCCTTGCGCCTCTGATGAGCCCGCGTGACGTCAGTTTGGTGCTCCTGCACTCGGCGGCCCTCCTTGCCAAGCTCGCGTGCCCACATGCTTCTTCTTCGTTGACTTCCTTCGCAAGGGGTGATCCCCACAGAATTGGACCACAACATGCAAGGCTTGTGTGGCTAGAAAGCACCACGCCTTCCCCTTTCCTAAAATAGGCCCTTAGGTCTGATACCAGTGTAAAGCAAGGGAAGCTAGAGCCTGAGAGTCCACCACCCAACCACCCATTCTATAGCAAAGCCCCTGGCCCTTTTCCCTAGTTGGACTCCTCGTTCCACACCGCCTAGCCCGGCCCTGCCCTTGTCTAGTCCGGCCTTGCCGGTGTCCTGACAATTTTCGACATGTAATATCAAAGAATTAAAAACAATTTTGTCGCGAGGAAAAAAAGCAGAGGGAACAAGAGAGGACCGCGCCGAAGAAGACAGAGTGCGAGCAGAGTGAAGATAACGCATGCTACATCGATTATGCACCAAGCTACGGATGAGCTATGGATACGCACAATATTCCCTATTTACATTGGGTTGAGATGTAGAGAGAAAGAGAGAGATGAGACAAGAGACACACCATATACGCTCCCAAAGACCGATTCATATTGAGGACAAGATACAACTGTTGAGATGTAGAGAGAAAGAGAGAGACGAGACAAGAGACACACCATATACGCTCCCAAAGACTGACTCATATTGAGGACAAGATACAAATATATAGGTGAGACCAAGTTGAGTAGAGTGAGCCATATATAGCTCCAACACCCCCACTCAAACAAAGGTCTCTAGCTTTGGATGAAAAACCCCTTGGGGAGTTCAAGGGAAAAACCCAAGCCCCTATACAATGTGAAAATATGAACCAGCGATGATGATGTGAAAGTGAATTGTGCATCTATGTACAAATATATTCAAGTTACTCAGAGATCACAATGTGAAAATGTGGAGTGTGCATAGTGCATGGTACCTAAAAGATTACAATGTGATATGTACAAAGCTATTACAATAGCAAAGAAGCTAATCTAGAAAGAGTGAGGCCGAAGCAACTCCAAGCTCCGAGCACAAGAGGATGAAACATACTTAATACCTGGCATAATGATAATGGATAGCAATGTGCTTTGAATTATTATGCTGAATAGACCAATGCTTAAGAGAAGGACATGCAAGAGTCCAAGATAATTAGCAACAAACACAATATTAGGACGAGTGTTCATGCCAACAAACTGAAGACATTCAATCAAGTTAGCATAAGGTTGATTTGTGACAAGTTGACCGCCATTGTCAGAAGTGTTCTTCGTAGAGCTCGCAAGACAAGGTGTGTTGGCTGAATGTGCATATTCCATACCAAATTCTTGAATAGTATCTACAATAAACTTTGACTGTCAAAGGAATAAAATACCACTTGTACGGTCCCATTGGATCTGAATGCCAAGACACGAGTGAATCTCTCAAGATCCACCATATCAAATCCACATATATAAAGAGAAAGAATCACAAAACTTCTACCTTGGCATTTTATGTATAAGTTGGGGTCTGAAGAGCAAGAGATGAATCCTTTAGAGGTGAGAAAAAAATCAAATTTTGTATACCAGGCTCGCGAAGCTTGTTTGAGACCATATAGTGCCTTATGGAGTTGAGCAACAAGGTCTTCTTTACCTTGAATAACAAACCCTTCTGGTTGTTCCATATAAATTTTCTCTTCCAAGTCACCATTAAGAAAAGCAGTTCGCACATCCATTTGATGAGCTTCTAAATCAAATTGAACAGCAAATGCCAATAAAACTCGAACACTTGTAATGGGAACAACTGGTGAAAAAGTATGTTGATAATCAACACCACCTACTTGGGAGTAACCTTTTGCAACTAAACACGCCTTGAACTTGTCAAAAGATCCGTCTACTTTTACTTTTGTCTTATACACCCACTTACATTTAATAGCTCTACGACCAGGAGGTAATTCAGTTAGTATCCATGTACCTTTAGAGATAAGAGAATCGTACTCTGCTTCCATAACCTCTTGCCATTGATCCTTTTGTGGTGAAGAGATAGCTTCATCATAAGTAACGGGATCTTCACAAGTAGAAAAAGCATTATCAGCAATATCGTCATCATAAACATGACATGAGCCATGTTCAAAATCAATAGGAAGATCAACAATAATATCAATATCATCATTGGCAACATTCGGAATGGATGGTTGTGAAGAGGAAAGTTGCTCTATAGGAAGAGTTCCATCATCTGAAAGAAATGGAAAAGCCTTAAAGCAATGATTTAGTATAGTCAAAATAATCCATGGATCATGAGCCTCCCGTAAGCTGTTCGTTAAAAGTAGCATCACGATTCACAATTACTTTCTTGGAGGAAGGGTCATAGAATTTGTAGCCTTTGGAAGTGTCAGAATATCCAATAAAAATAACTTTAAAACCATAAGAGTCAAGCATTGTTCGTGTTTCTTTGGGAACATGAATATAAACAATACATCCAAAGGTTTGAAAATGAGATACAGAAGGAATGTCACCTGTCCATGCTATGATGGGTATCTTACCAGAGGGTGCAGTAGTAGGAAGATGATTTTGAATAAATACTGTTGTCAAGGTATCTTCAGCCCAGAAAACACGAGATAAGCCTGAATGAATTAGCATACGTCTTACAGCATTGAGAATAGTGAGATTCTTTCGTTCAGCAATGCCGTTTTGTTGAGGCGAATATGGAATAGTGTGTTCATGATGAATTCCATTGTCAGCACAGGAACTCACGAACTCTCAAGAAACATATTAGCCTCCATTGTCACTACGAAGCTTCTTAAGGCCACAACTAGTTTGAAGTTCCGTAGCCTTGTGGAATTGTTTGAAAACAGATAAGGCTTCATATTTTTGTCTAAGTAGAAATACAATTGTATACCTTGAGAAATCATCAATGAAAGTAATGAAGTAGAGATATTCTGATCTCGAAGAAGGTAGAGATCCACATATATCAGTTTGAACAAGATCCAATATGTCACGAGAATGCGTTGTATTTGAAAGAGGAAAGGGTTTACGATTGTGTTTCCCAAGAGCACAAAATTCACGAATTCCCATATGGGGATGGGCTTTAAGATTCATGCCATAAACAAGATCACGACGTTGAAGATCAAGGAGTTTTGACAAATCAGCATGAACAAAACAGTGATGCCATTCTTTGCAATCATGATCACCTAGAGCAGTGACAACATTTGTTACAACATCGTTGAGAGAGAGTTCAAACAAATTACCGTTTCGAGGAGCAGTGGCTATAGTCTGTTCATCGTTCTCAATTCGGCATTTGGTATGATCAAATCCAACACACAGACCAAGATCAACAAGTCTAGCAACCGAAAGAAGATTACGTTGAAGATCTGGTACATATAATACTCCTCACAAAATTTGAGTGGAAGAAGATAAGGTGCCAAGATATAAGTCTCCAATACCCTTTACTTGACAAGTAGTATCATCAGCAAGATAAACAACACGTTGAACTGGTAGTGGATGATAGTTATGGAGCCACTTAGACTGATATGTCATATTTCCTGTAGCACCAGAATCGACAATAAAAAGTGATCCATCACGTACATAAAGTATTCTGTTTGGAGCAGCTGAACATAGGACGCAGCTTGTTTCTGGTACAATGTTTTTTCGATGTTCAGTAGCATATGCTCTATTACGAGCTGTGTCGAATCGACGCTTATAGCACATATGAGTGGGATGATCAGATCGTCCACAATATTCACAAGAAGAAGAAGAAGAGTCTCTAGATAAACCTGATTGTTCCGTAGTAATACTGTGTTCTTCATCATATTGACGTGCCCAACAATCATCTTCAGTATGGCCATTTCTGTTGTAGTAAGAACATTGCTTATTAGGAAATTTGCGACGAGAGAAAATATTACTGCGATTTCAAGCATAAAAAGCACGTTCCATCTGTTGTGACTCAGTCTTCTCTTGTGAAATCATAGCTGTGTAGTGACAAGCATTACGACGTTCTTGACGTTGAGAGTATTCAATTAAAGACATGCGGGCTTGGTCGAAATCAAGACCATATTTATTAGAGAGAATAGTAACAATGTTATCATAAGAAGAGTCCTTCACCGTATCAAGGAGAAGTGTAATCAGTTTCTTTTGTGGAACAGGATCACCGACAGCAGCAAGTTGATTAATAATAGATTTGAAAGATTCAATGTGTCCCTTCATGGTAGTACCAACTCCATATTGTAACTTGTTAAGCAACCTTCTCAAATAAAGTATTTCTGTAACAGATTTCTTTTGAAAGTTTGCAATAAGGTACTTCCATACGTCGTGGGAAGTAGGCAGTTCATACATATCAAGCAAAAGGAAATCAGTAAGAGCAGAAAGAATATACCGACGAGCTACTTTATCTCGTCATTGCCAATACATATAGGCAACATTCCAATCTTCAAATATAGGTCCTTCAGTAGTAAGAACGTTATCATTATCCGTATCAACAGGCTGAGGCGGACAAACACGATTTTCAAGAACAACATCAGAGAGTTCATCGCCTTCAAGAATTAACAACATCTTTGCTTTCCAGCCTAGAAATCCTTGGCCTTGGAAAGGAGGAACAGAACGCTTGCGAGAAGGAAAGCCATTGACGGGAATAGTCATAGCCATATCTTGTTGCGAGAAGACGTATAAGATAAGATCGCAGAATCTGCACACCGTATATGGTGAAGGCCGCAATTGAGAATGAGAGAAATATGAAGACTACGTTTTGTCAACAATAAACGCAAGAAGAATGCTCAAGGAGCGTCCAAAGATGTGAGAGACGTCACCCAAAAAAGGCAGGGTAAATAAGTTGTTAATAATAAAAGAGTTCTCAAAATAGAGTGGCGTGAGACGCATGATTGACAGCCACAACACGAATAGCAAAAATCTATATATTGTCTCGAAAAAATTATCACCAAAATTAGAAAAACGATCGCGGACGCTTCATGAAGAAGTAGGACGAAGAAAGCTGCGTCAAGCTCTATTGCAATAAAAACGACAAAACTTTCTGCTGCGAACTCTGATTGACACAAACCTAGAATAGAAGAGCTCGAGGAGACGAACAAGTTTTGGATGAAAAGGCCCATTGCGCTATGCTCCATAGCGATTTTCCCGTTTCTCCAAATTTTGAGCAGAAGACCCCCAAAAATTGAGATGAAGTTCAGGGTGTCATCAACAAGAAAACACAATCAACGATTAGATTGATTAGCAATAAACGCCACACGAAACACTATTCATATTCTTCTTAACAAAAAATAACCACAGTTAACAAGAATGAATGCTCAACAATAAAAGTTATAGCAATTTTGAATCTTACATGCGAATCGCATACACATATTGTTTTGTCACCATGAATTGAATCGACGCGTGATCGTTACCGCTCTGATACCATGGTGTGATGTAGAGAGAAAGAGAGAGACGAGACAAGAGACACACCATATACGCTCCCAAAGAGTGATTCATATTGAGGACAAGATACAAATATATAGGTGAGACCAAGTTGAGTAGAGTGAGCCATATATAGCTCCCACACATTGTATAAAGTCTTGGACTCATTTAGGTATTCCAAATTATATAAGGTAGAGGGCTCAATTTAATCCCATAGTAGAAACACTTGGAGTCCATGTCTTTATAAGAAGCCCTTTTATGCAAAGAGGATTAATCATTCTTCAGAGCTCACTCTTGTGTGCTCACTCTATGGATGGCCTAGCCTTGAGCTTAATGCTTATGCTTAGAAGGCTAGTGCATAAGAGAACTCGAAGCTATCGTATAGAGTGTTGGTGTCCATGGTGACACAATTGAGCTATCAAAGGACAAGAAGGCATCTAAAATGCAACAGGATTGCCCTAATAAAATATGTATGGCCAGGTTCTTTCATACTATTTTGACTTTCAAAGTTCCATTGATTTTCAATTGGGCAAAAAGGTGGGTGACATTACCACCGAATAGGACTTGGCTTATTTAAAGCAACCTGCGCAATAAGCAGGAAGCGCAAAAAGCTCTCTGAAGGTTGCATGCACGCTACATGGCATTTCATAACACACACACACACACAGTAAGTTGTTGCCAGTACAATTCATGCTCATAAGCACTTATGAATAAGCTGAAAAGCAATGCATAACACACACACACACACACACACACACACAGTTCATGGTTTCCAGGGCAACTCCGGCTCGTAGGCAGTAGTAGCTCTCCATCTCCGAATAATTCTCAACGCAAGCAACAAAACATCGAGTGGCGGATAGCATCTATTCATGAACCCAAGGATAACCAAGGCAACGCAATTCCAAAATGGCTAATCAACTACTCAAGGTAAAAACAATGTTTCGCTTTACATATTGCATGAGGTATTGCATACCTTAAGGCTTTCAAAAAAAAGTACGCCAAGAGTATCCAAAATGACTGGCTCTGTCAAAGAATTTCTATGTTCTGTCTTCCTTCGATGAAAGCGTAATTTTTTTCATACACGAGCATAGGAAAGCACACAAAACGTGTTTTCTTAGACTAAAACATAACCATGTTTTGATACAACGCACATGCATATACACATGGGCATCACTACACCAAAGAGAAAAAATGAAAGGGAAACACCACAGTATCATATCTCCAAATAAATACAAGCATATATGCATAAGTAATACTAAACAAAGTATTACTAATCCGCTAATTCAGTTCAGGTAAAGATCCCTGCTCTCATCTGGTAGGAGTTCCGGCTTTAACTCCTACTTTGTCATATATCAAAGTATCTTGTTATGTAATTTTTATCAAGAAACAGGTTTTTTTTCTATATACAATGTATCTTGGAGCCTTGCAACCTCATACATGGTTTCTGAGCTTTTCCCAGGAAATTGCTAGCATCAAACCAAGAACAAAATAATGTTTTGAATGTAGAACTATGATTTTCCCAAGAAACTGCAAGCACACGCTTGGATAGCTCATAGTAGTGATTGTCATCTACTTCTCACTCACCTCTTCTGCAAGTGTCTACAAAACTATTATGTGCAAGTGTCTACAAAATTAGCTGATAATGCTTTTTCTACTTCTGAAGATCCTGTTACTTATGATGAAGCTATCTCTTCACCACAAAAGGATCAATGGCAAGAGGCAATGGAAGCAGAGTATGATTCTCTACTTACTGAATTACCTCCTCGTCATACAGCTATTAAATGTAAGTGGGTGTCTAAGACAAAACTAAAAGCAGATGGATCTTTTAACAAGTTCAAGGCACGTTTAGTTGCAAAAGGTTACTCCCAAGTAGCTGGTGTTGATTATCAAGAGACTTTTTCACCAGTTGTTCGCATTACAAGTGTTCGAGTTTTCTTGGCATTTGTTGTTCAATTTGATTTAGAAGCTCATCAAATGGATGTGCGAACTGGTTTTCTTAATGGTGACTTGGAAGAGGAAATTTATATGGAGCAACCAGAAGGGTCTATTATTCAAGGTAAAGAAGACCTTGTTGCTCAACTCCATAAGGCACTATATGGTCTCAAACAAGCATCACGAGCCTGGTATACAAAATTTGATCTTTTTCTCACCTCTAATGGATTCATCTCTTGCTCTTCAGACCCCAACTTATACATAAAACGCCAAGGTAGCAGTTTTGTGATTCTTGCTCTTTATGTGGATAATACCATCCTTGTTTCCAATGATTTAGGATTTCTTCAGCAAGTGAGAAATTTATTGTCTTCTGCATTTGATATGGTGGATCTTGGAGAGATTCACTCGTGTCTTCACATTCAAATCCAACGGAACCATACAAATGGTATTTTAGTCGTTCGACAGTCAAAGTTATTATAGATACTATTCAAAAATTTGGTATGGAATCTGCACATTCAACCAACACACCTTGTCTTGCGAGCTCTACAAAGAACACTTCTGGCAATGGAGGTCAACTTGTCACAAATCAACCTTATGCTAGCTTTATTGGATGTCTTTAGTTTGTTGGCATGAACACTCGTCCTGATATTCTGTTTGCTGCTAATTATCTTGGACAACATCTTGCCTGTCCTTCTCTTAAGCATTGTTCTGCTGTAAAGTGTGTATTGAAATACTTGAAAGGCACTACAGATTTTGGTTTAGTCTATCAACGATAACTCACATCGGATTCTATACAATTTCTTTCTCTTTTGGGTTACACAGATGCAGGCTCGGAAAGCTGACATTGATCTATGCGATCTACTAGTGGAAATTGCTTCTTTATAAATGGTTGTCTTGTTTCTTGGACCAACAAGAAACAACATTAATTGTGTTGCAGTTTCTATGACTGAGTCAGAATATGTTGCGGCATCACTTGAAACTCGTGAGTAGATTTGGCTTCGACAAATGCTGGTTGATATTGGTCACTCTGCTCTTTCTAGCACACCCTTGCGGTGTGACAACCAAAGTGCTATTAGTCTTGGAAAAGACTATGTTCAACATAATAAGTCAAAGCACATTGCTGTCCATTATCATTATGTCAGGTATGAAGTACGGAAAGGAACCATTATGGTTCAACACTGTCCAAGTGACCAGATGATTGCAGACATTTTGACCAAAGGCCTCAATGAGTCACGTTTCATCCTCTTGCGCTCAGAGCTTGGAGTTGCTTCGGCCTCACTCTTTGTAGATTAGCTTCTTTGCTATTGTAATAGCTTTGTACATATGACATTGTAATCTTTTAGGTACCATGCACTATGCACACTCCACATTTTCACATTGTGATCTCCGAGTCACCTAAATATTTGTATATAGATGCACAATTCACTTTCACATCTCGCTGGTTCATATTTTCACATTGTATAGGGGCTTGGGTTTTTCCCTTGAACTCCCGAAGGGGTTTTTCAGTGGGGGTGTTGGAGCTATATATGGCTCACACTACTCAACTTGGTCTCACCTATATACTTGTATCTTGTCCTCAATATGAATCAGTTTTTGGGAGCGTATATGGTGTGTCTCTTGTCTCGTCTCTCTCTTTCTCTCTACATCTCAACAGTTGTATCTTGTCCTCAATATGAATCAGTCTTTGGGAGTGTATATGGTGTGTCTCTTGTCTTGTCTCTCTCTTTCTCTCTACATCTCAACACAATGTAAATAGGGAATATTGTGCGTATCCATAGCTCATCCGTAGCTTGGTGCATAATCGATGTAGCATGTGTGATCTCCACTCTACCCGCACTCTGTCTTCTTCGTCGCAGTCCTCTCTTGTTCCCTCTGCTTTTTTTCCTCGCGACAAAATTGTTTTTTATTCTTCGATATTCCATGTGGAAAATTGTCAGGACACCGGCAAGGCCGGACTAAACAAGGGTAGGTCCACGCTAGGCGGTGTGGAACGGGAAGTCCAACTAGGGCAAAGGGCCAGGGGCTTTGCTATATAATGAGTGGTTGGGTGGTGGACTCTCAGGGTCTAGCTTCCATTGCCTTACACTTGTATCAGACCTAAGTGCCTATTTTGGAAAAGGGGCAGGTGTGGTGCTTTCTAGCCACACAAGCCTTGCATGTTGTGGTCCAATTCTGTGGGGATCACCCCTTGCTAAGGAATTCAACAAAGAAGAATCCTGTCAGCACGCGAGCTTGGCAAGGAAAGCTCCCGAGTGCAGGAGCACCAAACTCACGTTGCGTGGGCTCATCAGAGGCGCAAGGGCGCGCATGGCGTTTCTCGACACGGGGCCAAAGCTTCTCGTGCATGGCATCGGCTGCCCCACGCGCTCTAAGCACCTGCGTGCTACCTGCTCATGGTCATAGCCGGCTGCTGCATTTATTTCCCATTTGAGGGCGCCCAACCCCCTTAGTGGTAGTGGCCATACACACAAAATTTAAGCATAAGGGGTGGTACCCACAGTGGCTACTCACATAAGGTGTGAGTACGGCAAGGCCGGAAAGGACGGCATCGACGAAGCCGGCACACATTTCGACACAAATTTTCTACGTATTACGCAGAAACTCAGAGATTTCAAGACCACCAATTTGGCGGAGTTGCAGTACAATTTTTTGGTGAAATCAATTACTGCTTTCAAGCCTAATTGATTCGGCTATCAAGAACTTGTGGAATTCCATATACGGCGGACAATTCGAATCACTCTCCACCAGACACTACTCTTGATTTTGACGGAGTTAGCAAGGCTCATTATACTTCACGAGTGCTCTCAATATCAGGTATGTTTTATGAGTACTCCTTCCACCGCAATGTGTAGCCATGGATTCGGATATCAATATGACATTCGATTTTGAGCAAAGTTCTCCTGATCCTGCCAAGGAGAGTACCCATGATGCTACGACAGGTGAAGATACTTATGAATTGCTCGATATTCAAGAATTTCGTGCACTTTAGACACGCATGACAGTCATGAATGAAAATTTTAAAGCTTTACATGAAAATGTTACTAAACTGTGCACATTAGTAGTTCAATCAATGCATCAGCAGTCTAAGAGTCCTGCTGACACGCACGTGGATGAGCACACTGTCAGGGGATTTGTGTTCGAAAGCTGAGCCGGGAAGACGCAGGGCCTCTGGCTGTGAGAGGTGTGAGGAAGACAATTGCAGCAGACACAATGAAAGTAGACAAAGCTTGAAACAAACAACTTGAACAAGATCCTGAAGCTAGATTATCATTAATAGTACCGCTGCTTACATTATTTAAACTCCTTCCATGATTAGAGTGGCTTGGAAGCTTGGATTAGAGTGGCTGATGGTGTCTTTGATTAGATTGGCTATGGAAGCTTGGATGAGAGTGGGCTATGGAAGCTTGGCTTAGGATTAGAGTGCTCAAAGCTTATGGCTTCCTCCCCGCTAATATAGCAGAGCACAAAAACTTGAATATCTCCTAATCGGTGCAGAACTAGCCTCTATGCGTGAGAGAAAAAAATGCTCAAAACGCCCTTTTCCTTCTACCCTCACGGGCCGTTTTGTCCAAAAACTTGTTTTACAAAAACATTCCAGAATAGGACTTTTTCGGCCTCCCTCATGCAGAGATGGAAAGTCTCCTACACACTTTCCTTTTTACCACTGACCACATGCCTTCCTCTACCCAAGTTGCCTGATATGTCCTAAGAGCCCTTTCACATGTAAAACCTTTTATTCAAGCATAAAATCTCTATGCTTAGGCCTTCATAACCACATAAAGTATACACTTTCTGGATCTCCTTACTTGTTCTCGAGCCCTAGTCATTGCTCAATAAATGTGTGAGCTTCAAATAGAGTTCTTCTGCTTCTCTTTACTCTTTTTTTCATCATGGAAGTGGAGCGGCACGACAACGCTGCCACATAATGGTAGGGCATTTCTAATCTACGGCAAGGCCCACTGATGCTGATACGTCGCATACTCTCACTGCAAAAGATGTGGATGAATTATTAAAGAACACCAAACCACCGATTTTTAAGGGAGAAGACCGGGACCGCAAAAAGGATGCAGTGAATACCTTTCTTAGCAAGTAGGATGGAATTCACGCCTTACAACATACTTCGGATGCGATCAGAGCTTTGCAAACGAGCCTAACTCTAGAAAGCAAACAAATGGTGGATGTCTCTCAAGGAGAACAACATCATACCACATAGTTGGGCAACTTTTGAAGCAATGTTTAGCACGGAATTTTTGCCAACAAAAGAGGCCGATCAGAATTGGATGGCTTGGGACACATGTTCCATGTGCCAATACCCATCACACCTTGAATATATCTCTCACTATCGGGACGTTATCCTCAAGTTCGAAGGTTTAGATACCTTTCAACAAGTACCAAGGCTCATACGAGGTCTGACACCCGAGCTTAAGAAGTATGTCAAGACCCAAGACCCTAAAACACTTGAGGAAGCCATAGTGAAAGCATATATTAAAGATGATCCTGATGATAAGAAAACACATAATAGTCACATGCTTGCTAATATACATGGTAATACACGCACTCAGTATGGGCACAATAAAAGAAAATTTCTAGTTGCCAATTCAGACGCATCTAAAAAACCCAAGGGGTCCAGGGGTCCTCTCTCTCCTGAGGACTTGATAAAGCCAAGAAAGAAGAATTATGTTTTCAATGTTTAGGAAGAGGTCATGGAAAAAAGGATTGTCCCAAGGGGAAATTTATTGCTCAGGGCAAGGAGAAAGCAGTGCACAGGGTGCAACTGTTGCCTCTTGATTCTTCCTCAAGATTCTCTAGAGTGGAAGTAATACACACACTGAGGTGGTACATGAATGTTGTCTCATAGCTTCCATGAGGCAACCAACCTTTGGACCACATGAGTTAGTATGTATGCACGGATATCTGCAAGGGCACAAGGTGTGCATCTTGGTCGATGACGGTGCTACTCACAATTTCATCAATTACGGATTGGTGGAAAACCTCAAATTGCCTCAAACTCCTAGTACCCACCACTATAAGGTAGCAATGATGAATGGACATGATACTGAAATATGGGATACTCAATGTCGAGTTGTTTCATTGGAAGTACAAGGGTACTCTACATGTTTGGATTTTCATGTTATGAACATGGAAAGGGCTGATGTGGTTCTTGGTAGGGGGTGGTTGCATAGCGTAGGACCATCACTGAAGCGTAGCTATGAGCACAACAACTTGATGTTTGAATCCCATGGTGCACATGTGTTGTTGTTAGGAGAAAAAGATATACCTTCATCACCACTGATTTGTATGGCACTGAGCTTACGCAGCTCGTTTTTGAACTTATGTAGCTCACTGTCTCATTTTCTTTCTAACATTGAGTCTGTTGAACATTCCTCAACGTTGCATGCTTCTCTGTCCTCTATTCCACCAATTGATAATTTTTAAAAAGCAAACGTTGTTAGTCAATTACAGCAAAATTATTAAAGGAATTTCAAGATGTATTTCCTAATGATTTTCCATCAGGATTATTGCCGACACGATCAGTACAACATAGCATTGACATGGTTGCAGGCTGTAAACCTGTTTTAGTAAACCACCTTACCATATTAGTTATCCAGAAGCTGCTACGGTGGAACGTCAGCTTATTGACTATCGTAGCAGAGGGTTTATACAACCCAGTTCTTCAGCATGGGCTTCGCCTATCCTCTTAGTGAAGAAAAAGGACGGCACTATGCGCATGTGCGTAGACTATTGTGGCTTAAATGCGGTTAAGAACAAATACCCATTGCCCAGAGAAGATGAGTTTTTTTATAAGCTCATTCATGCTCGCATTTTTTTAAAAATAGACTTGTGGTCAGGATATCACCAAGTCCGTATTTGACTTGCCGATATACCTAAAACTACATTCTGGACACGGTTTGGAAACTACGAGTTTTTGGTGATGCCCTTTGGGTTAACCAATGCGCCCGCAAAATTCATGACACTTATGGATAGTGTCTTGAAGCCATATTTGGGAAAATTTGTCATTGTTTTCCTCGTTGACATCCTAGTCTATAGTGCTTCTGAAGAAGAACACTTACAACATCTCAAGTAGGTGTTTGAGTTGTTATGCACAAACAAGTTATATGCCAAGGAATCTAAATGTGATTTTCTAAAAGATGAAATTTATTATTTAGGGCATGTTATTTCAGCTATAACAAGAAATAGTGTCTGCCTTAAAAACATGGCGGTATTATTTGTATGGTACTCAGTTTGAGATTGTGTTTGACCATGAAAGCATCAAATGGTTTACACAACAAAAAAATTTAAAGGGTCAAAAAGCCAGGTGGGCCAGATCCTTCAGGAATGTGATGCCAAGCTAAGGTATCGCAAAGGCCGATACAATGTATGGACAGACGCTCTAAGTCGAATGCCAGAGATCAATTCGCTATTGTTCACGGAACTTCGTAGTGAATTTTTAGGTTCTCTCAAAGGCAAATATGATCATGATGAAACATATTCCAAAGTATGGAGCCATGTTCAAAAGAGGGATCCTTATCACTCCAATGACGGTAGTGTACAGTTAACCTCCACACCTAGTTCTTCTTTATGAAGTGATGAACTACAGCGATGGAAGCACTTTACAATCGACAAAGGGTACCTACTCTATAAGGGGAGAGTTTGTGTACCGATGGACACTGACATTCGACCCCAAATTCTTTATGAATGTCATTATAGTTCAAGTGCAGGGCACCCGAGGATTAGAAAAACTTATGCTCTCGTGTGACGACAATTTTACAGGCCAAGTATACATGGCTTTGTTCAAGCTTATGTCTTGCATTGCCAAAAATGTCAAGTTAACAAAGCAGAGCACCTGAAAGCAGGAGGACTCTTACATCCTTTGGAGATTCCCAATGGAAAATGGGAAGCATCTCTTTGTATTTTATTGTGGGTTTACCACCCACTATACGAGGTCATGAATCGGTATGGGTGGTCGTAGACAGGTTGACTAAACTATGTAATTTTATTTCAACAAAATCAACGGTTAAGATACCAAAATCAGCCAAGTTATTTGTGGACAATCTATACAAATTGTATGGTTTTCCAAGTAACATTGTTATTGACCGTGATTCCAAGTCTAACAGCCACTTTTGGAGAGTTGTATTTAAATGATTGGGTACATAACTAAACCTCAGTACAACTGATCATCCAGAAACAGATGGTCAAACGGAACGGTTGCTAGAGGATATGCTAAGAGCATACATCAGCAAAAAAAGCAGTCAGACTGGAAAGAATAGTTACATATTCTCAGGTTTGCCTACAACAGTGCTAAGCATGTCACAACAGGTTTTAGTCCTTTCATGCTCATGTACGGGTCTCAACCTAGGTCACCAGTTATGGTCGGGTTGGCAACCAAAAAACTCTAACAGGTTAAGGATTTTCTCCAAGACCACATGGATATGCTGAAACTTGCTCGTCAAAATGTCTGGCAAGCACAGGATCGGTATAAGAAGTACGCTGATGAGAAACATCGGCAAGTTACCTTCGAAGAAGGGGAGGAAGTATTTTTACGTGTGCCAGAGCATTCAGAAAGTCTAAAAACTGGGCCGACACCTAAATTATCTTCCCGATATTGTGGGCCTTTCAAAATACTAAAGCGAGTAGGTGATCGTGCCTACAAATTATTACTACCTTCACATTCTCGCATTCATCCAATGTTTCATGTAAGCCGTTTATGTAAGTGGTTACATGGGGATGACAATGTCATTGACCAACAGGTTTTGGTTGATTTCATTGAACCTACTACCCTACCACATGAACCTAGACATGTTCTTGATTATCATGAGTTGCGTACACGGCATCAGGTACGTCAACAAGCCTTAATCAAGTGGAAAGAACGACCTGAAGAAGGTGTCACTTGGGAAAACATTGGTGTTCTTAAGAAGAAGTTCCCCACTTTTGTTTTCGAGGATGAAAAATCTTCTTAAGGGGGCGTAATGTCAGGACACCGGCAAGGCCGGACTAGACAAGGGCAGGGCCGGGCTAGGTGGTGTGGAATAGGGAGTCCAACTAGGGAAAAGGGCCAAGGGCTTTCCTATATAATGGGTGGTTGGGTGGTGGACTCTCAGGCTCTAGCTTCCCTTGCATTACAAAAATCATGGAGGTTCCATTTAGGCTAGAGGTATGCCTAAATGACTGGTGCATACTTTGCGTGAGAGTAAGTTGGATGCACCTCTGTCTAGTCGTACTTGTTCGGGTTCTTGCCATGCATCTTATGCATCAGATTGTTATGCTTTGGTTATGTCTAGCTCACATGATGTTGACGAACCTCAAATGTTTTATGAAGCAGAGAATTTAGAAAATTGGATGGCTGCCATGCAATCAAAATATGATGCACTTATAGAGAATGAGACATGGACTTTATGTAATTTGCCTCCTGGAAAAAATTCCATTGGTACAAAGTGGGTCTACAAGTTGAAATGCGAGCCGGATGGTGAGATTGATCGTCATAAGTCTCCACTTGTTGTAAAAGGTTATGCACAGGAAAAAGGCATAGATTATGAAGAGACTTTTTCTCCCACTTGTCGTATGACTAGTGTGCATTTTCTACGTGCATTGGTAGCTTATTTTGGTTAGGATGTACATCAATCGGACATTGTTACTGCTTTCTTGAATGGTGACACATTTGAGGAAGTTTATGTAACGCGGCCTTGTGGATTTGTCAAGAAAGGACAAGAGGATAAGGTGTGAAAATGTAACAAAGCATTGTATGGGTTGAAGCAATCTCCTCGTTCTTGGTATGAGAAGGCTGACACTCATTTGGTCAAACAAGGATTTCGTAACAGTCCAACCAAAAGCTCATTGTATGTAAAGGGTGGGGGTAGTGTTCTTCTCATTGTGGTTTGTTATGTGGATAATTTTCTAATCACTCGACCAAATGAGAGACATATTGCTGAATTTAAGGCTAATTTGAATGCTACTTTCGAGATAATATACTTGGGGCTATTGCATCATTTCTTGGGTATAGAGTTTAAGCAGTGTGATGATGGTATTGCCTTGTGTCAAAAAAGTTACATAGAGACATTGCCACTCCCATGGAAATAGATTTGAAATTGAGTCTTGATGATGCTGATGATCGTGCAGATGTCACTCTTTACCAAACTACTGTTGGATGCCTCATTTGTGTATGCAACACGAGGCCGGATATTAAATTTGGAGTCTCACAGGTTAGCAAATTTATGCATAGCCCAGAGTCTAAGCATTGGCAGTCTGTCAAGAGGATTTTTTTCCACTTGAGTGGTAATTTACATCCTGGCTTGTTTTATCTTCCAAGGGGGGTTCATTGCCGCTAGACTTACATGCTTTTTTGGACTCAGATTAGGCTGGTTGTTTTGACACACGAGTGTCCACAAATGGTTTTTGTTTCATGCTTAGAAACTCATGCATATCATGGTTGAGAAAGAAGCAACCTACTATGGCCACTTCTACTTGTGAGGCTGAGTACGCAGTGTTCATAGGTACAATTGAGTGTATATGGCTCAGACGCCTTATAGATGATCTAGGTGTTGGATAGGACACTACCAACACTATCTACACTGACACTCATAGCACACTGGTTGAACTCATTTTTTCATGCTCGCACAAAGCACATTGAGGTTCATTACCACTATGTCAAGGAGAGGCTCTCAGCACGCGAGATCAGCTTGGCTGCTGTGCCAACACAGGACAACCTTTCAGATCTTTTCACAAAGGCATTGTCTCGTGAGAACTTTGAAGCTTTCCACAAATCTTTGGGTTTAGTCCCTTTTGTGGACTGATCATGTCCTCAAGGCATGGAACTTCCCTTTACTCTATGTGCCAACTCTTGTTCACCGCATCACTCAAGGGGAGATTTGCTACCATATACATGTGGTATTGATATGTGTGAAGTACCACCACAGTATTTTTTCCTTCATTGCATTGTATATATGCCTATCACTCTAGGTCTATCTATCTTTCCATTGCACACCAAGTAATATACTCTCTAATGTGTGCCTTGAGCTTCCTTCATCTTTTCCAAGCTATGTGTATTTTCTTGCAACCCTAATTCCAACATGTTTGTACTTTGTTCTAGCATAGTTCCCTGCCAAAACATTTGCCTAAATCTTCATTGATTTCTTCAGTTCCCATGAAAATCTTCAACTTTTTTTTCACCTCCCCACTGAGAGGTATTGTCTTTGTGAGATTCTTCACGCAAACCCATGTGTGCTATAGAAGGAATCGGATCCTTTGTAGAAGAAGAATATTGTTGAGCTTTGATACCACTTTTATATGCTTGGAAACTGCAAGCAAGAAATCAATAGCAACACATGAACCACAACTACAAAATCATTTAAGTTTATGAGAGAGAGAGAGAGAGAGAGTCAACACGGCACGGTAGAGTTCAATGTCCAAATGCACTGGCCTTGGTGCCCCTTTCGGTATTTCATTATTATTATGCCACAGGGGTCCTTTGCTCTCAGACTTTGTGTCTACATTATTTGAAAAGTGAGGTCCAAGGGGATCTTATAAATTGTACAAGTGTTGCCCAAAGGTAGAGCCCCAAAATCACTTCTCTGAAAAGCGCTCCAAAAGCTAGCACCAAACACTCCAAAATCTACTAGTGCAATGTTTGGTGTCTCAAAGCTCATTATTGGGTTATCAATTTATTGGTGCCTTTGTAATGAATTTTGGATAGTTTGAAAAGACTACTAAGAAATGCATATCTGTTTCACTTAGCAAAGTCTATCTGCTTCACTTATTCTCAGCTATGTGTTGGAAATTGGAAAAGGAAAATGGGCTAAGATAACTATGTAAGATTGGTGAAGACTATTGTAGTGCAGACTTTTGGATATGCGTGAAATTAATTTCAAGTGTCTATGTTGATGGATAAAGTATGGATTTGGGTCAGCTTGTCTTCTTCATGCATAATTGCATACATGGCTAGGTCTCTGTGTGTGTGTTTCAATCACCTACTTGGCATTAAGAATTTCATTTTGAAAGTATTAGGGCAAGGGGGTGCACATGATGCAAGTGTTGGCCATTGTAGGGCCTCTAGCAGATGTGAGTGCAAAAGCATGGATATCAAGAGATACTCTTGACAAAGATGATTCCGCTGTAGCCAAACAAGGTTCATGACTCCGCCAAATATGGAGACTCTTTCTACACATATAATGGTTGTACTCCATATGCTTGTGGGTTGCATCCATCATAGTTAGAGCTTCATTCCCCTCATCCCTTGTTAATAACTAAATGTAGCTTTTATTTCGTACCTCTTGCTCTACGTTCTTTTGCAATTTAGCATTATGGAGTCTTTTCTACCTACCTTTGCTTACAAGAGTTGTTGTCTTCTAGGCTTATGATAGTGATGAAGGATGCTAAGGGGTCCACTATGATAGAATTTCACGTTCATGTCCTCTGCATATCTCACACACACACACACACACACAGATGTATAGAGAGAGAGAGACGCATATCCTAAAGATACGAGTTATGTACATTGTCTTTTGGTAGCAACACACTACTATACATAAGTTATCCATGAGAGTGCAAAATTGGAATAAGGAGATATCTACTTGTATTTTCATTATGTTTAATGACCAAATGTTTAGAGGTAGAGAACAGAGATTGTGACTCAATGAGATTTTGAATTTACAATATCTTCCGGTAGTTTGATCATCTAAGTTAGTAGAAAACTAATAGTAGTAACACAATGGTGAAATGAAACTATCATTTCTCCGTCATAAGTTGACGAGCTACTTCGGATGACGCCATACACCAACAGTTAAAAAGACTAGATTACTAGAATCATGCCTTGAATAAGTTTTATTTGTGAAGGTTGGCATTAATAAAAAGAGACAAGGATATAGGAGTATTTGATATGCATAGTACTAGTTCAAATTGATTACAATCGCATGATTGATTGTATTTCATAAGATAGAACAAAATGTCTTTCCTATATTAGAGTATGTGTGAGAAGCTATCAAGATATGCTTATGATTTCTATAAAAAAAACAAGATGTTAGTCCAAGCTCTAAATCCATTCTTTTTTTGTATTTTCAACACATGTTATAGATCAATGTTTAGAGACAGACTAGACTCTGAAACCCAAAGAATTATTAGTCTGAAAGAAACTAACGAATGTATTCGAATTAGATGAAGAAGATAATATATTGCATGTAGTCTTCAATGTCACAAAATTAGTTGATGATGTCACAAGGGTGACGGTGACCGATAGTAGCTAGCTGTGGGTGGAGTTTTCGCACAAGTGTTGGTGTGCTTCTTCAATGGTGCCAGAATAGATTAGGCAGAGACTCTCACCTGGATCAAGTACTTTTTTTATCAGGTTTAACTTCAATAGTGGACTTGAAAGCGCAAAGAATTGGAAACTTGTATCCAAATCATCCAGATTAGGTGAGCACACGAAGAACTTCAAGCGCTGCAGCTGCACCCGTGATGTATTGGGGAGAGGCAGGCACCAGCCCTGGTGGCGGGATCAGGTGGAAGGCCGTCATCCATATCGGCCTGCTGCCTGCAACAACCGGGAAGAATAAAGCGCAGTTTACCGATGCAGGCCAGGTGCGGCTCTGCACTAACAAATTCCACGCAATTAGACACAGTACATAGCGTTAACAAATAATTATTGCAACAGTGTTAATAGTCCGGCAACCATAATTTAAAAGAATAATAGATAAAACACATGCCGCAGCGGCATCGGCTGCGTCTGGGCTGGAAGCACCACATGTGCTATGCACACATGAAGCGCTAGTGCCACCATCATCATCACCATAACCTTCTTATTCATGCCAAAACCTGTCCTCCAGTGATCCATATTGACTAGACCTTTTTTTCTCCGCTACTGATCGAATGAATGAATAAAATGCCATAAAGTGACCTTTATATACATAATTTCGTATGCCACCGTACTGGCAGCTTTCAATTCATATTGCCTCGAATCGAGACTCCTTTGCAGGCAAAGTTTGAGGCTCCATGCACTCCACTACAAAATCTTGTTTTCATATGTGCAAATCCAGCCCACAACCTCACCTAGAATAACAAAATCTCATTGCTAACCACTCAACCATGCGCAGATGGTTGCCTCCAGTGCGATTCTCTCTCTATATATAAACCATGTTTTTCTTCTCCCCTACCCTAGTGCTCGCCATTTATCCCCTTCCTCGCCTGACATCCGTTGCCTCCCCTCACTTCCCCTCCAGCACTCGCTAATTTTCCACTTGCCTCACTACGCTCAACCGAATGGCCTGAGTATCATGCCTGTCAATTCTCACAACCGCGTCCACGTTCACGGGCATCTTCCAAGATTCCTTTCACTTTTGGAATTTTCCCCAGCCTGTACCCCCTACTACTTGCTCATTTATTGTTCGTAACAGGCAATAGTTTTAATTTTTCTGAAACGGGAGGGGACCTACTTGCGTACCAAAAATACATCCAAAAAATATTTTCTCCCAAAATCTTGGCAAACCTACATATGAGAAATTATAGAGCTAAAGTGACTAAATTCGAAGATTTTTACACAACTTCTCTAGAATATTTTGTAGGGTTTTTCCACCTTCAAATTTAGAATCACAAACAAGTTCGAATTAGCTTTGTTATATCGTGGTTGATTGTGAGTACTACAAACTAACAATAACAATGATGGCATATGATTGCCCCTTTGTTATGTCTTTATTTACCTATAGATACTGCATGTCTCTATGTCCGTATATTCTGGAAAAGTTTCCTACCAACTCTATGTCGGCTTGTTCTTGACGTTCCTCTCTTTCTTGTGGTGCAGCTCTAAAAATAGAATCAACTCAAACTTACATCCCATTTACTGAAGACTTAAGACAATCAACAAAAAATATTGTGTTAAGACTAATAACTAGCTCTAAACTTCTAAACAATTTACGAGTATGACTTGATATATAGTAACGCTCCAATTTGAAGCCTCTTCTCTTTTCAACGACAATAACTTCTATCAAACAAGTACAAATATCGAGCCTTAAATGAAAGTCATTGTGCGGCAATCAAGATCATCAAGCACAACCACACTTCCTTCAACATCATAAGTATTAAATTATTGATCCACCCATCAACATTATTTCAAGTTGCACATAATGGGAATAGACAACCTATAAAAAATTCACGTTGTTTAGAGAGACTTAAAAAGACATAACTATAGGACTAGGATCAAAAACTGAAATCATGTATGTAGAATAGTTTCTTATGATCAAGGGGGATTAAAGTTGCAAACATCTAGCATTGCTAAAGTTGAAGTTGCAAACCTTTTGTTCAAAGTCAATTTCAAAGATAACCACAATTGAGATTTTGGCGCATACACCGACCATGAAGAGGAGATGCTTTCTCAGAGGACCAAGAAATCAAGTCTTTGCTTGTATTAGTTGTTTTGAATATTTTGGCTAGACTTTGCCAGATTCAAGAAGCTTTGTATTAGCAATTTGATGATGTTGAAGGTTCCCTATTGAGCTTCTACTTGTGTAGCTTCATTCAAAAGAATATTTTTGTAGATGCTTGCACATAATAATTTTGTAGACACTTGCACAGAATAGTTTTGTAGACACTTGCAGAAGAGGTGAGTGAGAAGTAGATGACAATCACTACTATAAGCTATCCATGCGTGTGCTTGCAGTTTCCTAGGAAAAGCATAGTTCTACATTCAAAACATTATTTTTCTCTTAGTTTGATGCTAGTGGTTTCCAGGGAAAAGCTCAGCCACCATGTTTGAGGCTGCAAGGCTCCATGTTTTTGAGAGGTCGCATGGTCGGCTGCGTTCGAAATAGAATCTTATTCTTAGTTTGATGTTATTTTAAGTAAAAATAATACGCATGACCAGCGTTTTATCAGCGGTTGTAGGAACAAATAATCTCGATAATCTAATTACAAAAAAGATTTTGCGATTGTCTATAAAACATTGAGACAAAGCAAGAGAAAAAAACGAAGGTGTAGCAGGTCACAAACGCTTCTAGTATATGCCTAGAGTTGTGGCAGCCCTAGATAGAGATCTAGGAAAGCCAGGTCAAATCGAAAGGCCTCGCAATCATGGATGCTCTCTGCAAAATCAAGAGTTGTCAGTATAGTGATATTCTACGAGTTTGGATTTAAATAGTGCATGCCATAGCAGTCCAACAATAGTCAACTTGCAGTGCATCAATTCGAGCTCTCTGTAGATCCTAAGTAAATTGTTTTACCTGACTAGTTAGCTCTTAACGAGTTAGTAGAATCTTTTGAGCATCTCCCTATGGTGGGCTATGGTGTCCGGACACGAACACAAACCAGAGATTTCTAGTCTGTGAGACTAGCATGATCACCGACTATATTGTATATTTTGGATGCTGTCATCACTTATCCAGTGTTTCAGACCACTAGGCACAGAGACTTTTCCCGAAGTGGGTGAAGGATTTATTCCTCCTCCCATCAGTTGGGTTTTGCCGTTGCTTTTCTTCAACTCAAAAGGATAATAGGTCCCCGCTAAGAGCCGGGTCACCCTCTCGTCTGTGAGAAAATCTCTCCAATAGAGTGCAGACCAATCTTGTCTCATTAGCATGCCATGCATTAGGCAAATAATGGGGTCTAGGAGAGCCTCTTTATTTGGCAGTTTAAGGAAGTCAAACCTTTAGTATAAGAAAGTAATCAAAGGACAGCTTTTGAATTCAAACTTGCAAAACGGTTAGTTTATTTGAATTCAAAGTTTTTCTCCAAAATGAAATTTAAAATCTAGCAGGTAAAACCATATCATGTAGCATATATATGGAAAGAGGTCGACGCGTAGATTGCAGATCTATGATCTCCGCTCAAATCAGAGATCATATGTGGGAGTTATGGAAGTCCAAAAATCATAAAATTATTCACTTTTTTTTTGGGGGGAAAGTGCAACCTTTTACAACTCTTACACATCTCTTACACACCCACCATTCTTGCACACATGGCATACACGTATTTGCCAAAATGTTAATCACCTCCATAAGCTCATGCCAAATAAAGAGGCCCTCCTACATGCCATCCTCTTCCCAATGTGGAGCACTAGAGAGAGAATCATTTCAAAGTCTCTCCTCTCATCTGTGAGCAAATTTGTAAGGCTCGTCTCAATAGCTTGATGTGCACATTCTTAGGCTCTAATCTTCTAATGTTTGGCAAAGAAGATTCAAAATGTCGGCTTCTTAATGATTTGAATATTCCTGACCTTGAAACAATGACGTGCGATGATGTTGAAGCAGTAGGAACACTGCCTTCTCCTCGTTCTCATCATACAGCTATAGTTCAAGCATGCCATTATCTACTTGTAATTGGTGGTAGTTCTCATTCAACATGCTTCAATGACCTTCATGTTCTTGACCTAGAGAGTATGGAATGGTCTCATTCTCAGCCACAAGGAGTGACACCAACACCTCAAGCAGGTCATGCAGGCGTCAAAGTTGAAAATAGTTGGTACATTATCGATGGTGAATACAATAAAAGAGGACATTAATTATCCATAGCTAAGAAAATTCAATGATGTATCGGCAGGGTAACTGAACCCTAAACCCTAAACCATCCTTTTTCCTCCTTGGCCAAACCAAGGATGGTTACATTATTGCTCTACCTTTGGAGGAAGTTATTGAGAAGACATATGCCGTGTCTATCACCATTTGTACCGTGAAATGACAAGGTTCACCAAGATCTACAGTGACAGGTCGATCTCCAGGGTGACATGGGTGAAGTTACATGATGCATCTTCATCCATGGTTCAAGGTGATATCAAATGTTGTGTCTTTATTTTCTCCATCCATGTCTTTATTTCTTGATACATGCTATTGATCGCGTCACGATTTGTCATAAAATACTTCACATCATTTTATGATCATTTTATGATGGTATACTAATATGTGTGATGGTCTTCATGTGAATCATCCATGTATAGATTATAAGATTTACCAAGCCATTATCTTCTGACTAGTCGTTGTCTTTGAGATTTTGTAGATTTTGCATTTCCTCACAAAAATAGCGTCTCTGATGACATGATGATAATTACTATTTTACAGTTTTTATTTATTTTGAAGAAAGTATCTCTGATGCCATGGCACTTAGAGCAATGATGATTTCTATTTCAAAATTCTTATAAGCATCTCTTATGCCATGGTGAATAGTGTGATACCATGGTACATAAAGCCATGATGATGACAAGGTACACCACGAAACCTTGTTTGTCAGACTGACGTGATATTCATCTACATGATAGTAATCTTAAAGGCCCCATATCTTTCTAGTTATATCTTGCCTCTCGGATGATGGCACTCGGACTGCTTTCGTAACATGGTTCAGTCTTGACTCTAGATGCAAGTCCCCTCACTAGAGCTACGACCACCCCCAACAATCGGCCACATGTTCACAAAGAAGATCTATTTTTACTTTTGTATTTTTTCCTTGAGAATGCTAGTTAAATTCTTGTAATGTTTGATGGCGGGCTATAAATAAAGTGTGTTTCTATGTTATAAGTAGTGCTCACTTATTAGTGGCTAATGGCGCTAGATGATGATTCTTCCACATAGTGATTGTAAGGGTTATGACTCAAACTGACTTCTTATGTGAATTTCACGTAAGGGAATGGTCATGCATGTCCACGGGGCTTGGGTTTAGCGCATGGTAATCATAGTGGATGGTTTACTACATGATAATCACCGCACATGTTTCCATATCTTGTTATATGTATTGCTTATTTTGGCTCTATTTGCTTCAATCAGATGCAAGTTTGCATATACTCTTAGTGTATGAAAGTCTCAACAAGTTACAGTATTTGGAAAAATATTACTCGTCGCTCTTGTCATGAAAACTTCATTTGATGTCCATCATTAATTACATTTATTTGTGCAGTTTGACATTTTATGCGTTGTACATAATGATTTTACTAATTCTTTTGTTGGTGATGTGATAATTCACCTTTTATTAATTAAAGTTGTGACAAAGTTTATGAGTATTTGGGAGCCTTGAAAAATGATATTTAATGGCAGCATGGTTGATATCATTCTATTGCACCCTTGTAATAGGTATTTCATGGGGTTATCGTTGTTCTCATCTTATTGCAGCCTCGTCATCATTCGTGTTATGGTTGTTACCATCTTACTGCATGCACCCTCGTCATCATTGGTACCATGGGTGTTATCGTCTTATTACACCCCCCCTCGTCATTGGTGATATGGTTGTTATCATCTTATTGCATGCACCCTGGTCGTCATTTGTGCGTATTATCATTCTCGTCTCATCAAGGATTTGGCAGTTGTGACTATGCACTATGGTTGATATCATTCTATTGCACCCTTGTAATTGGTATTTCATGGTGCTATCATTGTTCTTGTTTTATTGCATCCCCATCGCTATTGGTGCTATGGGTGTTATCATCTTATTTCACACTCTCTTCATTGGTGCTATGGTTGTTATCATCTTATTTCATGCACCCTCAAGCTGCAACCTCATTATCATTGGTGCTATGGGAGTTATCGTCTTATTGCATGCACCCTCAAGCTGCAACCTCATTATCATTGGTGCTATGGGAGTTATCGTCTTATTGCATGCACCCTCAAGCTGCAACCTCATTATCATTGGTGTTATGGGAGTTATCGTCTTATTGCACCCTCGTTGTCATTCGTGCTATGGTAGTTATCATCTCATTGCATGCACCCTTGTCGTTATTGGTGCTATGGTTCTTATCATTATCTTTAACAGGGATTGGTAGTTGTGACTATGCACCACTAGTGTTCCATAGAATTTATGTACAGACTTTGTGCACATGTGATTGCATTAACGTTACGTTTGTTTCTGTGTCGTCTCTAGAGCACCATGGTGAACCGTCTCTAAGGAAAATGTGATGTGGTCATTGTTTTAACCTTCATGTTTTCATCTGTTTCATGGGTTGATGTCATTTACAGGATAAAATTCACATCAAGCAACATGTAAAAGGACTCAAAGATATTGCAGCTCCTCAATGATATTGAAGCTACTACTCAAAAATATTGAAGAATTTGCATCAATTCAATTATAGGGTTAGTAAACTTTCAAAGACGCTTGAAAGAGAACATTGTATATTATGGAATGATGTAGCTCTTGGAAAATGAATTTTGTAAACTTTGAAATTGCTAATATAATAGTGCATGTATATGGTGCTGTGGATTTTTCCCTTGTACCCCAAGGGTTTTTTATCCACAGTTAGGGACTCCTATTTGAGTGGGGGTGTTGGAGTTATATATACCAACCCCTATGCCTTATATAGCCATGAGTCCCCAATATATATGTGTTCTCAGTGGGTGCTCTACACACACCTTTTGGGGTTACCAACTCTGAGTTGTCTCGCTCTCTCTTCCCCTCTGTCATATCTCGTGTCCATCTTCCTCCCTTGTCAATGATCTCATCAAGGGTTAGCTTTTCCCTTTCAAGAAAATGGAAAATATCCTTTACAGACTTCCACACACGAGGGAACTTAAGTCCAAGAGCTTCTTCGTTACCTCTATAGGTGGTAATGTCACCCACCTTTTCCACAATTGAAAATCAATGGAGCATTGAAAGTGAGAATAGTATGACACCACCCATACATATTTTATTACGAGGATCCTGTGTAGTTTCAGATGCCTTCTTGTCCTTTGATAGCTCAATTGTGTCACCATGGAGACCAACACTCTACAGGATAGCTTCGAGTTCTCTTATGCAGTAGCCTTCTAAGCATGGGCATTATGCTCAAGGCTAGGCCATCCATAGAGTGAGCACACAAAAGTGAGCTCTCAAGAATGAATCCTCTTTGCATAAAAAGGCTTCTTATAAAGACATGGACTCCAAGTGTTTCTACTATGGAATTAAATTGAGACCTCTACCTTATATAATTTGGAATACCTAAATGAGTCCAAGACCTTATACAATGTAAATAAATAATATTTTGCACATCCATAGCCCATCCGTAGCTTGGTGCATAATCGATGTAGCACGTGTTTTCTCCACTCTGCTCGTACTCTATCTTCTTTGGCATGGTCCTCTCTTGTTCCCTCTACTTTTTTTCCTCGTGACGAAATTGTTTTTTACTTCTTCAATTCCATGTGGAAAATCATGGACATTCCATTTAGGCTAGAGGTTTGCCTAAATGGCTAGTGCATACTTTGCGTGACAGTAAATTGGATGCACCTTTGTCTAGTCGTACTTGTTCAGGTTCTTGCCATGCATCTTATGCATCACACTACAAGAGGTCCCTTGAATTCCGGCGCCACATTACCGGTGTCACTGGCGGGTGTAGGGATATGTGTGTGTATTTATGGAGGGAGCTAAGGTTTTTTTTAAAATTGGATTTTAAAATTTCCGACGCCTCTTCCGCATGTATTCCGACGATAGTACGAATGTGCATACCGACGCCTCTTCCGGTTGCTGTACCGATAGCTGTACTGACGACACCTGCAAAAATCACAACCGTGGGCTTTCTCTGCGCATTTCTCTTTGTTCTTGCATGTTTTCTCAAGTTCTCCTCTTCCCCATCTCTCACAGATCTCTTGCGATACATGCTGTCGGAGGTGCTAATCTTGCTTGTGGGTTAGCGCATAACACTAAGGTAAGATTGTTTTCATCTTTACTTGTAGATTTAGGGTTTAGGGTTTAATTAACCTTGTGTTTGTGTGTGCGTTTTTGTAGGTTCCACGACTTTTACAACAACTTTCATTGCTCAAATAGGACGAATGTGAGTGTTCAAACCTTTAAATGCATCTTAAGTTTATTTAAATTACTTTGTATATTAAGAAAAGAAAATTTCATGCTTTAAACTTTGAATGCTTAAAAGAAATTAGGATTTGTTATGTGAAATTTCATTTTAAATTATGGAAAAAATTTGATTAATTTTATGAAAAAACCTTGTTTTGAAGGAATGTTTTATTGAATTATGTCGTTTTTTTATTGAATTATGTCGTTTTTCAAATTATGTAGTTGATGAGGTTTATGTTTTAGGTTACGTTAAGTTAAGCTACGTTGTTATGTTAAGTTATATGTTAGGTTATCTTATACGTTAAGTTAGATTAAGTTAAGTTACGTTAGGTTAGGTTAAGCTACGTTAACTTAGGTTAGGTTATCTTATATGTTAAGTTAGGTTAAGTTAATCTACGTTAAGTTTAGTTACATTAGGTTAGGTAAAGCTACATTAGGTTAAGTTAGGTTAAGCTATGTTCGACAATACGGCAAGCCATAGATCTTACCCACAGTGCATATTAAAAACAACATAATGGCGATACATTCGTCAATACGGCAAGCCATAAAGCTTACCCACAACACATATGCAATGTGGGCAAGCTCTATGTCTTTCTGTATTGCCAACGGCTCGCCATTCTATTGTTTATATGTCCGCGAGCGGTTTTGATCAAGTCCTAAAATAGCACCGTGGCGAGCAGTTTGGCAATATGGCAAGCCATAGATCTTTCTTACAATGCATATGCATTGTGGGCAAGCTTTATGGCTTGCCATATTGCCAAACGGCTCACCATGGTGTTTTCTATATGTTTGCAAGCGATTTTCAAGCGCTAAAATTACCTCGTGCCCCTAAAAACAACACAATGGCGATCCGTTTGGCAATATGGCAAGCCATAAAGCTTGCCCACAAGGCATATGCATTGTGAGCAATCTCTATGGATTGCTATAGCCTACGGCTCGCCATTGTGTTGTCTATATGTCTGCGAGCAATTTTCAGGCCATAAAATCGCTTCGCAACTCTAAAAAGAACACAATGGTGAGCCATTTTCCAAATTGGCAAGCCATAAAGCTTGCGCGGATTGCATATGCATTGTGGGCAAGTTGTATGGCTTGTCATTTTGCTAAATGCCTTACCATTTTGTTGTTTTTATGTTAGGCTAGGTGAGATTATAGGTTAGGTTAGAGCTATCGACGGCATAATAGTTGAAAAAATACACACGGACTTCGAATATGATTTGTGTACTTCTAAAAATGCAAACCGTACTTCGGTTAGGTTAGGTTACAAGTTAGGTAGATGTTATAAGTTAGGCTGCATTAAGTTAAGTTACGTATAGGTTTTACGTTAGGTTAGGTTATAGGTTAGGCATAACGATTATAGGTTAGGTTAGAGCTAGCGTCAAATTAATAGTAGAAAAAACGCAATCCGACTTCGAAGATGACTCGTGTACTTCTAAAAATGCAAACGGACTTCGGTACCTCGCTTAAAACGAACTTCTGAATCATTTGTCAGTACCTCGCTTAAAGCTATGTGAGGATGAGTTCTTTCTGTAAACCTGAACCCTGTCTCTCGCTTAAAACACACACATAAGACTGCCTACGAGCGACAGGCTAACAAAGATTGAAGGCGCCTTGAAGGAATCGATGGAAGCTGTGTGATGATGAGTTCCAAACCTAAATCCTTTCTCTAAACCTCGCTTAAAACACACACATACACGTAAAATAAGCATGTCACGATGCATAGAGGAGAATACGTATGTGTGAGCGTGAGGACGCATGCGTAAGAAGCATGCATCAACACCGTGTTGGAGCTATATATGGCTTACTCTACTAAACTTGGTCTCACCTATATATTTGTATCTTGTCCTCAATATGAATCAGTCTTTGGGAGCGTATATGGTGTGTCTCTTGTCTCGTCTCTCTCTCTTTCTCTCTACATCTCAACATGGTATCAGAGCGGTAACGATCACGCGTCGATTCAATTCATGGGGACACAACAGTATGTGTATGCGATTCGCATGTAAGATTGAAAATTGCTACAAATCTTATTTTTGAGCGTTGATTCTTGTTAACTGTGGTTGTTTTGTGTTAAGGAACTTTTTTGAGAATATTTAGCTTTTTGCTATTCGTATTGTGGCCGTCAATCTTGCGTCTCACGCCACTCTATTTTGAGGACTCGTTTATTATTAACGTCTCCTTTACCCTGCCTTTTTTGGGTGACGTCTCTCACATCTTTCGACGTTCCTTGAGCATCCTTCTTACGTTTATCGTGGATAGAACGCAATACTCATATCTCTCTCATTCTCAATTGCGGCCTTCACCATATATGGTGTGCAGATTCTACGATCTTATCTTATACAAGATATGGCTATGAATATTCTCGTCAACGGCTTTCCTTCTGGCCAGCGTTCTGTTCCTCCTTTCCAAGTTCAAGGATTTCCAGGCTGGAAAGCAAAGAGGTTGTTAATTCTTGAAGGCGATGAACACTCGGATGTTATTGTTGGAAATCGTGTTTGTCCGCCTCAGCCTATTGATACGGATAATGATAACGTGCTTATCACTGAAGGACCTATATTTGAAGATTGGAATGTTGCCTATACGGATTGGCAACGACGTGACGAAGCAGCTCGTCAGTATATTCTTTCTGCTCTTACTGATTGCCTTTTGCTTGATATGTATGAACAGCCTACTTCCCACGACGTATGGAAGTACGTTATTGCAAACTTTTAGAAGAAATCTGTTATAGAAATACTTTATTTGAGAGGGTTGCTTAACAAGTTACAATATGAAGTTGGTACTGCCATGACGTGAAATATTGAATCTTTCAAATCTATTATTAATCAACTTGTTGCTATCGGTGATCCTGTTCCACAAAAGCAACTGATTACACTTCTCCTTGATACGGTGAAGGACTCTTCTTATGATAACATTGTTACTATTCTCTCTAATAAAGATGGTCTTGATTTCGACCAAGCCTGCATGTCTTTAATTGAATACTCTCAACGTCAAGAACGTCGGAATGCTGGTCATGATACAGCTCTGATTTCACAAGAGGACTCTGAGTCACAACAGATGTAACATGCTTTTTATGCTCGAAGGCGTCCATTTCAACGAGGAAACCGCAGAGCTCGCCGTCGCGGTAATATTTTCTCTCGTCTCAAATTTCCTAATAAGCAATGTTCGTACTGCAACAGAAATGGCCATACTGAAGATGATTGTTGGGCACGTCAATATGATGAAGAACACAATATTACCATGAAACAACCACGTTTATCTAGAGACTCTTCTTTTTCTTCTTGTGAATATTGTGGACGATCTGATCATCCCACTCATATGTGCTATAAGCGTCGATTCGACACAGATCGGAATAGAGCATATGCTACTGAATATCGAAACAACATTGTACCAGAAACAAGCTACATCCTATGTTCAGTTGCTCCAGACAGAATACTTCATGTACGTGATGGATCACTTTTTAATGTCGATTCTGGTGCTACAGGAAATATGACATATCAGTCTAAGTGGCTCCATAACTATCATCCACTGCCAGTTCAACGTGTTGTTTATCTTGCTGATGATACTACTTGTCAAGTAAAGGGTATTGGAGACTTATATCTTGGCACCTTATCTTCTTCCACTAGAATTTTGCGAGGAGTATTATATGTACCAGATCCTCAACGTAATCTTCTTTCAGTTGCTAGACTTGTTGATCTTGGTTTGTTTGTTGGATTTGATCATACCAAATGCCGAAGTGAGAAAGATGGATAGACTATAGCCAGTGCTCCTCGAAACGGTAATTTGTTTGGACTCTCTCTCAGCGATGCTGTAGCAAATATTGTCACTGCTCCAGATGATCATGATTGCAAAGTATGGCATCAACGTTTTGTTCATGCTGATTTCTCAAAACTCCTTGATCTTCAACATCGTGATCTTGTTCATGGCATGGATCTTCAAGCCCATCCCCATATGGGAATTTGTGAATTTTGTGCTCTTGGGAAACACAATCGTAAACCCTTTCCTCTTTCAAATAAAACTCATTCTCATGACATATTGGATCTTGTTCATACTGATATATGTGGGCCTCTACCTTCTTCGAGATCACAATATCACTACTTCATTACTTTCATTGATGATTTCTCAAGGTATACGACCATATTTCTACTTAGACAAAAATCTGAAGCCTTATCTGTTTTCAAACAATTCCACAAGGCTGCGGAACTTCAAACTGGTCTTCGCCTTAAGAAGCTTCGTAGTGACAATGGAGGCGAATATGTTTCTCGAGAGTTTGTGAGTTACTGTGCTGACAGTGGAATTCATCATGAACACACTATTCCATATTTGCCTCAACAGAACGGTGTTGCTGAACGAAAGAATCACACTATTCTCAATGTTGTAAGATATATGCTGATTCATTCTGGCTTATCTCGTGTTTTCTGGGCTGAAGCTACTTTGACAACAACATTTATTCAGAATCATCTTTCTACTACTGCACCCTCTTGTAAGATACCCATCACAGCATGGACAGGTGACATTCCTTCTGTATCTCATTTTCGAACCTTTGGATGTATTGTTTATATTCATGTTCCCAAAGAAACACGAACAAAGCTTGATGCTCCGGGTATTAAAGTTATTTTTATTGGATATTCTGACACTTCCAAAGGCTACAAATTCTATGACCCCTCCTCCAAGAAAGTAATTGTGAATCGTGATGCTACTTTTAACGAACAACTTATGGGAGACTCATGGTCCATGGATGATTCTGATGATACTAAATCATTGCTTCAGGATTTTCCATTTCTTTCAGATGATGAAACTCTTCGTATAGAGCAACTTTCCTCTTCACAACCATCCATTCCAAATGTTGCCAATGATGATATTGATATTTTTGTTCATCTGCCTATTGAGTTTGAACATGGCTCATGTCATGTTTATGATGACAATATTGCTGATAATTCGTTTTCTACTTCTGAAGATCTCGTTACTTATGATGAAGCTATCTCTTCACCACAAAAGGATCAATGGCAAGAGGCTATGGAAGCAGAGTACGATTCTCTTATCTCTAAAGGTAAATGGATACTAACTGAATTACCTCTTGGTCGTACAGCTATTAAATGTAAGTGGGTGTATAAGACAAAAGGAAATTTATATGGAACAACCAGAAGGATTTGTTATTCCAGGTAAAGAAGACCTTGTTTCTCAACTCCATAAGGCACTATATGGTCTCAAACAAGCTTCGCGAGCCTGGTATACAAAATTTGATCTTTTTCTGACCTCTAAAGGATTCATCTCTTGCTCGACAGATCCCAACTTATACATAAAATGCCAAGGTAGCAATTTTGTGATTCTTTCTCTTATGTGGATGATACAATCCTTGTTTCCAATGATTTGGGATTTCTTTAGCAAGTGAAAAAGTTATTGTCTTCTGCATTTGATATGGTGGATCTTGGAGAGATTCACTCTTGTCTTGGAATTCACATCCAACGGAACCGTACAAAAGGTATTTTATTCCTTCGACAGTCAAAGGTTATTGCAGATACTATTCAAAAATTTGGTATGAATCTGCACATTCAGCCAACACACCTTGTCTTGCGAGCTTTACGAAGAACACTTCTGACAATGGTAGTCAACTTGTCACAAATCAACCTTATGCTAACTTGATTGGATGTCTTCAGTTTGTTGGCATGAACACTCGTCCTGATATTCTGTTTGCTGCTAATTATCTTGGACAACATGTTGCATGTCCTTCTCTTAAGCATTGGTCTGCTGCAAAGCGTGTATTGAAATACTTGAAAGGCACTATAGATTTTGGTTTAGTCTATCAACGACAACTCACATCGGATTCTATGCAATATCTTTCTCTTTTGGGTTACACAGATGCAGACTGGGCAAGCTCACATTTATCTATTTGATCTACTAGTGGAAATTGCTTCTTTATAAATGGTTGTCTTGTTTCTTGGACCAGCAAGAAACAACGTTGTGTTGCAATTTCTACGACTGAGTCAGAATATGTTGGGGCATCACTTGAAGCTCGTGGGTTGATTTGGCTTCGACAAATGCTAGTTGATATTGGTCACTCTTCTCTTTCTAGCACACCTTGCGGTGTGACAACCAAAGTGCCATTAGTCTTCCAAAAGACTATGCTCAACATAATAAGTCAAAGCACATTGCTGACCATTATCATTATGTCAGGTATGAAGTACACAAAGGAACCATTATGGTTGAACACTGTCCAAGTGACCAGATAATTGCAGACATTTTGACAAAAGGCCTCAATGAGTCACGTTTCATCCTCTTGCGCTCGGAGCTTGGAGTTGCTTCGGCCTCACTCTTTTTAGATTAGCTTCTTTGCTATTGTAATAGCTTTTTACATATGAGATTGTAATCTTTTAGGTACCATGCACTATGCACACTCCACATTTGCACATTGTGATATCTAAGTCACTTGAATATTTGTACATAGATGCACAATTCACTTTCACATCATCACCGCTGGTTCATATTTTCACATTGTATAGGGGCTTGGGTTTTTCCCTTGAACTCCCCAAGGGTTTTTTCATCCAAATCTAGAGACCTTTGTTTGAGGGGGGGTGTTGGAGCTATATATGGCTCACTCTACTAAACTTGGTCTCACCTATATATTTGTATCTTGTTCTCAATATGAATCAGTCTTTGGGAGCGTATATGGTGTGTCTCTTGTCTCGTCTCTTTCTCTTTCTCTCTACATCTCAACACACTAGCACCTGCACGTCCTTAGTTGAAGGCTTCAAGCCTTCAAACGTGATCAACGGGCCCCATATAAATAGGTTTTCCTCGTCCATCGCTATGATAGACATGTAGCAGCACTGGCACCTACACGTCCTTAGTCGAAGGCTTCAAGCCTTCAAACGTGATCCACAGGACCCATATAAATAGGTTTTTCTCAAGGACTGCTACCCGTTTATGGCTGTGATAGACCCTCGGCACCTACACGTCCTTAGTCTAAGGCTTTAAGCCTTCAATATGATTAGCGGCCAGCCATCAAGTCTCAAGAATAGGGAAACCACTTTATCAAGACGCTGCGAGCATCGCTTGTCTGGAAAGGCGAGAGAGAGATTGTCATGAACTTCCTTGAGAGAGAAAAGAGGACATCGCTCCACCTCCACAGCCGAAGTACTCCTCTGCTTTGATACCATGTTAAACTATGAGAGAGGAAGAGAGGATGAAGAAGACAAGCCGCAAGATGTACAACCCCAAGTGTGTCTGATGATCACACATAACAAGTTTATATAGAGGGGACCAAGATGACAAGGGTGCTATATATATACAGACATTATATATAGCTCAAGAAGTACCATTGGTACAAAGTGGGTCTACAAGTTGAAACGTGAGCTAGATGGTGAGATTAATCGTCATAAGGATTGAATTGTAGTAAAAGGTTATGCACAGCAAAAAGGAATAGATTATGAAGAGACTTTTCCTCCCACTTGTCATATGACTACTGTGCATTTTCTATGTGCATCGATCGCTTATTTTGGCTGGGATGTACATCAATCCGACATTGTTACTCCTTTCTTGAATGGTGACATATTTGAGGAAGTTTATGTAATGCAGCCTCGTGGTTTTGTCAAGAAAGGACAAGAGGATAAGGTGTGCAAATGTAACAAAGTGTTGTATGGGTTGACGCAATCTCCTCGTTCTTGGTATGAGAAGGTTGACAGTGATTTGATCAACAAGGATTTTGTAACAGTCCAACTTAAAGCACATTGTATGTAGAGCGTGAGGGTAATGTCCTTCTCATTGTGGTTCTTTTTGTGGATGATTTCCTAATCACTCGAGCAAATGAGAGACATATCGCTTAATTTAAGGTTAATTTGAATGCTACTTTTAAGATGAAATATTTGGGACTATTACATCATTACTTGGGACTATTGCATCATTACTTGGGTATAGGTTTAAGCAGTGTGATGGTGGTATTGCATTGTGTCAAAAAAGTTACATAGAGACATTGCCACTTCCATGGAAACAGGTTTGAAATTGAATCTTTATTATGCTGATGATCCTGCAAATATCACTCTTTACCAAACTGCTGTTGAATATATGCAACACGTGGCCGGATATTCAATTGTCAGTCTCACAGGTTAGCAAATTTATGCATAGCCCAGGGTCTAAGCATTGACTGGCTGTCAAGAGGATTTTTTTGCCACTAGAGTGGTACTTTACAGGCTGGCTTGTTTTATCCCAAGGGGGGATATGTGCCGCCAGACTTACATGCTTTTTTGGACTTAGATTGGGCTCGTTGTTTTGACACACAAGTGTCCACAAGTGGTTTTTGTTTCATGCTTGGTAGCTCATGCATATCATGGTTGAGCAAGAAGCAACCTACTACCAGTTGTGAGACTGAGTACAGGCAAGTCTTCATAGAGACAATTGAGTTTTGATGCTCAAACACCTTATGGATGATTTGGGTATTGGATATGACACTGCCAACACTATCTACACCGACACTGCCAACACTATCTGCACTGACACTCTGAGCGCATTGGCAGTTGCGAGGAACCCATTTTTTCATGCATTGGCACTATCTATCTACACTGACACTCTGAGCGCAATGGAAATTTTCATCCAAAACTTGTTCATCTTCTCGAGCTCTTCGATTTCAGTTCTAGGTTTACGTTTTCTTGTTGATGACGCCCTGAACTTCATCTCAATTTTTGGGGGTCTTTTGCTCAAAATTTGGAGAAACGGGAAAAGTGCAATGGAAAGTTTTCATCCAAAACCTGTTCGTCTTCCCGAGCTCTTTGATTTGAGTTCCAGGTTTGTGTCAATCGGATTTCGCAGTAGAAAGTTATGTTGTTTTTACTGCAATTGAGCTTGAAACAGCTGTCTTCGTCCTACTTCTTTGTGAAGCGTCTGCGATCATTTTTCTAATTTTGGTGTTAACTTTTCGAGAAAATTTAGCTTTTTGCTATTCGTATTGTGGCTGTCAATCTTGCGTCTCACGGTGTCAAGAAGTAGGCGGTCTTGCCAGGAAGGCATCGGGCCTCTTGCTGTGAGAGGTTGTGAGGAAGCTCAAGGGTTATGAGAAAGAGCTAAGATGTAGATAACATAGCTTCTAGAGCTAAAGAATAAATGTATCCAAAGAAGCCGCTCACATTTCCTTACAAACACACACGTGATGGAGAGAACTCATGAAAGATAGTCAGAACAAAACAAAAATGAAAACATCGAGATTACGATCAGATAGTATCATGGGTAGGATAAAAGGTTAATGGATGAGTTAATGATATTTAATCTTTGTTGTCCAAATAAGCTGTGGATTACTCTTTGAAACTGTAGCTTTGTGCTTACTATAATGTATATGTTTTGTCTAGCGATTGGGACTAGTTGTGAGTACAAATCCTCTTGATTCATAATAAACTAACCACATTCACATCAAAAGAGAAGTTATAGTCAATAATAGGTAGTATGATGGGATCTGGTGAGAGAAGTATTTCGTTGATCCTTTCAGGACCAAATAGAAACACTATGCATTGCTGAAAGTGAGTCTTTTCGACTATTCCAAATGTTGACCCTAATAGATTGCACAGAATGGAAATGAAAGAAATCACCTCTATTTGGATTATGGTTATTCATCGATGATATACTTAGTATGTTCAAAGATAAAGGTGTGAAAGAAGTGAAAGGAGAAGAAGAAGAGAGTTTCTCTCCCAAGCCCTATTGTTGCCCTTAGGCAATAAGGATACTGCGGGGAGAGAAGTACCTGTAGCAAGGAGATTCTAGAGTTTGTGGAAGAGAATGAGAACCTTAAGAGAGAGAGGTGCTTGTGAAAGATGAAGATATGGTTACTAACCTTGTGCACATAATTGTTTCCCGCAAGAAGGTTGTGCCCATTACATTGACAAGATTGGTGCTTGAATACCTTCCAATGAAACAATTAGGACACAACAAGAGAGATGAAAGGAGGAATAAAGATAGAATTAGAGATAGATCTAAGTGTGGTGGTGGTATTAAAGATAAATAATGAGAGATAGATACGTAGTTAAAGACAAGTATTGGACTAGATATGAAAATGAAAGAAAAACTAGCAACATATATCTTACATGAGAGCAATCGCCACCACCTTAATGGAGAGAGAAGATGAGGCAAGACTTTAGACTTTCTTCAAGAGAAAGTGTGGCACTAAGATGAGTGTGACACTATGGAATTGAGCTATTCTCACTCACTCATAACTTTCCCCAAGGAGAAGAAGGTTGCCCTTTTTATAGGTGAGGGAGCCATGTTTTACATAATCACTTGATTAGGCTAAAGACTTAGCCCAAATCAAATGTTTTTTGGATATTTCTTAAAATGGGCAATATTAGGACTCAAAATATCATGAAATTCAGCATTTTTGGTCATTGAGGCTCCATGTGGGTGCATGATGTATGTGGCCCCACCTAGGCATCTTCTGTGTGGCTCCAGCAGGGGGTCCCAACTTGTGTGTCTTGTCCTTCAAGGCATCTTTGAGGTCTCAAATTCACATGCTTATGTCTTTTATACTCCAAATATCTTATTTTATGGAAAAAGACTAATATTACCTCTTTTTACTTGATTCACCTGTTTACCATCTTTTCTTGCAGTGTAGTTGTGAGAGGGTTTTCCACTGGTTTCCCTGTAACTTTTGACCTGTAACTCGGATTGACATGCTTCAAAAGGAAAAATTGGACTACTAAAAGAGCTTGAATTGGTTTTGGCCTTTTCTCCACGCCCTTAGGTTGGAATTTTCAAATTGGGATGGTCCAAGAAGCTTTGGATCTTCCTTTTCATAAAGTCTTCTAGTAGGCCCTTTCCTCTTGTATGTATCCAAGAAGGTATGCATTATTGAAGGGTTATATTATTAGATAAATGTGAAAAGAAGAAAATAAATTATATATGGTAGGGTATAGCTGAGATATTAGAAGAAATATACAAATGCTTTTCCCTCAGAAAAAAAGAGGCACAATCATTGATACTTCTCTTGCAGTACTTTCTAATAGTAATGTACATTTATATTACTTCAAAGGTAATACTAAGGTATAGTAGGAAGCTTTTATCTATGCATATGAGTATTATATGAAGTATACTTATGCGTCAAAAAGTCACAAGATAAATCATTTAATGCCCGTTCCCACTATATACGTGCCATAGCATGACAACGCCACTCTATTTTGAGGACTCTTTTATTATTAATGTCTCCTTTACCCTGCCTTTTTTGGGTGACGTCTCTCAAATCTTTGGACGTTCCTTGAGCATTCTTCTTGAATTTATTGATGACAGAATGCAGTCGTCATATTTCTATCACTCTGAGTTGCGGCCTTCACCATATATGGTGTGCAGATTGTGCGATCTTATCTTATACGTCTTCTCGTAACAAGATATGGCTATGACTATTCTTGTCAAAGGATTTCCTTGTGGCCAACGTTCTCTTCCTTCTTTACAAGGCCAAGGATTTCCAAGCTGGAAAGCAAAGATGTTGTTAATTCTTGAAGGCGATGAACTCCGTGATGTTGTTCTTGGAAATCGTGTTTGTCCGCCTCAGCCTGTTGATACGGATAATGATAACTTGCTTATTACTGAAGAACCTATATTTGAAGATTGGAATGTTGCCTAATATTTGAAGATTGGAATGTTGCCTATACGGATTGGCAACGACGTGGTAAAGCAGCTCGTCGGTATATTTGAAGATGGGAATGTTGCCTAATATTTGAAGATTGGAATGATCCCTATACGGATTGGCAACGATGTGGTAAATCAGCTCGTCGGTATATTCTTTCTGCTCTTACTGATTCCCTTTTGCTTGATTTGTATGAACTGCCTACTTCCCATGACATATGGAAGTACCTTATTGCAAACTTTCAGAAGAAATCTGTTTACAGAAATACTTTATTTGAGAGGGTTTCTTAACAAGATACAATATGAAGTTGGTACTGCCATGAAAGGACATATTGAATCTTTCAAATCTATTATTAATCAACTTGCTGCTACTGGTGATCCTGTTCCACAAAAGCAACTGATTACACTTCTCCTTGATACGGTGAAGGACTCTTCTTATGATAACATTGTTACTATTCTCCTAACAAAGATGGTCTTGATTTTGACCAAGCCTGCATGTCTTTAATTGAATACTCTCAACGTCAAGAACATCGTAATGCTGTCCATGAAACAGCTATGATTTCACAAGAGAAGACTGAGTCACAACAGATGGAACGTGCTTTTTATGCTCGAAGGCATCCATTTCAACAAGGAAACTGTTCGTACTGCAATAGAAATGGCCATACTGAAGATGATTTTTGGGCACGTCAATATGATGAAGAACACAATATTACCATGAAACAACCACGTTTATCTAGAGACTCTTCTTCTTCTTCTTGTGAATATTGTGGACGATCTGATCATCCCACTCATATGTACAATAAGCGTCGATTCGACACGGATCGTAATAGAGCATATGCTACTGAACATCAAAACAACATTGTACCAAAAACAAGCTGCATCCTATGTTCAGTTGATCCAGACATAATACTTCATGTACATGATAGATCACTTTTTATTGTCGATTCTGGTGCTACAGGAAATATGACATACTAGTCTACGTGGCTCCATAACTATCATCCACTACCAATTCAATGTGTAAGTAAAGGGTATTGGAGACTTATATCTTGGCACCTTATCTTCTTCCTCTCGAATTTTGTGAGAATTATTACATGTACCAGATCTTCAATGTAATCTTCTTTTAGTTATTAGACTTGTTGATCTTGGTCTGTTTGTTGGATTTGATCGTACCAAATGCCGAATTGAGAAAGATGGATAGACTAAAGCCACTGCTCCTCGAAATGGTAATTTGTTTGAACTCTCTCTCAACGATCCTGTAGCAAATGTTGTCGCTGCTCTAGGTGCTCATGATTGCAAAGTATGGCATCACCGTTTTGTTCATACTGATTTCTCAAAACTCCTTGATCTTCAACGTTGTGATCTTGTTCATGGCATGGATCTTAAAGCCCATCCCCATATGGGAATTTGTGAATTTTGTGCTCTTAGGAAACATAATCGTAAACTCTTTCCTCTTTCAAATACAACTCATTATCATGACATATTGGATCTTGTTTATACTGATATATGTGGACCTCTACCTTCTTCGAAATCACAATATCGCTACTTCATTACTTTCATTGATGATTTCTCAAGGTATATGACTGTATTTCTACTTAGAAAAAAATCTGAAGCCTTATCTATTTTCAAACAATTCCACAAGGCTACGGAACTTCAAAGTGGTCGTTGCCTTAAGAAGCTTCGTAATGACAATGGAGGCGAATATGTTTCTCGAGAGTTTGTGAGTTACTGTGCTGACAATGGAATTCATTATGAACACACTATTCCATATTCGCCTCAATAGAACGGCGTTGTTGAAAGAAAGAATCTCACTATTCTCAATGTTGTAAGATGTATGCTGATTCATTCTGGCTTATCTTGTGTTTTCTGGGCTGAAGCTACCTTGACAGCAGTATTTATTCAGAATCACCTTCCTACTATTGCACCCTCTGGTAAGATACCCATCACAGCATGGACAGGTGACATTCCTTCTGTATTTCATTTTTGAACCTTTGGATGTATTGCTTATATTCATGTTCCCAAAGAAACACGAACAAAGCTTGATGCTCTTGGTCTTAAAGTTATTTTTATTGGATGTTCTGACACTTCCAAAGGCTACAAATTCTATGACCCTTCATCCAAGAAAGTAATTGTGAATCCTGATGCTACTGTTAACGAACAGCTTATGGGAGGCTCATGGTCCATGGATGATTCTGATAATACTAAATCATTGCTTCAGGCTTTTCCATTTCTTTGAGATGATGAAACTCTTCCTATAGAGAAACTTTCCTCTTCACAACCATCCATTCCGAATGTTGCCAATGATGATATTGATATTTTTGTTAATTTGCCTATTCATTTTGAACATGGCTCATGTCATGTTTATGATGACGATATTGCTGATAATGCTTTTTCTACTTCTGAAGATCCCGTTACTTATGATGAAGAGGATCAATGGCAAGAGGCTTTGGAAGCAGATTACAATTCTCTTATCTCTAAAGGTACATGCATACTAACTGAATTACCTCCCGGTCGTACACCTATTAAATGTAAGTCGGTGTCTAAGACAAAAGTAAAAGCAGATGGATCTTTTGACAAGTTGAAGGCGCATTAAGTTGAAAAAGGTTACTCCCAAGTAGTTGGTGTTGATTATCAAGAGACTTTTTCACCAGTTGTTTGCATTACAAGTGTTCGAGTTTTATTGGCATTTGCTGTTCAATCTGATTTAGAAGCTCATCAAATGGATGTGCGAACTGCTTTTCTTAATGGTGACTTGGAAGAGGAAATTTATATGGAACAACCAGAAGGGTTTGTTATTCAAGGTAAAGAAGACCTTGTTGCTCAACTCCATAAGGCACTATATGGTCTCAAACAAGCTTCGCGAGTCTAGTATACAAAATTTGATCTTTTTCTTAACTCTAAAGGATTCATCTCTTGCTCTTCAGACCCCAACTTATACATAAAATGCCAAGGTAGCAGTTTTGTGATTCTTGCTCTTTATGTGGATGATACCATCCATGTTTCCAATGATTTAGGATTTCTTCAGCAAGTGAAAAATTTATTGTCTTCTACATTTTATATGGTGGATCTTGGAGAGATTCACTCGTGTCTTAGCATTCAAATCCAACGGAACCGTACAAATGGTATTTTGTTTCTTCGACAGTCAAAGTTTATTGCAGATACTATTCAAAAATTTGGTATGGAATCTGCACATACACCCAACACACCTTGTCTTGCGAGCTCTACGAAGAACACTTCTGAAAAATGGCTGTCAACTTGTCACAAATCAACCTTATGCTAACTTGATTGGATGTCTTCTGTTTGTTGGCATGAACACTCGTACTGATAATTTGTTTGCTGCTAATTATCTTGGACAACATCTTGCATGTCCTTCTCTTTGTTGAGAGAGAAGGAGAGAGCACATAAATAGAACCCCAAAGTGTGTAGAATACACACATGAGATGATGTATATATAGAGGGGACCTGGGTGCCATATATAGAGAAGCCATATATTGAGAAGCCATATATTGAGTAGCTTCACATATAAGCTCAACACCCCCGTTCAAATAAGGGTCCCTAACTGTGGATGAAAAAAACCCTTGGGGGATCAAGTGAAAAACCCACAGCTCTATATACACCCACCGTTATATTATAAAAATCATTGAATGTACAAATGTTTATGAGGAGCTACATCACTCCTTTTACAATGAATATTTTATGAGGAGCTAAATCACTCCTTTTATAGTTAATGTTTTATGAGGAGTTACATTACTCCTATCCTATCAAATACAATAATGAGTACAAAGGTTCAATAAAGAGGTGTAAAGGCTATCGATTAGCTCGTGATCAGAAGTGTCTTCGTGAATCTGTTGTGTAGCTTGTCATCAATATGGCATCACCAAACATGTCTTCATAAATCTCTTATTGTCACCAACTTTTTCTTCATGAAATCAATTCTTTGATCAATCCTATATAGATCATAGACTCAAAAAACATAGTCATGAAAATTATTAGCATCAGTAGTGAAGGTAGCCATAAGTATAATCTTGCAAGTATAATACAAACATAACATGAATATTTAATGTGATTATTCCCATGTTTGTTGATCCGTTATTCTATCGATCTACAAGGATCGTGTTGAGCTATTCTTGTTTGGTCTCATGGATCTTCAAAAGAGCATAGCGACTATGTACAAAAGAAATGCATCACTTAAAGTGGATGCATGCTTTACTAATTACCAAAGATCAAAACAAAGGTAACAAAAATATTTCTCATATGTAATTCTGCTATTTGGCACGAACATATTGTTTTTACTTAAAATAGGATCATCAAACTAAGAACACGATTCTGTTTCGAACGCACTATCTTAGGAGCATACGACCTCTCACAAACATAAATCCTTGCAGTCTCATACATTGTGGCTCTGCTTTTCCCAAGAAACTGTGAGCATCAAATTACTAAGAAAAAAATTTTGTTCCAAACGTAGCCGCCCTTGTTTGAGGTATGACAGCCATGTTGTGTGCAGTTTCTTGTGGTGCATCTCTAAAAATAGAATCAACTCAAACTTACATCCCATTTACTGAAGACTTAAGACAATCAACAACAAATATTGTGTTAAGACTAATAACTAGCTCTAAACTTCTAAACAATTTACGAGTATGACTTGATATATAGTAACGCTCCAATTTGAAGCCTCCTCTCTTTTCAACGACAATAAACAAGTACAAATATCGGGCCTTATATGAAAGTAATTGTGCGGAAATCAAGATCATCAAGCACAACCACACTTCCTTCAACATCATAAGTATTAAATTATTGATCCACCCATCAACATTATTTCAAGTTGCACATAATGGGAATAGACAAGCTATAAAAAATTCACGTTGTTTAGATAGACTTTAAAAGACTTAACTATAGGACTAGGATCAAAAACTGAAATCACGTATGTAGAGTAGTTTCTTATCATCAAGAGGGATTTAAGTTGCAAACATCTAGCATTGATAATTTTGAAGTTGCAAACCTTTTGTTCAGAGTCAATTTCAAAGATAACCACAATTGAGATTTTGGCACATACACCGACCATGAAGAGGAGATGCTTTCTCAGAGAACCAAGAAAATAAGTCTTTGCTTGTATTAATTTTTTTGAATATTTTGGTTAGACTTTGTCAGATTCAAGAAACTTTGTATTAGCACTTTGATGATGTTGAAGGTTCCCTATTGAGCTTCTACTTGTGTAGCTTCATTCAAAAGAATATTTTTGTAGATGCTTGCACATAATAATTTTGTAGACACTTGCACAGAATAGTTCTATAGACGCTTGCAGAAGAGGTGAGTGAGAAGTAGATGCTCTCTGCAAAATCAAGAATTGTCAGTATAGTGATATTCTACGAGCTTGGCTTTAAATAGCGCATGAGCTTGTCTTCTTCATGCATACTTGCATACATTGCTAGGGCTACCCATTTTGTAGGAATACATGCTAATATATAGATGGTATGTGTGTGTGTGTGTGTGTGTGTTTGAATTTAAAACTCCATCTTTCAGAACCATATACTGATAAACTTAAATAGTGCTTGGTACATTGTGTATTGGAAAAAAACCTGTTTCTTGATAAAAATTACATTACAAGATACTTTGATATATGACAAAGTAGGAGTTAAAGCTGGAACTCCTACCAAATGAGAGCAGGGATCTTTACCTGAACTGAATTAGTCGATTAGTAATACTTTGTTTAGTATTACTTATGCATATATGCTTGTATTTATTTGGAGATATGATACTGTGGTGTTTCCCTTTCATTTTTTCTCTTTCGTGTAGTCATGCCCATGTGTATATGCATGTGCGTTGTATCAAAACATCGTTATGTTTTAGTCTAAGAAAACGCGTTTTGTGTGCTTTCCTATGCTCGTGTATGAAAAAAACTATGCTTTCATAGAAGGAAGCCATAACATATAAATGTTTTGACAGAGCCAGTCATCTTGGCTACTCTTGGCGTACTTTTTTTTGAAATCCTTAAGGTATGCAATACCTCATGCAATATGTAAAGTGAAACATTGTTTTTACCTTGGTAGTTGATTAGCCGTTTCAAAATTGTGTTGCCTTGGTTAGCCTTGGGTTCATGAGTAGATGCTATCCGGTGCCACTCGAGATTTTGTTTCTTGAGTTGATAATTATTCCGAGATGGAGAGCTACTACTGCCTACGAGCCAGAGTTGCCCTGGCAACCATGAACTCTATGTGTGTGTGTGTGTGTGTGTGTGTGTGTGTGTGTGTGTGTGTGTGTGTCTGTTATGTGTTGCCTTTCAGCTTATGCATAAGTGCTTATGAGCATGAATTGCTCTGGCAACAGCTTACTGTGTGTGTGTGTGTGTGTGTGTGTGTTATGAAATGCCATGTAGCGTGCATGCAACCTTCAGAGAGATTCTTGCACTTCCTGCTTAATGCGTAGGTTTCTTTAAATAAGCCAAGGCCTATTCAGTGGTAATGTCACCCACCTTTTTGCACAATTGAAAATCAATGGAACTTTGAAAGTCAAAATAGTATGAAAGCACCTAGCCATATATATTTTAGTAGGGAAATCCTGTGTAATTCTAGATGTCTTCTTGTCCTTTGATAGCTCAATTGTGTCACCATGGCGACCAACACTCTATAGGATACCTTCGAGTTCTCTTATGCACTAGCCTTCTAAGCATAAGCATTAAGCTCAAGGCTAGGCCATCCATAGAATGAGCACACAAGAGTGAGCTCTGAAGACATGTACTACAAGTGCTTCTACTATGGGATTAAATTGAGCCCTCTACCTTATATAATTTGGAATACCTGAATGAGTCCAAGACCTTATAAAATGTGTTGGAGCTATATATGGCTCACTCTACTCAACTTGGTCTTACCTATCTATTTGTATCTTGTCCTCAATATGAATCAGTCTTTGGGAGCGTATATGGTGTGTCTCTTGTCTCGTCTCTCTCTTTCTCTCTACATCTCAGCAGTTGTATCTTGTCCTCAATATGAATCAGTCTTTGGGAGCATATATGGTGTGTCTATTGTCTCTTTTCTCTCTTTCTCTCTACATGTCAACATGGTATTAGAGCGGTAACGATCACGTGCCGATTCAATTCATGGTGACAAAACAATATGTGTATGCGATTCACATGTAGATTCAAAATTGCTACAAATTCTATTATTGAGCGTTGATTCTTCTTAACTATGGTTATTTTGTGCTAAGAAGAATATGATTAGTGTTTCGTGTGGCGTTTATTGCTATTCAATTTAATCATTGATTACGTTTTCTTGTTGATGACACCCTGAACTTCATCTCAATTTTTGGGAGTCTTTCGCTCAAAATTTGGAGAAACGGAAAAATCTCAATTGCTCTTTTTATCCCGAACTTGGTCGTCTCCTCGAGCTCTTTGATTTGAGTTCTAGGTTTGCGTCAATCGGAGCTCGCAGCAGAAAGTTATGTTGTTTTTACTACAATTGAGCTTGACGTAGCTTTCTTCGTCCTACTTCTTCCTGAAGCGTCCGCGATCGTTTTTCTAATTTTGGCGTTAACATTTTTGAGAAAATTTAGCTTTTTGCTATTCGTATTGTGGCTGCCAATCTTGCGTCTCACGCCACTCTATTTTGAGGACTCTTTTATTATTAGCCTGCCTTTTTTGGGTGACGTCTCTCACATCTTTGGACGTTCCTTGAGTATTCTACTTGCGTTTATCGTTGACAGAATGTAGCCCTCATATTTCTCTCATTCTCAATTGCGGCCTTCACCATATATGGTGTGCAGATTCTGCGATCTTATCTTATACGTCTTCTCGCAACAAGATATGGCTATAACTATTCTCGCCAACGTCTTTCCTTCTGTTTAGCGTTCTATTCCTCCTTTCCACGGCCAAGGATTTCCAGGCTAGAAAGCAAAGATGTTGTTAATTCTTGAAGGTGATGAACTCTCTAATATTGTTCTTGGAAATCGTGTTTGTCCACCTCAGCCTATTGATACAGATAATGATAACGTGCTTATCACCACTGAAGGACCTATATTTAAAGATTGGAATGTTGCCTATACGGATTGGCAACGACGTGATAAAGCAACTCGTCGATATATTCTTTCTGCTCTTACTGATTCCCTTTTGCTTGATATGTATGAACTGCCTACTTCCCACGACGTATGGAAGTACTTTATTGCAAAATTTCAGAAGAAATCTGTTACAGAAATACTTTATTTGAGAGGGTTGCTTAACAAGTTACAATATGGAGTTGGTACTGCCATCATGGCACATATTGAATCTTTAAAATCTATTATTAATCAACTTGCTGCTGCCGGTGATCGTGTTCCACAAAAGCAACTGATTACACTTCTCCTTGATATGGTGAAGGACTCTTCTTATGATAACATTGTTACTATTCTCTCTAATAAAGATGGTCTTGATTTCAACCAAGCATGCACGTCTTTAAATGAATACTCTCAAGGTCAAGAACGTCGTAATGCTGGTCACGATAGAGCTATGATTTTACAAGAGAAGACTGAGTCACAACACATGGAACATGCTTTTTATGCTTGAAGGCGTCCATGTCAACAAGGAAACCGCAGAGGTGGCCGTCGCGGTAATATTTTCTCTCATCGCAAATTTCTTAATAAGCAATGTTCTTACTGCAACAGAAATGGCCATACTGAAGATGATTGTTGGGCATGTCAATATGATGAAGAACACAATATTACCACGAAACAACCATGTTTATCTAGAGACTCTTATTCTTCTTGTTGTGAATATTGTGGACGATCTGATAATCTCACTCATATGTGCTATAAGCGTCGATTCGACACAGATCGGAATAGAGCATATGCTACTGAACATCGAAACAAGCTGCGTCCTATGTTCAGTTGCTCCAGATAGAATACTTCATGTACGTGATGGATCACTTTTTATTGTCGATTCTGGTGCTACAATAAATATGACATATCAGTCTAAGTGGCTCTATAACTATCATCCACTACCACTTCAACGTGTTGTTTATCTTGTTGATGATACTACTTGTCAAGTAAAGGGTATTGGAGAGTTATATCTTGGCACCTTATCTTCTTCCACTCGAATTTTGTGAGGAGTATTACATGTACCAGATCTTCAATGTAATCTTCTTTCAGCTTCTAGACGTGTTGATCTTGGTCTGTTTGTTGGATTTGATCATACCAAATGTAAAATTGAGAAAGATGGACATACTATAGCCACTGCTCCTCGAAACGGTAATTTGTTTGAACTCTCTCTCAACAATGCTGTAGCAAATGTTGTCACTTCTCTAGGTGATCATGATTGCAAAGTATGGCATCACCATTTTGTTCATGCTGATTTCTCAAAACTCCTTGATCTTCAACGTCGTGATCTTGTTCATGGCATGGATCTTAAAGCCTATCCCCATATGGGAATTTGTGAATTTTGTGCTCTTGGGAAACACAATCGTAAACCCTTTCCTCTTTCAAATACAACTCATTCTCATGACATATTGAATCTTGTTCATCTTAACCTTCCGGCACTGGGCAGGCTTCAGCCCCCATACATGGTCTTACGACTTTGCAGAGACCTGTGTTTTTGGTAAACAGTCGCCTGGGCCTGGTCGCTGCGACCTCTTGTGTGAGGAGGCACCCCTTCTCCCGAAGTTACGGGGCCATTTTGCCAAGTTCCTTAGAGAAAGTTGTCTCGCGCTCATACTCATATAGTTGGACCTCTACCTTCTTCGAGATCACAATATCGCTACTTCATTACTTTCATTGATGATTTCTCAAGGTATACGACTGTATTTCTACTTAGACAAAAATCTGAAGCCTTATCTGTTTTCCAACCGTATTCCACAAGGCTGCGAAACTTCAAACTGGTCATCGCCTTAAGATGCTTTGTAGTGACAATGGAGGCGAATATGTTTCTCGAGAGTTTGTGAGTTACTGTGCTGACAATGGAATTCATCATGGAACACGATTCCATATTCGCCTCAACAGAACGGTGTTGCTGAACGAAAGAATCGCAGTATTCTCAATGCTGTAAGATGTATGCTGATTCATTCTGGCTTCTCTCATGTTTCCTCTGCTGAAGCTACTTTGAAATCAGAATTTACTCTGAATTATCTTCCTACTACTGCACCCTCTGGTAAGATACCCATCACGGCATGGACAGGTGACATTCCTTCTCTATCTCATTTTCAAACCTTTGGATGTATTGCTTATATTCATGTTCCCAAAGAAACACGAACAAAGCTTGATGCTCCTAGTCTTAAAGTTAATTTTATTGGATATTCTGACACTTCCAAAGGCTACAAATTCTACGACCCTTCCTCCAAGAAAGTAATTGTGAATCATGATGCTACTTTTAACGAACAGCTTATGGGAGGCTCATGGTCCATGGATGATTCTGATGATACTAAATCATTGCTTCAGGCTTTTCCATTTCTTTCAGATGATGAAACTCTTCCTATGGAGCAACTTTCCTCTTCACAACCATCCATTCCGAATGTTGCCCATGATGATATTGATATTTTTGTGATCTGCCTATTGATTTTGAACATGGCTCATGTCATGTTTATGACGGCGATATTGCTGATAATACTTTTTCTACTTGTGAAGATCCCGTTACTTATGATGAAGCTATTTCTTGAACACAAAAAGGATCAATGGCAAGAGCCTATGGAAGCAGAGTACGATTCTCTTATCTCTAAAGGTACATGGATACTAACTGAATTACCTCCTGGTCGCACAGCCATTAAATGTAAGTGGGTGTATAAGACAAAAGTAAAAGCGGATGGATCTTTTGACAAGTTCAAGGCGCGTTTAGTTGCAAAAAGTTACTCCCAATTAGCTGGTGTTGATTATCAAGAGAATTTTTCACCAGTTGTTCGCATTACAAGTGTTCGAGTTTTATTGGCATTTGCTGTGCAATTTGATTTAGAATCTCATCAAATGGATGTGCGATTTGCTTTTCTTAATGGTGACTTGGAAGAGGAATTTTATATGGAACAACGAGAAGGGTTTGTTATTCAAGGTAAAGAAGACCTTGTTCCTCAACTCCATAAGGCACTATGTGGTCTAAAAGAAGCTTCGCGAGCCTGGTATACAAAATTTGATCTTTTTCTCACCTATAAAGGATTCATCTCTTGCTCTTCAGACCCCAACTTATACATAAAACGCCAAGGTAGCAGTTTTGTGATTCTTGCTCTTTATAGGGATTATACCATCCTTGTTTCCAATGATTTAGGATTTCTTTCAAAAAGTGAAAAAGTTATTGTCTTCTGCATTTAATATGGTGGATCTTGGAGAGATTCACTCGTGTCTTGGTATTGAAATCCAACGGGACCGTACAAATGGTATTTTATTCCTTCGACAGTCAAAGTTTATTGTAGATACTATTCAAAAGTTTGGTATGGAATCTGCACATTCAGCCAACACACCTTGTCTTGCAAGCTCTACGAAGAACACTTCTGACAATGGCGGTCAACTTGTCACAAATCAACCTTATGCTAAGTTGATTGGATGTCTTCAGTTTGTTGGCATGAACACTCGTCCTGATATTCTGTTTGCTGCTAATTATCTTGGACAACATCGTGCATGTCCTTCTCTTAAGCATTGGTCTGCTGCAAAGAGTGTATTGAAATACCTGAAAGGCACTTTAGATTTTGGTTTAGTCTATCGACGACAACTCACATCGGATTCTATGCAATCTCTTTCTCTTTTGGGTTACACAGATGCAGACTGGGCAAGCTCACATTTATCTATGCGATCTTCTAGTGGAAATTGCTTCTTTATAAATGGTTGTCTTGTTTCTTGGACCAGCAAGAAACAACGTTGTGTTGCAGTTTCTACGAGTGAGTCAGAATATGTTACGGCATCACTTGCAGCTCGTGAGTTGATTTGGCTTCGACAAATGCTGGTTGATATTGGTCACTCTCCTCTTTCTAGCACACCCTTGCGGTGTGACAACCAAAGTGCTATTAGTCTTGCAAAAAACTATGTTCAACATAATAAGTCAAAGCACATTGCTGTCCATTATCATTATGTCAGGTATGAAGTACGCAAAGGAACCATTATGGTTGAACACTGTCTAAGTGACCAGATGATTGCAGACATTTTGACCAAAGGCCTCAATGAGTCACGTTTCATCCTCTTGCGCTTGGAGCTTGGAGTTGCTTCGGCCTCACTCTTTTTAGATTAGCTTCTTTGCTATTGTAATAGCTTTGTACATATGACATTGTAATCTTTTAGGTACCATGCACTATACACACTCCACATTTGCACATTGTGATATCTAAGTCAGTTGAATATTTGTACATAGATGCACAATTCACTTTCACATCATCACCGCTGGTTCATATTTTCACATTGTATAGGGGCTTGGGTTTTTCCCTTGAACTCCCCAAGGGTTTTTTCATCCAAAGCTAGAGACCTTTGTTTGAGTGGGGGTGTTAGAGCTATATATGGCTCACTCTACTGAACTTGGTCTCACCTATATATTTTTATCTTGTCCGCAATATGAATCAGTCTTTGGGAGCGCGTATATGGTGTGTATCCTGTCTCGTCTCTCTTTTTCTCTCTACATCTCAACATTTGTATCTTGTCCTCAATATGAATCAGTCTTTGGGAGCATATATGGTGTGTCTCTTGTCTCGTCTCTCTCCACAATGTGAATAGGGAATATTGTGCATATCCATAGCCTATCCGTATCTTGGTGCATAATCAATGTAGCATATGTTATCTCCACTCTGCCCGCACTCTATTTGCTTCGGTGCGGTCCTCTCTTGTTCCCTCTGTTTTTTTTCCTCGCGAGGAAATTGTTTTTAATTCTTCGATGTTCCAAATGGGCTTTGCTATACAATGGGTGGTTGGGTGGTGGACTCTCAGGCTCTAGCTTCCCTTGCCTTACACTGGTATCAGACCTAAGTGCCTAATTTGGGAAAGGGGAAGGCGTGGTGCTTTCTAGCCACACAAGCCTTGCATGTTGTGGTCCAATTCTATGGGGATAACCCCTTGCTAAGTAAGTCAACAAAGAAGAAGCCTCTGGGCACACGAGCTTGGCAAGGAGAGACACCGAGTGGAGGAGCACCAAACTGATGTCGCACAGGCTCATCAGAGGCGCAAGGGCCTGCTTGGCGTTTCTCGACACAGGGTTGAAGCTTCTCGTGCATAGCATCGTCCGCCCCAGGCGCTCCAAGCACCTGCGTGATACCTGCTCATGGCCATAGCCGACTGCTGCGTTTATTTCCCACTTGAGGGTGCCCAACCCCCTTAGGGGTAGTGGCCATACACAAAAAGTATAAGCATAAGGGGTGGTACCCACAGTGGGTACCCCACCCCCCCTACTCCACTCCACGTGCGAGTACGGCAAGGCCGGAAAGGATGGCATCGACGAAGCTGGCACACATTTCAACACAAATTTTCGACGTATTACACAGAAACTTAGAGATTTCAAGACCACCAATTTGGCGGAGTTGCAGTACAATTTTTTGGTGAAATCAATTACCGCTTTCAAGTCTAATTGATTCGGCTATGAAGAACTTGTGGAATTCCATATACGGCGGACAATTCGAATCACTCTTCATCGGACTACTCTCAAGTTTGATGGAGCTAGCAAGGCTCATTATACTTCGCGACTGCTCTCAATATCAAGTATGTTTTCTGAGTACTCCTTCCATCGCAATGTGTAGCCATTGATTCGGATATCAATATGACATTTGATTTTGAGCAAAGTACTCCTGATCCTGCCAATGATGGCCCACGGTCGGATCCTCTCAAGGAGAGTACCCGCAACGCTGTGGCACAGGTGAAGATACTTATGAATTGCTCGATATTCAAGAATTTTGTGCACTTTAGACCCGCATGACAGTCATGAATAAAAAATTTTAAGCTTTAAATGAAAATGTTACTAAATTGTCCACATTAGTAGTTCAATCAATGTATTAGCAGTCAAAGAGTCCTGCTGACATGCATGAGCACGTTGCCACACAATGGCAGGGCATTTATAATCTACGGCAAGGCCCAAACGCTCATACGTTGCATACTCTCATTGCAAAAGAGGTGGATGAATTATTAAAGAACACCAAACCATTGATTTTTAAGGGAGAGGATCGGGATCGCAATAAGAATACATCGAATATCTTTTTTAGCAAGTGGGATGGAATTCACGCCTTACGGCATACTTCGGATGCGATCAGAGCTCTGAAAACGAGCCTAACTCTAGATGGCAAACAAATGGTGGATGTCTCTAAAGGAGAAGAACATCATACCACAGAGTTGTGCAACTTTTGAAGCAATGTTTAGCACAGAATTTTTGCCTACAAACAAATTGGACAAATATATTTTTGCCTTAGTAACAAATATATAATTGATGAAGAAAAAATATAATCGATAAGTTTTCAATTATGAAAAAAAAAATCAAAAGCAAAAAGTAAATTTTTTCTTTTCAAACATATTCGCAGTCCAAGACGATAACCCAAAATCGGTGCAGAATTTAGAGAAACTTTCTTCTACAAAGTTATAGACCACATCGATTACGATGGCTTAAGCAAATAGTTTCTCATCGATTCCGATGCCTGCAGTGGCTAGTTCCTTCTGCAAAGTTATAGACCACATCGATTCCGGTCCCTTGCACGGGTAGTTTTTGCAAAATCGTTTTCAATTATAGCAGAAAACTCAAAAACATAAAACGAAACTTGCTTTTCGGACATGTACGCAGTCCGCGAACGATACCTCGAAATCAATGCAGAATTTGAAAAAAACTTCCTTCTGCAAAGTTGTAGACCACATCAATTCCGGTCCCTTACGCGGGTAGTTTTTGCAAAATCGTTTTCATTCAGGAGAAAACTCAAAAACAAAAAGCAGAAGTTGCTTTCGAGTATGTACGCAGTCCGCGAACGATAACTCAAAATCGGTGCAGAATTTGAAAAAACTTCCTTTTGCAAAGTTGTAGACCACATCAATTCCGGTCTCTTGCATGGGGTAGTTTCTGCAAAATCGTTTTCAATTAGCAGAGAAATAAAAAACAAAAAGCGAAAGTTGCTTTTCAGGTATGTACGCAGTCCGCGAACGATAACTCAAAATCGGTGCAGAATTTGAAAAAACTTCCTTCTGCAAAGTTGTAGACCACATCGATTCCGGTCTTATTGTCAAGTAGTTTCTGCAAAATCATTTTCAATTAGCAAAGAAATCAAAAACAAAACGCGGAAGCTGCTTTTCAGGCATGTACGCAGTCCGCGAATCAATAACTCAAATTCCGTGAAGAATTTATAAAAACTTCCTTCTGCAAAGTTGTAGACCACATCGATTCCGGTCTTTACAAAATCATTTTCAATTAGCAGAGAAATTGAAAACAAAAACGTACTGCTCTGATACCATGTTGAGAGAGAAAGAGAGAGTACAGAAATAGAACCCCAAAGTGTGTAGAATACACACATGAGATGATGTATATCTGGGTACCATATATAGAGAAGCCATATATTGAGTAGCTTCACATATAAGCTCAACAAGATGGACACGAGAGATGACACAGGGGAAGAGAGAGTGAGACAACTCAGATTTGCTAACCCAAAAGGTGTGTGTAGAGCACCCACTGAGTACACATATATAGTGGGGACTCTTTTCTATATGAATCATAGGGGTTGGTATATATAGCTTCAACACCCCCACTCAAATAGGAATCCCTAACTGTGGATGAAAAAACCCTTGGGGTACAAGGGAAAAATCCATAGCACCATATACATGCACTATTATATCAGCAATTTTCAAAGTTTACAAAATTCATTTTCCAGGAGCTACATCATTCCATAATATACAATGTTCTCTTTCAAGTGTCTTTAAAGGTTTAATAACCCTATAATTCAACTGATGCAAATTCCTCATTATTTTTGAGTAGTTGCTTCAATATCATTGAGGAGCTGTAATATCTTTGAGTCCTTGTACATGCTGCTTGACGTGAATTTTATCCTGTAAATGACATCAACCCAAGAAACATATCAAAATGTGAAGGTTAAAAGAATGATCACATCACATTGTGCTTATAGACAGTTCACTATGGTGCTCTAGAGACGACAGAGAAACAAACGTAACATTGATGCAATCACATGTGCACAAAGTCGGTACATAAATTCATGGAACACTAGTGGTGCATAGTCACAAATACCAAATCCCTGTTAAAAGAATGATAAGAACCATAGCACCAATAACGGCAAGGGTGCATGCAATGAGATGATAACTACCATAGCACGAATGACAACGAGGGTGCAATAAGATGATAACACCCATAGCACCAATGATGATGAGGTTGCAACTTGAGGGTGCATGGAATAAGATGATAACAACCACATCACCAATGACGACAAGGGTGGAATAAGACGATAACACCCATAGCACCAATGATGAGGAGGGTGCATGCAATAAAATGATAACAACCATAGCATCAATGAAGAGAGTGTGGAATAAGACAATAACACCCATAGCACCAATGGCGACGAGGATGCAGTAAAACAAGAACAATGATAGCACCATGAAATACCAATTACAAGGGTGCAATAGAATGATACCAACCATAGTGCATAGTCACAAACTGCCAAATCTTTGATGAGACGAGAATGATAATAAGCACAAATGATGACCAGGGTGCATGCAATAAGATGATAACAACCATATCACCAATGACGACAAGGGTGCATGTAATAAGACGATAATACCCATGGCACCAATGATGACGAGGGTGCATGCAGTAAGATGGTAACAACCATAACACGAATGATGACGAGGGTGCAACAAGACAATAACCCCCATAGCACCAATGACGACGAGGGTGCAATAAGGTGAGAACAATGATAGCACCATGAAATACCTATTACAAGGGTGCAATAGAATGATACCAACCATAGTGCCATTAAATATCAATTTCACCAAAATCAAGGTTTTTGCCGTAAAACAAGAAACCAAGCTCCAAATACTCATAAACTTTGTCACATCTTTAATTAATATAAGGTGAATTATCACATCACCAAGAAAAGAATTAGTAAAGTCATTATGTACAAAGCATAAAATGTCAAACTGCACAAATCATGTAATTAATGATGGACATCAAATGAAGTTTTCATGACAAGAGAGACGAGTAATATTTTTCCAAATACTATAACTTGTTGAGACTTTATCATACACCAAGAGTATATGCAAACTTGCATCTGATTGAAGCAAATAGAGACAAAATAAGCACTACAAATAACAAGATATGGAACCATGTGCAGTGATTATCATGCATTAAACCATCCACTAGGATTACCATGGGCTAAACCCAAGCCCCGTGGACATGCATGACCATTCCCTTACGTAAAATACACATAAGAAGTCAGTTTGAGTCATAACCCTTACGATCACTATGTGGAAGCATCATCATCTGGCACCATTATCCACTAATAAGTGAACGCTACTTATAACATAGAAACACACTTTATTTATAGCCCGCCATCAAACATTACAAGAATTTAACCAGCATTCTCAAGGAAAAAAGACAAAAGTAAAAATAGATCTTCTTTGTGAACGTGTGGCCGATTGTTGGGGGTGGTCGTAGCTCTCGTTAGGGGACTTGCATCCAGAGTCGAGACTAAACCATGTTACGAAAGCAATCCGAGTGCCATCATCCGAGAGGCAAGATATAACTAGAAACTCTACGTGCCATGGCATCAGAGATACTTTCTTCAAAATAAATAAAAACTGTAAAATAGGAATTATCATTATGGCTTTACATACTGAAGCAGTCCGGGGCGGGCAACAAGAAGAGCAACCTCTAGACACCCTTCAAGGCTCCCATGCTGCTCAATGGGGCTAGGGCACAACACAACACAAACCAAAACAACAAACCCCCAGCCAAATCCCAACTACACAAGGGGCACCACCTAGTTTAAGAGCGAACTAGGACGCAAAAGAGGAGAATCGTTAGAGCAACCCACAAACAAGCAAGGAATTTACAGTAACCCTAACACCAATGGAACACTCTCACACACTAAAACACGAGAGAGAGAGAGAGAGAGAGAGAGAGAGAGAGAGAGAGAGAGAGAGAGAGAGAGAGAGAGAGAGAGAGAGAGAGAGAGAGAGAGAGAGAGAGAGAGAGATGGTGCTCGGGCTGCTTTGAAGTGTATCGTTAATGATCAAGCAAACATAAATATATATATGTAAGAAAGAGAGAGAAGGGGGGAAGGGGGTGCTTGTTGCACTAATGCCTTCTTACAAATCTGTCATGACCAATCAAAGTGAGATTAGTATTTGTTCAACATAGCCTGAGTAAATTACACCACAACACATCACAAGAAAAAAGCCACCCCAATCATTGTCTTAAGGCCAGGGGAGTCCTCTCCACCCTGTCGCCCTCTTACAGCATGTGGGATTTATGGCTAAATTGATAACAATACCCGGAGACAAGCTATCAAGAACTTAAATAAAATACCAAGACACTTACACATCATTATTGTCCATGACTTCACGTTGGAAGGGAGACAAGGTATCCATGCTTAGTCCAAATTCACCCTCCTTGATTCAGCAAATGTTGGGCTTACACTAGTAGGAGAAGTGATAGATTTCCTACTCTCAATTTAATGATCACTCTCTCTTACAATGGCATAGAGTTCCCTTGCTAATCACCCCTAATACAACACATAAATATGCCTAATGCCAATGAGATTCCACTCAAGAGCTCCTTCTCAAGAGGTTGAGCTTGGCTTCTCAAGCTATAGCATAGTGCTCTTTCTTCTCCCCACTTTTTTGTGCTAGCTACACCCTCCTTTTATAGCAATTTTGAAGGCTAGGGTTACTCCTCTAACCATGGTTGGGTTAGATTTTCAGCAATTTATCTAATTTCTTTTGCTTGGAATTATCAAGAAGTTGGTGGGGAAAGAGAGAGGAGAGAAATGGAGGTGATAGGACTTTTCATAGTGGGTTAGTGTTAGTAGAGTTAGTATTAATTTACAAATGGAATTGGATATTTACAATGGGAGTATCCATGTAGGATACAAATAAGGAAGAAAAACTCTTAAGAGGTAAGAAAAGGTGGATTTCTTACAAGGTTGATGCGCCAAGTGTCTTGAGTAGGGCCAATTTTGACGCTTGTTGACGGTCCACTAGCTTTGACGGTACATTTTTTCTCCACTCTTGACCTTCCTTGAGAGACAAGGTAATTGAATCTGAGTAATCAACCACCATGATGCTGTCTTTTAAGAGAAGAGGCTGAATTTTGTGGTTTTTTTGATAGATATGGATAATTTGGAGGAGGAAAAATGAGACTAGGTGGTCAATTTTGGAATGGAATTGTGTGTGGGAGGTATGAGTTCACCATGGTTTCTCTTATTCTTCAAGGTTGAGGAGAAGGTGAGTAGGGTGCAGAGAGGAGTGGTGAGAGAGGTGGGGATGATGAGTGGAGAAGTGTGTGTGAAAGAGGAAAATGATAAAGTGGAAGAGGGAGTGTGGTTGCATAGCATGGGAAAACTGGGGTCCACTAATAAAATCATAGCTCACAGCTCGTAGCTCAAAAAAATATGAAAACATTTGAGGCAAAAGTTCATCCCACGAGCTACAACTTTTGTTTGTATCACCTTTTCAAATTCGGAGAGCAAGTGAACTTTAAAAATTCAGCAAAACTGACCGTTTTTTTCCACTGCACAAGGTCCTTGTGGGGTCCTTCTTTGGATGATTCTTTTGAATACCTCCAAGAGTGAGCCCTCCATAGTGCATGTATGCATGCCACCTACCCTTGACCTTATTTGGTAGGTCTATAATTGAAGATATTGTTGAGATCATGATATAAGTGAATAGTACAACTAAGAAAATCAAATATTGAGGGGTCTAAAAAATATGTACATGTAAAATATAAATAATATAAGTGGAAAAAATATAAAGGGGTCAAAAAAAATCTCTCTCATTATGAGGCTACCATAAAAAGATAAATATTTTTGGTGTTCTAATTTTTTAGGAAAAAAACAAAATAGATGTAGGAAGGGACAAATCACAATAGTGAAAAAATATACACATAAATAAAACTAGTTTTTTTGGATTTTTGTTGGGGTGGAGTTACACCAAATATAAAGAGTATGAAAAATGGTAAGAAAAATTGTGGTAATGGTGAGGCAACGTAAATAACACACACCTCGGTAGAAATATTTAAATAAATACCAAAATAATTATGAAAAAATCTTTTATTTAGGCCCTATATACAAAGAAATATTTACATACGCATGGGCCATAATATACTTATATTTTTTAATTTTTTTGGCTCAACTAGCCCAATGACTAGCTAATTGAGGGTTTCTTATTTCAGTAAGGAGATATGGGAAAAGTCCCCTAACTCACACGCACCTATATACAGTGAAAGGGTGAGGGTAACCACAGTGTTTGAGTGATTTGATAGGGTGATATAACTCACTATGGCAATTACAGAGAGCCGAAAAACGGCTATCATTAGCCCTCACCCAGGATGATGATATATTCATGTACCATCATAAAGAATCTTTTCCAAAGAGAGTGCTTCAGAGTCCTTGACAAGATCGTCATTGTTTGGCCCCTTGGAATTTTGGTTTGTGTTACACTCATGCTTCATGGAACAATACTTCCATGAGATAGTTGCCTTTTGCTCGGGTAGATCCTTTGGTAGAAGGTGACTCAAGTAAGGCTTCAAGCGATAGCCGTTTACCTTCCTGGAGTGCTCTTTCCCATTCAAGTCCACAAGTTGATAGTAACTTGAATTGAAAGCCTTATTGACTATGTATGGCCCCTGCCATCTTGTTTCAAATTTGGCATCAAAACGATTATCGAGTCGATTGTCATACCTTAGCACAAGATCTCCCTCATTGATGCCTTTGTCCTTCAGTTTCTTGTCAAGCTTCTCCTTTGTCTGTGTGGCTTTCGTCTTATAGCACTCGTATGCTGCTTCTCTTTTCCGCTCAAGCTCAGCTAAGGTAAGAAGTCAACCCATCCATGCTTCTTGATCATCTTGTGCTGATTTACCATGAAGTCGCATTGTTGGAATGTTTAGCTCAATTGGCTGTAAAGCCTCTTGACCATAGACCAAGTGAAATGGTGTGAACTCCGTGGCTTCCCTATATGTGGTTCGATACGCCCACAAGGCACCATCCAAGAAGTCATCCCACAACTTTGTCTTGTTTTTCACCATCTTTCTAATGATGCCAGCAATGACACCATTAGCTTTTTCTACCAAACCATTTGATTGGGGATAGTAGGGTGTACTGTGACGATGTAGAATGTGAAGTTCTTCACAGACTTCTGTGAGCAATCCCTTTCTAAACCCTAGACCATTATCAGAAACAATCTCCAAAGGTGTGCCAAATCTACAACAAATGTGAGTGTAGACGAATTTGCTCACTGTCCTCTCATTTACCTTTGCCACACTTTGTGCTTCCACCCACCTAGTCATATAGTCTACAGCCACTAGAATGTAGAGTTTACCATTTTTTGTCCTAGGCAGAGGACCCATAGCATCAATGCCCCACTTTTCAAAGGGTCCATTTGCAAGCACGATTTTCCTTGGACCATAAATCAATCTTCTATTCCCATTTACCTGACAATTGTGACAACTTTTACACCAATGCTGGACATCCACATGCAGACTTGGCCAAACATACCCTGCAAGCAAAATCTCCTTCACAGTTAATTCTTGGGAAAAATGACCACCACATGCCTCTTCATGCAAACCTTTTAGAATGGCTGGAATTTCCACGATAGTTGGTACTCTTCTGCACACTTTATCCTTCCCTCTTTGATAGAGGGAGCCTTCTAGGAAGAGATACATGCTTGCCTTCTTCATGAGTCTTCTCTTCTGAGCTTTTGTGAAGTCTGGTGGAAACTCACCCTCCAAAATGTAGCCAATGATGGGAGCCAATGACTCCAATCCCTGGTACCTCGGTTGCTTCACAGCAGCCGCCACCATGATGACCTGCACTTCTTTCTTTACACATGCAATGGCTTGTTGTGCAAGTAAATCAGCATCTTCATTTTGTTTCCTAGGAATATGATATAATTACACCTCCTCAAATTGATTAAATAGCCTACGGATGGTATGAACTTTGGCCCTTGGTCTTTCATTTTTGCATGCCCAAATGCCTAAAATCTGCTTCACAATGAGAAGTGCATACCCTTTTACCATGAGACGTTGTATATCATGGCCAATGCATATTTTTAAACCATGAAGTAGTGTGTCATATTCTGCTTCATTGTTGCTAGCTGAACTTGGTAGATTGAACTTCTCTTTCATGACCACCTCTCCACTTGGGTTGAGCAACACTAGCCCTCCCCCTGCTTTTCCTGTGGCTCGACGAAAAGCTCCATCAAAGAACAAGGTAAAAGCATTAGGAATACTTTGTGGTGGTGGCAATGGTAGGGTCTTTACTTCAGGCACCTTAATCTCCTTTTCATGCACCCTATAAGTGATAATCCCTGCCAATTGTGCACGCACACTATCTTCTACCTTGAAAGAGTATTGAAACTCTTGCAACTCCATAATCCACTTTGAGATCCTAGTACTAAGATTCATTTGAGATGACACCCAAGGGAACAAATTCTCTGCGGTGAGGATTACAAAAGGTTTTGGGAGCAAGTAGGATCTAAACTTCCTTATCGCAAACATGAGAGAAAGCATCATGAGTTCTGCCTCCGTGTAGCCTCTCTCTAAAGCATTCATGACCCTACTAGCAAAGTAGATGGGCCGCATCCTGGTACTATAGGGATCTTGTTGTAACAAAAATGCACCAATTGTTTCTTTCCTAGCACTAGAGCTAACAAAGAATGTGTACTCCCAACAAGGAGGCATGAGTGTTGGTAGCTCTGACAAAATGGCTTTAATGTTACAAAAGTACTCTTCAAGCTCATCAGACAAATTCTACTTGTTGTGTCAACTTTTGCAAAGGGTGAAGTAACTCCGAGGCTAAGTGAATGAAGCGTGACATATACTTCACCTTTTGAATGAATGAGATGACCTCCTTAAGACTCTTGGGTGATGGTAGCTCAATAAGAGCCTTTGCCTTTGAAGGATCCACTTCAATGCCTTTGTAAGAAACTTTATGACCAAGCAAGATTACTTCATCCTCACCTATATGGCACTTGTCGGGGTTGAGTTGACCTCCCATGTCATAGAGCTTCTTTAAACCTTCTTCTACCCTTTGTAGATGCAATGATTTTGAGCTATAAATACAGAAATCATCAATGAACACCCTAATTGACTTTCCAAAGAATGCTTGAAACACCATATTCATGAAACGTTGGAATGTTGCAGGAGCATTTGTTAGACCAAATGGCATGACTCTAAAAGCATAACAACCCCAAGGAGTGATAAAGGTTGTTTCCAATTGATCCTCCAATGCAATCCCTATTTGAAAGTAACCTGAGTAACCATCGCACACAGTGTACTTCTCATGACCAGGTACCTCATTTAGTATCTCATCCTAGAATGGGAGGGGAAAGTGATCTCTTTTTGTTGCCTCATTGAGGGGACGGTAATCCACACACACCCTCCACTTGCCATTTTTCTTAGGAGTGACAACAACAGGAGAGACCCACTCTGAATTCTCCACTGGATAAATGAAACCTGCTGCTAGAAGCTTTCTTACCTCCTTGAGTAGAGCCTGCTCCTTTATAACTCCTAGCCTTCGTAGCTTCTGAGCTTTAGGTGCGGCCTCAGGCTTTAACTCAATCTTGTGTTGAACAACATCTACCCCACGCACGTCGGTGTAGTCTTTAGCAAAAAGCCTAGGAAACTTCCTTAGCACACATTTGAACTCCTCTCTTTCATCCTTTGTAAGTGTTGTTGATAGCATACCTTCCAGCATCCCTTCATCTTGAACACCTTCGTTCTCTTGAGGACCTACCTCCTCCAAGCCTTGACAAGAGGTCTCTTGGTTGTTTGGCTTAAACCTTACCCCCATGACTTCGATGGAAGACTCCTCTTTAGTAATGCTGCCGCTACTTTCTTCTTCTGAAGTGCTATCGGTCCAACCTTCTTCCGTCTCACTTTGAGAGGATTCTTCATGGAGCTCCTCTTGGCGTTGCTCCTTCTAACCCACCCTACCAAAATCATCCAAACATTGTGGCTATCCCTACCATTTCACTGTATATAGGTGTGTGTGAGTTAGGGGACTTTTCCCATATCTTCTTAAAAACCTTCAACTAACTAGTCACTGGGCTAGTTGAGCGAAAAAAATAAAAAATATAAGTATATTATGGCCCTTTGTGTGTAAATATTTCATTGTATATAGGGCCTAAACAAAAGGATCTTTCATTATTATTTTGGTATTTATTTAAATATTTCTACCTATGGTGTGTTATTTATGCTATGTACATTGACTCACCATTACCATATTTTTTCTTACCATTTTGCATACTCTATATTCCATATAAAAATAATTTCATGTAAGCTTCTCTTATTTTTGGTGTAACTCCATCCCAACAAAAATCCAAAAAAACTAGTTTTATTTATGTGTATATTTTTTCACTATTGTGATTTTTCCTTCCTACATCTATTCTCTTTTACTCTCATAAATTAGAACACAAAAAATATTCATCTTTTTATGGTAGACTTATAATGAGAGAGATTTATTTTGACCCCTTTATATTTTTTCCACCTATATTATTTATATTTGGCATGTACATATTTTTTTAGACCCCTCAATATTTGATTTTCGTAGTTGTACTATTCACTTATATCATGATCTCAACAATATCTTCAATTATAGACCTACCAAATAAGGTCAATGGTATGTGGACTGCATGCATGCACCATGGGGAGCTCACTCTTGGAGGTATTCAAAAGAATCATCCAAAGAAGGACCTCACAAGGACCTTGTGCAGTGGAAAAAACAGTTAGTTTTGCTGAATTTTTAAAGATCACATGCTCCCCAAATTTGAAAAGGTGATACAAACAAAAGTTGTAGCTCGTGAGGTGAAAGTAAATTGGATGCACCTTTGTCTAGTCATACTTGTTCAAGTTCTTTCCATCCCTCTTATGCATCAAATTGTTATGCTTTGCTTATGTCAAGCTCACATAATGTTGAGGATTAACCTCAATCATTTTATGAAGCACAGAATTTAGAAAATTGGATGGCTGCCACACAATCAAAATATGATGCACTTATAGAAAATGACACATGGAATTTATGTAATTTGCCTCATGGCAAAAATTCCATTGGTACAAAGTGGGTCTACAAGTTGAAATGCAAGCTGCATGGTGAGATTGATCGTCATAAGGCTCGACTTGTTGTAAAAGGTTATGCACGACAAAAAGGAAATAGGTTAGGAAGAGACTTTTCCACTCATTTGTCATATGACTACTGTGCATTTTCTATGTGCATTGGCATCTTATTTTGGTTGCAATGTACATCAATCCTACATTGTTATTGCTTTCTTGAATGGTGTCATATTTGAGGAAGTTTATGTCACGTAGCCTCGCGCGTTTAACAAGAAGGGACAAGAGGATAAAGTGTGCATATGTAACAAAGTGTTCTATGAGTTGAAGGAATCTTCTCGTTCTTGGTATGAGAAGGCTGACACTCGATCATTTGGTCAAACAAGTATTTTGTAACAGTCCAACAACATTCTATGTAAAGTGTGAGGGTGATATACTTCTCATTGTGGTTCTTTATGTGGATGATTTGCTAATCATTGGACAAAATGAGAGACATGTTGCTGAATGTTAAGGCTAATTTGAATGCTACTTTCAAGATGAAATATTTCGGGCTATTGCATCATTACTTGGGTGTAGAGTTTAAGCAATGTGATGGAGATATTTCCTTGTGTTAGAAAAGTTACATAGAGACATTGCTATGTAAGTTTGGACTTGAGGATTGAAAACCTATTTCCACTCCCATAGAAACATGTTTGAAATCAAGTCTTCATGATGTTGGTGATCCTGCAGATGTCACTCTTTACCAAAATGTTGTTGGATGCCTCATTCATGTATGCACACGAGGCCTGATATTTAGTTTTTAGTCTTACAGGTTAGCAAATTTATGCATAGCCCAGGGTCTAAGAATTGGCAGGTTGTGAAGAGGATTTTCCACTACTTGAGTGGCACTTTAGATCTTGGCTTGTTTTATCCCAAAGGGTGGATCATTGCCCCAAACTTACATGCTTGAATGGACTCAGATTGGGCTGTTTGTTTTGACAAACGAGTGTCTACAAGTGGCTTTTGTTTCATGCTTGGCAGCTCATGCATATCATGGTTGAGCAAGAAGCAACCTACTATGGCCACTTCCAGTTGTGAGGTTGAGTACAGGGTAGTCTTCATAGCCAGCACTATCTATACTCACAATCAGAGCTCATTGGCAGTTGTGAGGAACCTAGACTTTAATGCTTGCACAAAGCACATTGAGGTGCATTAGCACTATGTCAAGGAGAGGCTCTCAGTAGGAGAGATCAGCTTGGCTTAAGTGCCAACATAGGATAACCTTGTAGATATTTTCACAAAGGCATTGTCTCATGAGAAGTTCGAAGCTTTTCGCAAAGCTTTGGGCTTACTCCCCTTTGTGGACTGATCATGTCCTCAGGGCATGGAACTTCCCTTTACTCTATGTGCCAGCTCTCGTTCATCACATCACTCCAGGGGAGATTTTCTACCATATACATGTGGTAGTGATGTGTGTGAACACACTTAGGACCGCCGGGGCATTTTTTCCCTCACTAGGAGGTTTTTTTCCCCGTGCATTGTATATATGTCCATCACTCTAGGGCTATCTATCTTTCCATTGCACACTAAGTAATATACTATCTGTTGTGTGCCTTGAGCTTCCTTCGTCTTCTCCAAGCTATATGTGTTTTCCTGCAACCCTAATTCCAACATGTTTTAACTTTGTTCTAGAATAGTTCCCTACCAAAACTTTGCCTAAATCTTCATTGATTTCTTCACTTTCCATGACAATTTCAACTTTTTTCACCCCCCCACTGAGAGGTATTGTGTTTGTGAGATTCTTCACGCACGTGAACCCATTTTGTGCTGTAGAAGTGATCAGACCCTTTGTAGAAGATAAATATTTTTTAGCTTTGATACCACTTTTATAGGCTTGGAAACTCCAAGCAAGAAATAAATAACACATGAACGACAACTACAAAATCATTTAACTTTATGAGAGAGAAAGAGAGAGTCAACACGGCACGGTAGAGTTCCATGCCCAGATGCACTGGCCTTGGTGCCCCTTTTGGTATTTCTTTATTATTATGCCACAATGGTCCTTTTCTCTTAGATTTTGTGTCTAGATCATTTGAAAAGTGAGGTCCCAGGGGCTCTTATAAATAGTACAAGTGTTTTCCAAAGGCAGAGCCCCAAAAGAACTTCTCTCAAAAATGCTCGAAAAGCTAGCACCAAACACTCCAAAATCTACTAGTGCAATGCTTGGTGTCTCAAAGCTCATTATTGGGTTATCAATTTATTGGTGCTTTTGTAATGAATTTTTGATAGTTTGAAAAGACTACTAAGAAATGCATATTTGCTTCACTTAGCAAATCATATCTGCTGCACTTACTCTAAGCTATGTGTTGGAAATTGCCAAAGGAAAATGGGCTAAGATAACTATAAGAGATTGCTGAAGACTATTGTAGTGCAGACTGTTGGATATGGGTGAAATCAATTTGAAGTGTCTATGTTGATGTGGATAAATTATGGATCTGGGTCAGCTTGTCTTCTTCATGCATGCTCGCATACATTTCTAGGGCTACCCATTTTGTAGGAATACATGCTAATATATAGATGGTCTGTGTGTGTGTGTGTGTGTGTGTGTGTGTGTTTGAATTTAAAACTCCATCTTTAAGAACCATATACTGATAAACTTAAATATTTCTTGCAAAGATACATTGTATATAGAAAAAAAACCTGTTTCTTGATAAAAATTACATAACAAGATACTTTGATATATGACAAAGTAGGAGTTAAAGCCGGAACTCCTACCAAATGAGAGCAGAGATCTTTACCTGAACTGAATTAGCGGATTAGTAATACTTTTTTTAGTATTACTTATGCATATATGCTTGTATTTATTTGGAGATATGATACTGTGGTGTTTCCCTTTCATTTTTTCTCTTTGGTGTAGTGATGCCCATGTGTATATGCATGTGCGTTGTATCAAAACATTGTTATGTTTAAGTCTAAGAAAACACGTTTTGTGTGCTTTCCTATGCTCGTGTATGAAAAAAATTACGCTTTCATCGAAGGAAGACAGAACATAGAAATTCTTTGACAGAGCCAGTCATTTTGGCTACTCTTGGCGTACTTTTTTTTGAAAGCCTTAAGGTATGCAATACCTCATGCAATATGTAAAGCGAAACATTGTTTTTACCTTGAGTAGTTGATTAGCCGTTTTGGAATTGCGTTGCCTTGGTTATCCTTGGGTTCATGAATAGATGCTATCCGCCACTCGATGTTTTGTTGCTTGCGTTGAGAATTATTCGGAGATGGAGAGCTACTACTGCCTACGAGCCGGAGTTGCCCTGGAAACCATGAACTGTGTGTGTGTGTGTGTGTGTTATGCATTGCTTTTCAGCTTATGCATAAGTGTTTATGAGCATGAATTGTACTCGCAACAACTTACTGTGTGTGTGTGTGTGTTATGAAATGCCATGTAGCGTGCATGCAACCTTCAGAGAGCTTTTTGCGCTTCCTGCTTATTGCGCAGGTTGCTTTAAATAAGCCAAGTCCTATTCGGTGGTAATGTCACCCACCTTTTTGCACAATTGAAAATCAATGGAACTTTGAAAGTCAAAATAGTATGAAAGAACCTGGCCATACATATTTTATTAGGGCAATCCTGTTGCATTTTAGATGCCTTCTTGTCCTTTGATATCTCAATTGTGTCACCATGGACACCAACACTCTATACGATAGCTTCGAGTTCTCTTATGCACTAGCCTTCTAAGCATAAGCATTAAGCTCAAGGCTAGGCCATCCATAGAGTGAGCACACAAGAGTGAGCTCTGAAGAATGATTAATCCTCTTTGCATAAAAGGGCTTCTTATAAAGACATGGACTCCAAGTGTTTCTACTATGGGATTAAATTGAGCCCTCTACCTTATATAATTTGGAATACCTAAATGAGTCCAAGACTTTATACAATGTGTGGGAGCTATATATGGCTCACTCTACTCAACTTGGTCTCACCTATATATTTGTATCTTGTCCTCAATATGAATCACTCTTTGGGAGCGTATATGGTGTGTCTCTTGTCTCGTCTCTCTCTTTCTCTCTACATCACAACATGGTATCAGAGCGGTAACGATCACGCGTCGATTCAATTCATGGTGACAAAACAATATGTGTATGCGATTTGCATGTAAGATTCAAAATTGCTACAACTTTTATTGTTGAGCATTCATTCTTGTTAACTGTGGTTATTTTTTGTTAAGAAGAATATGAATAGTGTTTCGTGTGGCGTTTATTGCTAATCAATCTAATCGTTGATTGTGTTTTCTTGTTGATGACACCCTGAACTTCATCTCAATTTTTGGGGGTCTTCTGCTCAAAATTTGGAGAAACGGGAAAATCGCTATGGAGCATAGCGCAATGGGCCTTTTCATCCAAAACTTGTTCGTCTCCTCGAGCTCTTCTATTCTAGGTTTGCGTCAATCGGAGTTCGCAGCAGAAAGTTTTGTCGTTTTTATTGCAATAGAGCTTGACGCAGCTTTCTTCGTCCTACTTCTTTATGAAGCGTCCGCGATCGTTTTTCTAATTTTGGTGTTAATTTTTTCGAGAAAATATAGATTTTTGCTATTCGTGTTGTGGCTGTCAATCATGCGTCTCACGCCACTCTATTTTGAGAACTCTTTTATTATTAACAACTTATTTACCCTGCCTTTTTTGGGTGACGTCTCTCACATCTTTGGACGCTCCTTGAGCATTCTTCTTGCGTTTATTGTTGACAGAACGTAGTCTTCATATTTCTCTCATTCTCAATTGCGGCCTTCACCATATACGGTGTGCAGATTCTGCGATCTTATCTTATACGTCTTCTCGCAACAAGATATGGCTATGACTATTCCCGTCAATGGCTTTCCTTCTGACAAGCGTTCTATTCCTCCTTTCCAAGGCCAAGGATTTCTAGGCTGGAAAGCAAAGATGTTGTTAATTCTTGAAGGCGATGAACTCTCTGATGTTGTTCTTGAAAATCGTGTTTGTCCGTCTCAGCCTGTTGATACGGATAATGATAACGTTCTTACTACTGAAGGACCTATATTTGAAGATTGGAATGTTGCCTATATGTATTGGCAATGACGAGATAAAGTAGCTCGTCGGTATATTCTTTCTGCTCTTACTGATTTCCTTTTGCTTGATATGTATGAACTGCCTACTTCCCACGACGTATGGAAGTACCTTATTGTAAACTTTCAAAAGAAATCTGTTACAGAAATACTTTATTTGAGAAGGTTGCTTAACAAGTTACAATATGGAGTTGGTACTACCATGAAGGGACACATTGAATCTTTCAAATCTATTATTAATCAACTTGCTGCTGCCGGTGATCCTGTTCCACAAAAGAAATTGATTACACTTCTCCTTGATATGGTGAAGGACTCTTCTTATGATAACATTGTTACTATTCTCTCTAATAAATATGGTCTTGATTTCGACCAAGCTCGCATGTCTTTAATTGAATACTCTCAACGTCAAGAACGTCGTAATGCTGGTCACTATACAGCTATGATTTCACAAGAGAAGACTGAGTCACAACAGATGGAACGTGCTTTTTATGCTTGAAGGCATCCGTTTCAACAAGAAAACCGCAGAGGTGGCCGTTGCAGTAATATTTTCTCTCGTCGCAAATTTCCTAATAAGCAATGTTCTTACTACAACAGAAATGGCCATACTGAAGATGATTGTTGGGCACGTCAATATGATGAAGAACACAATATTACTACGGAACAATCAGGTTTATCTAGAGACTCTTCTTCTTCTTCTTGTGAATATTGTGGACGATCTGATTATCCCACTCATATGTGCTATAAGCGTCGATTCGACACAGCTCGTAATAGAGCATATGCTACTGAACATCGAAAAAACATTGTACTAGAAACAAGCTGCGTCCTATGTTCAGCTGCTCCAAACAGAATACTTTATGTATGTGATGGATCACTTTTTATTGTCGATTCTGGTGCTACAGGAAATATGACATATCAGTCTAAGTGGCTCCATAACTATCATCCACTACCAGTTCAATGTGTTGTTTATCTTGCTGATGATACTACTTGTCAAGTAAAGGGTATTGGAGACTTATATCTTGGCACCTTATCTTCTTCCACTCAAATTTTGTGAGGAGTATTATATGTACCAGATCTTCAACGTAATCTTCTTTCGGTTGCTAGACTTGTTGATCTTGGTCTGTGTGTTGGATTTGATCATACCAAATGCCAAATTGAGAATGATGAACAGACTATAGCCACTGCTCCTCGAAACGGTAATTTGTTTGAACTCTCTCTCAACGATGTTGTAACAAATGTTGTCACTGCTCTAGGTGCTCATGATTGCAAAGAATGGCATCACTGTTTTGTTCATGCTGATTTGTCAAAACTCCTTGATCTTCAACGTCGTGATCTTGTTTATGGCATGAATCTTAAAGCCCATCCCCATATGGGAATTCGTGAATTTTGTGCTCTTCGGAAACACAATCGTAAACCCTTTCCTCTTTCAAATACAACGCATTCTCGTGACATATTGGATCTTGTTTAAACTGATATATGTGGATCTCTACCTTCTTCGAGATCAGAATATCTCTACTTCATTACTTTCATTGATGATTTCTCAAGGTATACAACTGTATTTCTACTTAGACAAAAATATGAAGCCTTATCTGTTTTCAAACAATTCCACAAGGCTACGGAACTTCAAACTAGTTGTGGCCTTAAGAAGCTTCGTAGTGACAATGGAGGAAAATATTTTTCTTGAGAGTTTGTGAGTTCCTGTGCTGACAATGGAATTCATCATGAACACACTATTCCATATTCGCCTCAACAAAACGGCATTGCTGAACGAAAGAATCTCACTATTCTCAATGCTGTAAGACGTATGCTAATTCATTCAGGCTTATCTCGTGTTTTCTGGGCTGAAGATACCTTGACAACAGTATTTATTCAAAATCATCTTCCTACTACTGCACCCTCTGGTAAGATACCCATCATAGCATGGACAGGTGACATTCCTTCTGTATCTCATTTTCGAACCTTTGGATGTATTGTTTATATTCATGTTCCCAAAGAAACACAAACAATGCTTGACTCTTATGGTTTTAAAGTTATTTTTATTGGATATTCTGACACTTCCAAAGGCTACAAATTCTATGACCCTTCCTCCAAGAAAGTTATTGTGAATCGTGATGCTACTTTTAACGAACAGCTTATGGGAGGCTCATGATCCATGGATTATTTTGACTATACTAAATCATTGCTTTAAGGCTTTTCCATTTCTTTCAGATGATGGAACTCTTCCTATAGAGCAACTTTCCTCTTCACAACCATCCATTCCGAATGTTGCCAATGATGATATTGATATTATTGTTGATCTTCCTATTGATTTTGAACATGGCTCATGTCATGTTTATGATGACGATATTGCTGATAATGCTTTTTCTACTTGTGAAGATCCCGTTACTTATGATGAAGCTATCTCTTCACCACAAAAGGATCAATGGCAAGAGGCTATGGAAGCAGAGTACGATTCTCTTATCTCTAAAGGTACATGGATACTAACTGAATTACCTCCTGGTCGTAGAGCTATTAAATGTAAGTGGGTGTATAAGACAAAAGTAAAAGTAGACGGATCTTTTGACAAGTTCAAGGCGTGTTTAGTTGCAAAAGGTTACTCCCAAGTAGGTGGTGTTGATTATCAACAGACTTTTTCACCAGTTGTTCCCATTACAAGTGTTCGAGTTTTATTGGCATTTGCTGTTCAATTTGATTTAGAAGCTCATCAAATGGATGTGCGAACTGCTTTTCTTAATGGTGACTTGGAAGAGGAAATTTATATGGAACAACCAGAAGGGTTTGTTATTCAAGGTAAAGAAGACCTTGTTGCTCAACTCCATAAGGCACTATATGGTCTCAAACAAGCTTCGCGAGCCTGGTATACAAAATTTGATTTTTTTCTCACCTCTAAAGGATTCATCTCTTGCTCTTCAGACCCCAACTTATACATAAAATGCCAAGGTAGAAGTTTTGTGATTCTTTCTCTTTATATATGTGGATTTGATATGGTGGATCTTGAGAGATTCACTCGTGTCTTGGCATTCAAATCCAACGGGACCGTACAAGTGGTATTTTATTCCTTTGACAGTCAAAGTTTATTGTAGATACTATTCAAAAATTTGGTATGGAATATGCACATTCAGCCAACACACCTTGTCTTGCGAGCTCTACGAAGAACACTTCTGACAATGGCGGTCAACTTGTCACAAATCAACCTTATGCTAACTTGATTGAATGTCTTCAGTTTGTTGGCATGAACACTCGTCCTAATATTCTCTTTGTTGCTAATTATCTTGGACAACATCTTGCATGTCCTTCTCTTAAGCATTGGTCTATTCAGCATAATAATTCAAAGCACATTGCTGTCCATTATCATTATGTCAGGTATTAAGTATGTTTCATCCTCTTGTGCTCGGAGCTTGGAGTTGCTTCGGCCTCACTCTTTCTAGATTAGCTTCTTTGCTATTGTAATAGCTTTGTACATATCACATTGTAATCTTTTAGGTACCATGCACTATGCACACTCCACATTTTCACATTGTGATCTCTAAGTAACTTGAATATTTGTACATAGATGCACAATTCACTTTCACATCATCATCGCTGGTTCATATTTTCACATTGTATAGGGGCTTGGGTTTTTCCCTTGAACTCCCCAAGGGGTTTTTCATCCAAAGCTAGAGACCTTTGTTTGAGTGGGGGTGTTGGAGCTATATATGGCTCACTCTACTCAACTTGGTCTCACCTATATATTTGTATCTTGTCCTCAATATGAGTCAGTCTTTGGGAGCGTATATGGTGTGTCTCTTGTCTCGTCTCTCTCTTTCTCTCTACATCTCAACAGTTGTATCTTGTCCTCAATATGAATCGGTCTTTGGGAGCGTATATGGTGTGTCTCTTGTCTCATCTCTCTCTTTCTCTCTACATCTCAACCCAATGTAAATAGGGAATATTGTGCGTATCCATAGCTCATCCGTAGCTTGGTGCATAATCGATGTAGCATGCGTTATCTCCACTCTGCTCGCACTCTGTCTTCTTTGGCGCGGTCCTCTCTTGTTCCCTCTGCTTTTTTTCCTCGCGACAAAATTGTTTTTAATTCTTCGATATTACATGTCGAAAATTGTCAGGACACCGGCAAGGCCGGACTAGACAAGGGCAGGGCCGGGCTAGGCGGTGTGGAATGAGGAGTCCAACTAGGGAAAAGGGTCAGGGGCTTTGCTATAGAATGGGTGGTTGGGTGGTGGACTCTCAGGCTCTAGCTTCCCTTGCCTTACACTGGTATCAGACCTAAGTGCCTATTTTAGGAAAGGGGAAGGCGTGGTGCTTTCTAGCCACACAAGCCTTGCATGTTGTGGTCCAATTCTGTGGGGATCACCCCTTGCGAAGGAAGTCAACGAAGAAGAAGCATGTGGGCACGCGAGCTTGGCAAGGAGGGCCGCCGAGTGCAGGAGCACCAAACTGACGTCACGCGGGCTCATCAGAGGCGCAAGGGCCTGCTTGGCATTTCTCCACACAGGGATAAAGCTTCTTGTGCATGGCATCGTCCGCCCCAGGCGCTCCAAGCACCTGCGCGCTACCCGCTCATGGACATAGCCGTTTGCTGCATTTATTTCCCACTTGAGGGTGCCCAACCCCCTTAGGGGTAGTGGCGATACACAAAAAATTTAAGCATAAGGGGCGGTACCCACAGTGGGTACCCCACCCCCTTACTCCACTCCAGGTGCGAGTACGGCAAGGCCGGAAAGGATGGCATCGATGAAGCCGACACACATTTTGACACAAATTTTCTACATATTACGCATAAACTCAAAGATTTCAAGACCACCAATTTGGCAGAGTTGCAGTATAATTTTTTGGTGAAATCAATTATGCTTTCAAGCCTAATTATTCGGCTATCAAAACTTGTGGAATTCCATATACGGCGGACAATTCGAATCACTCTCCACTGGACTACTCTCCATTTTGACGGAGTTAGCAAGGCTCATTATACTTCGCGAGTGCTCTCAACATCGGGTATTTTTTTTTAGTACTCCTTCCACCGCACTGTGTAGCCATGGATTCGGATATCAATATGACATTTGATTTTGAGCAAAGTACTCCTGATCCTGCCAATGATGGCACATGGCCAGATCCTCTCAAGAAGAGTACCCGCGACGCTACGGCAAGTGAAGATACTTATGAATTGCTCGATATTCAAGAATTTTGTGCACTTTAGACATGCATGACAACCATGAATGAAAATTTTAAAGCTTTAAATGAAAATGTTACTAAACTGTCCACATTAGTAGTTCAATCAATGCATCAGCAGTCTAAGAGTCTTGCTGACACACACATGCATGAGCACGTTGCCACACAATGGCAGGGCATTTCTAATCCATGGCAAGGCCCAAATGATGATACATTGCATACTCTCACTGCAAAAGAGGTGGATGAATTATTAAAGAACACCAAACCACTGATTTTTAAGGGAGAAGACCGGGACCGCAATAAGGATGCAGTGAATATCTTTCTTAGCAAGTGGGATTGAATTCATGCCTTACAACATACTTTGGATGCGATCAGAGCTCTGAAAATGAGCCTAACTCTAGAAGGAAAACAAATGGTGAATGTCTCTCAAGGAGAAGAACATCATACCACAGAGTTGGGCAACTTTTGAAGCAATGTTTAGCACGGAATTTTTGCCTACAAACAAGGCCGATCAGAATTGGACGGCTTGGGATACATGTTTCATGCGCCAATACCCATCACTCCTTGAATATATCTCTCACTATGGGGACATTATCCTCAAGTTGGAAGGTTTAGATACCTTTCAACACGTATGGGGGTTCATACGAGGTCTAACACCCGAGCTTAAGAAGTATGTCAAGACCCAAGACCCTAAAACACTTGAGGAAGGCCATAGTGAAAGCCTATATTCTATGATGATCCTGATGAGAAGAAAACAATAATAGTCACGTGCTTGCTAATATACATGGTAATACAGCACTGGAGTATGGACACGATAAAAGAAAATTTCTAGTTGCCAATCAGATGCATCTAAAAAACCCAAGGGATCCAGGGTCCTCTCTCTCTCCTGAGGACATTGATAAAGCCAAGAAATAAAAATTATGTTTTCAATGTTTAGGAGAGGCCATGGCAAAAAGGAGTGTCCGAAGGGAAATTTATTGCTAAGGCAAGGAGAAAGCAGTGCACAGGGTGCAAGTGCTTCCTCTTGATTCTTCCTCAAGATTCTCTAGAGTGGAAGTAACACACACTGAGGTGGTGCATGAATGCTGTCTCACAGCTTCCATGTGGCAACCAACCTTTGGACCACATGAGTTAGTACGTATGCACGGATATCTGCAAGGGCACAAGGTGCGCAGCTTGCTCAATGACGGTGCTACTCAAAATTTCATCAATTACGAATTGGTGAAAAACCTCAAACTCCTAGTACCCACCACTACAAGGTAGCAATGATGAATGGACATGATAATGAAATATGGGATACTCAATGTTGAGCTGTTCCATTGGAAGTAAAGGGTACTCTACATGTTTGAATTTTCATGTTATGAACATGGAAAGGGCTGATGTGGTTCTTGGTAGGGAGTGGTTGCATAGCCTAGGACCATCACTGAAGTGTAGCTATGAGCACAATAACTTGATGTTTGAATCCCATGTCGCACATGTGTTGTTATTAGGAGAAAAAGATATACCTTCATCACCACTGATTTGTACCGCTGAGCTTATGCAGCTCGTTTTTGATAATGAAAGAGATCATCAGGTTTTCTTCTGTTACTCAATATCTCATTTTCTTTCTAACATTGAGTTTGTTGAACATTCTTGAATGTTGCATTCTTCTCTCTCTTCTATTCCACCAATTGCTAATTCTAAACACCCAACGTTTCTAGTTAATTACATAAAATTATTAAAGGAATTTCAAGATGTATTTCCTAATGATTTGCCATCAGGATTATTGCTGACACGATCAGTACAACATAGCATTGACATGGTTGCAGGCTGTGAACCTGTTAGTAAACCACCTTACCGTATGAGTTATCCAGAAGCTACTACGGTGGAATGTCAGCTTGCTGACTACCTTAGCAGAGGGTTTATACAACCCATTTCTTCAGCATGGGCTTCGCCTATCCTCTTAGTGAAGAGAAAGGACGGCAGTATGCGCATGTGCGTAGACTACTGTGGCTTAAATGTGGTTAAGAACAAATACCCATTCCCTAGAGTAGATGAGTTGTTTGATAAGCTCACTCATGCTGCATTTTTACGAAAATAGACTTGCGGTCAGGATATCACCAAGTCCGTATTCGACTTGCCGGTTTGGACACTACGAGTTTTTGGTGATGCCCTTTGGGTTAACCAATGCGCCCGCAAAATTCATGACACTTATGAATAGTTTCTTGAAGCCATGTCTGGGCAAATTTGTCATTGTTTTCCTCGTTGACATCCTAGTCTATAGTGCTTCTGAAGAAGAACACTTACAACATCTCAGGCATGTGTTTGAGTTGTTACGCACAAACAAGTTATATGCCGAGGAATCTAAATGTGATTTTCTAAAAGATAAAATTCATTATTTAGGGCATGTTATTTCAGCTAACGGGCTATACATGGATCAATCCAAAGTGGATACCATCCGGAAATGGCCTCCTCCTAAAAGTCTGGAAGAATTACATATATTTTCAGGATTTGCAGGTTTTTACCGAAGGTTCATTAAAAACTATACTCAAATTGTTGTTCATATGACGAATCAACTAAAATGCAAAGGTAAATCTTTTTATTGGGAATCCGCTCAATAAGACAGTTTCGATACGCTCAAGGATGCAATAGCTACAACTCCTATACTGGCTCTTGTAGATCCTTTGAAACCATTCGTTTTGGAAACGGATGCTAGTGACCATGATATTGGAGCAGTCTTGTTACAAGACGGACGACTGATTGAATTTGAAAGCAAGAAGCTTGATGTAGCTCAACATAACTATTCTTCTTATGAACGCGAACTCTATGCAATAGTGTCTGCCTTAAAAACATGGCAGCATTATTTGTATGGTGATCAGTTTAAGATTGTGTTTGACCATGAAAGCATCAAATGGTTTACACAACAAACAGTTTGAAAGGGTCGAAAATCCAGGTGGGTTGAGATCCTTTAGGAATATGACGCCAAGCTAAGGTATCGCAAAGGCCGATACAATGTATCGGCAGAAGCTCTAAGTCGAATGCCAAAGATCAATTCGCTATTGTTCACGAAGCATATTCCAAAGTATGGAGCCATGTTCAAAAGAGGCACCCTTCTCACTCCAATGACGGTAGTGTACTGTTAACCTCCACACCTAGTTCTTCTTTATCAAGTGATGAGCTACAACGATGGAAGAATTTTACCATCGACAATGGGTACCTGCTCCATAAGGGGAGTGTTTGTGTACCGATGGACATAGACATTCAACCCCAAATTCTTTATGAATGTCATGATAGTTCAAGTGCAGGGCACCCGCGGATTATAAAAACTTATGCTCTCGTATGACGACAATTTTACTGGCTAGGTATACATGGCTTTGTTCAAGCTTATGTCTTCCATTTCCAAAAATGTCAAGTTAACAAAGCAGAGCACCTGAAAGCAGGAGTACTCTTACATCCTTTGGAGATTCCCAATGGAAAATGGGAAACCATGTCTAAGTATTTTCTTGTGGGTTTACCACCCACTGTACGAGGTCATGAATTGGTACGGGTGGTCGTAGACAGGTTGACTAAACTATGTAAGTTTAATCCGATACGGTTAAGACACCAAAATTAGCCAAGTTATTTGTGGACAATCTATACAAATTGTATGGTTTGCGAAGTAACATTATTAGTGACCGGGATTCCAAGTTTAACAACCACTTTTGGAGAGCTGTATTTAAACGATTGGGTACACAACTAGACCTCAGTATAGCTGATCATCCAGAAATAGATGGTCAAACGGAACGGTGCCAGAGGATATACTAAGAGCATACCTCAGCAAAAAACAGTCAGACTGGGAAGAATACTTACCTATTCTCGAGTTTGACTACAAGAGTGCTAAGCATGTCACAATAGGTTGGAGTCCTTTCATACTCATGTACGGGTCTCAACCTAAGTCACCAATTACGGTGGGGTTGGCAACCAAAAAACTCCAACAGGTTAAGGATTTTCTCGAAGACCATATGGATATGCTAAAACTTGCTCGTCAGAATGTCTAGCAAACACAGGATCGGTATAAGAAGTACGCTGATGACAAACATTGGCAAGTTACCTTCGTAGAAGGGGAGGAAGTATTTTTACGTGTGCCAGAACATTCAAAAAGTCTAAAAACTAGGCCGACACCTAAATTATCTTCCCGATATTGTGGGCCTGTCAAAATACTCAAGCGAATAGGTGATCGTGCCTACAAATTATTACTACCATCACATTCTCGCATTCATCCGGTGTTTCATGTAAGCTGTTATGTAAGTGGTTACATGGAGACGACAATGTCATTGACCAACAGGTTTTGGTTGATTTCATTGAACCTACTACCCTACCGCATTAACCTAGACATGTTCTTGATTATCATGAGTTGTGTACACATCATCACGTACGTCAACAAGCCTTAATCAAGTGGAAAGACCAACCTGAAGAAGGTTCCACTTGGGAAAACATTAGTGTTCTTAAGAAGAAGTTCCCCACTTTTGTTTTCGAGGATGAAAACTCTTCTTAAGGGGGGAGTAATGTCAGGACACCGACAAGGCCAGACTAGACAAGGGCAGGGCCGGGCTAGGTGGTGTGGAACGAGGAGTCCAACTAGGGCAAAGGGCTAGGGGCTTTGCTATATAATGGGTGGTTAGGTGGTGGACTCTTAGGCTCTAGCTTCCCTTGCCTTGCAAAAATCATGGAGGTTCCATTTAGACTAGAGGTATGCCTAAATGACTGGTGCATACTTTGCGTGACAGTAAATTGGATGCACCTTTGTCTAGTCGTACTAGTTCAGGTTCGTGCCATGCATCTTATGCATCAGATTGTTATGCTTTGGTTATGTCTAGCTCACATGATGTTGACAAACCTCAAATGTTTTATGAAGCACAGAATTTAGAAAATTGGATGGCTGCCATGCAATCAAAATATGATGCACTTATAGAGAATGACACATGGACATTATGTAATTTGCCTCCAAGGAAAAATGCCATTGGTATAAAGTGGGTCTACAAGTTGAAATGCAAGCCGAATGGTGAGATTGATCGTCATAAGTCTCGACTTGTTGTAAAAGGTTGCATAGGCAAAAGGCATAGATTCTGAAGAGACTTTTTCTCCCACTTGTCGTATGACTAGTGTGCATTTTCTACGTGCATTGGCAGCTTATTTTGGTTGGGATGTATTGAAGGGGATCGGAGAGCACCATAGACGGAGAGTGAGAGAGAGAAGGAGACACACGACACACAGATATGGGTGGTAAGACTCAAAGAGTGAGCAGCCCCCTATACACTTATGCTATGTATAAGGTATACAAGTCAGTGGGCGCCTAGACTCTAGGCCACTAGGCAAGGCAGAGGCGCCTATACCCCAACAACCTCCCACTTAAAGGCGAGTGCAACTTTAAGCAAGAGAACCTAGTCTAAAGACTACAAAAGGCGAGAGAAAACCGTTCTCAACCGATGCCCACTGGATGGCTGTGATCCTGTGCATCCGGATGTCCTGCTCCCGTGTAAGTCCATACACCACCAGACGTACTGCACACGTACGCAATACCTGCATATCTCCCTCGTGCACTATGCCATCATCAATCAAAAAACGACTGACAACCCCAACTGCAAATGCTCCAACTGCAGCTGCGATATCCAGTCTCAAGATCAGCATCTCATAGATGAGACCACCAAACGCCGATGCAATGCTAGCGGGCCCTGCTAGCTCTACGGAGCATGCATCGACATATATATCCCTGGAAATAGGAATCTCTAACTGACAAGGCATGTCAGCCACATGCATCTCCTGACTATCCGCAAAAGACGCATCAACCTGTCGTGCAACCTCAGAGCAAACCAGCTGCTCTAGGTGTCTGCTGGAAGACATATCCTGCACAACTATATCCCCATGCTCACTGTCGAGCATAGAAAGGAATGACTGCATAATCGCTGACATCTCAGTCTCCTCTGCAATCATCCACTTGAAACATGACCACTCAAACTGGTATGACTCACTAGAGCTCTCATGCTCTAACTCCGTATGCATAGACTCTTGCACAACGTCCTCCTGTCGTGACTCACTAGAGCAAGACCGCTCTACCTGTCTATCCTGCATAGAAGTATCTCGCACAACTGATTCTCTGCTTTGCTCGGTCACTAGCAAAGCATGCATGTCTGACTCTGTCACCTCTCTGTGTGACTACTCAAGTCGTGCCCCAACTGTGTGCACAACGAGCTCACTACTCTGCACTCCATGCAAAGTACCTTGCAACCCATGAGCAAAAGAGACTCTCCGGGTCTCTCGCTCTTTGCATGGCTGTAACAAGATTGAGACTCGACCATCTCGCACCAGTACTACATGCAATGGGTACCATGTGCCAACTCTAGCACCTCTCGCAATCACTAGCGAACCCAAATGCAACGCAAAAGATCGCTCAAGCAGCGATACCCGACATCCACTATCCCGTAACAGTCTGACTGAGATAAAATCCCGTCTCAGATCTAGCACATAACGCACATGACGCAGGGTAAATCTCATACCATTGGGCATAGACAAACATATGTCTCCTGCACCCTCAATGTCATACACAACACCATCAGCCATGTGCACACAACCAAGTCTCCCACTAGAAAACGTGCTAAATCACTCACGATGCAACATGACATGGAAAGTAGTATCTGAATCTAGTAACCAATGTGAAGACAATGTGCCATCCGATATGCAATCCGCAAACATAAGATCGTCTCAAGACAAGCTAGATGTAAATGTGACATCACCATCACAAGAATACTTAGTAACCAGCGTACTGATCTCACTAGCATCTGTCATACCCATATGCATCACGCATCTGTCGTCTCCGTTGTCTCAAACGCCTGAAAACATCGACGCCTAATGTGACCTCTATGTCCACAATGACAACATGTCAAGTCTCTATGCCGTCGAGACTTGCGTGTGGGACCAATCTCTCTCATGGACATAGAAGTGGGACTAAACTCCCCTGTAGACATGGATGCCGCGTACATAGCATGTAAACTCTGCCATAAAGCATGAGTTGTGGTCTCTCTCGAGACCTGCCAGTAAATAGACTCAACTAGATGCAAACGAATCGTAGACTTGTCTAACTCATCAAGATCATGCCAATCATCATCACGCATAGACTTGGGCTTCGCCGATAAACCACGCAAGGGTTTATCCTGCCCCAAATCTGCCGATGCAACAAGCATATCCTTCCAAGCAACAAAATATGCACCATCAAACTGTGTCAGACCATAACGCTCGAAGTCAAATGAAAAAACAGCCATAATGCTCGCAAAAGAGCAACCAACAATGAGTAGTAAATGTCAACCAAATCAGCCATAAACTGGCTCGAATCGCATCAACAAAAGTCTGCAAATATGGCTCAAAACCTAGTGCAAAATTGCACCAATAACCGTGCAAAACCTTGCACAAAATTACAAGTCAATATGAGTCAAATCCGGCTACCTAGCTCGTAGCCACATAAGCATAACACAAAATTCACTCCTGTGAGTGTGCCAAGATAATTGCACGCCTGTCAAACCGTGAGCTAATCACCAAGCCCACACTGTGCGGTATCGATGCATACACACGCACAAATCTCCCACCAGTAGAGAACACCGCACGCAAATGCTGAGTGCAAACCGCAATCTCTACCTAGATTGCATAAATGATGCGGATAAAACTCCTAGGAAAATTTCGCCAGAGTTAGGACGCACAATGGATACAACACAAAATAACATTGTCCTGCAACCTCAATACAATGAGCAATCAATGCGCATCAAACTACACTCAACATACATGCATAACCTCTGCAAACCTGTGTCCAACAAATGCTCACAAAGAGTACCACAGGTGACCATACATGTCATCCACAACCAACCTCTGCACTTGCTCACAAGATATATTGCTCACCACATAAGCATACATAGAGCATTACCCACTCAAAGACCATGTATGCAAGCCACAACACTGCAGAAGAACTACTCAACTACAAACTGGCAACACCTGTGGGAGTACTAGACTCAACGTGTATCTAGGAGTCAAACTCGATCTTGTAACACCTCATATGTGCCTGCTACCTGCAGTGTGCACGGGTAAGCTGTCTGCAGCAAAGAAGACAACAGAGCCCAAAACTGTCCTGAAAAACAATCTCTGTGTTTTTAATTTCAGACCCAACTACACTCCAAATCAGAAAATAATTCCTTCTACAAAGTCGTAGAGCTTGAAGCAAGCTCCATTTTGAAGCAAAAAGTTTTGGAATTGGAGTTTGTAGCTCAAGTTATGTGAAAAATATTAGACTGCTGTCAAACTGCCAAAAACTGAACGACTTTCTTCTATGCTTCTTTGAGCTCATAGAAAGGCTCAAACTCACTTCCCACCTCGATGCGTGAGCTGAATGTATCAATCTCACAATGCTTCCATGTCTATGGAAGCTCCAAGCTCCAATCTGTCGCCGATGTACCCGTTGCAAAGCTTGCCGAGAAGAGGGAAGATGCTGTACACAGTGGGATGATCTGTACAGGAACTGTGGAATGATCTGTGAGCACTAGGAAGCTCCTAGGAGCTCTCCTGCAAGACTTTGTATGGCTGTCCACAAGCCTCCTCTATTTCTTTGCTTAGATCTGTGACCTCTCCGCCATAGCCGACGAGTTCATCGCGAAGCCGTTCATCTACGCTCTCACACCTGTTGCTTTGATCCCAATTGAAGGGGATCGGAGAGCACCATAGACGAAGAGTGAGAGAGAGAAGGAGACACAAAACACACAGATATGGGTGGTGAGACTCAAAGAGTGAGCAGCCGCCTATACACTTATGCTATGTATAAGGTATACAAGTCAGTGGGGGCGCCCAGACTCCCGGCGCCGGGCAAGGCACAGGCACCTATACCCCAACATGTATATCAATCAGACATTGTTACTGCTTTCTTGAATGGTGGCACATTTGAGGAAGTTTATGTAACGCATCCTTGTGGTTTTGTCAAGAAAGGACAAGAGGATAAGGTGTGCAAATGTAACAAAGCGTTGTATGGGTTGAATCAATCTCCTCGTTGTTGGTACGAAAAGCCTGACACTCATTTGGTCAAACAAGGATTTCGTAATAGTCTAGCCGAAAGCTCATTGTATGTAAAGCGTGAGGGTAGTGTCCTTCTCATTGTGGTTCGTTATGTGGATGATTCTCTAATCACTCGACCAAATGCAAGACATATTGCAGTGTGATGATGGTATTGCCTTGTGTCAAAAAAGTTACATAGAGACATTGAGAATCCCATGGAAACAGGTTTGGAATTGAGTCTTCATGATGCTGATGATCCTGCAGATGTCACTTTTTACCAAACTACTGTTGGATCCCTCATTTGTGTATGCAACATGAGGCTGGATATTCAATTTTCAGTCTCACAAGTTAGCAAATTTATGCATAGCCCAGGGTCTAATAATTCGGTCTGTCAAGAGGATTTTTTGCCACTTGAGTGGTACTTTATATTGTGCCTTGTTTTATCCCAAGGGGGGATCATTGCCGCTAGACTTACATGCTTTTTTGGACTCAGATTGGGCTGGTTGTTTTGACACATGAGTGTCCACAAGTGGTTTTTGTTTCATGCTTAGCACCTCATGCATATCATGGTTGAGCAAGAAGCAAACTACTATGGCCACTTTTAGTTGTGAGGCTGAGTACGCAGTGTTCATAGGTACAATTGAGTGTATATGGCTCAGACGTCTTATAGATTATTTGGGTGTTGGATCGGACACTACCAACACTATCTACACTGACACTCAGAGCACATTGGCTGAACTCATTTTTTCATGCTCGCACAAAGCACATTGAGGTGCATTACCACTATGTCAAGGAGAGGCTCTCAGCACGCACGATCAGCTTGGCTTATGTGCCAACACAGGACAGCCTTGCAGATCTTTTCACAAAGGCATTTTCTCGTGAGAAGTTTGAAGCTTTCCACAAAGCTTTGGGCTTACTCCTCTTTGTGGACTGATCATGTCCTCAAGGCATGGCACTTCCCTTTACTCTATGTGCCAGCTCTCATTCACCGCATCACTCAAGGGGAGATTTGCCACTATATACATGTGGTATTTTTTCCCTCATTGCATTGTATATATCCCTATCACTCTAGGCCTATCTATCTTTCCATTGCACACCAAGTACTATACTCTCTAATGTGTGCCTTGAGCTTCCTTCATCTTCTCCAAGCTATGTGTATTTTCTTGCAACCCTAATTCCAACATGTTTGTACTTTGTTCTAGCATAGTTCCCTGCCAAAACATTTGCCTAAATCTTCATTGATTTCTTCAGTTCCCATGACAATCTTCAACTTTTTTTTCACCTCCCCACTGAGAGGTATTGTCTCTGTGAGATTCTTCTCGCGAACCCATGTGTGCTATAGAAGGAATCAGATCCTTTATAAAAGAAGAATATTGTTGAGCTTTGATACCACTTTTATACGCTTGGAAACTCCAAGCAAGAAATCAATAGCAACACATGAACAACAACTACAAAATCATTTAAGTTTATGAGAGAGAGAGAGAGACAGAGAGAGAGAGAGAGAGAGAGTCAACATGGCACAAGAGATTTCAATGCCCAAATGCACTGGCCTTGGTGCCCCTTTTGGTATTTCTTTATTATTATGCCATAGGGGTCCTTTGCTCTCCGACTTTGTGTCTAGATTATTTGAAAAGTGAGGACCCACGGGATCTTATAAATAGTACAAGTGTTGCCCAAAGGTAGAGCCCCAAAATCACTTCTCTCAGAAGCGCTCCAAAAGCTAGCACCAAACACTCCAAAATCTACTAGTGCAATGTTTGGTGTCTCAAAGCTCATTATTGGGTTATCAATTTATTGGTGCCTTTATAATGAATTTTTGATAGTTTGTAAAGACTACTAAGAAATGCATATCTGTTTCACTTAGCAAAGCCTATCTGCTTCACTTATTCTAAGCTATGTGTTGGAAATTGGCAAAGGAAAATGGGCTAAGATAACTCTGTAAGATTGGTGAAGACTATTGTAGTGCAGACTTTTGGATATGGGTGAAATTAATTTGAAGTGTCTATGTTGATGGATAAAGTATGGATTTGGGTCATCTTGTCTTCTTCATGCATACTTGCATACATGGCTAGGGCTACCCATTTTGTAAGAACACGTGATAATATATAGATGGTCTCTATGTGTGTGTGTGTGTGTGTCAATCACCTACTTGGCATTAAGAATTTCACTTTGAAAACATTAGGGCAAGAGGGTGCACATGATGCAAGTGTTGGCCATTGTAGGGCCTCTAGTAGATGTGAGTGCAAAAGCATAAAGATCAAGGAGATACTCTTGACAAAGATGATTCCGTTGTAGCCAAACAAGGTTCATGACTTCGCCAAAGATGGAGACTCTTTCTGCACATATAATGGTTGTACTCCATATGTTTGTGGGTTGCATCCATCATATTTAGAGCTTCATCCCCCTCATCCCTTGTTAATAACTAAATGTATCTTTGATTTCGTACCTGTTGCTCTATGTTCTTTTGCAATTTAGCATTATGGAGTCTTTTCTACCTACCTTTGCTTACAAGAGTTGTTGTCTTCTAGGCTTATGATAGTGATGAAGGATGCTAAGGGGTCCACTATGATAGAATTTCATGTTCATGTCCTTTGCCTATCTCACTCACACACACACACACACACACACACACAAACACACACAGAGATGTATAGAGAGAGAGAGACGCAGATCCTAAAGATACGAGTTATGTACATTGTCTTTTGGTAGCAACACATTACTATACATAAGTTATCCATGAGAGTGCAAAATTGGAATAAGGAGATATTTACTTGTATTTCATTATGTTTAAGGACCCAATGTTTAGAGGTAGAGAACAGATATTGTGAACAATGAGATTTTGAATTTACAATATCTTACGGTAGTTTGATCATAAAAGTTAGTAGATAACCAATAGTAGTAACACAATGGTGAAATGAAACTATCATTTCTCCGTCATAAGTTGACGAGCTACTTCGGATGACGTCATACACCAATAGTTAAAAAGCCTACATTACTAGAATCATGCCTTGAATAAGGTTTATTTGTGAAGGTTGGTATTAATAAAAAGAGACAAGGATATAGGAGTATTTGATATGCATAGTACTAGTTCAAATTGATTACAATCGCATGATTGATTGTATTTCATAAGATCAAAAGAAAATGTTTTTCCTATATTCGAGTATGTGTGAGAAGCTATCAAGATATGCTTATGATTTCTATAAAAAAAACAAGATGTTAGTCCAAGCTCTAAATCCATTCCTTTTTGTATTTTCAACACATGTTACGGATCAATGTTTAGGGACAGACCATACTCTGAAAACCAAATAAATATTCGTCCGAAAGAAAGTAACGAATGTATTCGAATTAGATGAAGAAGATAATATATTGCATGTAGTCTTCAATGTGACAAAATTAGTTGATGATGTCACAAGGGTGATGGTGACTGACAGTAGCTAGCTCAGCCGTGGGTGGAGTTTTCGCACAAGTGTTTGTGTGCTTCTTCAGTGGTGCCGGAATAGATTAGGCAGAGACCCTCACCTGCATCAAGTATTTTTTTATCAGGACTAACTTCAATAGTGGACTTGAAAGCGCAAAGAACTGGAAACTTGTATCTAGATCGGGAAAATACGAGCCCACACAAAATCCAAGGTTCGAATGTGTTTTCTGCATGAGGGGAGGGACTAGAGAGAGAGAGAGAGAGAGAGAGAGAGAGAGAGAGAGAGAGAGAGATTACTTGGATTAACGGGAACGAGGTGGGTGTGAACTCCCCCGATCTTGCCGCAGTTAATGCCCTGCGGTCGCGAACGAGGTGGGTGTGAACTCCCCCGATCTTGCCACAGTTAATGCCCTGCGGTCGCAAACGTGTCTGCCAATAGATGTTTGTGGCATACGCACTGGCATGGTAAAGACTAAGCAGAAAGCCGCATGAGCCCCGCCTTTGGCGGCACAAAGGGGAGCGGTAATGGGTTGCATGTACAGGATCTGCAAACGTCCGACTTTGGCGGGCACTGGTGCTGAACTGGAATCAGGGGCCCGGTGGGGATGGGAGTAGTGTTGTTGGTGGTGGTGGTCATCCGCGGAGGAGGCCGTGGGGACAAGGGCAGTAAGTGGATGCAGGTTTTTGACTGGGAGGTCACAATCCAGATTAGGTGAGCACACGAAGAACTTCAAGCACTGCAGCTGCACCCGTGGTGTATCAGGGAGAGGCAGGCACCAGGCCCTGGTGGCGGGATCAGGTGGAAGGCCGTCATCCATATCGGCCTACCTGCAACCGGGAAGAATAAAGCGCAGTTTACCAATGCAGGCCAGGCGCGGCTCTATACTCGTAAATTCCACGCAATTAGACACAGTACGTAGCGTTAACAAATAATTATTGCAACAGCGTCAATAGTCTTGCAGCCATAAATTCAAAAGAATAATAGATAAAACGCACCCCGTAGCGGCATCGACTGTGTCTGGGCTGGAAGCACCGCCTGTCTTGCGTACACATGAAGCGCTAGTGCCACCATCATCTTCACCATAACCTTCTTATTCATGCCAAGACTTGTCCTCCAATAATTCATATTGACTAGACCTTTTTTCCTCCGCTACTGATCGAATGAATGAATAAAATGCCATAAAGCAACCTTTATATACATAATTTCGTACGACACACCTACTGGTAGCTTTCAATTCATATTGCCTCGAATCGAGACTCCTTTGCAGGCAAAGTTTGAGGCTCCATGCACTGGACTACAAAATCTTGTTTTTATATGTGCAAATCCATCTCACAACCTCACCTAGAATAACAAAATCTCACTGCTAACCACTCAACCATGCGCAGATGGTTGCCTCCAGTGCGATTCTCTCTCTCTATATAAACAATGTTTTGCTTCTCCCCTACCCTACTGCTCGCCATTTGTCCCCTTCCTCGACTAGCATCCATTGCCTCCCCTCGCTTCCCCTCCAGCATTCTCTGATGTGCCACATGCCTCACTACCCTCAACCGGATGGCCTGAGTATTGTTCCTGTCAATTCTCACAACCGCGTCCACGTTCATGGGCATCTTCCAAGATTCCTTTCACTTTTGGAGTTTTCCCTAGCCTGTACCCCTACTACTTGCTCATTTCTTGTTCTTAACAGGCAATAGTTTTATTTTTTCTGAAATGGGAGGGGAACTACTTGCGTACCAAAAATACATCCAAAAAATAATTTTTCCCAAAAGCTTGGCAAACCTACATATGAGAAATTACAGAGCTAAAGTGACTAAATTCTAAGATTTTTACACAACTTCTTTAGAATATTTTGTAGGGTTTTTCCACCTTCAAATTTAGAATCACAAACAAGGTCGAATTAGCTTTGTTATATCGTGGTTGATTGTGAGTACTACTAACTAACAATAACAATGATGGCATATGCTTGCCCCTTTGTTATGTCTTTATTTACCTACAGATACTGCATGTCTCTATGTCCGTATATTCTGGAAAAGTTTCCCACCAACTCTATGTCCGCTTGTTCTTGATGTTCCTCTGTTGCATGAATGGGGTTGCACTATATGATCATGGTAACGCTATGAGCCAGAAGCTTCTAGCCTAGTGTAAGCGGTACAAGTTGCAATAACATCCGTGGCACAAAAAACTCTCATCTCTTCTCACCTTGCCAAACTAATTTCACGATGCATGGAAAATGAGATTATACAAGGAAAGTGAACAGTAACAATTACGGTCATGAACTGGTGAAAGAAAATGGAGTCACAATAAGAAAAAGAAATGTGACATGTTTGGTACTTTAAACAAGGAGGTTATTGTGGATTGATCGACATTGAGGACAAGATATATATGTATAGGTGAAACCAAGAGGAGTAGAGTGCACCATATATAGCTCCAACAAGTTATGATGAGAATCAGATGGCAATTGACATTGAGAATGAAATTAATGAGCTTATTGAGATCATGAATAAGAACAAGATTGACGCTCAGACCTATTGCATGCAAGATCACGCACCATGAAAGAACCAATCAACAGCAACATGATATATATAGGTATTGAATAACGGAGAATTTATGAAAGAGGAAACTTGTAGTAGTGGGTGTAAACAAATTAAGGTATCCATAAGTACAATCTTGCAAGTATACTACAAACATAACATGAATATTTGATGTGATTATTTGCATGTTTGTTGATCCCTTATTCTATCGATCTACAAGGATCGTGTTGAGCTATTCTTGTCTGGTCTCATGGATCTTCAAAAGAGCATAGAGACTATGTACAAAAGCAATGCATCACTTAAAGTGGATGCATGATTTACTAATCACCAAAGATCAAAACATAGGTGACAAAAATATTTTTCATATGTTTTTGCTTAAAATAGGATCATCAAACTAAGAACAGGATTCTATTTCTAACGCACTCGCTTAGGACCATACGACCTCTCACAAACATGGAGCCTTGCAGCCTCATACATGGTGGCTCTTCTTTTCCCAGGCAACTGCGAGCATCAAACTAAGAACAAAATTCTGTTCCAAACGTAGCCGCCCTTGTTTGAGGTATGACAGCCATGTTGTGTGCAGTTTCTTGTGGTGTAGCTCTAAAAATAGAATCAACTTAAACTTACATCCCATTTACTAAAGACTTAAGAAAATCAACAACAAATATTGTGTTAAAACAAAAAAACTAGCTCTAAACTTCTAAACAATTTACGAGGACGACTTGATATATAGTAACGCTCCAATTTGAAGCCTCTTCTCTTTTCAACGACAATAACTTCTATCAAACAAGTACAGATATCGGGCCTTAAATGAAAGTAATTGTGCGGCAATCAAGATCATCAAGCACAACCACACTTCCTTCAACATCATAAGTATTAAATTATTGATCCACCCATCAACATAATTTCAAGTTTCACATAATGGGAACAGACAACCTATAAAAAATTCACGTTGTTTAGATAGACTTAAAAATACATAACTATAGGACTAGGATCAAAAAATGAAATCATGTATGTAGAATAGTTTCTTATGATCAAGAGGGATTTAAGTTGCAAACATCTAGCACTGCTAATGTTGAAGTTGCAAACCTTTTGTTTAGAGTCAATTTCAAGATAGCCACAATTGAGATTTTGGCGCATACACCGACCATGAAGAGGAGATGCTTTCTCAGAGAAACAAGAAAATAAGTCTTTGCTTGTATTAATTGTTTTGAATATTTTGGTTAGACTTTGTCAGATTCAATAAGCTTTGTATTAGCAATTTGATGATGTTGAAGGTTCCCTATTGAGCTTCTACTTGTGTAGCTTCATTCAAAAGAATATTTTTGTAGACGCTTGCACATAATAATTTTGTAGACACTTGCACAGAATAGTTTTGTAGACACTTGCAGAAGAGGTGAGTGAGAAGTAGATGACAATCACTACTATGAGCTATCCAAGCGTGTGCTTGCAGTTTCCTGGGAAAAGCATAGTTCTACATTCAAAACATTATTCTGTTCTTAGTTTGATGCTAGCAGTTTTCTCGGAAAATCTCAGCCACCATATATGAGGCTGCAAGGCTGCCTGTTTTTGCGAGGTCGCATGGTCCTAATCGGCTGCATTCGAAATAGAATCTTATTCTTTGTTTGATGCTATTTTAAGTAAAAATAATACGCATGACCAGCGTTTTATCAACGGTTGTAGGAACAAATAATCTCAATAATCCAATTACAAAAAAGATTCCGCGTCTGTCTATAAACCATTCAGACAAAGCAAGAGAAAAAAGCGAAGGTGTAGGAGGTCACAAACGCTGCTAGTATTTGCCTAGAGTTGTGGAAGCCCTAGATAGAGATCCAGGAAAGCCAGGTCAAATCCAAAGGCCTCGCAATCATGGATGCTCTCTGCAAAATCAAGAGTTGTCAGTATAGTGATATTCTACGAGTTTGGCTTTAAATAGTGCATGCCATAGCAGCCCAACAATAGTCAACTTGCAACGCATTAGTTTGAGCTCTCTGTAGATCCTAAGTAAATTGTTGTACCTGACTACTTATCTCCTAACGAGTTAACAGAAGCTTTTGAGCATCTGCCTATGGTGGGCTATGGTGTCCGGACACGAACACAAACAAGAGATTTCTAGTCTGTGAGACTAGCATGATCACCGACTACATTGTATATTTTGGATGCTATCATCACTTATCCACTGTTTCAGATCACCAGGCATGCAGATTTTTCCCGAAGTGCGCCCATCTTCACACGGTTGAAGGTTTTCTTCCTCCCCCCATCAGTCGGATTTTCTTCCTCCCCCCTCAAAATGATAATAGGTCCCCGCTAAGAGCAGGGTCACCCTCTCGTCTGTGAGCAAATATCTCCAATAGAGTGCAGACCAATCTTCTCTCATTATCATCCCATGCATTAGGCAAAGAATGGAGTCTACGAGAAAGGAAGTCAAACCTTTCGTATTAAGAAAGTAATCAAAGGACATATTTTGAATTCAAACATGCAAAATGGTTAGTTTATTTGCATTCAAAGTTTTTCTCCAAAATGAAATTTAAAATCTAGCAAGTAAAACCATATCATGTAGCATATATATGGAAAGAAGTCGACACGTAGATTGCAGATCTATGATCTCCGCTCAAATCAGAGATCATATGTGGGAGTTATGGAAGTCCAAAAATCATACAGTTATTCACTTCTTTTTTTGGGGAGAAAGTGCATTCTTTCACAACTCTTACACACCCACCATTGTTGCACACATGGCGTACACCTATTCGTCAAAATGTTAATCACCTCCATAAGCTCATGGAAAATAAAGAGGCCCTCCTACACCCCATCCTCTTCCCAATGTCGAGCACTAGACAGAGAATCATCTCAAAGTCTCTCCTCTCGTCTGTGAGCAAATTTGTAAGGCTCCTCTAAATAGGTTGATGTACACATTCTTAGGCTCTAATCTTCTAATGTTTCACGAAGAAGATTCAAAATGTCAGCTTCTTAATGATTTGAATATTATTGACCTTGAAACGATGACGTGGGATGATGTCGAAGCAGTAGGCACACTGCCTTCTCCTCATTCTCATCATACAACTATAGTTCAAGCATGCCATTATCTACTTGTAATTGGTGGTAGTTCTCATTCAAACTGCTTCAATGACCTTCATGTTCTTGACCTAGAGTATGGAATGGTCTCGTTCTCAGCCAACAAAGAGTGACACCAACACCTCAAGCAGGTCATGCAGGCGTCAATGTTGAAAATAGTTGGTACATTATCGATGGTGAATACAATAAAAGAGGACATCAATTAGCCATATCTAAGAAAATTCAATGATGAATTGGCAGGGTAACTGAACCCTAAACCCTAAACCATCCTTTTTCCTCCTTGGCCAAACCAAGGATGATTACATTATTGCTCTACCTTTGGAGGAAGTTATTGAGAAGACATATGCCGTGTCTATCACCATTTGTACCGTGAAATGACAAGGTTCACCAAGATCTACAGTGACAGGTCGATGTCCATGGTGACATGGGTGAAGTTACATGATGCATATTCATCCATGGTTCAAGGTGATACCAAATGTTGTGTCTTTATTTTCTCCATCCATGTCTTTATTTCTTGATACATGCTATTGATCGCGTCATGATTTGTCATAAAATACTTCACATGATTTTATGATCATTTTATGATGGTATACTAACGTGTGTGATGGTCTTCATGTGAATCATCGATGTATAGATGAAAAGATTTACCAAGCCATTATCTTCTAACTAGTCAATGTCTTTGAGCTTTTGTAGATTTTGCATTTCCTCACTTAAATAGCGTGTTTGATGCCATGGTATGTATAGACATGATGATAATTACTATTTTACAGTTTTTATTTATTTTGAAGAAAGTATCTCTCATGCCATGGCACGTAGGGCCATGATGATTGCTATTTCAAAATTCTTATAAGCATCTCTAATGCCATGGTGAATAGTGTGATACCATGGTACATAAAGCCATGATGATGACAAGCTACACCATGAAACCTTTCTAATTATATATTGCCTCTCAGATGATGGCACTCGGACTGCTTTCGTAACATGGTTCAGTCTCAACTCTGGATGCAAGTTCCCTCACGATAGAGCTACGACCACCCCCAACAATCGGCCACATGTTGACAAAGAAGATCTATTTTTACTTTTTTCTTTTTTCCTTGAGAATGCTAGTTAAATTCATGTAATGTTTGATGGCGGGCTATAAATAAAGTGTGTTTCTATGTTATAAGTACTGTTCACTTATTAGTGGCTAATGGCGCCAAACGATGATGCTTCCACATAGTGATCGTAAGGGTTATGACTTAAACTGACTTCTTATGTGAATTTTACATAATGGAATGGTCATGCATGTCCACGGGGCTTGGGTTTAGCGCATGGTAATCATAGTGGATGGTTTAATGCATGATAATCACCGCACTTGGTTCCATATCTTGTTATTTGTATTGCTTATTTTGGCTCTATTTGCTTCAATCAGATGCAAGTTTCCATATACTCTTGGTGTATGATAAAGTCTCAACAAGTTACAGTATTTGGAAAAATATTACTTGTCGCTCTTTTCATGAAAACTTCATTTGATGTCCATCATTAATTACATGATTTGTGCAGTTTGACATTTTATGCTTTGTACATAATGACTTTACTAATTCTTTTCTTGGTGATGTGATAATTCACCTTTTATTAATTAAAGATGTGACAAAGTTTATGAGTATTTGGGAGCCTGGTTTCTTGTTTTATGGAAAAAAACCTTGATTTTTGTGAAATCGATATTTAATGGCAGTATGGTTGATATCATTCTATTGCACCCTTGTAATAGGTATTTCATGGTGCTATCGTTGTTCTCGTCTTATTGCACCCTTGACCTCATTGGTGCTATGTGAGTTATTGTCTTATTGCACCCTCGTCGTCATTCGTGTTATGGTTGTTACCATCTTACTGCATGCACCCTCGTCATCATTAGTGCCATGGGTGTTATCGTCTTATTACACCCCCCTCGTCATTGGTGATACGGTTGTTATCATCTTATTGCATGCCCCGTGGTCATCATTTGTGCTTATTATCATTCTCGTCTCATCAAGGATTTGGTAGTTGTGCTATGCACTATGGTTGATATCATTCTATTTCACCCTTGTAATTGGTATTTCATGGTGCTATCATTGTTCTTGTTTTATTGCATCCTCGTCGCCATTGGTGCTATGGGTGTTATCGCCTTATTGCACACTCTCTTCATTGGTGCTATGGTTGTTATCATCTTATTGCATGCACCCTCCTCATCACTGGTGCTATGGGTGTTATCGTCTTATTCCACCCTTGTCGTCATTGATGATATGGCTGTTATCATCTTATTCCATGCACCCTCAAGCTATAACCTCATCATCATTGGTGCTATGGGTGTTATCGTCTTATTGCACCCTCGTTGTCATCCGTGCTATGGTAGTTATCATATGATTGCATGCAGCCTTGACATAATTGGTGCTATGGTTCTTATCATTATTTTTAACAGGCATTTGGTAGTTGTTGTGACTATGCACCACTAGTGTTCCGTAGAATTTATGTACCGACTTTGTGCACATGTGATTGCATCAACGTTACGTTTGTTTCAGTGTTGTCTCTAGAGCACCATAGTGAACCGTCTCTAAGGACAATGTGATGTGATCATTCTTTTAAGCTTCACATTTTGATATGTTTTTTGGGTTGATGTCATTTACAGGATAAAATTCACGTCAAGCAGCATGTACAAGGACTCAAAGATATTGCATCTCCTTAATGCTATTGAAGCTAATACTCAAAAATATTGAAGAATTTTCATCAGTTCAATTATAGGGTTAGTAAACTTCCAAAGACGATTGAAAGAGAACATTGTATATTATTGAATGATGTAGCTCCTGGAAAATGGATTTTGTAAACTTTGAAAATTGCTAATATAATAGTGAATGTATATGGTGTTGTGGATTTTTCCCTTGTACCCCAAGGGTTTTTTCATCCACAGTGGACACTTCCTCCCTTGTCAACGATCTCATCAAGGGTTAGCTTTTCCCTTTCAAGAAAATGAAAAATATCATTTACAGACCTCCACACACGAGCGTACTTAAGTCCAAGAGCTTCTTCGTTACCTATGTAGGTGGTAATGTCACGCACCTTTTCCACAATTGAAAATCAATGGAACTTGGAAAGTCAGAATAGTATGAAACCACCCATACATATTTTATTAGGGCGATCATGTGTACTTTCAGATGCCTTCTTGTCCTTTGATAGCTCAATTGTGTCACCGTGGAGACCAACACTCTAAAGGATAGCCTCGAGTTCTCTTATGCACTAGCCTTCTAAGCATGGGCATTAAGCTCAAGGCTAGGCCATCCATAGAGTGAGCACACAAGAGTGAGCTCTCAAGAATGAATCCTCTTTGCATAAAAAGTCTTCTTATAAAGACATGGACTCCAAGTGTTTCTACTATGGAATTAAATTGAGACCTCTACCTTATATAATTTGGAATACCTAAATGAGTCCAAGACCTTATACAAATGTAAATAAAGAAGATTTTGCACATCAATAGCTCATCCGTAGCTTGGTGCATAATCGATGTAGCATGATTTTCTCCACTCTGCTCGTACTCTGTCTTCTTCGGCGTGGTCCTCTCTTGTTCCTTCTACTTTTTTTCCTCGTGACAAAATTATTTTTTACTTCTTCAGTATTCCATGTGGAAAATCATGGACGTTTCATTTAGGCGAGAGGTTTGCCTAAATGGCTGGTGTATACTTTGCGTGATAGTAAATTGGATGCACCTTTGTCTAGTCGTACTTGTTCAGGTTCTTGCCATGCATCTTATGCATCACACTACAAGAGGTCACTTGAATTCCGGTGTCACTGGCGGGCGTCGGGATATGTGTGTGTATTTATGGAGGGAGGTAAGGATTTTTTTAAAATTTGATTTTCAAATTTCCAATGCCTCCTCCGGAATGTAGTCCAGTTACAGTGCGAATGTGCATACCGACGCCTTTTCCGATTGCTGTACTGAGAACTGTACTGATAGCTATACCGACGACACCTGTAGAAATCACAACCGGGGGCTTTCTCTACACATTTCTCTTAGTTCTAGCATGTTTTCTCAAGCTCTCCTCTTCCCCATCCCTCACAGATCTGTTGCGATACATGCCGTCGGAGGTGCTAATCTTGTTTATGGGTTAGCACATAACACTAAGGTAAGATTGTTTTCATGTTTACTTGTAGATTTAGGATTTAGGGTTTAACCTTGTGTTTGTATGTGCGTTTTTGCAAGTTCTAGGACTTTTAGAACAACTTTCATTGCTCAAATAGGACGCATGTGAGTGTTCAAACCTTTAAATGCATATTAAGTTTATTTAAATTACTTTGTATATTAAGAAAAGAAAATTTCATGCTTTAAACTTTGAATGCTTAAAAGAAATTAGGATTTGTTATGTGAAATTTCATTTTAAATTATGGAGAAAAATTGTTTAAGTTTATGAAAAAATCTTGTTTAGAAGAAATTATTTATTGAATTATGTCGTTTTTCAAATTATGTAGATGATGAGGTTTATGTTTTAGGTTAAGTTTAGGTTATAAGTTAAGTTAGATTAGATTAGGTTACGTTAAGTTAAGCTACGTTGTTATGTTAGGTTATACGTTAGGTTAGGTTAGGTTATCTTATACGTTAAGTTAGATTAAGCTAAGATACGTTAGGTTAAGTTATATTAGGTTAGGTTAAGTTAAGCTACGTTAACATAGGGTAGGTTATCTTATATGTTAAGCTAGGTTAAGTTAATCTACATTAAGTTTAGTTACGTTAGGTTAGGTAAAGCTACATTAGGTTAAGTTAGATTAATCTACGTTCGACAATATGGCAAGCCATAAAGCTTACCCACAACACATATTAAAAACAACACAATGGCGATCCATTCATCAATACGACAAGCCATAAAGCTTACCCACAACACATATGCATTGTGGGCAAGCTTTATGGCTTGCCGTATTGCCAAACGGCTCGCCATGGTGTTGTCTATATGTTTGCGAGTGATTTTCAAGCGCTAAAATTACATCGTGCCCCTAAAAACAACACAATGGGGATCCATTTGGCAATATGGCAAGCCATAAAGCTTGCCCACAAGGCATATCCATTGTGGGCCAAGCTCTATGGCTTGCTGTAGCCTACGGCTCGCCATTGTGTTGTCTATATGTTTGCGAGCGGTTTTCAGGCCAACTCTAAAAAACAACACAATGATGAGCCATTTGCCAAATTGGCAAGCCATAGAGCTTGATCGCATTGCATATTCATTGTGGGCAAGCTGTATGGCTTGTCATTTTGCTAAACGCCTCACCATTGTGTTGTTTTTATGTTAGGTTAGGTTAGGTGAGTTGAGATTATAGGTTAGGTTAGAGCTTTCGAGGGCATAATAGTCAAGAAAATACACACGAACTTTGAATATGATTCATGTACTTCTAAAAACGCAAACCGTGTTGATCTATATATAGAGATACTATATATAGCTCAACAAACCGTACTTCGGTTAGGTTAGGCTATAAGTTAGGTTACATTAAGTTAAGTTACGTATAGGTTTTACGTTAGGAAAGATTATAGGTTAGGCATAACGACTATAGGTTACGTTAGAGCTAGCGTCAAATTAATAGTAGAAAAAACGCAATCCGACTTTGAAGATGATTCGTGTACTTCTAAAAATGCAAACGGACTTCGGTTAGGTTAGGTTATAGGTTAGGTAGATGTTAAAAGTTACGTTACATTAAGATAGGTTAGGTATGGGTTTTATGATAGATTAGATTATAGGTTAGGCATAACGATTATATGTTAGGTTCGAGCTAGCGTCAAATTAATAGTAGAAAAAATGCAATCGAACTTCGAAGATGACTCGTGCAATTCTAAAAACGCAGACGAACTTCGGTTAGGTTAGGTTTAGGTTATAAGTTAGGTTACATTAAGTTAGGTTACATTAAGTTAGGTTAGGGTAATCTTATAGGTTAGGTTAGATTATAGGTTAGGTTAGAGCTAGCATCAAATTAATGGTAGAAAAAACGCAATCGGACTTCAAAAGTGCACATAGACTTCAAGAACCTTAATATATAGTCATTGACCAATAAAAACAAGATTATTACCCTGTGGTCCTAATCTCCGTGCACGTACCTTTAGACCGAGGTGTGCAGGGATCGGCCCTGGCTAGAGAATGTGAGGTTGTTAGAGCTAGCAAAAAATAGCTGAAAAAATGCAATCGGACTTCAAAAGTGCACACAGACTTCAAGAACTTTAATATATAGTCATTGACCAATAAAGACGATATTATTACCATGTGGTCGTAATCTCCATGCACCTCTAGAGTGGGGTGTGCGGGGATCGGGCCTGGCTAGAGAATGTGAGGTTGTTAAATCTTGTGATGTACTTAGTGGTGTGTAGTTATAAGAACTAGAGTGTTTTAATTTTTTGTTGCATCATTGGTAGATAAAGTATGGATGATAGGATGGCGTGTCCTTGTGCGCATTGCAAGCATCAGATCTTTCAAAAACGAAAAATCTGCGACCAACACATACGCAATCACGGTCTCTTTCCGATAGAGCAAGTACAAGACCTACGTTATCGATCTCATGGTCTAGAGATTGAACGTCAAAGTCCACAAGTAGATATTGCTCCAGCTTCATCCCAGATAAGACAATTTTCAAACGAGAAACCATGGACTGAGTCCTCCCAACTAATACCTGAAGCGGCATTTCAAGAAGTAGAGATGGAGCAGATGTTGGACACGTTCTTTGACATGGATTCCAACATAGAAGGTGACAACATTGAACGTAGTACTACTCGACGAACCTTAGCTATTTCGTTCATATTGACGACATGATAGCAACGATGAGGAGGGCAAGATGATGCAAAGTCTTCCACGCATGGCGCTCTACACTGGTGAAAAAATCTTAGTTCTCCATACCGTAGGACATTCAAAGAGAGTATAGGCCGGCAGAGGGGTACGATCAAGTCTCGAACAACTCAATTTTGAGTGTGGGGAGGTCCACAATGTTACACCTCCGGTCAGAGGCGAGAGAGAGGTACAATGACGGGAGTCCCAAGCTGGCATGGTTGGATGCAGAGGAGTGGACGGGGATTGCACGAGAGACACAAGACAATCCCGATAGATTTCAGCAGTAGAGAGATGCACCCAGAGTACGTTTCGAGTTTGCTGCAGTGTCACATCTTGGGAGTGTAGGCTACGATACGCTTCAATATGAGTTTGCAAGTATTATATGTATGCTTTAAATTATTGATAATATAAGTGTTATTTGAAGATTTATCTAATGTTAAACCATAATTTTGCAGGAAGTTGCCGTGAAGCGCCTTCCGACACGCCGAGAGGAGAAGTATGGGTGCAAGCATGGACTTGTGGCCCTTTTTACCCACCTGCAACAAGAGGAGGGAGAGGACGTCAATTGGGAGGCATTACCATGAGGGTCTTTTCACTCAGTGATTGTTTGTATATGTACAATTTTGTAGTGCTTATGTTTATGGTTTATGGTTATGTTTATGGTATGCCACAGATGTTATGGTTAAGGTTTTACAGTCAACTTAAGATTATGGTTTTGCTATGATGGTATGAAAATCATCTAATGGTTATGGTTATGGTTATGGTTGTGCAGTGATGGTATGGCAATCAGGTGATGGTTATGGTTTTGCTATGATAGTATAGAAATCATGTGATTGTTATGGTTATGGTTGTGCAATGATGGTATGGCTGTTATGTCTATGGTATGACAAGCAAGTTACCATGGTATGGCAAACAGGTTATGTTTATTATTTTATAGTTTTTGACTCATGTTTTAATTATGTTAACAAGTTATGTTATTCTTACAATTTTGCTAATTGCCATACACTCGCTCTTTAGCGCTAGCTTGTAGGTGGAGTGCGATTGCTTGTGCACTCTTTCTTTCAGCAGACAAGGCTGTTTTCTTTTGTTGCAGCATATGCAGCATTAGTTCCCAGTCCCCTCTGCCCAAAATTTTTTTGCAGGTTTTGGTTGTCGGTACAGGTAACAGTATCACCATCGATAGGGGCAGCGGTATGAGTGTCGGAATTTAGTATATAAATACCGTTGCATTTAATCATTTTATGAAGCACAGAGTTTAGAAAATTGGATGGCTTCCATGCAATCAAAATATGATGCATTTGTATAAATGACACATGGACTTTATGTAATTTGCCTCCTAGCAAAAATACCATTGGTACAAAGTGCGTCTACAAGTTGAAACGGGAGCTAGATGGTGAGATTAATCGTCATAAGGATTGAATTGTAGTAAAAGGTTATGCACAGGCAAAAGGCATAGATTATGAAGAGAATTTTTCTCCCACTTTTCATATGACTAGTGTGCATTTTCTACGTGCATTGGCAGCTTATTTTGGTTAGGATGTACATCAATCGGACATTGTTACTGCTTTCTTGAATGGTGACACGTTTGAGGAAGTTTATGTAACGCAGCCTTGTGGTTTTGTCAAGAAAGGACAAGAGGATAAGGTGTGCAAATGTAACAAAGTGTTGTATGGGTTGAAGAAATCTCCTCGTTCTTGGTATGAGAAGGCTGACACTCATTTGATCAAACAAGGATTTTGTAACAGTCCAACTTAAAGCACATTGTATGTAGAGCGTGAGGGTAATGTCCTTCTCATTGTGGTTCTTTATGTGGATGATTTCCTAATCACTCGACCAAATGAGAGACATATCGCTGAATTTAAGGCTAATTTGAATGCTACCTTTAAGATGAAATATTTGGGACTATTGCATCATTACTTGGGTATAGGTTTAAGCAGTGTGATGGTGGTATTGCGTTGTGTCAGAAAATCTACATATAGACATTCCCACTTCCATGGAAACAGGTTTGAAATTGAGTATTTATGATACTGATGATCTTGCACATATCACTCTTTACCAAAATGTTGTTGGATGTATGCACTAGGAGGCCGGATATTCAATTGTCAGTCTCACAAGTTAGCAAAATTTATGCATAACCCAGGGTCTAAGCATTGACTGGCTGTCAAGAGGATTTTTTGCCACTAGAGTGGTACTTTATAGGCTGGCTTGTTTTATCCCAAGGGGGGATCAGTGCCGCCAGACTTACATGCTTTTTTGGACATAGATTGGGCTGGTTGTTTTGACACACAAGTGTCCACAAGTGGTTTTTGTGTCATGCGTGGCAGCTCATATCATGGTTGAGCAAGAAGAAACCTACTATGGCCACTTCCAGTTGTGAGACTCATTACATGCAAGTCTTCATAGCTACAACTGAGTTTTCATGCTCAGACGCCTTATGGATGATTTGGGTATTGGATAGGACACTGCCAACACTATCTACACTGACACTCTGAGCGCATTGGCAGTTGCAAGGAACCCATTTTTTCATGCTCGCACAAAGAACATTAAGGTGCATTACCACTATGTCAAGGAGAGGATCTCAGCACGAGAGATCAGCTTGGCTTATGTGAGACAACCTTGCAGATATTTTCACAAAGACACTGTCTTGTGAGAAGTTCAAAGCTTTCAGCAAAGCTTTGGGCTTACTCTCCTTTGTGGACTGATCATATCCTCAGGACATGAAACTTCCCTTTACTCTATGTGAAATCTCTCATTCACCGCATCACTCAAGGTGAGATTTGCTACCATATACATGTGGTACTAATGTGTGAAAACACTTAAGAGCGTCACCGCATTTTTTTTTGGTTTTTTCCCCATGCATTGTCTATATGCCCATCACTCTAGGGCTATCTATATTTCCACTGCACACTAAGTAATATACTCTTTGTTCTGTGCCTTGAGCTTCCTTCATCTTCTCCAAGCTATGTGTGTTTTCTTGCAACCCTAATTCCAACGTGTTTGTACTTTTTTCTAGCATAGTTCCCTACTAGAAAATTTGCCTAAATCTTCATTGATTTCCCAATACAACTTTCAAATTTTTTTCACCTCCCCACTGAGAGGTATTGTCTCTATGATATTCTTCATGTGAACCCATGTGTGCTATAGAAGGGATCGGATCCTTTGTAGAAGAGGAATATTTTTGATGTTTGATACCACTTTTATACGCTTGGAAACTCCAAGAAAGAAATCAATAGCAGCACATGAACAAAAACTACAAAATCATTTAACTTTATGAGAGATAAAGAGAGAGTCAACAGGGCACGACAGAGTTCCATGCCGAGATGCACTGGTCTTGGTGCCCCTTTCAGTATTTATTTATTATTATGTCACAAGGGTCCTCTACACTCGTAATATCATATATTGTGTTTTTATTTTCTCCATCCATGTCTTTGTTTCTTGATACATGCTATTGATCTTGTCATGATTTTTCATAACATACTTCACATAATTTTATGATCATTTTATGATGGTATACTAACGTGTGTGATGGTCTTCATGTGAATCATTGATGTATAGATGCTAAGATTTACCAAGACATTGTCTTTTACTAATCTTGTCTTTGAGATTTTGTAGATTTTGCATTTCCTCACAAAAATAGTGTCTCTGATGCCATGGTATGCAAAGCCATGATGATGATTACTATTTTATAGTTTTTATTTGTTTTGAAGAAAGTATCTCTTATTCCATGGCACGTAGAGCCATGATGATTTCTATTTCAAAATTCTTCTAAGCATCTCTAATGCCATGGTGAATAGTGTGATACCATGGTACATAAAGCCATGATCATGATAAGCGACACCACGAAACCTTGTTTATCGGACTGCCGTGATAATCAACTACAAGATAGCAATCTTAAAAGCCACATACCTTTCTAGTTATATCTTGTCTCTCGAATGCTGGCACTTGGACTAATTTTGTAACATGGTTCAATATCGACTCTCGATTCAAGTCCCCTCACGACGGCTACGACCGCCCCCAACAATCAGCCACACGTTCACAAAGAAGAGCTATTTTTACTTTTGTCTTTTATCTTTTAGAATGCTAGTTAAAATCTCGTAATGTTTGATGGTGGGCTATAAATAAAGTGTGTTTCTCTGTTATAAGTAGTGTTCGCTTATAAGTGGCTAATGGTGCCAGACGATGACGCTTCCACATAGCGATTTTAAGGGTTATCACTCAAACTGACTTCTTATGTGCATTTTATGTAAGGGGAATGGTCATGCACGTCCACAGGACTTGGGTTTAGCACATGGTAATCATAGTGGATGGTTTAATGCATGGTAATCACCACACATGGTTCAATATCTTGTTATTGTATTGCTTATTTTGTCTCTATTTCCTTCGATCACGCTCAAGTTTGCATATACTCTTGGGTATATAATAAAGTCAGAACAAGTTAGAGTATTTGGAAAAATATTACTCGTCGCTCTTGTCATAAAACGTCATTTGATGGCCATCATTAATTACATGATTCGTGCAGTTTAACACTTACGCAACCTCGTCATCATTGGTGCTATGGGTGTTATCGTCTTATTGCACCCTCGTTGTCATTGGTGCTATGGTAGTTATCATCTCATTGCATGCACCCTAGTCACCATTGGTGCTATGGTTCTTATCATTCTTGTCATCAGGGATTTGGTAGTTGTGACTATGCACCACTAGTGTTTTATAGAATTTATGTACCGACTTTGTGCACATGTCATTGCATCAACATTACGTTTGTTTCTGTGTCGTCTCTAGAGCACCATAGCGAACCGTCTTTAAGCACAATGTGATGTGATTATTCTTGTAAATATGTTTCTTGGGCTGATGTTATTTACAAGATAAAAGTCATGTCAAGCAGCATGTACAAGGGCTCAAAGATATTGCATCATGTACTTCCAAAGACATTTGTGTTGGAGCTATATATGGCTCACTCTATTAAACTTGCTCTCACCTATATATTTGTATCTTGTCCTTAATATGAATCAGTCTTTGGGAGCGTATATGGTGTTTCTCTTGTCTCGTCTCTCTCTCTTTCTCTCTACATTTCAACATGGTATCAGAGCAGTAACGATCATGCGCCGATTCAATTCATGGTGACAAAAGAGTATGTGTATACGATTCGCACGTAAGATTCAAAATTGCTACAAATTTTATTTTTTTAGCGTTGATTCTTCTTAATTGTGGCTATTTTGTGTTCAGAAGAATATGATTAGTGTTTTGTGTGGTGTTTATTGCTAATCAATCTAATCGTTGATTACGTTTTCTTGTTGATGACACCCTGAACTTCATCTCAATTTTAAGGGGTGTTCTACTCAAAATTTGGAGAAACGGAAAAGCACAATGAAGCATAGCCCAAAACTTGTTCATCTCCTCTAGCTCTTCGATATGAGTTCTAGGTTTGCGTCAATTGGAGTTCGCAGCAAAAAGTTATACTGTTTTTACTGCAATTGAGCTTGACGCAGCTTTCTTCGTCCTACTTCTTCGTGAAGCGTCCACGATCGTTTTTCTAATTTTGGCATTAACTTTTTTGAGAAAATTTAGCTTTTTGCTATTCGTATTGTGGCCGTCAATCTTGTGTCTCACGCCACTCTATTTTTAGGACTCTTTTATTATTAACGTCTCCTTTACCGTGCCTTTTTGGGTGACGTCTCTCACATCTTTGGACATTCCTTGAGCATCCTTCTTGCGTTTATCGTTGACAGAACACAGTCCTCATATTTCTCTCATTCTCAATTGCGGCCTTCACCATATATGGTGTGCAGATTCTGTGATCTTATCTTATACGTCTTCTCGCAACAAGATCTGGCTATGACTATTCTTGTCAACGGCTTTCCTTCAGGCCAGCGTTCTGTTCCTCCTTTCCAACGCCAAGGATTTACAGGCTGAAAAGCGAAGATGTTGTTCTTGGAAATCGTATTTGTCCACCTCAGCCTATTGATACGGATAATGATAACGTGCTTATCACTGAAGGACCTATATTTGAAGATTGGAATGTTGCCTATACGGATCGGAAACGACGTGATAAAGCAGCTCGTCATTATATTCTTTCTACTCTTACTGATTCCCTTTTGCTAGATATGTATAAACTACCTACTTCCCACGACATATGGAAGTACCTTATTGCAAACTTTCAGAAGAAATTTGTCACAGAAATACTTTAATTTATTTGAGAGGGTTGCTTAAGAAGTTACAATATAAAGTTGTTATTGCCATGACAGGACATATTGAATCTTTCAAATCTATTATTAATCAACTTGCTGCTGCCGGTGATCCTGTTCCACAAAAGCAACTAATTACACTTCTCCTTGATACGATGAAAGACTCTTCTTATGATAACATTGTTACTAATCTCTCTAATAAAGATGGTCTTGATTTCGACCAAGCCTGCATGTCTTTAATTGAACACTCTCAACGTCAAGAACGTCGTAATGCTGGTCACGATACAGCTATCATTTCACAAGACGAGACAGAGTCACAACAGATGGAACGTGATTTTTATGCTCGAAGGCATCCATTTCAACGAGGGAACCGCAGAGGTGTCTGTCGCGGTAATATTTTCTCTCGTCTCAAATTTCCTAATAAGAAATGTTCTTATTGCAACAGAAATGGCCATACTGAAGATGATTGTTGGGCACATCAATATGATGAAGAACACAATATTACCACAACACAACCACGTTTATCTAAAGACTCTTCTTCTTCTTCTTTTGAATATTGTGGACGATCTGATCATCCGACTTATATGTGCTATAAACGTCGATTCGACACAGATCGTAATAGAGCATATATGCTAGTGAACATCGAAATAACATCGTACCAAAAACAAGCTACGTCCTATGTTCAGTTGCTCTAGACAGAATACTTCATGTACGTGATGGATCACTTTTTATTGTTGATTCTGGTGCTACAGGAAATATGACATATCACTCTAAGTGGCTCCATAACTATCATCCCCTACCAGTTCAATGTGTTGTTTGTTAAGTATGCAGCCTGATTTACCCTTGTAATTTTCTGTCTTAAAAGCGCACATTTGTAAGGCCCCCATTATGAGGAGAAGCCATCGTGCGTGAAGGAAAATCACTCACCGAAAACCAAAAATTTCCACGGACAAGAATCAGGGGCAACTTTAAAGGCCTCGGGGGCGGAGGCCCCCGAGACTTTTTTTTCCCGCCGGAATATTATGGCCGGATGCCGGCCGGAAAGTGGTCGGAAAACAACCGGTCGGTTGGCCGGTGGTCGGAAGTTAATGGCCGGTGGCCGAATTCAAAAGCGGACTTGTCTTCTCAAGGGCGGCCACACATGGGCGGATTGGAGGGTCCGATTTGGACTTATTCGCACAAGGGCGGCTACACATGGCTGTCTCTCATAAGAGAGGGCAGCCCTTTTGGCCTATAAAAGGAGGCCATTTCTACACACATTTTATAGTGTGAAGTTGATGCAATAAGGTGATTGTGAGGTGGTGAGAGTGAAGCAAGGCGGGATCTCCATTAAGGGTATAATCCCTTTGTAAACTACTTCTTGTTTTGAAGTACTAAAGCCATTGAGTGGCTGCTTTCCCGTGGACGTAGCCCACATTGGGTGAACCACGTATATCGTGTGTACTCTCTCTCTCTCTCTCTACTCTATAATCTCGTGTATATAAATCTGTCTCTCTCCATTAAGTAATCTACTCAATTACCTATTTAGCTACGTCTTATTTCCTAACAACTGGTATCAGAGCAAGGTTTGCTCGTAGCTAAATTATCTCAAGGAAAGGATTCCTTGAATTGAGTGGGAGTTATGGCGGAGGAAGGGAAGCTCAAGATTGAGAAGTTCAACGGCAAAAACTACCAACATTGGAAGATGCAGATTGAAGACTATCTCTACCAGAAGGACCTCTATTTGCCATTAGGCGGTTTTGCGAAGAAGCCCGCAACAATGGCAGATGAAGCATGGATTGTCCTTGATCGAAAGGCACTAGGAACAATCCAGTTAAGCTTGGTGTCAACGGTGGCCTTCAATGTTTCGGAGATGAATACCACGGAGGACTTGATGAAGTCACTTGACGACTTCTACGAGAAACCATCGGCATCCAATAAGGTATTTCTTATGAAGCACTTGTTCAATCTAAAGATGGTAGAGAATGGTTCAGTTGCAGAACACCTAAATGACTTTAACACAAACATAAGTCAACTTCGATCAGTGAAAATCAATTTCAATGACGAAGTGCGAGCTCTCCTTATACTATTATCTCTACCAGATAGTTGGGACAGCCTTGTGATGGCTGTAAGTAATTCTATCTCTGGCACAACTACTCTTAAGTTTGATGATGTTGTGGGTGTTCTCCCAAGCGAGGAAATGCGAAGGAGAAGCACAGGAGAATCATCAAGTGCTGCACTATCAGTGGAAACAAGAGGAAGGCTTAAGGAGAGGTTCAAAAACCAAAAGGGTCGTGATCGCTCAAAGTGGAGCAAGTCACGCACAAAGTCAATTCTTGAATGTTGGAACTGCGGCAAGAAGGGCCATGTCAAGAAGGATTGCTGGTCCAAGAAGAAGAAGGAGACAGAGTCTCAAGACAACAAGCCAACATCGGAGGCCAATGTGGCAGGTAAAGTAGAGCAAGATGCTCTAATTCTCTCATTAGACAATGTGTCTAATTCCTGGATAGTAGATTCCGGGGCTTCATTCCATGCGACACCACACAAGCAACATTTCCAAGAGTACACCAAAGGTAATTTTGGGTATGTATACTTGGGAGATGATGAAGCTTGTGAGATTGACGGCAAAGGTACAGTTTCTGTCAAAACTGCTAATGGAAATGAATGGAAGCTTAAAGATGCTAGGCATGTTCCTTCTCTTCGCAAAAATTTGATCTCTACAGGACAATTGGACGATGAAGGTCACAACATTGCATTCAGAAACAAACGGTGGAAGATCTCAAAGGGATCTTTGGTGGTTGCCAAGGGTGAAAAAGTCGGTACACTTTACTTGTGTACTGTTAGCACGCAACCTTCAACTTGTGCAGCAACTACAAAAGTTGACAGTGCGGTGTGGCACTACCGACTTGGGCATATGAGTGCCAAAGGAATGCAAATCCTTCAAAAAAAGAAGCTTCCACCAGGTTTGAAAGAAGTGGACTTAGAGTTCTGTGAAGATTGTGTTTATGGTAAACAAAAGAGGGTAAAATTTCAAAAATCAGGAAATGAAAGAAAAAATAAAAAACTTGAGTTGGATCATTCTGATGTTTGGGGTCCTGCAAGTACACCATCACTTGGTGGCTCATTGTACTATGTAACATTCATAGACGATGGGACTAGAAAAACATGGGTTTATGTCATGAAGAATAAATCCGATGTATTTTCCATATTTCAAAGGTGAAAAGCCTTTGTGGAGAATGAAACAGGTACCAAGGTTAAATGCCTCAGATCCGACAATGGAGGCGAATATTGCAGCCAAGATTTTGTGCTAGCAATGGAATTCGGAGGCAAAGGACAACCCCAAGGACACCTCAACAAAATGGGATTTCAGAAAGGATGAACAGGACAATCATGGAACGAGCACAAAGCATGCGGCTACATGCAGGCCTACCGCTTGAGCTTTGGGCGGAAGCTGTAAGTACGTCTGTGTACTTAATCAATCGGTCACCCTCAACGGCATTGGATGGGGGAGTTCCAGAAGAGGCATGGACAGGTAAACCGGTGAATTATGCATTTCTCAAAGTGTTTGGGTGTGAGGCTTTCATGCACATAGATAGAAGCCTAAGATCAAAGTTAGATGCGAAGTCCAAAAAGTGTTTCTTCATTGGCTATGGAGAAGGAGACTTTGGGTATCGCCTATGGAATCCTGAAGATGGTAAAATATTAAGGAGTTGGGATGTAATTTTTAACGAACAAAATATGTACAAAGATTACTTGGAAAGAAAACAAACAAAAGAAACAGGTGATGAGTACATGGAGCTTGAGGACGGTGAAGACTCAAGGACTGCAAACGGTGACAATGTGCAACAACGTCAACGAAATGAGGAGCCTCAACCTATTCCCCGAAGATCTACAAGAGCAAGTAGACCTCCAGAAAGGTTTGTTCCTTCCTTCAACCATCTCTTGATCTCAGATTCTAGAGAGCCGGAATCATATGAAGAAGCTATGCAACATGAATCCAAAGAAGAATGGACGAAGAGCATGCAAGTGGAGATGGACTCACTACATTGCAACCAAACATGGGAGCTGGTTGAGTTGCCTAAAGGTAAGTGGGCACTTCAAAACAAATGGGTGTACAAGCTAAAGGAAGAAGAAGGTGGGAAGAAAAGGTACAAGTCTAGGCTTGTGGTAAAAGGTTTTTCTCAAAAGAAAGGTATTGACTTCAATGAAATATTTTCTCTTGTTGTAAAAATGAACTCAATTAGGCTTGTCTTAAGCCTTGTGGTTGCTCATGATCTAAATCTCGAGCAAATGGATGTAAATACGGCATTCCCTCACGGTGACTTAGAGGAGGAAATCTACATGCTTCAACCAAAGGGGTATGAAGTAAAAGGTAAGGAGAAAATGGTTTGCAGATTAAAGAAGAGCTTGTATGGTTTAAAGAAAGCATCAAGACAATGGTATTTGAAGTTTGATCGATGGATGTTGGATCATGGCTTCACAAGATGCAACTCGGATCACTACGTCTACACGGAGAATTTGGGAGATGGGAAATTCATCATCCTAATGTTGTATGTTGATGACATGTTGATTGCAAGTGCTAACATGCAGGACATCAAAGACCTAAAAGAGGAGCTGTCCAAATCTTTTTCAATGAAAGATTTAGGTGCTGCAAAGAGGATACTTGGTATGAAAATATCAAGGGACAGGACGAAGAAGACAATAAAGCTATCTCAAGAATATTACATCAAGAAGGTACTAGAAAGGTTTGCAATGCAAAATGCAAAACCAGTTTCTACACCTTTGGCTGGTCATTTTAAACTAACGAAGGATATGTGTCCAAAGACACAAGAGGAGATAGCCTATATGTCTAAAGTTCCATATGCTGCAGCGGTAGGTTCTCTAATGTATGCTATGGTCTGGACAAGGCCAGACATTGCACATGCAGTGGGAGTTGTGAGTAGGTTCATGGACAACCCAGGTAAAGAGCATTGGCAAGCTTTGAAGTGGATACTTAGGTATCTAAAAGGGACAACAACAAATGCTTTGTATTTTGGAGGAACTGATATTTTTCTAGAAGGGTATGCTGATGCAGATACGACAGGTGACAAAGATACTTGAAGGAGCACTACTGGCTATGTGTTCACGGTTGGAGGCATAGCAGTAAGCTGGGCTTCAAAGCTGCAGAAAGTGGTTTCACTTTCTACCACGGAAGCAGAGTATGTAGCAATGACGGAGGCAAGCAAAGAAATTCAGTGGCTTCACAGATTCTTAGAAGAGCTTGGATTCAAACAAGACAATTGTGTCTTGTACAGTGATAGCCAAAGCTCTATCCATCTTGCGAAGAACTCAGCCTTTCATTCAAGGACAAAGCACATTGAGGTGAGATATCACTTCATACGCACTCTTTTGGAAGAGGGACAACTAAAGCTAGGAAAGGTGCATACAAGTGAAAATCCTGCAGACATGTTTACAAAGGTGGTCAACAAGGAGAAGTTGAGCTTTTGCTCATCTTCAATCGACATTCAAGGATAAGAAGCCAGAATGGAAAGCAGTCACAGGTTTGGTTTGGAGATCAGTCTCCAAGTGGGAGATTGTTAAGTATGGAGCCTGGTTTACCCTTGTAATTTTCTGTGGTAAAAGCGCACATTTGTAAGGCCCCCATTATGAGGAGAAGCCATCGTGCTTGAAGGAAAATCACTCACCGAAAACCAAAAATTTTCACAGACAAGAATCAGGGGCAACTTTAAAGGCCTCGGGAGCGGAGGCCCCCGAGACTTTTTTTTTTCGCCAGAATATTATGGCCGGACGGCGGCCGAAAAGTGGTCGAAAAACAACCGGTTGGTTGGCCGGTGGTTGGAAGTCAATGGCCGGTGGCCGGTGGCCGAATTCAAAAGCGGACTTGTCTTCTCAAGGGCGGCCACATATGGGCGGATTGGAGGGTCCAATTTGGACTTATTCGCACAAGGGCGGCTACACATGGCTGTCTCTCATAAGAGAGGGCATCCCTTTTGGCCTATAAAAGGAGGCCATTTCTACACACATTTCATAGTGTGAAGTTGATGCAACAAGGTGATTGTGAGGTGGTGAGAGTGAAGCAAGGCGGGAGCTCCATTAAGGGTATAATCCCTTTGTAAACTACTTCTTGTTTTGAAGTACTAAAGCCATTGAGTGGCTGCTTTCTCGTGGACGTAGCCCACATTGGGTGAACCACGTATATCGTGTGTACTCTCTCTCTCTCTCTACTCTATAATCTCATGTATATAAATCTGTCTCTCTCCATTAAGTAATCTACTCAATTATCTATTTAGCTACGTCTTATTTCCTAACATTGTTTATCTTGCTGATGATACTACTTGTCAAGTAAAGGGCATTGGAGACTTATATCTTGGTACCTTATCTTCTTCCACTTGAATTTTGCAAGGAGTATTACATGTAACAGATCTTCAACGTAATCTTCTTTCAGTTGCTAGACTTGTTGATCTTGTTCTATTTGTTGGATTTGATCATACCAAATGCCAAATTGAGAAAGATGGACAGACTATAGCCACTGCTCCTCAAAACGGTAATTTGTTTGAACTCTCTCTCAACGATGCTATAGCAAATGTCGTCACTGCTCCAGGTGATCATGATTGCAAAGTATGGCATCACAGTTTTGTTCATGCTTATTTCTAAAAACTCCTTGATCTTCAACGTCGTGATCTTGTTCACGGCATGGATCTTAAAGCCCATCCCTATATGGGAATTTGTGAATTTTGTGCTCTTGGGAAACACAATCGTAAATCATTTCCTCTTTCAAATACAACTCATTCTCATGACATATTGGATCTTGTTCATACTGATATATCCTTCTTCGAGATCACAATATCTCTACTTCATTACTTTCATTGATGATTTCTCAAGGTATACGACTGTATTTCTTCTTAGACAAAAATCTGAAGCCTTATCTATTTTCAAACAATTCCACAAGGCTGCGGAACTTCAAACTGGTCTTCGCCTTAAGAAGCTTCGTAGTGACGATGGAGGCGAATATGTTTCTCGAGATTTTGTGAGTTACTGTGCTGACGGTGGAATTCATCATGAACACACTATTCCATATTCGCCTCAACAGAACGACCTTGCTGAATGAAAGAATCGCACTATTCTCAATGCTGTAAGATGTATGCTGATTCATTCTGGCTTATCTCATGTTTTTTGGGCTGAAGCTACTTTGACAACAGTATTTATTCATAATCATCTTCCTACTACTGCACCCTCTGGTAAGATACCCATCACATCATGGACAAGTGACATTCCTTCTGTATCTCATTTTCGAACCTTTGGACGTATTGCTTATATTCATGTTCCCAAAGACACACAAACAAAGCTTGATGCTCCTAGTCTTAAAGTTATTTTTATTGGATATTCTGACACTTCCAAAAGCTACAAATTCTATGACTCTTCTTCCAAGAAAGTAATTGTGAATTGTGATGCCTTTTAACGAACAGCTTATGGGAGGCTCATGGTCCATGGATGATTTTGATGATACTAAATCATTTCTTCAGGATTTTCCATTTCTTTCAGATAATGAAACTCTTCGTATAGAGCAACTTTCCTCTTCACAACCATCCATTCCAAATGTTGCCAATGATGATATTGATATTTTTGTTCATCTGCCTATTGAGTTTGAACATGGCTCATGTCATGTTTATTATGACGATATTGTTGATAATGTTTTTTCTACTTCTGAAGATCCAGTCACTTATGATGAAGCTATCTCTTCACCACAAAAGGATCAATGGCAAGAGGCTATGGAAGCAGAGTACGATTCTGTTATCTCTAAAGGTAGAAGGATACTAATTGAATTACCTCTTGGTCGTACAACTATTAAATGTAAGTGGGTGTATAAGACAAAAGTAAAAGCAGATGGATCTTTTGACAAATTCAAGGCGCGTTTAGTTGCAAAAGGTTACTCCCAAGTAGCTGGAGTTGATTATCAAGAGACTTTTTCACCAGCTATTCGCATTACAAGTGTTCGAGTTTTATTGGCATTTGCTGTTCAATTTGATTTAGAAGCTCATCAAATGGATATGAGAACTTCTTTTCTTAATGGTGACTTGGAAGAGGAAATTTATATGGAACAACCAGAAGGGTTTGTTATTCCAGGTAAAGAAGACCTTGTTGCTCAACTCCATAAGGCACTATATGGTCTCAAACAAGCTTCGCGAGCCTGGTATACAAAATTTGATTTTTTTCTATCTCTAAAGGATTCATGTCTTGCTCTTCAGACCCCAACTTATACATAACACGCCAAGGTAGCAGTTTTGTGATTCTTGCTCTTTATGTGGATGATACCGTCCTTGTTTCCAATGATTTGGGATTTCTTTAGCAAGTGAAATTTTTTTTGTCTTCTGCATTTAATATGGTGGATCTTGGAGAGATTCACTCGTGTCTTGGCATTCAAATCCAACGGAACCATACAAATGGTATTTTATTACTTCGACAGTCAAAGTTTATTACAGATACTATTCAAAAATTTGGTATGGAATCTGCACATTCAGCCAACACACCTTGTCTTGCGAGCTCTACGAAGAACACTTCTGACAATGGCGGTCAACTTGTCACAAATCAACCTTATGCTAAGTTGATTGGATGTCTTCAGTTTGTTGGCATGAACACTCGTCCTGATATTCTGTTTGCAGCTAATTATCTTGGACAGCATCTTGCATGTCCTTCTCTTAAGCATTGGTCTGCTGCAAAGCGTGTATTGAAATACTTGAAAGGCACTACAGATTTTGGTTTAGTCTATCGACGACAACTCACATCGGATTCTATGCAATCTCTTTCTCTTTTGGGTTACACAGATGCAGACTGGGAAAGCTTACATTTATCTATGCGATCTACTAGTGGAAATTGCTTCTTTATAAATGGTTGTCTTATTTCTGGGACCAGCAAGAAACAACGTTGTGTTGCAGTTTCTACGACTGAGTCAAAATATGTTGCAGCATCACTTGCAGCTCGTGAGTTGATTTGGCTTTGAAAAATGCTAGTTGATATTGGTCACTCTCCTCTTTCTAGCACACCCTTGTCGTGTGACAACCAAAGTGCTATTAGTCTTGCAAAAGACTATGTTCAACATAAGAGGATGCCTAGTGACCTTCAACCCTTAGACATTCCTTTACAGAAGTGGGAGTCTATATCCATGGACTTTATCATTAGACATCCTACTACTTGTGGAGGGTATGACTCGATCTTTGTGGTGGTAGATAGACTCACAAAACAAGCTCACTTATTTCCTGTAAAAATCATTGATACTGCATTGACCATTGCACACTTGTTTTTGAAAGAGATATTTCGTTTGCATGGCATGCCCAAGAGTATAGTGTCTGACAGAGATTCTTAGTTCACTTCTCATTTCTGGAGAGCGACTTTTGACTCTATAGGTACCGAGTTACGCATGTCTACTGCTTTTCATCCTCAAACTGATGGGGAAACGTAGAGAGTGGATCGTATTTTAGAAGATATGTTACGAATGTATGCCAATGAAGACCAATCTCATTGGAATGAATATCTGCCTTTGGTTGAATTTGCATATAACAGTTCATATCATTCATCTATTAGGATGACTCCGTTTGAGGGAATGTATGGCTATAACTATCCCACACCTATTAATTTTCTTAACTCGAGGAATAAGGTAGAACTGTCACGTGAGATGCTTGTGAAAATGGATAGTGAGTTGGCCAAAATCAGGGGGAATATTAGAGAAGCTCAAAAGAGACATAAATTGTATTATGACAAGAAACATCGTGTTGTGGGGTATGAAACTGGTGATATGGTTTTCTTAAAGGTTATTCCTGAGAAGTCTCATTTGATTCTTGGAAAGGATAAAAGATTGTCTCCACGATTTGCTGGGCCATTTAAAATTTTGAAACGCATTGGTTCATTAGTTAAACAAATGAGAAATAGAGACATTGTGGAAGTTTTGGTTAAATGGCAGAACTATCCAGTAGAGGATGCATCATGGGTTGATCTTAGTTTTTTGCAAAGAGAATTTCCCTCTCTTTCCAACTCCAAGGACATAGTTAATTTTGAAAAGGGGAGAGTGTAATAGGACTAATCTTTGAAGTTCTTAAAGTCGAAAAGAATGTAGTAGGGCATATCTTTCGTTTAACACGATTTGAAAGATTGTTGAATAGTTTATTAATTAGAGCTTATATGAATGAGTTTGAGATATTAAGAGAGAACATATATTCTTTTTTTAAATAATACACTAAAGAAGTATTTGATAAAGATTAAATGAATAACAGATAGTCTGTCTATGAACAGTAAATTGAGATATTTATTAATATCAATGTTTTATATTTATTTGTTTTAGCTTAAAATGCATGGGTAGGCTTAAAATAAGTTGAAAAAATGCATGGCATACTCTCTTGTTCCCATTGTTTTTTTTCCTCACGACGAAATTGTTTTTTAATTCTTTGATATTCCACGTGGAAAATCATGGAGGTTCCATCTAGGCTAGAGGTATGCCTAAATGGTTGGTCCATACTTTGCGTGAAAGTAAATTGGATGCACCTTTGTCTAGTCATACTTGTTCAAGTTCTTGCCATCCATCTTATGCATCAAATTGGTATGCTTTGCTTATGTCAAGCTCACATGATATTAAGGAACCTCAATCGTTTTATGAAGCACAGAATTTAGAAAATTGAATGGCTGCCACGCAATCACAATATGATATATGTAATTTATGACACATGGAATTTATGTAATTTGCCTCATGGCAAAAATGCCATTGGTACAAAGTGGGTCTACAAGTTGAAATGTGAGCCGGATGGTGAGATTGATCGTCATATATAAGGCTCGACTTGTTGTAAAAGGTTATGCACAAGAAAAAGGAAATAGGTTAGAAAAAGACTTTTCCACTCATTTGTCGTATGACTACTGTACATTTTCTATGTGCATTGGCATCTTATTTTGGTTGCAATGTACATCAATCTGACATTGTTACTGCTTTCTTGAATGGTGTCATATTTGGGGAAGTTTATGTAATGTAGACTCGCGCTTTTAGCAAGAAGGGACAAGAGGATAAAGTGTGTAGATGTAACAAAGTGTTCTATGAGTTGAAGCAATCTTCTCGTTCTTGGTATGAGAAGGTTGATACTCATTTGGTCAAACAAGTATTTTGTAACAGTCCAAAAACATTGTATGTAAAGTGTGAGGGTGATATACTTCTCATTGTGGTTCTTTATGTGGATGATTTGCTAATCATTTGACCAAATGAGAGACATATTGCTACTTTCAAGATGAAATATTTTGGGCTATTGCATCAATACTTGGGTTTAGAGTTTAAGCACTGTGATGGAGGTATTTCCTTGTGTTAGAAACATTACATAGAGACATTGCTATGTAAGTTTGGACTTGAGGACTGCAAACCTATTGCCACTCCCATGGAAATAGGTTTGAAATCAAGTCTTCACGATGTTGGTGATCCTGCATGTAATAGGACTAATCTTTGAAGTTCTTAAAGTCGAAAAGAATGTAGTAGGGAATATCTTTCGTTTAACACGATTTGAAAGATTGTTGAATAGTTTATTAATTAGAGTTTATATGAATGAGTCTGAGATATTAAGAGAGAACATATATTATTTTTTTAAATAATAAACTAAAGAAGTATTTGATAAAGATTAAATGAATAACAGATAGTCTATCTATAAGCAGTAAATTGAGTTTTTTATTAATATCAATGTTTTATATTTATGTGTTTTAGCTTAAAATGCATGGGTAGGCTTAAAATAAGTTAAAATAATAGTGGAGACCCAAAAATAGAGTTTCTAGGAGTCGTGACCTAAAAGTTGCGTTTTCAGCCAAAGAAAGACATTTTTCGCAATTCTATACGCGTAGCCTTGTAGACTAGACCTATTCCCGTCGTTTTGATTACCTGGATTGCTCTGTTCTGAGTTCGTTTGTAAAAGTTATGATGAAAGCAAACAGAAGGCCGCAACAGTGTAGTATACACAGGGACAGACTGACATACAACAACATACAACTCTCCCTGCTATCAACCAAGAAGTGGATTTGTTTCTTCATGGTAGACTATTACAATTGAGATTATGAAGGTACATAATTATGTTTTTTTACTTTGATTATCATGTTGAATTGGTTGCACGAGTATATTCTTTTGGCTATTTTGTAGGCGATGCAGAAATCAATGTGTGAAACACGATCTGTGCAAAGTGTTATGATAAAAATCTAACCTTCAGGTATACTTGGTGTGAAAATCTCGCAGGTATACTTGGTGTGAAAATCGAGTTGATTGAACACTTAAAAAGCTACTATTTTGAGAAGTCGCAGGCTTTTCGAGGAAAAGAAGGATAAAAGCATGATGGATGGTGCGCTTGGGGATCATTCACATATCTTCTCTTCTGTGAGTGCGAGTGCGAGTGCGAGTGTGACTGTGATTGCGAGTGCGAGTGCGAGTGCGAGTGAGACGCTTCATGCAAGCGGGCTGAAGCTCGGGGGTGGTCGGGAGGTTTGAGCTCCGTACAACGGAGTGCGCCCATATTCAATTGCTCCTCTGTTGTATCAAAACGCTACAAAAAAATTCATCAATACAAAGATCTCTTTCTCTATCTTTTGCTGTCGATCTCTATTTTTCTATTCCTGTGACAATTGGTTGTAGAGCAAGCGGTTGATTCTGGACATGGAAGGATACATGAGGAGGATGAAGAGACAAGAAGACCTGATTCGGCCACTAGAAGAAGATCTGGAATAAGCAAATTGAGAGCGTGCTGAGGCTTTGCGGGGCAAAGCAGCATGAGAGCCTGATATCTATGTGGACCTTCATGGAGAACATGAAGGCAAAAACCATGCTATTCCACCAGGAAACAACAATCATCGTGGCGGTGCTGGGGCACCTGGCGGTGGTGATAGTGGTGATGGTGGGAACGATGATGGTGGGACGTAGAGGTCGTCAACGCGAAAAAGAAACGATGACGATATGGGAGAAGTGACAACCAAATCATTCTTAACGAAGGCTAAGTTTAAAGAGTTTGATGACATAAGAAAGATATGCAAAGATTTAGAAGCGTGGATTGAAGAACTCAAAGATTTGGATTATACTTTCAATATCGAGAACACGATCACCAGACTTTCGAATGCTTGAGCAAGGTGACCGATAAGACAATACATACCAAGATGGCTCAATTGGAGACTTTTGGCGATGCGTACGATAAAGGTAAGTCATCTACCCCTTCTTTGTGATGTTTTATGTCTTTGATACGTCCTTTGAAAGCTTTTGTGATCAAATTTATGCGTAAAAGTTGAGATTTAAATTTGAATTTCTTAATTGATTTGGATAGTATTCATTGCTTCTTATCGTTTAAATTGATTGAGAAACTAAACTTGAAATTAAATCGAGAAGTTAAAAGACCTGTGGACTTAACCAGTGGTAATAATAGTTTCACAAAAGAGTTAGTATAATTTATTTTTTTTCTTTGAAGAGTCGGAAGCATAAAGATGATTTCTATATCAATATGCATGATGTTATCATTAGTATCACTTAGATGATTGAAAATCATGTTTTGATTGATTGTTAAGAAAGAAAAATATATCTTTAATCATTTGATGATGATAAGTCACACTCTTCGTGGAAAGAAAGAGATCTAAATCTAGTTATGGCCATGTAATTGATAAGGTGACTTAGATAAGGGTGTGAGACGTTGCTTGTGTTTTTAAGAGATTAAAGAGGAATCTGGGGATAAACAAAAAGAGAAAAATCCAAAATTTGTGGAGGATCTCTTACATGAATTTAAAGATGTGTTTTCGGACAATCTTCCTGGTATACCTCCTCCTAGAGCGGTAGACCACGCCATAGATCTATATCCAGGAGCAACACCTTATTCAAGGGCTCCATACAGGTTCAATATTGATGAGCTTAAAGAGCTCAAGATACAACTTGATGATCTTTTGAAAAAGGGTTTCATTAAACCTAGTGTATCTTCTTGGGGTAGTCCTGTGTTATTCCAAAAGAAAAAGGATGGTACATATAGGTTATGCATTGACTATAGGGGATTAAACAAATAGACCATTAAGAACAAATATCCTCTTCCTCACATAGATGAATTGGTTAGGTAATTAAGTGGTGCCACAATATTTTTGAAGATTGACCTTTGTTCTGGCTACCATCAAATCCGCATTAAGGCCGAGGACATTCCAAAGACTGCTTTTCATACACGTTATGGGCATTATGAATTTACAGTTCTTGCTTTTGGTTTGACTAATGTACCAGCAAATTTCATGTGCTTAATGAATAATATTTTTCACCCGTATCTTGATGACTTCATTCTGGTATTCTTGGATGATATTTTTGTGTATTCTAAGAATGAAGAAGATCATGCATTGCACTTAAAGAAAACATTTGAGGTTTTGCGTGAACATAAATTGTATGCCAAAGCAAGTAAGTGTTCTTTTGCAAAGGATCGGATTGTGTATTTGAGAAGAGTGATTTCTACAGAGGGGATTCACATTGATCTTGAAAAAGTTAAGACTATTGTGGAGTGGCCAACACCTAAGTCATTAAGGTACCTGAGAAGATTTATGGGTCTAGCACAATATGAGAGAGCACACATTAAAGATTTCTCTAAGATAGCAAGTCCTTTGACCGAATGGACCAAGAAAGACAAGGGTTTTGTGTGGACTTCTACCTGTGAGACTGCTTTTGAGACCTTGAAGGCTAAAATAGCGGAAAATTATGTTTTAAAAGTTCCTAAGATGGGAAAACCATTTGTTGTGTCATGTGATGCTAGTGGTGAACAGTTAGGTTGTGTTTTGACACAAGAAGGAAGAGTGGTAGCATATGAGTCTAGGAAATTAAGATGACATGAATTGAACTATGCAACACATGATCTAGAATTGCTTGCTCTTGCTTTAACCAGTTACAGTGGGGTTGGCAACCAAAAAACTCCAACAGGTTAATGATTTTCTCCAAGACCACATGGATATGCTAAAACTTGCTCGTCAGAATGTCTAGCAAGCACAGGATCGGTATAAGAAGGGGAGGAAGTATTTTTACGTGTTCCAAAACATTCAAAAAGTTTGAAAACTGGGCCGACACCTAAATTATCTTCCCGATATTGTGGGCCTTTCAAAATACTCAAGCGAATAGGTGATCGTGCCTACAAATTATTACTACCGTCACATTCTCGCATTCATCCAGTGTTTCATGTAAGCTGTTATGTAAGTGGTTACATGGGGACGACAATGCCATTGACCAACAGGTTTTGGTTGATTTCATTGAACCTACTACCCTACCGCATGAACCTAGACGTGTTCTTGATTATCATGAGTTGTGTACACATCATCAGGTACGTCAATAAGCCTTAATCAAGTGGAAAGAACAACCTGAAGAAGGTTCCACTTGGGAAAACAGTAGTGTTCGATTCTTAAGAAGAAGTTTCCCACTTTTGTTTTCGAGGACGAAAACTCTTCTTAAGGGGGGAGTAATGTCAGGACACCGACAAGGCCGGAGTAGACAAGGGCAGGGCCGGGCTAGGTGGTGTGGAACGGGGAGTCCAACTAGGGCAAAGGGCTCAGGGCTTTGCTATATAATGGGTGGTTGGGTGGTGGACTCTCAGGCTCTAGCTTTCCTTGCCTTGCAAAAATCATGGAGGTTCCATTTAGACTAGAGGTATGCATAAATGACTGGTGCATACTTTGCGTGACAGTAAATTGGATGCACTTTTGTCTAGTCGTACTTGTTCAGGTTCGTGCCATGCATCTTATGCATCAGATTGTTATGCTTTGGTTATGTCTAGCTCACATGATGTTGACGAACCTCAAATGTTTTATGAAGCACAGAATTTAGAAAATTGGATGGCTGCCATCATGCAATCAAAATATGATGCACTTATAGAGAATGACACATGGACTTTATGTAATTTGCCTCCAAGGAAAAATGCCATTGGTATAAAGTGGGTCTACAAGTTGAAATGCGAGCCGAATGGTGAGATTGATCATCAAAAGTCTCGACTTGTTGTAAAAGTTTGCATAGGCAAAAGGCATAGATTATGAAGAGACTTTTTCTCCCACTTGTCGTATGACTAGTGTGCATTTTCTACGTGCATTGGCAGCTTATTTTGGTTAGGATGTATTGAAGGGGATCGGAGAGCACCATAAATGGAGAGTGAGAGAGAGAAGGATACACACGACACACAGATATGGGTGGTGAGACTCAAAGAGTGAGCAGCCCCCTATACACTTATGCTATGTTTAAGGTATACAAGTCAGTGGGCGCCTAGACTCTAGGCGACTAGGCAAGGTAGAGGCACCTATACCCAAACAACCTCCCACTTAAAGGCGACTGTGCCTTTAAGCAAGAGAACCTAGTCTAAAGACCACAAAAGGCAAGAGAAAACCGTTCTCAACCGATGACTGACAAGGCGTGTCAGCCACATGCATCTCCTGACTGTCCGCAAAAGACGCATCAACCTGTGGTGCAACCTCAGAGAAAACTAGTTTCTCTAGGTGTCTGCTGGAAGACATATCCTGCACAACTATATCCCCATGCTCACTGTCGAGCATAGAAAGGAATCACTGCATAATCGCTGACATCTCAGCCTCCTCTGCAATCATCCACTGCAAACATGACCACTCAAACTGCTATGACTCACTAGAGCTCTCATGCTCTAACTCCGTATCCATAGACTCTTGCACAACGTCCTCCTGTCGTGACTCACTAGAGAAAGACCGCTCTACCTGTCTATCCTGCATAGAAGTATCTCGCACAACTGACTCTCTGCTTTTCTCAGTGACTAGCAAAGCATGCATGTCTGACTCTGTCACCTCTCTGTGTGACTACTCAAGTCATGCCCCAACTGTGTGCACAACGAGCTCACTACTCTGCACTCCATGCAAAGTACCCTGCAACCCATGAGCAAAAGAGACTCTCCGGGTCTCTCGCTCTTTGCAAGGCTGTAACAAGATTGAGACTCGACCATCTCGCACCAGTACTACATGCAATGGGTACCATGTGCCAACTCTAGCACCTTTCGCAATCACTAGCAAACCCAAATGCAACGCAAAAGATTGCTCAAGTAGCGATACCCAACATCCACTATCCCATAACTGTCTGACTGAGATCAAATCCCGTCTCAGATCTAGCACATAACGCACATGACGCAGGGTAAATCTCATACCATTGGGCATAGACAAACATACGTCTCCTGCACCCTCAATGTCATACACAACACCATCAGCCATGTGCACACAACCAAGTCTCCCACTAGAAAACATGCTAAACCACTCACGATGCGACATGACATGGAAAGTAGTATCTGAATCTAGTAACCAATGTGAAGACAATGTGCAATCCGATATGCAATCCGCAGACATAAGATCGTCTCAAGACAAGCTAGATGTAAATCTGACATCACCGTCACAAGCATACTTAGTAACCACCGTACTGATCTCACTAGCATCTTTCATGCCCAAATCTGCATCACGCATTTGTCGTCTCCGTTGTCTCAAGCGCCTAAAAACATCGACGCCTAATGTGACCTCTATGTCCACAATGACAACATGTCAAGTCTCTATGCCGTCGAGACTTGCGTGTGGGACCAATCTCTCCCATGGACATAGAAGTGGGACTAAACTCCCGTGTAGACATGGATGCCGCGTACATAGCATGTAAACTCTGCCATAAAGCATGAGTTGTGGTCTCTCTCGAGACCTGCCAGTAAACAGACTCAACTAGATGCAAACGAATCGTAGACATGTTGATCCGAGCCTATCACAAATTTTTGTTTATCATATTTTTTTGGTTTTTCTTGCTTCTAGAGGTTTACAATAAAAGAAAGAGTGAGAACAACCTCTTGGAATTTTTTTAAAAAAAAAATGATTTGATAGGAATTTTTTCTTGACTAGTTCACCGGAGGTGAAAGGTAGAGGGAGAACCTAGTGGTAAAGGGAAGGGAAAATATGTAAATGTGAAAAGAAAAGATATGATGTGGTTGTGGAGCCATGCACCCATGATTCAAGGGTCATGAGTGGCTCATATCATCATGGCTTTGGAGCCATATGATGATTCAAACAAATGGGACCCAAGTGGAAGACTTGGTAAAGGAAGGAACCAGACACATGATTTTGCTGAATTTTTAAAAAATACTTTCACTCCGATCCAAGAAAAGTTTTCTTCATCAAAGTTGTAGCTGATGAGCTGGAAATTGTGGCCATATTTTTTTTATAATTTTTGCATCTACGGTCTAGGAGATATGGCCAAAATGGCGGACGCCAATTTTTTCAACTGTAGTGGAGACCACCCCCTCTACCTTTACACACACACACCCTTCCTTTTCCACATTGAGACCTTCTCTAAAAATCAGCCATTAGTCTTCTCACCCTCCTCTCCTTCCTCTTCTCTCTCAAGCTCAAAAACCCATCAAAATTCCTCTTCTAATCACCTCTCAAGTCATGCTTAATCTTGTTGTAATTCATAAGTTCTCATTCAACCCCTTTCTATTATTACTAGATATGTATTGATTTTATGTAGATTCTTTACATTTTAAAATAAGGAAGCTCTTGGACTCAAGCTATGGAGGAAGGAGTGAAGACAACACAAGTGATGATGGAGCTAATTGGTCAACAAATCACTTGGAAGGAGCTTCTTCGTTGGTTGAATGTCCCTAATCAAGCTTCATTTGTACAAATTACACTTGGATCTTAACCTCAATCCTAATCACTCTCTTTCCTATATAAAGAGGCCTTCCCCTTTGTAATTTCAAGCCTCCCTCAGCCCCATTGAGTATTTGTATCACTCACCATGAGCCCATAAGCTCATTCATTCACTCTATTCTTACACATTCTAGAGTGCAAATTGTTTCATGCTAGTAACCTACCCTCCTCTTATTTATGTTAATTAAGAGAAATCTTTTATATGTATGTGAGAGTGCTTGACGTGATCTTGGCTAATCCTTGAGTGGTTGTTTGGTAATCTACATGCTATTTGTGTTGGGAGTGTTTGAAGTTATCCATTCCTTGTACACACATTAAGGTTAATGCTTCATTCATAGTAATCTCTCTCTCTCTCTCTCTCTCTCTCTCTCTCTCTCTCTCTCTTTGTGTAGCGGTCCTAGTCCACGCTTCCAAGACTAGGTGGTGCCCTCATCTCATTTCCCTTGTGGCGCAATGGAGTTTGTTTTGGTGTAGAGGCCGCCATTCCAAATTTCCTTCGTCATAAATTGGTCCCCCCACGGAGGAATTCTCAAGCAGCGCTCTGTCAATCCTATGAAGGAAGATCCATCAAATTCTCCGAGACTTCCACTATGGTCTCCCCAAGAAGCTCGAGAAAAGAAGCGTCTTTATCGACAAACGGCACGTATGCGGGTAAAGAGAGTTAACTACACACACCCTTCTTTGCTGCAAGGAAAATCTTGTAGTCATCAAGTCCCTAGGTCAAAAAATTGTGTTGAGTGCTTTGTGGCTAGTGTGAAGACACTTCCTTTGAAGCCTCGACTTCAGGTGGTGAAAGCACTCTCACACTCGGGTATTAACAAGTTTTTGGAGGGGGAGCTACACATCAATGGGGTGCGGTATTGGCAAGAGGCTACATATGGTGATGCACTCCAACTACTACTAGCAAGAAGGCTCAAGGTGGTTGAGAGGGTAGCCATCGAACCCTATGAACTCTACAAAGCTGAAGATGGTCACACCAAAGCTAGGCTAATCACTGGTGAGCAAATTCTTCACATCTCTCAAATGGTGGGATTCAAGAGAGCTCAACTTCAATGAAGTGCTTCATGGAAGTTTGTATTTAATGCACCAATGAATAATCCCATTTTCTACAACTTTCAATCAGTTCAGAATGTTAGGGTGAATGTGCGCATTGATAGAAAGATTTTTTTCCAACAAAGATTGGTCTTCTATTTTGGAGCTGAGAGGTTGAGAGAGATATTGTTGTCCCCTGATCCTATAATATTTCCTATTTTGGAGTATAATGTATCTTTTGATGTTCACATCTTCATCTTTCTTTAAGCATACTCCATGAATCATAGGGATTTATATGGACCTTTCCAACCTCTTGCTAGACAAACTGTGCATATAATAGCTAGCACAAAGCTTAGGTTCCAAAACATCATAAGGAACTTAATAGGCCCTAGTCGTCTAGCTGAGATTAATGCATCTATCAATCCATTTATTCTACCCTTAATAAGATATGATTTGGGCCTAGACGTTTTCATCTTTGTGTTGTATTGAGAGGAAGGCAACCCATTTTTATGATGGCTTTCCCAAATTTTTTTGGGCGTAGTGGGGAAAATGCTGGGGATTTTTTGGATAACTTGGAGATGGCTTTCCTTGTCTCTGGGAGGGATGATGAAGCATTGAAATTGAGAGCTTTTCCTTTGGTGCTCAAAGAAGAAGCTAGGGTATGGTTCCAGGCTCTAGATCCAACCCAAAGAATTGATTGGGAGGGATTGAAGGTGGCTTTCCTACGAAGATTTCAACGAGCCAATTCGGCAGAAGAACTATGGCAACGGCTTCTGGCCCTTCATCAAGTTGACCCTCATGGTTATGCAACCTATGAGGAAGGTTTTCTGAAACTTTGGGGGCAATGGTCAGACTCACTAAACCCTGGTGAGCGAGCTCCCAATTGCCTCCAAAAGGATCGATTTATCTCAGGTTTGTACCCCTTGCTAAGGGAGAAGGTAAAGAGCAAATTTCCAAATGCTTTTGAAGATGCCTTAAGAATTGCTAGGGAAAAGAATAGAAAGATTCTCTATCAAGCCCAAGTTGGCCAGCTAGCTTTGGGAGGCAATATCACAACTATGGAAGCTTCTCACATACCTCCAAATGTGCCTAATGCACCAGACCTCAATAGAGGTCAACAAGAAGATATGATCCAACAAATAAACAATCTCACAAACCAGCTAGAGGGGTTGAGAGTAAATCTTGTGCAGGGTGCAAGAAGGCCTATTGAGGGAAATGGTGGGAATCGGCCACCAATGCGACGTCAAGCAAGGGAAATGTTGTGTTACAATTGTGGGGAAAATGGCCACGGCATGTATGATTGCCCTCATCCTAGAAGATATGACTACCCTGTCATCCTAGAAGATATGACTACCCTGTCAGAGGTCCTCGACAACAAGTAAGTCCTCCCCGTGCTAGAGCTCAAGCACAAGAGCAACCGCAACCTCAAATTTTGAAGCCACCTCGTGCTCAAGCTCAAGCCCCTGCTACTCAACCAAATGTGAGCATCATAAGGATGGAGGAGGTCCTCAAGGGCAGAAGCAACCAGGAAGAAATAGCTAAAGGGAAGATGAAGATAGATGAAGTGGCTACAATGCCTATCAAACGTGTGCGTGTCCAAGATGAAGTAGGTAAAGAAACAAGCAAGGATGCAAGCAATGAAGCAAGTACATCTTGGGCAACTAAAGATGAAGCCAAGAAGAGAAAGACCCGTACTAGGTCTCAAATTGACATCTCTGATTTCCCTATGGGATCTCGGACACAACCTTATGACTTAACAGCTGATGTGAGTTCTCAAGGACCAAAGATTACTTGGCCACAACTACTTCATATCTCCCCAAAGCTTCGACGACAATGGTCAAAAATGGTGAGCACGAGGGCAAAGCGAAGTAAGCTAGTAAGTGTAATCAAAGCATATGGTCTCAAGGATATAGTGCCTTTGGTGGAGGCTCAAATCAAGGGACAACGAATTCCAAAAACATACATTGACAGTGGAGCAGAGGTTTGTGTCATGACAGAAAAGCTAATGCATCAATTGGGTTTAGAGGTAATGGAATCATCAAACTTTAGGGCAAAAATGGCCAATAATGTCTCTGTCACTTGTGTGGGTGTAGTGAAAGCTTTGAGAGTTTCTGTTTTTGGAATCACTACAGAGGTTGATGCTTATGTGATGCCAGTAAAGGGAGAAGGATACCCCCTTATTTTAGGACGACCTTGGCTCATGGGTATAGGAGCTAGGCAAGATTGGGCAACAGGAGACTTGGAGTTGAGGCCTCGCATGGGTGGCCATAGTCGGAAGGTGGTTTATAACTTGAAGAATGGGCGACAAGAGAACCTTGAACTAGAGACGTCAGCTAAAGAGTGGAGCTCAAGTGGATGCTCCTCATCCATGGACGAGGAAGAGAGTTCAAGTGAAGAGAGTGATAGCACTCTCAAAGTCATGGGCGTCACCATAAAGGAAACTACCTCATCAGAAGACAATCCAAGGATCCAAATGGAGAATGTGTGGGATGCCACCCTAGAGGAGATGTTATCCAAGGATATAAAGGAAGAAGAAAAGGAGGGTTATGTAAATGTTCTCAAGAATCATGCATCATTGTTCATTTCTGATTACACTCACATTACAGGTGTCACTGCAGTGAAGCATCATATCCATCTAAAAGAAGGGAGCAAGCCAGTAGTACAAAAACTAAGAAGATTAGGAGTTTTGCAACAAAATGCACTGTTGTCCGAGGTGAAGAGACTCTTAGAAGCAGGATTCATATACCCAGTAGAAGATTCAGAATGGCTCTCCCCAGTAGTGGTGAGGCCAAAGAAAAATGGTAAATGGCGAGTGTGCGTGGATTACAAGCCACTAAATGCTGCAACAAAGAGGGACCACTTCCCTCTCCCATTTCAAGATGAGATTCTAAATGAAGTAGCAGGCCATGAGAGATACACAGTGTGTGATGGCTACTCTGGCTACTTTCAAATACGCATTGCAGAGGAGGACCAGAAAAAGACTACTTTCATCACACCATGGGGATGTTTTGCATTTCGAGTCATGCCTTTTGGTCTCACCAACGGTCCGGCCACCTTTCAACGATTCATGAACATGGTCTTCCAACCTTACTTTGGTAAGTCCATAAGGGTTTTCATAGATGACTTTTGTATTTACAGCTCCAAAAGTATGCATCTCGGCAAGATTGATGAAGGATTTACTCATTTAGCTAAGCTGGGTGGACAACTAAACAAGGACAAATGTCACATTGGGGAAAGCAAGGTTACACTATTAGGGCATGTAGTGTCCATTGATGGAATCGAGGTAGATCTTGAAAAGATAGAAACATTGCTAAATCTACCTTCCCCAACTTCCATCAAACAATTAATCTCTTTCTTGCAAAAGCTAAGATATTTGAGTAGATTCATACACTTACTCTCCCAAGTGATATTTCCTCTACAACAGCTGACTCGTCAAGAGACGCTTGTTTGGAGTGAAGAAAGTGATGGGCATCTTAGAGAGATTAAAAAAATGTTAGGGTCACTCCCTGTAATCCTCCAACCTTGTTGGGAAGAAACATTCTTTGTAAACCCTAGTGTGGGAGAAGAGGCCATTGGTGCTGCCCTCCTACAAAAAGATCCAAAAGAATCCTTTATGAGGCCTGTGTATTTTGCTAGCCGCCTCATGGAAAATACAGAGAAGGCCTACACCCTGATGGAACAGCAATGTTAGCTCTCATGTTTGCGGTAACCAAATTTCGGCCATACTTGCTGCCGAAGAGGTTTGTAATTATCACTGTGGAGGATATGTTTCCCTATGCACTACAACATATGGAAATCTCTGACAAAATAGCAAAGTGGGTGGTGCGACTTCAAGAGTTTGATTATACAATACAGGTTGAAAGAACAACTCGAGCATGCTTAGCCGACATTTTAACAAACAAGTGCTATGAAAAAGTTTTCCATTTGAAGAGAAAGGAACTTCCACCACCTCCAGCTCCAGAGGCTTTGGTCAATGCTTATAGCCTCTACTTTGATGGAGCATACAAGAGAACCAAGGATAAGGCAGCTGCAGGCATCGTGGTCTTATCTCCATTGGGAGAGAGTATCCATGGTGAAGGGATCCCTCTAGAAGATGTCCACTCCAACAATGAAGCAGAATATCATGCTCTAATTCATGGCCTTTGTTGGTGCCTCGATAATTCAATTAAGAGATTAAACGCTTTTGGTGACTCCATGCTTTTGGTAAGGCAAATGCAAGGTACATGGGCTTGCAAAAATGCCCGTCTCTCTACTAAAATGAGAGAAGCTAAAGCTCTTATGAGGAGATTTAGGGAGGCACAAGTACATCATGTGCCAAGAGACCAGAACAAGGATGCAGACCACCTAGCATCATCAAAGTTAAATGAGTCAATAGTGGGAGCAGTGGCCATCAAACTTCCACTTCAGCAAGGCAAGGAGGACTTGGAACATATTATGCACATTCTGGAGCAAGGAGAGGCTCCTAAACACTTGAATGCAGGGGAAAGGCGATGGTTAGCTAGGAAGGCTACCAGGTATCTCATAGTAAATGATGACTTGTATTGTCTTGGTAAGGATGGTGTGCTTAGGAGAGTGCCTTTGAAGAGTGAAATTGAAGAGATTTTAAAAGCTTGTCAAGATGATATGTGCAGAGGACACTTTGCACACGACGTCACTAGTAGAAAGGTTCTACAAGCTGGGTTTACTTGGCCAAGTCTTCATCGTGATGTCAAATACTGGTGTCAAACATGTGATGAATGTCAGAAAGCAGGACCACGATGGCTCATAACTGAACCTCAGAACCCAATAAAGGTATATGGGCCCTTTGAGAAGTGGGGAATTGATGCCATAGGGCCTCTACCACGCACTCAGTCAGGTAAAGAGTACATCATCATGGGAGTAGACTACATGACTAGATGGGCTGAGGCTATGCCGACCAATAGAATTACTGCTAAGGATGTGAGTCAGTTCATCTTTGACCACATCTGTTGCCGGTTTGGCACCCCTCTTGAAATACTATCTGATAGAGGACCAGGGTTTAGAGCAGACTTGGTAGGAGAACTCATGAAGAAGCTAAATATTCAGCATCAACACTCTACTCCTTACTACCCTCAGTGCAATGGTTTGGTGGAAAAGGTAAATGGAATCATTTGCAAAATTCTCACCAAACAGGTACATGCCAGGCGCCAAGATTGGGACAAACACCTGAATGGAGCTCTATGGGCCTATAGAACCTCCTTCAAAACCACATTAGGGTACACACCCTTTCATTTGGTTTATGGAAAGGAGGTGCTTTTGCCCATTGAAGTGAAGTTAACAAGTCTTCGAATATTGGGTAGCCAGGTAGGCTCTCAAAAGGAGAAAGTACATCAAAGGATCATGGATCTAGAGAGGCTGCAATTGGATCGTGAAGAAGCCATCAACCACTATTCTCAAGAAGCAGTGAAGCACAGAGAAAAGTTCAACAAAAAGCTAGCATCCAAAGACATCAAAAAGGGATCTCTGGTGCTTCGATATGACAATCGCTTCGACACTCGTAAGGATGGAAAGTTTCTTTTTCGATGGGAAGGCCCGTTCTTGGTCACCAAAAAGTTCAAAAATGGCTCTTACAGACTTCAAGACTTTGATGGTAAAGTGCATAAGACCAGGACAAATGGATGACGTCTAAAGCCTTATCACATCAGGATAAGGTCAGCTCAAGATCAAAGGAAGTAGGCTAGAGGCATAAATACCCCTAGCCAGGTTTGAGGGGGCTATGATCCGAGCCTATCACAAATTTTTTTTTATCATATTTTGTTGGTTTTCCTTGCTTCTAGAGGTTTACAATAAAAGAAAGAGTGAGAACAACCTCTTGGAAATTTTTTTTTTAAAAAATGATTTGATAGGAATTTTTTCTTGACTAGTTCACCGGAGGTGAAAGGTAGAGGGAGAACCTAGTGGTAAAGGGAAGGGAAAATATGTAAATGTGAAAAGAAAAGATATGATGTGGTTGTGGAGCCATGCACCCATGATTCAAGGTTCATGAGTGGCTCATATCATCATGGCTTTGGAGCCATATGATGATTCAAACAAATGGGACCCAAGTGGAAGGCTTGGTAAAGGAAGGAACCAGACACATGATTTTGCTGAATTTTTAAAAAATACTTCCACTCCGATCCAAGAAAAGTTGTCTCATCAAAGTTGTAGCTGATAAGCTGGAGATTCCGGCCATATTTTTTTTATAATTTTTGCATCTACGGTCTAGGAGATATGGCCAAAATGGCGGACGCCAGTTTTTTCAACTGTGGTGGAGACCACCCCCCTCTACCTTTACACACACACACCCTTCCTTTTCCACATTGAGACCTTCTCTAAAAATCAGCCATTAGTCTTCTCACCCTCCTCTCCTTCCTCTTCTCTCTCAAGCTCAAAAACCCATCAAAATTCCTCTTCTAATCACCTCTCAAGTCATGCTTAATCTTGTTGTAATTCATAAGTTCTCATTCAACCCCTTTCTATTATTACTAGATATGTATTGATTTTATGTAGATTCTTTACATTTTAAAATAAGGAAGCTCTTGGACTCAAGCTATGGAGGAAGGAGTGAAGACAACACAAGTGATGATGGAGCTAATTGGTCAACAAATCACTTGGAAGGAGCTTCTTCATTGGTTGAATGTCCCTAATCAAGCTTCATTTGTACAAATTACACTTGGATCTTAACCTCACTCCTAATCACTCTCTTTCCTATATAAAGAGGCCTTCCCCTTTGTAATTTCAAGCCTCCCTCAGCCCCATTGAGTCTTTGTATCACTCACCATGAGCCCATAAGCTCATTCATTCACTCTATTCTTGCACATTCTAGAGTGCAAATTGTTTCATGCTAGTAACCTACCCTCCTCTTATTTATGTTAATTAAGAGAAATCTTTTATATGTGTGTGAGAGTGCTTGACGGGATCTTGGCTAATCCTTGAGTGGTTGTTTGGTAATCTACATGCTATTTGTGTTGGGAGTGTTTGAAGTTATCCATTCCTTGTACACACATTAAGGTTAATGCTTCATTCATAGTGATCTCTCTCTCTCTCTCTCTCTCTCTCTCTCTCTCTCTCTCTCTCTCTCTCTCTCTCTCTCTCTCTCTCTCTCTCTCTCTCTCTCTCTCTCTCTGTGTAGCGGTCCTAGTCCACGCTTCCAAGACTAGGTGGTGCCCTCATCTCATTTCCCTTGTGGTGCAATGGAGTTTGTTTTGGTGTAGAGGCCGCCATTCCAAATTTCCTTCGTCAATGTCTAACTCATCAAGATCATGCCAATCATCATCACGCATAGACTTGGGCTTCACCGATAAACCATGCAAGGGTTTATCCTGCCCCAAATCCGCCAATGCAACAAGCATATGCTCCTTCCAAGCAACAAAATCTGCACCATCAAACTGTGTCCGACCATAACGCTAGAAGTCAAATGAAAAAACAGCCATAATGCTCGCAAAAGAGCAACCAACAATGAGTAGCAAATGTCAACCAAATCAGCCATAAACTGGCTCGAATCGCATCAACAAAAGTCTGCAAATATGGCTCAAAACCTGATGCAAAATTGCTCCAATAACCGTGCAAAACCTCATGGATCTTCAGAAGAGCATAGAGACTATGTACAAAAGCAATGCATCACTTAAAGTGGATGCATGATTTACTAATCACCAAAGATCAAAACATAGGTGACAAAAATATTTTTCATTTGTAATTCTGGTATTTGGCACAAGCGAATTGTTTTTGCTTAAAATAGGATCATCAAACTAAAAATAGGATTCTGTTTCGAACGCACTCGCTTAGGACCATACGACCTCTCACAAACATGGAGCCTTGCAGCCTCATACATGGTGGCTCTTCTTTTCCCAGGCAACTGCGAGCATCAAACTAAGAACAAAATTCTATTCCAAACGTAGCCGCCCTTGTTTGAGGTATGACAGCCATGTTGTGTGCAGTTTCTTGTGGTGCAACTATAGAAATAGAATCAACTTAAACTTACATCCCATTTACTGAAGACTTAAGAAAATCAACAACAAGTATTGTGTTAAGACAAAAAAACTAGCTCTAAACTTCTAAACAATTTACGAGTACGACTAGATATATAGTAACGCTCCAATTTGAAGCCTCTTCTCTTTTCAACGACAATAACTTCTATCAAACAAGTACAAATATCGGGCCTTAAATGAAAATAATTGTGCGGCAATCAAGATGATCAAGCACAACCACCCTTCCTTCAACATCATAAGTATTAAATTATTGATCCACCCATCAACATAATTTCAAGTTGCACATAATGGGAATAGAGAACCTATAAAAAATTCACGTTGTTTAGATAGACTTAAAAAGACATAACTATAGGACTGGGATCAAAAACTGAAATCATGTATGTAGAATAGTTTCTTATGATCAAGAGGGATTTAAGTTGCAAACATCTAGCACTGCTAATGTTGAAGTTGCAAACCTTTTGTTTAGAGTCAATTTCAAGATAGCCACAATTGAGATTTTGGCGCATACACTGACCATGAAGAGGAGATGCTTTCTCAGAGAAACAAGAAAATAAGTCTTTTCTTGTATTAATTGTTTTGAATATTTTGGTTAGACTTTGTCAGATTCAAGAAGCTTTCTATTAGCAATTTGATGATGTTGAAGGTTCCCTATTGAGCTTCTACTTGTGTAGCTTCATTCAAAAGAATATTTTTGTAGACGCTTGCACATAATAATTTTGTAGACACTTGCACAGAATAGTTTTGTAGAAGAGGTGAGTGAGAAGTAGATGACAATCACTACTATGAGCTATCCAAGCGTGTGCTTGCAGTTTCCTGGGAAAAGCATAGTTCTACATTCAAAACATTATTCTGTTCTTAGTTTGATGCTAGCAGCTTCCTCGGAAAATCTCAGCCACCATGTATGAGGCTGCAAGGCTGCATGTTTTTGAGAGGTCGCATGGTCCTAATCGGTTGCGTTTGAAATAGAATCTTATTCTTTGTTTGATGCTATTTTAAGTAAAAATAATACGCATGACCAGCGTTTTATCAACAGTTGTAGGAACAAATAATCTCGATAATCCAATTACAAAAAAGATTCCGCGTCTGTCTATAAACCATTCAGACAAAGCAAGAGAAAAAAGCGAAGATGTAGGAGGTCACAGACGCTGCTAGTATTTGCCTAGAGTTGTGGCAGCCCTAGATAGAGATCCAGGAAAGCCAGGTCAAATCGAAAGGCCTCACAATCACGGATGCTCTCTGCAAAATCAAGAGTTGTCAGTATAGTGATATTCTACGAGTTTGGCTTTAAATAGCGCATGCCATAGCAACCCAACAATAGTCAACTTGCAGCGCATCAGTTTGAGGTCTCTGTAGATCCTAAGTAAATTGTTGTACCTGACTAGTTAGCTCCTAACGAGTTAGCATAAGCTTTTGAGCATCTGCGTATGGTGGGCTATGGTGTCCGAACACAAACACAAACCAGAGATTTCTAGTCTGTGAGACTAGCATGATCACCAACTACATTGTATATTTTGGATGCTATCATCACTTATCCACTGTTTCACACCACCAGGCATGGAGATTTTTCCCGAAGTGCGCCCATCCTCCCACGGTTGAAGGTTTTCTTCCTCCCCCCATCAGTTGGATTTTGTTGTTGCTTTTCTTGAACTCAAAAGGATAATAGGTCCCCGCTAAGAGCAGGGTCACCCTCTCGTCTGTGAGCAAATCTCTCCAATAGAGTGCAGACCAATCTTCTCTCATTATCATCCCATGCATTAGGCAGAGAATGGATTTTAGGAGAAAGGAAGTCAAACCTTTAGTATTAAGAAAGTAATCAAAGGACAGATTTTGAATTCAAACATGCAAAACAGTTAGTTTATTTGCATTCAATGTTTTTGTCCAAAATGAAATTTAAAATCTAGCAAGTAAAACCATATCATGTAGCATATATATGGAAAGAGGTCGACGCGTAGATTGCAGATCTATGATCTCCGCTCAAATCAGAGATCATATGTAGGAGTTATGGAAGTCCAAAAATCATAAAATTATTCACTTCTTTTTTTGGGGAGAAAGTGCATTCTTTGACAACTCTTACACATCTCTTACACACCCACCATTGTTGCACACATGGCGTACACCTATTCATCAAAATGTTAATCACCTCCATAAGCTCATGGAAAATAAAGAGGCCCTCCTACACCCCATCCTCTTCCCAATGTCGAGCACTAGACAGAGAATCATCTCAATGTCTCTCCTCTCGTCTGTGAGCAAATTTGTAAGGCTCGTCTCAATAGCTTGATCTGCACATTCTTAGGCTCTAATCTTCTATTGTTTTGCGAAGAAGATTCAAAATGTCGGCTTCTTAATGATTTGAATATTATTTACCTTGAAACAATGACGTGGGATGATGTCGAAGCAGTAGGCACACTGCCTTCTCCTCGTTCTCATCATACAACTATAGTTCAAGCATGCCATTATCTATTTGTAATTGGTGGTAGTTCTCATTCAAATTGCTTCAATGACCTTCATGTTCTTGACCTAGAGTATGGAATGGTCTCGTCCTCAGCCACAAGGAGTGACACCAACACCTCAAGCAGGTCAGGCACGCGTCAACATTGAAAATAGCTGGTACATTATCGATGGTGAATACAATAAAAGAGGACATCAATTAGCCATAGCTAAGAAAATTCAATGATGAATTGGCAGGGTAACTGAACCCTAAACCCTAAACCATTCGTTTTCCTCCTTGGCCAAACCAAGGATGATTACATTATTGCTCTACCTTTGGAGGAATTTATTGAGAAGACATATGCCGTGTCTATCACCATTTGTACCGTGAAATGACAAGGTTCACCAAGATCTACAGTGATAAGTCGATGTCCATGGTGACATGGGTGAAGTTACATGATGCATCTTCATCCATGGTTCAAGGTGATATCAAATGTTGTGTCTTTATTTTCTACATCCATGTCTTTATTTCTTGATACATGCTATTGATCGCGTCGTGATTTGTCATAAAATACTTCACATGATTCTATGATCATTTTATGATGGTATACTAACGTGTGTGATGGTCTTCATGTGAATCATCGATGTATAGATGAAAAGATTTACCAAGCCGTTATCTTCTAACTAGTCAATGTCTTTGAGCTTTTGTAGATTTTGCATTTCCTCACTTAAATAGCGTCTTTGATGCCATGGTATGTAAAGACATGATGATAATTACTATTTTACACTTTTTATTTATTTTGAAGAAAGTATCTCTCATGCCATGGCACGTAGGGCCATGATGATTGCTATTTCAAAATTCTTATAAGCATCTCTAATGCCATGGTGAATAGTGTGATACCATGGTACATAAAGCCATGATGATGACAAGCTACACCATGAAACCTTTCTAATTATATATTGCCTCTCGGATGATGGCACTCAGACTGCTTTCGTAACATGGTTTAGTCTCAACTCTGGATGCAAGTCCCCTCACGATAGAGCTACGACCACCCCCAACAATCGGCCACACGTTGACAAAGAAGATCTATTTTTACTTTTGTCTTTTTCCTTGAGAATGCTAGTTAAATTCATGTAATGTTTGATGGCGGGCTATAAATAAAGTGTGTTTCTATGCTATAAGTAGCGTTCACTTATTAGTGGCTAATGGCGCCAGATGATGATGCTTCCACATAGTGATCATAAGGGTTATGACTTAAACTGACTTCTTATGTGCATTTTACGTAAGGGAATGGTCATGCATGTCCACGGGGCTTGGGTTTAGCGCATGGTAATCATAGTGGATGGTTTAATGCATGATAATCACCGCACTTGGTTCCATATCTTGTTATTTGTATTGCTTATTTTGGCTCTATTTGCTTCAATCAGATGCAAGTTTCCATATACTCTTGGTGTATGATAAAGTCTCAACAAGTTACAGTATTTGGAAAAATATTACTTGTCGCTCTTGTCATGAAAACTTCATTTGATGTCCATCATTAATTACATGATTTGTGCAGTTTGACATTTTATGCTTTGTACATAATGACTTTACTAATTCTTTTCTTGGTGATGTGATAATTCACCTTTTATTAATTAAAGATGTAACAAAGTTTATGAGTATTTGGGAGCCTGGTTTCTTGTTTTATAGCAAAAACCTTGATTTTTGTAAAATCAATATTTAATGGCACTATGGTTTATATCATTCTATTGCACCCTTGTAATAGGTATTTCATGGTGCTATCGTTTTTCTGGTCTTATTGCACCCTCGACCTCATTGGTGCTATGGGAGTTATTGTCTTATTGCACCCTCGTCGTCATTCATGTTATGGTTGTTACCATCTTACTGCATGCACCCTCGTCAGCATTAGTTCCATGGGTGTTATTATCTTATTACACCCCCCTCGTCATTGGTGATACGGTTGTTATCATCTTATTGCATGCCCCGTGGTCGTCATTTGTGCTTATTATCATTCTCGTCTCATCAAGGATTTGGTAGTTGTGACTATGCACTATGGTTGATATCATTCTATTTCACCCTTGTAATTGATATTTCATGGTGCTATCATTGTTCTTGTTTTATTGCATCCTCGTCGCCATTAGTGCTATGGGTGTTATCGTCTTATTGCACACTCTCTTCATTGGTGCTATGGTTGTTATCATCTTATTGCATGCACCCTCCTCATCACTGGTGCTATGGGTTTTATCATCTTATTCCACCCTTGTCATCACTGGTGATATGGTTGTTATCATCTTATTCCATGCACCCTCAAGCTGTAACCTCATCATCATTGGTGCTATGGGTGTTATCGTCTTATTGCACCCTCGTTGTCATCCGTGCTATGGTAGTTATCATCTCATTGCATGCACCCTTGACATAATTGGTGCTATGGTTCTTATCATTATTTTTAACAGGGATTTGGTAGTTGTTGTGACTATGCACCACTAGTGTTCCATAGAATTTATGTATCGACTTTGTGCACATGTGATTGCATCAACGTTATGTTTGTTTCTGTGTCGTCTCTAGAGCACCATAGTGAACCGTCTCTAAGGACAATGTGATGTGATCATTCTTTTAAGCTTCACATTTTGATATGTTTTTTGGGTTGATGTCATTTACAGGATAAAATCCATGTTAAGCAGCATGTACAAGGACTCAAAGATATTGCAGCTCCTTAATGCTATTGAAGCTAATACTCAAAAATATTGAAGAATTTTCATCAGTTCAATTATAGGGTTAGTAAACTTCCAAAGACGATTGAAAGAGAACATTGTATATTATGGAATGATGTAGCTCCTGGAAAATGAATTTTGTAAACTTTGAAAATTGCTAATATAATAGTGATTGTATATGGTGTTGTGGATTTTTCCCTTGTACCCCAAGGTTTTTTTCATCCACAGTTAGGGACTCATATTTGGGTGGGGGTGTTGGAGCTATATATACCCAACCCTATGCTTTATATAGCTAGGAGTCCCCACTATATATGTGTACTCAGTGGGTGCTCTACACACACCTTTTGGGGTTAGCAAATCTGAGTTGTCTCGCTCTCTCTTCCCCTCTGTCATCTCTCGTGTCCATCTTCTTCCCTTGTCAACGATCTCATCAAGGGTTAGCTTTTCCCTTTCAAGAAAATTGAAAATATCATTTACAGACCTCCACACACGAGCGCACTTAAGTCCAAGAGCTTCTTCGTTACCTATGTAGGTGGTAATGTCACGCACCTTTTCCACAATTGAAAATCAATGGAACTTTGAAAGTCAAATAGTATGAAACCACCCATACATATTTTATTAGGGCGATCCTGTGTACTTTCAGATGCCTTCTTGTCCTTTGATAGCTCAATTGTGTCACCATGGAGACCAACACTCTAAAGGATAGGTTCGAGTTCTCTTATGCACTAGCCTTCTAAGCATGGGCATTAAGCTCAAGGCTAGGCCATCCATAGAGTGAACACACAAGAGTGAGCTCTCAAGAATGAATCCTCTTTTCATAAAAAGGCTTCTTATAAAGACATGGACTCCAAGTGTTTCTACTATGGAATTAAATTGAGACCTCTACCTTATATAATTTGGAATACCTAAATGAGTCCAAGACCTTATACAATGTAAATAAAGAATATTTTGCACATCCATAGCTCATCGGTAGCTTGGTGCATAATCGATGTAGCACGTGTTTTCTACACTCTGCTCGTACTCTATCTTCTTTGGCATGGTCCTCTCTTGTTCCCTCTACTTTTTTTCCTCGTGACGAAATTATTTTTTACTTCTTCAGTATTCCATGTGGAAAATCATGGACGTTCCATTTAGGCGAGAGGTTTGCCTAAATGGCTGGTGTATACTTTGCGTGATAGTAAATTGGATGCACCTTTGTCTAGTCGTACTTGTTCAGGTTCTTGCCATGCATCTTATGCATCACACTACAAGAGGTCACTTGAATACCGGTGCCACATTACCGGTGTCACTGGCGGGCGTTGGGATATGTGTGTGTATTTATGGAGGGATGTAAGGATTTTTTTAAAATTTGATTTTCAAATTTTCCATGCCTCTTCCGGCATGTATTCCGATTACAGCGCGAATGCGCATACGGACGCCTCTTTCGATTGCTGTACTGAGGAACTGTACCGATAGCTATACCGACGACACTGCAGAATCACAACCGTGGGCTTTCTCTACACATTTCTCTTAGTTCTTGCATGTTTTCTCAAGCTCTCCTCTTCCCCATCTCTCACAGATCTGCTGCGATACATGCCGTCGGAGGTGCTAATCTTGCTTGTGGGTTAGCGCATAACACTAAGGTAAGATTGTTTTCATGTTTACTTGTAGATTTAGGATTTAGGGTTTAACCTTGTGTTTGTATGTGCGTTTTTGCAAGTTCTAGGACTTTTAGAAAAACTTTCATTGCTCAAATAGGACGCATGTGAGTGTTCAAACCTTTAAATGCATATTAAGTTTATTTAAATTACTTTATATATTAAGAAAAGAAAATTTCATGCTTTAAACTTTGAATGCTTAAAAGAAATTAGGATTTGTTATGTGAAATTTCATTTTAAATTATGGAGAAAAATTGTTTAAGTTTATGAAAAAATCTTGTTTAGAAGAATTTTTTAATTGAATTATGTCGTTTTTCAAATTATGTAGCTGATGAGGTTTATGTTTTAGGTTAATTAAGTTTAGGTTATAAGTTAAGTTAGATTAGGTTAGGTTACGTTAAGTTAAGCTACGTTTTTATGTTAGGTTATACGTTAGGCTAGGTTAGGTTATCTTATACGTTAAGTTAGATTAAGCTAAGATACGTTAGGTTAAGTTATATTAGGTTAGGTTAAGTTAAGCTACGTTAACATAGGGTAGGTTATCTTATATGTTAAGTTAGGTTAAGTTAATCTACATTAAATTTAGTTACGTTAGTTTATGTTAGGTTAGGTTAGGTAAAGCTACATTAGGTTAAGTTAGATTAAGCTACGTTCGACAATACGGCAAGCCATAGAGCTTACCCACAGCGCATATTAAAAACAACACAATGGCGATCCATTCATCAATACGACAAGCCATAAAGCTTACCCACAACACATATGCATTGTGGGCAAGCTTTATGGCTAACTGCCGTATTGCCAAACGGCTCGCCATGGTGTTGTCTATATGTTTGCGAGTGATTTTCAAGCGCTAAAATTACATCGTGCCCCTAAAAACAACACAATGGCGATCTATTTGGCAATATGGCAAGCCATAAAGCTTGCCCACAAGGCATATCCATTGTGGGCCAAGCTCTATGGCTTGCTATAGCCTACGGCTCGCCATTGTGTTGTCTATATGTTTGCGAGCTGTTTTCAGGCCAACTCTAAAAAACAACACAATGGTGAGCCGTTTGCCAAATTGGCAAGCCATAGAGCTTGCTCGCATTGCATATTCATTGTGGGCAAGTTGTATGGCTTGTCATTTTGCTAAACACCTCACCATTGTGTTGTTTTTATGTTAGGTTAGGTTAGGTGAGTTGAGATTATAGGTTAGGTTAGAGCTTTCGACGGAATAATAGTCGAAAAAATACACACGAACTTTGAATATGATTCGTGTACTTCTAAAAACGCAAACCGTGTTGAGCTATATATAGAGATACTATATATAGCTCAATATATAGTATCTCTATATATAGCTCAACAAACCGTACTTCGGTTTAGGTTAGGTTATAAGTTAGGTAGATGTTATAAGTTAGGTTACATTAAGTTAAGTTACGTATAGGTTTTACGTTAGGAAAGATTATAGATTAGGCATAACGACTATAGGTTACGTTAGAGCTAGCGTCAAATTAATAGTAGAAAAAACGCAATCCGAGTTTGAAGATGACTCGTGTACTTCTAAAAATGCAAACGGACTTCGGTGAGGTTAGGTTATAGGTTAGGTAGATGCTAAAAGTTACGTTACATTAAGTTAGGTTAGGTATAGGTTTTATGTTAGATTAGATTATAGGTTAGGCATAACGATTATATGTTAGATTAGAGCTAGCGTCAAATTAATAGTAGAAAAAATGCAATCGGACTTCGAAGATGACTCGTGCAATTCTAAAACCGTAGACGGACTTCGGTTAGGTTAGGTTTAGGTTATAAGTTAGGTTACATTAAGTTAGGTTAGGGTAATCTTATAGGTTAGGTTAGATTATAGGTTAGGTTAGAGCTAGCATCAAATTAATGGTAGAAAAAACGCAATCGGACTTCAAAAGTGCACATAGACTTCAAGAGCCTTAATATATAGTCATTGACCAATAAAGACGAGATTATTACCCTATGGTCCTAATCTCCGTGCACCTTTAGACCGAGGTGTGCAGGGATCGGGACTGGCTAGAGAATGTGAGGTTGTTAGAGCTAGCAAAAAATAGCTGAAAAAATGCAATCGGACTTCAAAAGTGCACACAGACTTCAAGAACTTTAATATATAGTCATTGACCAATAAAGACGATATTATTACCATGTGGTCATAATCTCCATGCACCTCTAGACTGGGGTGTGCGGGGATCGGGCCTGGCTAGAGAATGTGAGGTTGTTAAATCTTGTGATGTACTTAGTGGTGTGTAGTTATAACAACTAGAGTGTTTTAATTTTTTGTTGCATCATTGGTAGATAAAGTATGGATGATAGAATGGCGTGTCCTTCTGCGACCAACACATAGGCAATCACGGTCTCTTTCCGATAGAGCAAGTACAAGACCTACGTTATCGATCTCATGGTCTAGAGGTTGAAGGTCAAAGTCCACAAGTAGATATTGCTCCAGCTTCATCCTAGATAAGACAATTTTCAAACGAGCAACCATGGAGTGAGTCCTCCCAACTAATACCTGAAGCGGCATTTCAAGAAGTAGAGATGGAGTAGATGTTGGACACGTTCTTTGACATGGATTCCAACATAGAAGGTGACAACATTGAACGTAGTACTGATCGACGAACCTTAGCTATTCCGTTCATATTGACGGCATGATAGCAACGATGAGGAGGGCGAGATGATGCAAACTCTTCCACACATGGCGCTCTACACTGGTGAAAAAATCTTAGTTCTCCATACCGTAGGACATTAAAAGAGAGTATAGGCCTGCAGGGGGGTACGATCAAGTCTCGAACAGCGAGGTCCACAATGTCACACCTTCAGTCAGAGGCGAGAGAGAGGGACAATGACGCGAGTCCCAAGCTAGCATGGTTGGATGCAGAGGAGTGGACAGGGATTGCACGAGAGACACAAGACAATCCCGATAGATTTCAGTAGTAGAGAGATGCAACCAGAGCACGTTTCGAGTTTTTTGCAGCGTCACATCTTGGGAGTGGAGGCTACGATACGCTTCGACATGAGTTTGAAAGTATTATTTGTATGCTTTAAATTATTGATAATATAAGTGATATTTGAAGATTTATCTAATGTTAAACCATAATTTTGCAGGAAGTTGCCGTGAAGCGCCTTCCGACATGCCAAGAGGAGAAGTATGGGTGCAAGCATGGACTTGTGGCCCTTTTTACCCAGCTGCAACAAGAGGAGGGAGAGGACGTCAATTGGGAGGCATTACCATGAGGGTCTTTTCACTCAGTGATTGTTTGCATATATACAATTTTGTAGTGCTTATGTTTATGGTTATGTTTATGGTATGCCACAGATGTTATGGTTAAGGTTTGACAGTCAACTTAAGATTATGGTTTTGCTATGATGGTATGAAAATCATCTAATGGTTATGGTTATGGTTATGGTTATGGCTGTGCAATGATGGTATGGCAATCAGGTGATGGTTATGGTTTTGCTATGATAGTATAGCAATCATGTGATTGCTATGGTTATGGTTGTGCAATGATGGTATGGCTGTTATGTCTATGGTATGACAAGCAAGTTACCATGGTATGGCAAACAGGTTATGTTTATTATTTTACATTTTTTGACTCATGTTTTAATTATGTTAGCAAGTTATGTTATTCTTACAATTTTGCTAATTACCATACACTCGCTTGCTTGTGCACTCTTTCTTTCAGCAGACAAGGCTGTTTTCTTTTGTTGCAGTATATGCAACATTAGTTCCCAGTCCCCTCTGCCCAAAACAAATTTGCAGGTTTTGGTCGTTGGTACAGGTAACAGTATCACCATCGATAGGGGCAACGGTATGAGTGTCGGAATTTAGTATATAAATACCATTGCTTATTACGTTGCATTTAATCATTTTATGAAGCACAAAGTTTATAAAATTGGATGGCTGCCATGCAATCAAAATATGATGCATTTGTAGAAAATGACACATATACTTTATGTAATTTGCCTCCTAGCAAAAATACCATTGGTACAAAGTGCGTCTACAAGTTGAAACGGGAGCTAGATGGTGAGATTAATCGTCATAAGGCTTGAATTGTAGTAAAAGGTTATGCACAGACAAAAGGCATAGATTATGAAGAGAATTTTTCTCCCACTTTTCATATGTCTAGTGTGCATTTTCTACATGCATTGGCAGCTTATTTTGGTTAGGATGTACATCAATCGGGCATTGTTACTGCTTTCTTGAATGGTGAGACATTTGAGGAAGTTTATGTAACGCAGCCTTGTGGTTTTGTCAAGAAAGGACAAGAGGATAAGGTGTGCAAATGTAACAAAGTGTTGTATGGGTTGAAGAAATCTCCTCGTTCTTGGTATGAGAAGGCTGACACTCATTTGATCAAACAAGGATTTTGTAACAGTCCAACTTAAAGCACATTGTATGTAGAGCGTGAGGGTAATTTCCTTCTCATTGTGGTTCTTTATGTGGATGATTTCCTAATCACTCGACCAAATGAGAGACATATCGCTGAATTTAAGGCTAATTTGAATGCTACCTTTAAGATGAAATATTTGGGACTATTGCATCATTACTTGTGTATAGGTTTAAGCAGTGTGATGGTGGTATTGCGTTGTGTCAGAAAATCTACATAGAGACATTCCCACTTCCATGGAAACAGGTTTGAAATTGAGTATTTATGATACTGATGATCTTGCAGATATCGCTCTTTACCAAATTGTTGTTGGATGTATGCAACAGGAGGCCGAATATTCAATTGTCAGTCTCACAAGTTAGCAAAATTTATGCATAGGCCAGGGTCTAAGCATTGACTGGCTGTCAAGAGGATTTTTTGCCACTAGAGTGGTACTTTATAGGCTGGATTGTTTTATCCCAAGGGGGGATCAGTGCCGCCAGACTTACATGCTTTTTTGGACATAGATTGGGCTAGTTGTTTTGACACACAAGTGTCCACAAGTGGTTTTTGTGTCATGAGTGGCAGCTCATGCATATCATGGTTGAGCAAGAAGAAACCTACTATGGCCACTTCCAGTTGTGAGACTCAGTACATGCAAGTCTTCATAGCTAAAACTGAGTTTTGATGCTCAGACGCCTTATGGATGATTTGGGTATTGGATAGGACACTGCCAACACTATCTACACTGACACTCTGAGCGCATTGGCAGCTGCGAGGAACCCATTTTTTCATGCTCGCACAAAGCACATTAAGGTGCATTACCACTATGTCAAGGAGAGGATCTCAGCACGAGAGATCAGCTTGGCTTATGTGAGACAACCTTGTAGATATTTTCACAAAGACAGTGTCTTGTGAGAAGTTCAAAGCTTTCAGCAAAGCTTTGGGCTTACTCTCCTTTGTGGACTGATCATATACTCAGGGCATGGAACTTCCCTTTACTCTATGTGAAAGCTCTCATTCACCGCATCACTCAAGGTGAGATTTGCTACCATATACATGTGGTACTGATGTGTGAAAACACTTAAAAGCGTCGCCGCATTTTTTTCTGGTTTTTTCCCCGTGCATTGTATATATGGTTTTCTGTGCCTTGAGCTTCCTTCATCTTCTCCAAGCTATGTGTGTTTTCCTGCAACCCTAATTCCAACGTGTTTGTACTTTTTTCTAGCATAGTTCCCTGCTAGAAAATTTGCCTAAATCTTCATTGATTTCCCATGAAAACTTTCAACTTTTTTTCACCTCCCCACTGAGAGGTATTGTCTCTATGAGATTCTTCATGTGAACCCATGTGTGCTATAGAAGGGATCGGATCCTTTGTAGAAGAAGAATATTTTTGACGTTTGATACCACTTTTATACGCTTGGAAACTCCAAGAAAGAAATCAATAGCAGCACATGAACAAAAACTACAAAATCATTTAACTTTATGAGAGATAAAGAGAGAGTCAACACGGCACAACAGAGTTCCATGCCCAGATGCACTGGTCTTGGTGCCCCTTTCAGTATTTATTTATTATTATGTCACAAGGGTCCTCTACACTCGTAATATCATATATTGTGTTTTTATTTTCTCCATCCATGTCTTTGTTTCTTGATACATGCTATTGATCTGGTCATGATTTTTCATAACATACTTCACATAATTTTATGGTCATTTTTATGATGGTATACTAACGTGTGTGATGGTCTTCATGTGAATCATTGATGTATAGATGCTAAGATTTACCAAGACATTATCTTTTACTAATCATTGTCTTTGAGATTTTGTAGATTTTGCATTTCCTCACAAAAATAGTGTCTCTGATGCCATGGTATGTAAAGCCATGATGACGATTACTATTTTATAGTTTTTATTTGTTTTGAAGAAAGTATCTCTTATTCCATGGCACGTAGAGCCATGATGATTTCTATTTCAAAATTCTTCTAAGCATCTCTAATGCCATGGTGAATAGTGTGATACCATGGTACATAAAGCCATGATCATGATAAGCGACACCACGAAACCTTGTTTATCGGACTGACGTGATAATCAACTACAAGATAGAAATCTTAAAGGCCACATACCTTTCTAGTTATATCTTGTCTCTCGAATGCTCGCACTTGGACTAATTTTGTAACATGGTTCAATATCGACTCTCGATTCAAGTCCCCTCACGACGGCTACGACCGCCCCCAACAATCAGCCACACGTTCACAAAGAAGAGCTATTTTTACTTTTGCCTTTTATCTTTTAGAATGCTAGTTAAAATCTCGTAATGTTTGATGGTGGGCTATAAATAAAGTGTGTTTCTATGTTATAAGTAGCGTTCACTTATTAGTGGCTAATGGTGCCAGACGATGACGCTTCCACTTAGGGATTTTAAGGGTTATGACTCAAACCGACTTCTTATGTGCATTTTACGTAAGGGGAATGGTCATGCACGTCCACAGGACTTGGGTTGAGCACATGGTAATCATAGTGGATGGTTTAATGCATGGTAATCATCACACATGGTTCAATATCTTGTTATTGTATTGCTTATTTTGGCTCTATTTCCTTCGATCAGGCTCAAGTTTGCATATACTCTTGGGTATATAATAAAGTCAGAACAAGTTAGAGTATTTGGAAAAATATTACTCGTCGCTCTTGTGATAAAACGTTATTTGATGACCATCATTAATTACATGATTCGTGCAGTTTAACACTTATGCAACCTTGTCATCATTGGTGCTATGGGTGTTATCGTCTTATTGCACCCTCGTTGTCATTGGTGCTATGGTAGTTATCATCTCGTTGCATGCACCCTAGTCACCATTGGTGCTATGGTTCTTATCATTCTTGTCATCAGGGATTTGGTAGTTGTGACTATGCACCACTAGTGTTTTATAGAATTTATGTACTGACTTTGTGCACATGTCATTGCATCAACATTACGTTTGTTTCTGTGTTGTCTCTAAAGCACCATAGTGAACCGTCTTTAAGGACAATGTGATGTAATCATTCTTTTAACGTTCACATTTTGATATGTTTCTTGGGCTGATGTTATTTACAAGATAAAATTCACGTCAAGCAGCATGTACAAGGGCTCAAAGATATTGCATCATGTACTTCCAAAGACATTTGTGTTGGAGCTATATATGGATCACTCTACTCAACTTGGTCTCACCTATATATTTGTATCTTGTCCTCAATATGAATCAGTCTTTGGGAGCGTATATGGTGTGTCTCTTGTCTCGTCTCTCTCTCTTTCTCTCTACATTTCAACATGGTATCAGAGCAGTAACGATCATGTGCCGATGCAATTCATGGTGACAAAACAGTATGTGTATGCGATTCGCACGTAAGATTCAAAATTTCTACAAATTTTATTTTTTTAGCGTTGATTCTTGTTAACTGTGGCTGTTTTGTGTTAAGAAGAATATGATTAGTGTTTTGTGTGGCGTTTATTGCTAATCAATCTAATTGTTGATTACGTTTTCTTGTTGATGACACCCTGAACTTCATCTCAATTTTTGGGGGTGTTCTACTGAAAATTTGGAGAAACGGAAGAGCACAATTGTTGAACCCAAAACTTGTTCGTCTCCTCGAGCTCTTCAATTTGAGTTCTAGGTTTGCGTCAATCGGAGTTCGTAGCAAAAAGTTATGTTGTTTTCACTGAAATTGAGCTTGACGCAGCTTTCTTCGTCCTACTTCTTCGTGAAGCATCCGCGATCGTTTTTCTAATTTTGGCATTAACTTTTTCGAGAAAATTTAGCTTTTTGCTATTCGTATTGTGGCCGTCAATCTTGCGTCTCACGCCATTCTATTTTTAGGACTCTTTTATTATTAACGTCTCCTTTACCGTGCCTTTTTGGGTGACGTCTCTCACATCTTTGGACGTTCCTTGAGCATCCTTCTTGCGTTTATCGTTGACAGAACACAGTCCTCATATTTCTCTCATTCTCAATTGAGGCCTTCACCATATATGGTGTGCAGATTCTGCGATCTTATCTTATACATCTTCTCGCAACAAGATATGGCTATGACTATTCTTGTCAACGGCTTTCCTTCTAGCCAGTGTTCTGTTCCTCCATTACAAGGCCAAGGATTTACAGGCTGGAAAGCGAAGATGTTGTTCTTGGAAATCGTATTTGTCCACCTCAGCCTGTTGATACGGATAATGATAACGTGCTTATCACTGAAGGACCTATATTTGAAGATTGGAATGTTGCCTATACAGATAAAAAACAACGTGATAAAGCATCTCGTCGGTATATTCTTTCTGCTCTTACTGATTCCCATTTGCTTGATATGTATGAACTACCTACTTCCCACGACATATGCAAGTACCTTATTGCAAACTTTGAGAAGAAATCTGTCACAGAAATACTTTATTTGAGAGGGTTGCTTAAGAAGTTACAATATAAAGTTGGTACTGCCATGATGGGACATATTGAATGTTTCAAATCTATTATTAATCAACTTGCTGCTGCCGGTGATCCTCTTCCACAAAAGCAACTGATTACACTTCTTCTTGATACGATGAAGGACTCTTCTTATGATAACATTGTTACTATTATCTCTAATAAAGATGGTCTTGATTTCGACTAAGCCTTCATGTCTTTAATTGAACACTCTCAACGTCAAGAACGTCGTAATGCTGGTCACGATACAGCTATCATTTCACAAGAGGAGACAGAGTCATTACAGATGGAACGTGATTTTTATGCTCCAAGGCATCAATTTCAACGAGGAAATCGCAGAGGTGTCTGTCGCGGTAATATTTTCTCTCGTCTCAAATTTCCTAATAAGCAATGTTCTTACTGCAACAGAAATGGCCATACTGAAGATGATTGTTGGGCACATCAATATGATGAAGAACGCAATATTACCACAAAACAACCACGTTTATCTAAAGACTCTTCTTCTTCCTCTTTTGAATATTGTGGACGATCTGATCATCCCACTCATATGTGCTATAAACGTCGATTCGACACAGATCGTAATAGAGCATATATGTTAGTGAACATGGAAACAACATTGTACCAGAAACAAGCTACGTCCTATGTTTAGTTGCTCTAAACAGAATACTTCATGTACGTGATGGATCACTTTTTATTGTTGATTCTGGTGCTACAGGAAATATGACATATCAATCTAAGTGGCTCCATAACTATCATCCACTACCAGTTCAACGTGTTGTTTATCTTGCTGATGATACTACTTGTCAAGTAAAGGGCATTGGAGACTTATATCTTGGTACCTTATCTTCTTCCACTTGAATTTTGCGAGGAGTATTACATGTAACAGATCTTCAATGTAATCTTCTTTCAGTTGCTAGACTTGTTGATCTTGGTCTGTTTGTTGGATTTGATCATACCAAATGCCGAATTGAGAAAGATGGATAGACTATAGCCACTGCTCCTCGAAACGGTAATTTGTTTGAACTCTCTCTCTCAACGATGCTATAGCAAATGTCGTCATTGCTCCAAGTGATCATGATTGCAAAGTATGGCATCACCGTTTTGTTCATGCTGATTTTTAAAAACTCCTTGATCTTCAACGTCGTGATCTTGTTCATGGCATGGATCTTAAAGCCCATCCCCATATGGGAATTTGTGAATTTTGTGCTCTTGGGAAACACAATCGTAAACCATTTCCTCTTTCAAATACAACTCATTCTCATAAAATATTGGATCTTGTTCATATTAATATATGTGGACCTCTACCTTCTTCAAGATCACAATATCTCTACTTCATTACTTTCATTGATGATTTCTCAAGGTATACGACTGTATTTCTTCTTACACAAAAATCTGAAGCCTTATCTGCTTTCAAACAATTCCACAAGGCCTTAAGAAACTTCGTAGTAACAATGGAGACGAATATGTTTCTCGAGATTTTGTGAGTTACTGTGCTCACGGTGGAATTCATCATGAACACACTATTCCATATTCGCCTCAACAGAACGGCGTTGCTGAACGAAAGAATTGCACTATTGTCAATGCTGTAAAATGTATGCTGATTCATTCTGGCTTATCTCGTGTTTTTTGGGCTGAAGCTACTTTGACATCAGTATTTATTCATAATCATCGATTTGCCTACTACTACACCCTCTGGTAAGATACCCATCACAGCATGGACAGGTGACATTCCGTCTGTATCTCATTTTCGAACCTTTGGATGTATTGCTTATATTCATGTTCCCAAAGAAACACGAACAAAGCTTGATGCTCTTGGTCTTAAAGTTATTTTTATTGGATATTGTGACACTTCCAAAGGCTACAAATTCTATGACTTTTCTTCCAAGAAAGTAATTGTGAATCGTGATGCTACTTTTAACGAACAGCTTATGGGAGGCTCATGGTCCATGGATGATTCTGATGATACTAAATCATTGCTTCAGGATTTTCCATTTCTTATAGATGATGAAACTCTTCATATAGAGCAATTTTCCTCTTCACAACCATCCATTCCAAATGTTGCCAATGATGATATTGATATTTTTGTTCATCTGCCTATTGAGTTTGAATATGGCTCACGTTGTCAGGAGTTTTTTGGAGCAAGGGATTGCGCATATGTACATACCCATGCATGGTGCATCAAATAAAGTATTGCCCATTTTCCAGAGCCAGGTGGTTACGTGGGGCCCACATGTGTACAGGTAGGACACCATGTACATAGTGCATCGATTTTCATCGTTACTAGTACCATTGTGTTTTTCTACAATAAGGAGGAGTTGGTAGCGCGTAAAACTTCTCGAGGAAGCTATCCGCGGGCCGACGACGTGAGGTCAGCAGGTGCGTCAGATGGCATCTAGTGGCGTCAGGAGGGCGAACGAGGTCAATATTTGCACGCAGATGAGGACGGACACAACGTGGGTGTTTGCTTGTGAGAATTATGCAGAAAGGTCATCATGAGGACCTTTTTTTGGGGCCACTTCACGTGGTGGCGAGATGCATTATTGGAAAAAAGCTGAGTGCCAGGTGTGCGAATGATGCAAAAAGGTGACAACTATGCACTTCGAGGTCAGTTTTTGGCCTGTTCGGGGTCCATTTGAGGTCATCTAAGAGGCCAAGGGTGCCCAAGTAATAAAGCTAAGTGTGGGAACTGAAAAAACTGAGAGAAGACCAGAAAAAAACGTGGAGAAGAGAGGAGGAACAGCCGCAGGTGTGTTTTTGCCCATTTTGGAGCCTGTTTTGGCCGTAAACTGCTCATCCGAGGTCGGATTTGAGCACTTTGACATTGTAGATTGGGGTTTTGGGCCGTTCCGGACGCGATGGCGCTGTCCATTTTGCCAAATTCCTCACTCTTTTCCTGCTGTTTTTCTGTGTAAGTTCCTCCTATGAGCGAAGTTTCTGCTCCAGTTTGTGATTGTATCTGGCTTCTTTCACCCATAGTGTGTGAGCTATTTGCCCCATTGGTGTTGGCCCAAGCTCAATTGTATCTAAACATCAGAAATTCTCCTCTTTTGAGCTGAGTTTTTTGGGTGTGTGTGTGTGTGTGTGTGTGTGTCTGTGTGGAGTGGGCAAGTGGATAGTCTCTCTCCTCTCACTCCAGAGGTGTGTTCCCTGTCTCGGCCAGGTGTGTTGTCTAAGCCGAGTGGTGCCCCATAGTGTGTGCGTGTTTCTTCCCAAGAGTGTGTGACGGGTCGTTATAGAGGCGCTGTGTGTGTTTTCATCCCGCTCACAACGTCATGTTTATGATGACGATATTACTGATAATGTTTTTTCTATTTCTAAAGATCCGGTCACTTATGATGAAGCTATCTCTTCACCACAAAAGGATCAATGGCAAGAGGCTATGGAAGCAGAGTACGATTCTCTTATCTCTAAAGGTATAGGGATACTAACTGAATTACCTCTTGGTCGTACAGCTATAAAATGTAAGTGGGTGTATAAGACAAAAGTAAAAGCAGATGGATCTTTTGACAAATTCAAGGTGTGTTTAGTTGCAAAAGGTTACTCCCAAGTAGCCGGTGTTGATTATCAAGAGACTTTTTCACCAGCTGTTCGCATTACAAGTGTTTGAGTTTTATTGGCATTTGCTGTTCAATTTGATTTAGAAGCTCATCAAATGGATGTGCGAACTTCTTTTCTTAATGGTGACTTGGAAGAGGAAATTTATATGGAACAACCAGAAGGGTTTGTTATTCCAGGTAAGGAAGACCTTTTTGCTCAACTCCATAAGGCACTATATGGTCTCAAACAAGCTTCGCGAGCCTGGTATACAAAATTTGATCTTTTTCTCACCTCTAAAGGATTCATGTCTTGCTCTTCAAACCCCAACTTATACATAACACGCCAAGGTAGCAGTTTTGTGATTCTTGCTCTTTATGTGGATGATACCATCCTTGTTTCCAATGATTTGGGATTTCTTCAGCAAGTGAATTTTTTTTGTCTTCTGCATTTAATATGGTGGATCTTGGAGAGATTCACTCGTGTCTTGGCATTCAAATCCAACGGAACCATACAAATGTTATTTTATTACTTCGACAGTCAAAGTTTATTAGAGATACTATTCAAAAATTTGGTATGGAATCTGCACATTCAGCCAACACACCTTGTCTTGCAAGCTCTACGAAGAACACTTCTGACAATGGCGGTCAACTTGTCACAAATCAACCTTATGCTAAGTTGATTGGATGTCTTCAGTTTGTTAGCATGAACACTCGTCCTGATATTCTGTTTGATGCTAATTATCTTGGACAACATCTTGCATGGCCTTCTCTTAAGCATTGGTCTACTGCAAAGCGTGTATTGAAATACTTGAAAGACACTACAGATTTTGGTTTAGTCTATTGACGACAACTCACATCTTATTCTATGCAATCTTTTTCTCTTTTGGGTTACATAGATGCAGAGTGGGCAAGCTCACATTTATCTATGCGATCTACTAGTGGAAATTGCTTCTTTATAAATGGTTGTCTTATTTCTTGGACCAGCAAGAAACAACGTTGCAGCATCACTTGCAGCTCGTGAGTTGATTAGGATTTGAAAAATGATAGTTGATATTGGTCACTCTCCTCTTTCTAGCACACCCTTGTCGTGTGACAACCAAAGTGCTATTAGTCTTGCAAAAGACTATGTTCAACATAAGAGGATGCCTAGTGACCTTCAACCCTTAGACATTCCTTTATAGAAGTGGAAGTCTATATCCATGGAATTTATCATTAGACTTCCTACTACTTGTGGAGGGTATGACTCACTCTTTGTGGTGGTAGATAGACTCACAAAACAAGCTCACTTCTTTCCAGTAAAAATAACTAATACTGCATTGACCATTGCACACTTGTTTTTGAAAGAGATATTTCGTTTGCATGGCATGCCCAAGAGTAGAGTGTTTGACAGAGATTGTAAGTTCACTTCTCATTTCTGGAGAGCGACTTTTGACTCTATAGGTACCTAGTTACGCATCTCTACTGCTTTTCATCCTCAAACTGATGGGGAAACGTAGAGAGTGAATCGTATTTTAGAAGATATGTTACGAATGTATGCCAATGCAGACCAATCTAATTGGAATGAATATCTGCCTTTGGTTGAATTTACATATAACAGTTCATATCATTCATCTATTAGGATGACTCCGTTTGAGGCAATGTATGGCTATAACTATCCCACACCTATTAATTTTCTTAACTCGAGGAATAAGGTAGAACTGTCACGTGAGATGCTTGAGAAAATGGATAGCGAGTTGGCCAAAATCAGGGGGAATATTAGAGAAGCTCAAAAGAGACATAAATTGTATTATTACAAGAAACATCGTGTTGTGGAGTATGAAACTGGTGATATGATTTCCTTAAAGGTTATTCCTGAGAAGTATCATTTGATTCTTGGAAAGGATAAAATATTGTCTCCACGATTTGCTGGGCCATTTAAAATTTTGAAGCGCATTGGTTCATTAGTTAAACAACTGAGAAATAGAGACATTGTGGAAGTTTTGGTTAAGTGGCAGAACTATCCAGTAGAGGATGCATCATGGGTTGATCTTAGTGTTTTGCAAAGAGAATTTCCCTCTCTTTCCAACTCCGAGGAAAGAGTTAATTTTGATAAGGGGAAAATATAATAGGACTAATATTTGAAGTTCTTAAAGTCGAAAAGAATGTAGTAGGGCATATCTTTCGTTTAACACGATTTGAAAGATTGTTGAATAGTTTATTAATTAGAGGTTATATGAATGAGTTTGAGATATTAAGAGAGAACATATATTCTTTTTTTAAATAATACACTAAAGAAGTATTTGATAAAGATTAAATGAACAACAGATAGTCTGTCTATGAACAGTAAATTGAGATTTTTATTAAAATCAATGTTTTATATTTATGTATTTTAGCTAGCTTAAAATGCATGGGTAGGCTTAAAATAAGTTGAAAATATAGTGGAGACCCAAAAATAGAGGTTTTAGGAGTCGCGACCCAAAAGTTGCGTTTTCAACGAAAGAAAGACGTTTTTCACAATTCTATCCGCATAGCCTTGTAGGCCAGACCTATTTCCATCGTTTTGATTACCTGGATTGCTCTGTTCTGAGTTCGTTTGTAAAAGTTATGATGAAAACAAATAGAAGGCCGCAACAGTGTAGTATACACAGGGACAGACAGACATACAACAACATACAACTCTCCTTGCTATCAACCAAGAAGTGGATTTGTTTCTTCATGGTAGACTATTACAATTGAGATTATGAAGATACATAATTATGTTTTTTTACTTTGATTATCATGTTGAATTGGTTGCACGAGTATGTTCTTTTGGCTATTTTGTAGGCGATGCAGAAATCAATGTGTGAAACACGATCTGTGCAAAGTGTTATGATAAAAATCTAACCTTCACGGATCGCTTAGCGATCAAGTTCTTATCTTATTCTCGCAGGTATACTTGGTGGGAAAATCGAGTTGATTGAATGCTTAAAAAGCGACTATTTTGAGAAGTCGCAGGCTTTTCGAGGAAAAGAAGGATAAAAGCACGATGGATGGTGTGCTTGAAGATCATTCACAGATCTTCTCTTCTGCGAGTACGAGTGCGAGTGTGAGTGAGACGCTGCATGCAAGCGGACTGAAGCTCGGGGGTGGTCGGGAGGTTTGAGATCCGTACAACGGAGTGCGCCCATATTCAATTGCTCCTCTGTTGTATCAAAACGCTACAAAAAAATTCATCAATACAAAGATCTCTTTCTCTATCTTTTGCTGTCGATCTCTATTATTCTATTCCTGTGACAATTGGTTGCAGAGCAAGCGGTTGATTCTGGACATGGAAGGATACGTGTGGAGGGTGAAGGGACAAGAACACGTGATTCAGCGACTACAAGAAGATCTAGAACAAGCAAATCGAGAGTGTGTTGAGGCTTTGCGGGGCAAAGCAGCACGAGAGCCTGATATCTATGTGGACCTTCATGGAGGACATGAAGGCGAAAACCATGATATTCCACCAGGAAACAACAATCATCCTGGCGGTGCTGGAGCACCTGGTGGTGGTGATAGTGGTGATGGTGGGAACGATGATGGTTGGACGTAGAGGTCGTCAACGCGAAAAAGAAACGATGACGATATGGGAGAAGTGACAACCAAATCATTCTTAACGAAGGCTAAGTTTAAAGAGTTTGATGACATAAGAAAGATATGGGAAGATTTAGAAGCGTGGATTGAAGAACTCAAAGATTTGGATTATACTTTCAATATCGAGAACACGATCACCAGACTTTCGAATGCTTGAGCAAGGTGACCGATAAGACAATACGTACAAAGATGGCTCAATTAGAGACTTTTGGCGATGCGTACGATAAAGGTATGTCATCTACCCCTTATTTGTGATATTTTATGTCTTTGATACGTCCTTTGAAACTTATGCGTAAAAGTTGAGATTTAAATTTGAATTTATTAATTGATTTGGATAGTATTCATTGCTTCTTATCGTCTAAATTGATTGAGAAACTAAACTTGAAATTAAATCGAGAAGTTAAAAGACTTGTGGACTTAACCAGTGGTAATAATAGTTTCACAAAAGAGTTAGTAGAAAAATTGTTTTTTTTCTTTGAAGAGTCGGAAGCATAAAGATGATTTCTATATCAATATGCATGATGTGATCATTGGTATCACTTAGATGATTGAAAATCATATTTTGATTGATTATTAAGAAAGAAAAATATATCTTTAATCATTTGATGATGATAAGTCACACTCTTCGTGGAAAGAAAGAGATCTAAATCTAGTTATGGCCATGTAATTGATAAGGTGACTTAGATAAGGGTGTGAGACGTTGCTTGTGTTTTTAATGAGATTAAAGAGGAATCTGGGGATAAACAAAAAGAGACAAATCCAGAATTTGTGGAAGATCTCTTACATGAATTTAAAGATGTGTTTCCGGACAATCTTCCTTGTATACCTCCGCCTAGAGCGGTAGACCACGCCATAGATCTATATCCAGGAGCAACACCTTATTTAAGGGCTCCATACAGGTTCAATATTGATGAGCTTAAAGAGCTCAAGATACAACTTGATGATCTTTTGAAAAAGGGTTTCATTAAACCTAGTGTATCTCCTTGGGGTAGTCCTGTGTTATTCCAAAAGAAAAAGTATGGTACATATAGGTTATGCATTGACTATAGGGGATTAAACAAACAGACCATTAAGAACAAATATCCTCCTCCTCACATAGATGAATTGGTTAGCTAATTAAGTGGTGCCACAATATTTTCGAAGATTGACCTTCGTTCTGGCTACCATCAAATCCGCATTAAGGCCGAGGACATTCCAAAGACTGCTTTTCATACACGTTATGGGCATTATGAATTTACAGTTCTTGCTTTTGGTTTGACTAATGCACCAGCAACTTTCATGTGCTTAATGAATAATATTTTTCACCCGTATCTTGATGACTTCATTCTGGTATTCTTGGATGATATTTTTGTGTATTCTAAGAATGAAGAAGATCATGCATTGCACTTAAAGAAAACATTTGAGGTTTTGCGTGAACATAAATTGTATGCCAAAGCAAGTAAGTGTTCTTTTGCAAAGGATCAGATTGTGTATTTGGGAAGAGTGATTTCTAAAGAGGGGATTCACATTGATCTTGACAAAGTTAATACTATTGTGGAGTGGCCAACACCTAAGTCATTAAGGGACGTTAGAAGATTTATGGGTCTAGCACAATATGAGAGAGCACACATTAAAGGTTTCTCTAAGATAGCAAGTCCTTTGATCGAATTGACCAAGAAAGACAAGGGTTTTGTGTGGACTTCTACCTGTGAGACTGCTTTTGAGACCTTGAAGGCTAAAATAGCGGAAAATTATGTTTTAAAAGTTCCTGAGATGGGAAAACCATTTTTTGTGTCATGTGATGCTAGTGGTGAACAGTTAGGTTGTGTTTTGACACAAGAAGGAAGAGTGGTTGCATATGAGTCTAGGAAATTAAGACAACATGAATTGAACTATGCAACACATGATCTAGAATTGCTTGCTGTTGTTCATGCATTGAAACATTGGCGTCATCTTTTGCTTGGAGTAAAATTTGCATTGCGTACTGATCATCAAAGTTTGAAGTATATTTTCACTCAGCCATTGTTAAACAACAGACAAAGGAGATGGATTGAATTGCTGGCTAAGTATGATTTTGATTTGAAGTATTTGTGTGGAAAAGAAAATAAAGTTGTAGATGCATTGAGTCGTAGGCCCATGTCTAATTTGTTGACTATTGTGCGGTCCAATTTGATTGATGAGATACATGCTGAAGTTGAAAACGATTCTTTTTATATGCCTATTTTGAAATTCTTGCGTGAAAATATTGGTGAGATGTATGAGAACAGATATCACTTGTATAAGGGAAATCTGTATTATGATGACCACTTGTGTATTCCTGCAAATTCTGCTTTTAAGAGTCAAATTCTCCATGAGTGTCATAATTCACCTTTTTCTGGTCATCCTAGATTCAATAAGACATATGAAAAGATTAAAACTTCATTCTTTTGGCCGCGTATGAAATTGGATGTTAATAATTATGTGCGTGAATGCTTTCAATGTCAACAAGTTAAGATTGAACATAAGAGGATGCCTAGTGACCTTCAACCCTTAGACATTCCTTTACAGAAGTGGGAGTCTATATCCATGGACTTTATCATTAAACTTGCTACTACTCGTGGAGGGTATGACTCGATCTTTGTGGTGGTAGATAGACTCACAAAACAAGCTCACTTCTTTCCTGTAAAAATAATTGATACTGCATTGACCATTGCACACTCGTTTTTGAAAGAGATATTTCGTTTGCATGGCATGCCCAAGAGTATAGTGTCTGACAGAGATTGTAAGTTCACTTCTCATTTTTGGAGAGCGACTTTTGACTCTATAGGTACCCAGTTACGCATGTATACTACTTTTCATCCTCAAACTGATGGGGAAACGGAGAGAGTGAATCGTATTTTAGAAGATATGTTACGAATGTATGCCAATGAAAACCAATCTAATTGGAATGAATATCTGCCTTTGGTTGAATTTTCATATAACAGTTCATATCATTCATCTATTAGGATGACTCCGTTTGAGGTAATGTATAGCTATAACTATCCCACACCTATTAATTTTCTTAACTCGAGGAATAAGGTAGAACTGTCACGTGAGATGCTTGAGAAAATGGATAGCGAGATGGCCAAAATCAGGGGGAATATTAGAGAAGCTCAAAAGAGACATAAATTGTATTATGACAAGAAAGATCGTGTTGTGGAGTATGAAACTGGTGATATGGTTTTCTTAAAGGTTATTTCTAAGTAGTCTCATTTGATTCTTGGAAAGGATAAAAGATTGTCTCCACGATTTGCTGGGCCATTTAAAATTTTGAAGTGCATTGGTTCATTAGTTAAACAACTGAGAAATAGAGACATTGTGGAAGTTTTGGTTAAGTGGCAGAACTATCCAGTAGAGGATGCATCATGGGTTGATCTTAGTGTTTTGCAAAGAGAATTTCCCTCTCTTTCCAACTCCGAGGAAAGAGTTAATTTTGATAAGGGGAGAATGTAATAGGACTAATCTTTGAAGTTCTTAAAGTCGAAAAGAATGTAGTAGGGCATATCTTTCGTTTAACATGATTTGAAAGATTGTTGAATAGTTTATTAAGTAGAGCTTATATGAATGAGTTTGAGATATTAAGAAAGAACATATATTCTTTTTTTAAATAATACACTAAAGAAGTATTTGATAAAGATTAAATGAATAACAGATAGTCTGTCTACGAACAATAAATTGAGATTTTTATTAATATCAATGTTTTATATTTATGTGTTTTAGCTTAAAATACATGGGTAGCCTTAAAATAAGTTGAAAAAATAGTGGAGACCAAAAAATAGAGGTTTTAGGAGTCGCGACCTAAAAGTTACATTTTCAACCTGAATTGCTCTGTTCTGAGTTCGTTTGTGAAAGTTATGATGAAAACAAACAGAAGGCAACAACAGTGTAGTATACACAGGGACAGACAGACATACAACAACATACAACTCTCCTTGCTATCAACCAAGAAGTGGATTTGTTTCTTCATGGTAGACTATTACAATTGAGATTATGAAGGTACATAATTATGTTTTTTTACTTTGATTATCATGTTGAATTGGTTGCACGAGTATGTTCTTTTGGCTATTTTGTAGGCGATGCAGAAATCAATGTGTGAAACACGATCTGTGCAAAGTGTCATGATAAAAATCTAACCTTCACGGATCGCTTAGCGATCACGTTTGTATCTTATTCTCGCACGTATACTTAGTGCGAAAATCGAGTTGATTGAACGCTTAAAAAGCGACTATTTTGAGGTCTCGTAGGCTTTTCGAGGAAAAGAAGGATAAAAGCACGATGGATGGTGCGCTTGGGGAGCATTCACAGATCTTCTCTTCTGCGAGTGCGAGTGCGAGTGTGAGTACGAGTGCGAGTGAGACGCTGCATGCAAGCGGACTGAAGCTCGGGGGTGGTCGGGAGGTTCGAGCTCTGTACAACGGAGTGCGCCCATATTCAATTGCTCCTCTATTGTATCAAAACTCTACAAAATAATTCATCAATACAAAGATATCTTTTGTTGTCGATCTCTATTATTCTGTTCCTGTGACACTGCAGATGTCACTCTTTACCAAAATGCTGTTGGATGCCTCATTCATGTATGCACACGAGGCCCGTTATTTAGTTTTTAGTCTCACAGGTTAGCAAATTTATGCATAGCCGAGGGTCTAAGCATTGGCAGGCTGTGAAAAGGATTTACCACTACTTGAGTGGAACTTTAGATCTTGGCTTGTTTTATCCCAAGGATGGATCATTTCCCCAAACTTACATGCTTTTTTGGACTCAGATTGGGTTTTTTGTTTTGACACATGAGTGTCCACAAGTGGTTTTTGTTTCATGCTTAGCAGATCATGCATATCATGGATGAGCAAGAAGCAACCTACTATGGCCACTTCCAGTTGTGAGGCTGAGTACAGGGTAGTCTTCATAGCCAGCACTATCTATACTTACAATCAGAGCGCATTGGTAGTTGTGAGGAACCGATATTTTAATGCTCGCACAAAGCACATTGAGGTGCATTAGCACTATGTCAAGGAGAGGCTCTCAATAGGAGAGATCAGCTTGGATTATGTGCCAACATAGGATAACCTTGTAGATATTTTCAAAAAGGCATTGTCTCATGAGAAGTTCGAAGCTTTTCGCCAAGCTTTGGGCTTACTCCCCTTTGTGGACTGATCATGTCCTCAGGGCATGGAACTTCCCTTTACTCTATGTGCTAGCTCTCATTCATCACATCACTCCAGGGGAGATTTGCTACCATATACGTGTGGTAGTGATGTCTGTGAACACACTTAGGACTGCCGGGGCATTTTTTCCCTCACTAGGAGGTTTTTTTCCCCGTGCATTGTATATATGTCCATCACTCTAGGGCTATCTATCTTTCCATTGCACACTAGGTAATATACTCTCCGTTGTGTGCCTTGATCTTCCTTCGTCTTCTCCAAGCTATATGTGTTTTCTTGCAACCCTAATTCCAACATGTTTGTAATTTTTTCTAGCATAGTTCCCTACCAAAAATTTTCCTTTATCTTCATTGATTTCTTTACTTTCCATGACAATTTTCAACTTTTTTCACCTCCCCACTGAGAGGTATTGTGTTTGTGAGATTCTTCACGTGAACCCATGTGTGCTATAGAAAGGATCAGAGCATTTGTAGAAGAAGAATAATTTTTAGCTTTGATACCACTTTTATAGGCTTGGAAACTCCAAGCAAGAAATCAATAACACATGAACAACAACCACAAAATCATTTAACTCTCTGAGAGAGAAAGAGAGAGTCAACAGGGCACGCTAGAGTTCCATGCCCAGATGCACTGGCCTTGGTGACCCTTGTTGAGATGTAGAGAGAAAGAGAGAGACGAGACAAGAGACACACCATATACGCTCCCAAAGACTGATTCATATTGAGGACAAGATACAAATATATAGGTGAGACCAAGTTCAATAGAGTGAGCCATATATAGCTCCAACACCCCCACTCAAACAAAGGTCGCTAGCTTTGGATGAAAAAACCCTTGGGGAGTTCAAGGGAAAAACCCAAGCCCCTATACAATGTGAAAATGTGAACCAGCGGTGATGATGTGAAAGTGAATTGTGCATCTATGTACAACTATTCAAGTGACTTAAATATCACAATGTGCAAATGTGGAGTGTGCATAGTGCATGGTACCTAAAAGATTACAATGTCATATGTACAAAGCTATTACAATAGCAAAGAAGCTAATCTAGAAAGAGTGAGGCCGAAGCAACTCCAAGCTCCGAGCGCAAGAGGATGAAATGTGACTCATTGAGGCCTTTGGTCAAAATGTCTGCAATCATGTGGTCACTTGGACAGTGTTCAACCATAATGGTTCCTTTGCGTACTTCATACCTGACATAATGATAATGGACAGCAATGTGCTTTGACTTATTATGTTGAACATAGTCTTTTGCAAGACTAATAGCACTTTGGTTGTCACACTGCAAGGGTGTGCTAGAAAGAGGAGAGTGACCAATATCAACCAGCATTAGTCGAAGCCAAATCAACTCACGAGCTACAAGTGATGTCGCAACATATTCTGACTCAGTCGTAGAAACTGCAACACAACGGTGTTTCTTGCTGGTCCAAGAAACAAGACAACCATTTATAAAGAAGCAATTTCCACTAGTAGATCGCATAGATAAATGTGAGCTTGCCCAGTCTTCATCTCTGTAACCCAAAAGAGAAAGAGATTTCATAGAATCTGATGTGAGTTGTCGTCCATAGACTAAACCAAAATCTGTAGTGCCTTTCAAGTATTTCAATACACGCTTTGCAGCAGACCAATGCTTAAGAGAAGGACATGCAAGATGTTGTCCAAGATAATTGGCAGCAAACAGAATATCAGGACGAGTGTTCATGCCAACGAACATAAGACATCCAATCAAGTTAGGATAAGGTTAATTTGTGACAAGTTGACCGCCATTGTCAGAAGTGTTCTTCGTAGAGCTCGCAAGACAAGGTGTATTGTCTGAATGTGCAGATTCCATACCAAATTTTTGAATAGTATCTGCAATAAACTTTGATTTTCGAAGGAATAAAATACCTTTTGTACGGTTCCGTTGGATTTGAATGCCAAGACAAGAGTGAATCTCTCCAAGATCCACCATATCAAAATGCAGAAGGCAATAACTTTTTCACTTGCTGAAGAAATCCCAAATCATTGGAAACAAGGATGGTATCATCCACATAAAGAGCAAGAATCACAAAACTACTACCTTGGCGTTTTATGTATAAGTTGGGTCTGACGAGCAAGAGATGAATCCTTTAGAGGTAAGAAAAAGATCAAATTTTGTATACTAGGCTTGCGAAGCTTGTTTGAGACCATATAGTGCCTTATGGAGTTGAGCAACAAGGTCTTCTTTACCTGGAATAACAAACCCTTCTGGTTGTTCCATATAAATTTCCTCTTCCAAGTCACCATTAAGAAAAGCAGTTTGCACATCCATTTGATGAGCTTCTAAATCAAATTGAAAAGTAAATGCCAATAAAACTCGAACACTTGTAATGCGAACAACTGGTGAAAAAGTCTCTTGATAATCAACACCAACTACTTGGGAGTAACCTTTTGCAACTAAACATGCCTTGAACTTGTCAAAAGATCCATCTGCTTTTACTTTTATCTTATACACCCACTTACATTTAATAGCTGTACGACTAGGAGGTAATTCAGTTAGTATCCATGTACCTTCAGAGATAAGAGAATCGTACTCTGCTTCCATAGGCTCTTGCCATTGATCCTTTTGTGGTGAAGAGATAGCTTCATCATAAGTAATGGGATCTTTAGAAGTAGAAAAAGCATTATCAGCAATATCGTCATCATAAACATGACATGAGCCATGTTCAAAATCAATAGGCAGATCAACAAAAATATCAATATCATCATTGGCAACATTTGGAATGGATGGTTGTGAAGAGGAAAGCTGCTCAATAGGAAGAGTTTCATCTTCTGAAAGAAATGGAAAAGCCTGAAGCAATGATTTAGTATCATCAGAATCATCCATGGACCATGAGCCTCCCATAAGCTGTTCGTTAAAAGTAGCATCACGATTCACAATTACTTTCTTGGAGGAAGGGTCATAGAATTTGTAGCCTTTGGAAGTGTCATAATATCCAATAAAAATAACTTTAAGACTAGGAGCATCAAGCTTTGTTCGTGTTTCTTTGGGAACATGAATATAAGCAATACACCCAAAGGTTCGAAAATGAGATACAGAAAGAATGTCACCTGTCCATGCTGTGATGGGTATCTGTCACGGGAACCGAATAATAGAGATCGATAGCAAAAGATAGAGAAAGAGATCTTTGTATTGATGAATCTTTGTAGAGTTTTGATACAACAGAGGAGAAAAATATATGGGCGCACTCCGTTGTACGGAGCTCGAACCTCCCGACCACCCCCGAGCTTCAGTTCGCTTGCATGCAGCGTCTCACTCGCACTCGCACTCTCACTCTCACTCTCACTCGCACTCGCACTCGCAGAAGAAGAGATCGGTGAATGATCCCCAAACGCACCACCCGTCGTGCTTTTATCCTTCTTTTCCTCGAAAAGCCTGCACGATTTTCGTACCAAGTATACCTGCGAGAATAATATAAGAACGTGATCGCTAAACGATCCGTAAAGGTTAGATTTCTATCATGACACTTTGCACAGATCGTGTTTCACACATTGATTTCTGCATCGCCTACAAAATAGCCAAAAGAACATACTCGTGCAACCAATTCAACATGATAATCAAAGTAAAAAACATAATTATATACCTTCATAATCTCAATTGCCATACTCTACCGTGAAGAAACAATCCACTTCTTGGTTGATAGCAGGGAGAACTGTATGATGTTGTAGGTTTGTCTGTCCCTGTGTACATTACACTGCTGCTGCCTTCTGTTTGTTTTCATCATAACTTTTACAAACAAACTCAGAACAGAGCAATCCAGGTACTCAAAACGACGGGAATAGGTTTGGTCTACAAGGCAACGCGGACAGAATTGCGAAAAACGTCTCTGTTTGGCTAAAAACGCAACTTTTAAGTCGCGACTCATAAAACCTCTATTTTTGGGTCTCCACTACTTTTACAACTTATTTTAAGCCTACCCATGCATTTTAAGCTAAAACACATAAATATAAAACATTGATATTAATAAAAATCTCAATTTTACTCTTCATAGACAGACTATCTGTTATTCATTAATCTTTATCAAATCCATCTTTAGTGTATTATTTTTTTTATTTTTTTTTTAAAATATATGTTCTCTCTTAATATCTCAACTCATTCGTATAAGCTCTATTTAATAGACTATTCAACAATCTTTCAAATCGTACTAACGAAAGATATGCCCTGCTACATTCTTTTCGACTTTAAGAACTTCAAAGACTAGTCCTATTACATTCTCCCCTTATCAAAATTAACTCTGTCCTCAGAGTTGGTCTAAAGAGAGGAAAATTCTGTTTGCAAAACACTAAGATCAATCCATGATGCATCCTCTACTGGATAGTTCTGCCACTTAACCAAAACTTCCACAATGTCTCTATTTCTCAGATGTTTAAAACGCCTATCTAGTACTAAGTCTGGTTCTATAGTCAATGGTCCGTCATCTTTCAACTTAGAGTTGTCCTCTAAAACATGATGCACATTAGGAACATACTTTTTCAATAAACTCACATAAAATACATGATGCACTTTAACATGAGAAGGCAATTCCAATTTGTAACCTAATGAACCAATGCGCTTCAAAATTTTAAATGGACCAACAAATCGTGGAGACAATCTTCTATCATTTCCAAGAATCAAACGAGACTTCTCAGGAATAACCTTTAAAAAACCATATCACCAGTTTCATACTCCACAACACGATGTTTCTTGTCATAATACAGTTTATGTCTCTTTTGAGATTCTCTAATATTCCCCCTGATTTTGGCCAACTCGCTATCCATTTTCTCAAGCATCTCACGTGACAGTTCTACCTTATTCCTCGAATTAAGAAAATGAATAGGTGTAGGATAGTTATAGCCATACATTGTCTCAAACGGAGTCATCCTAATAGATGAATGATATGAACTGTTATATGCAAATTCAACCACCAAAGGCAGATATTCATTCCAATTAGATTGGTTTTCATTGACATACATTTGTAACATATCTTCTAGAATACGATTCACTCTCTCCGTTTCCCCATCTTTTTGAGGATGAAAAGCAGTAGACATGCGTAACTGGGTACCTATAGAGTCAAAAGTCGCTCTCCAGAAATGAGAAGTGAACTTAGAATCTCTGTTAGACACTATGCTCTTGGGCATGCCATGCAAACGAAATATCTCTTTCATAAACAAGTATACAATGGTCAATGCAGTATAAGTTATTTTTACAGGAAAGAAGTGAGCTTGTGTTGTGAGTCTATCTACCACCAGAAAGATCGAATCATACCCTCCACGAGTAGTAGGAAGTCTAATGATAAAGTCCATGGATATACACTCCCACTTCTGTAAAGGAATGTCTAAGGGTTGAAGATCACCAAGTATCCTCTTATGTTCAATCTTAACTTGTTGACATTGAAAGGATTCACACACATAATTCTTAACATCCAATTTCATACGCGGAAAAAGAATGAACTTTTAATCTTTTCATGTGCCTTATTCAATCCAGGATGACCAGAAAAAGTTGAATTATGACACTCATGCAAAATTTGACTCTTGAAAGCAGAATTTGTAGGAATACACAAGCGGTCATAATAATACAGATTTTCCTTATACAAGTGATATCTGTTCTCATACCTCTCACCAATATTCTCACGCAAGAATTTCAAAATAGGCATATAAAAAGAATCATTTTCAACTTCAACATGCATATCATCAATCAAATTGGATCGCACAACAGTCAACAAATTACCCATGGACGTACGACTCAATGCATCTGCAACTTTATTTTCTTTTTCACACAAATACTTCAAATCAAAGTCATACTCAGCCAGCAATTCAATCCATCTTCTTTGTCTGTTATTTAACAATGGCTGAGTGAAAATATACTTCAAGTTTTGATGATCAGTACGTAATTCAAATTTTACACCAAGCAAGAGATGACGCCAATGCTTCAATGCATGAACAACAGCAAGTAATTCTAGATCATGTGTTGCATGGTTCAATTTATGTCGTCTTAATTTCCTAAACTCATATGCAACCACTCTTCCTTCTTGTGTCAAAACACAACCTAATTGTTAACCACTAGAGTCACAGGACACAACAAATGGTTTGCCCATCTCAGGAACTTTTAAAACATAATTTTCCGCTATTTTAGCCTTCAAGGTCTCAAAAGCAGTCTCACAGCTAGAAGTCCACACAAAACCCTTGTCTTTCTTGGTCAATTCGGTCAAAAGACTTGCTATCTTAGAGAAATCTTTAATGTGTGCTCTCTCATATTGTGCTAGACCCATAAAGCTTCTTACATCTCTTACTAACATAGTCTTAACTTTATCAAGATCAATGTGAATCCCCTCTTTAGAAATCACTCTTCCCAAATACACAATCTGATCCTTTGCAAAAGAATACTTACTTGCTTTGGCATACAATTTATGTTCACGCAAAACCTCAAATGTTTTCTTTAAGTGCAATGCATTATCTTCTTTATTCGTAGAATACACAAAAATATTATCCAAGAATACCAGAATGAAGTCATCAAGATACGGGTGAAAAATATTATTCATTAAGCACATGAAAGTTGTTGGTGCATTAGTCAAACCAAAAGCAAGAACTCTACATTCATAATGTTCATAACGTGTACGAAAAGAAATCTTTGGAATGTCCTCGACCTTAATGCGGATTTAATGGTAGCCAGAACGAAGATCAACCTTTGAAAATATTGTGGCACCACTCAAATGACTAATCAATTCATCTATGTGAGGAAGAGGATATTTGTTCTTAATGGTCTTTTTGTTTAATCCCCTATAGTCGATGCATAACCTATATGTACCATCCTTTTTCTTTTGGAATAACACAGGACTACCCCAAGGAGATACACTAGGTTTAATGAAACCCTTTTTCAAAAGATCATCAAGTTGTATCTTGAGCTCTTTAAGCTCATCAATATTGAACCTGTATGGAGATCTGGAATAAGGTGTCGCTCCTGGATATAGATCTATGGCATGGTCTACCGCTCTAGGCGGAGGTATACCAGGAAGATCGTCCGGAACACATCCTTAACTTCATGTAAGAGATCCTCTATAAATTCTCGATTTGTCTCTTTATGTTTATCCCCAGATTCTTCTTTAATCTCATTAGCAAACACAAGCAACGTCTCACACAAGCAAACACAAGCAACGTCTCACACTCTTATCTAAGTCACCTTATCAATTCCATTGCCAAAACTAGATTTAGAATCTCTTTCTTTCCACAAAGAGTGTGACTTATCATCATCAAATGATTAAAGATATATATTCTTTTCTTAACAATCAATCAAAACATGATTTTCAATGATCTAATTGATACCAATGATAACGTCATGCATATCAATGTTTATGTTATAGAAATCATCTTTATGATTTCGACTCTTCAAAGAAAAAAAAAAAAAATTTTCTACTAACTCTTTCGTGAAACTATTATTACCACTAGTTAAGTCCACAAGTCTTTTAACTTCTCGATTTAATTTCAAGTTTAATTTCTCAATCAATTTAGACGATAAGAAGCAATGAATACTATTCAAATCAATTAAGAAATTCAAATTTTAATCTCAACTTCTACGCATAAATTCGATCTCACAGAAGCTTTCAAAGGACGTATCAAAGACATAAAACATCACAAAGAAGGGGTAGATGACTTACCTTTATCGTACGCATCGCCAAAAGTCTCCAATTGAGCCATCTTGGTACGTATTGTCTTATCGGTCACCTTGCTCGAGCATTCGAAAGTCTCGTGGTCGTGTTCTCGATATTGAAAGTATAATCCAAATCTTTGAGTTCTTCAATCCAGGCTTCTAAATCTTCGCATATCTTTCTTATGCCATCAAACTCTTTAAGCTTAGCCTTCGTTAAGAATGATTTGGTTGTCGCTGCTCCCATATCGTCATCGTTTCTTTTGGCGGTACCCCAACGCCGCCACGATGATTATTGTTTCCAGGTGGATTAGCATGGTTTTCACCTTCATGTTGGCCATCAAGGTCTACATAGATATCAAGCTCTCGTGCTGCTTTGCCCCGCAGAGCCTCAACACGCTCCCGATTTGCAATTTTCATATCTTCTCATAGTCGCTGAATCAGGTCTTCTTGCTCCTTCATCCTCCTCTCGTATCCTTCCATGTCCAGAATCAACCGCTTTCTCTGATACCAATTGTCACGGGAACCGAATAATAGAGATCGATAGCAAAAGATAGAGAAAGAGATCTTTGTATTGATGAATCTTTGTAGAGTTTTGATACAACAGAGGAGCAAAATATATGGGCGCACTCCGTTGTACGGAGCTCGAACCTCCCGACCACCCCCGAGCTTCAGTTCGCTTGCATGCAGCGTCTCACTCGCACTCGCACTCTCACTCTCACTCTCACTCGCACTCGCACTCGCAGAAGAAGAGATCGGTGAATGATCCCCAAACGCACCACCCGTCGTGCTTTTATCCTTCTTTTCCTCGAAAAGCCTGCACGATTTTCGTACCAAGTATACCTGCGAGAATAATATAAGAACGTGATCGCTAAACGATCCGTAAAGGTTAGATTTCTATCATGACACTTTGCACAGATCGTGTTTCACACATTGATTTCTGCATCGCCTACAAAATAGCCAAAAGAACATACTCGTGCAACCAATTCAACATGATAATCAAAGTAAAAAACATAATTATATACCTTCATAATCTCAATTGCCATACTCTACCGTGAAGAAACAATCCACTTCTTGGTTGATAGCAGGGAGAACTGTATGATGTTGTAGGTTTGTCTGTCCCTGTGTACATTACACTGCTGCTGCCTTCTGTTTGTTTTCATCATAACTTTTATAAACAAACTCAGAACAGAGCAATCCAGGTACTCAAAACGACGGGAATAGGTTTGGTCTACAAGGCAACGCGGACAGAATTGCGAAAAACGTCTCTGTTTGGCTAAAAACGCAACTTTTAAGTCGCGACTCATAAAACCTCTATTTTTGGGTCTCCACTACTTTTACAACTTATTTTAAGCCTATCCATGCATTTTAAGCTAAAACACATAAATATAAAACATTGATATTAATAAAAATCTCAATTTTACTCTTCATAGACAGACTATCTGTTATTCATTAATCTTTATCAAATCCATCTTTAGTGTATTATTTTTTTTATTTTTTTTTAAAAATATATGTTCTCTCTTAATATCTCAACTCATTCGTATAAGCTCTATTTAATAGACTATTCAACAATCTTTCAAATCGTACTAACGAAAGATATGCCCTGCTACATTCTTTTCGACTTTAAGAACTTCAAAGACTAGTCCTATTACAGTATCTTTCCAGAGGGTGCAGTAGTAGGAAGATGATTCTGAATAAATGTTGCTGTCAAAGTAGCTTCAGCCCAAAAAACACGAGATAAGGCAGAATGAATCACCATACATCTTACAACATTGAGAATAGTGCGATTCTTTCGTTCAGCAACACCGTTCTGTTGAGGCGAATATGGAATAGTGTGTTCATGATGAATTCCACTGTCAGCACAGTAACTCACAAACTCTCGAGAAACATATTTGCCTCCATTGTCACTACGAAGCTTCTTAAGGCGACGACCAATTTGAAGTTCCGCAGCCTTGTGGAATTGTTTGAAAACAGATAAGGCTTTAGATTTTTGTCTAAGTAGAAATACAGTCGTATACCTTGAGAAATCATCAATGAAAGTAATGAAGTAGCGATATTGTGATCTCGACGAAGGTAGACGTCCACATATATGAGTATGAACAAGATCCAATATGTCATGAGAATGAGTTGTATTTGAAAGAGGAAAGGGTTTACGATTGTGTTTCCCAAGAGCACAAAATTCACAAATTCCCATATGGGGATGAGATTTAAGATCCATGCCATGAACAAGATCACGACGTTGAAGATCAAGGAGTTTTGAGAAATCAGCATGAACAAAACGGTGATGCCATACTTTGCAATCATGATCACCTGGAGCAGTGACAATAGTTGCTACAGCATCGTTGAGAGAGAGTTCAAACAAATTACCATTTCGAGGAGCAGTGGCTATAGTCTGTCCATCTTTCTCAATTCGGCATTTGGTATAATCAAATCCAACAAACAAACCAAGATCAACAAGTCTAGCAACTAAAAGAAGATTACGTTGAAGATCTGGTACATGTAATACTCCTCGCAAAATTCGAGTGGAAGAAGATAAGGTGCCAAGATATAAGTCTCCAATACCCTTTACTTGACAAGTAGTATCATCAGCAAGATAAACAACACGTTGAATTGGCAGTGGATGATAGTTATGGATACACTTAGAATGATATGTCATATTTCTTGTAGCACCAGAATCGACAATAAAAAGTGATCCATCACGTACATGAAGTATTCTATCTCGAGCAACTGAACATAGGACGCAGCTTGTTTCTGGTACAATGTTGTTTCCATGTTCAGTAGCATATGCTCTATTCCGATCTGTGTCGAATCGACGCTTATAGCACATATGAGTGGTATGATCAGATCGTCCACAATATTCACAAGAAGAAGAAGAAGAGTCTCTAGATAAACGTGGTTGTTTTGTGGTAATATTATATTCTTCATCATATTGACGTGCCCAACAATCATCTTCAGTATGGCCATTTCTGTTGTAGTAAGAATATTGCTTATTAGGAAATTTGAGACGAGAGAAAATATTACCACGACGGCCAGCTCTGCGGTTTCCTCGTTGAAATGGACGCCTTTGAGCATAAAAAGCACATTCCATCTGTTGTGACTCAGTCTCCTCTTGTGTAATCATAGCTGTATCATGACCAGCATTCCGACGTTCTTGACGTTGAGAGTATTCAATTAAAGACATGCAAGCTTGGTCGAAATCAAGACCATCTTTGTTAGAGAGAATAGTAACAATGTTATCATAAGAAGAGTCCTTCACCGTATCAAGGAGAAGTGTAATCAGCTGCTTTTGTGGAACACGATCACCGGTAGCAGCAAGTTGATTAATAATAGATTTGAAAGATTCAATATGTCCCGTCATGGCAGTACCAACTTCATATTGTAACTTGTTAAGCAACCCTCTCAAATAAAGTATTTCTGTAACAGATTTCTTCTGAAAGTTTGCAATAAGGTACTTCCATACGTCGTGGGAAGTAGGAAGTTCATACATATGAAGCAAACGCGAATCAGTAAGAGCAGAAAGAATATATCGACGAGCTGCTTTATCACGTCGTTGCCAATCCGTATAGGCAACATGCCAATCTTCAAATATAGGTCCTTCAGTGATAACCACGTTATCATTATCTGTATCAACAGGGTGAGGTGGAAAAACACGATTTCCAAGAACAACATCGGAGAGTTCATCGCCTTCAAGAATTAACAACATCTTTGCTTTCCAGCCTGGAAATCCTTAACCTTGGAAAGGAGGAACATAACGCTGGCCAGAAGGAAAGCCGTTGACGAGAATATTCATAGCCATATCTTGTTGCGAGAAGACCTATAAGATAAGATCGCAGAATCTGCACACCATATATGGTGAAGGCCGCAATTGAGAATGAGAGAGATATGAGTACTGCGTTCTGTCAACGATGAACGTAAGAAGGATGCTCAAGGAACGTCCAAAGATGTGAGAGACGTCACCCAAAAAAAGGCGGGGTAAAAGAGACGTTAATAATAAACTAGTCCTCAAAATAGAGTGGTGTGAGACGCAAGATTGACGGCCACAATACGAATAGCAAAAAGCTAAATCTTCTTGAAAAAGTTAACGCCAAAATAAGAAAAACGATCGCAGACGCTTCACGAAGAAGTAGGACGAAGAAAGCTGCATCAAGATCAATTGCAGTAAAAACAGCATAACTTTCTTCTGCGAACTCCGATTGACGCAAACGTAGAACTTAAATCGAAGAGCTCGAGGAGACGAACAAGTTTTGGATGAAAAGCGCTTCTTCCGTTTCTCCAAATTTTGAGCAGAACAGCAAGAAAAATTGAGATGAAGTTTAGGGTGTCATCAACAAGAAAACGTAATCAACGATTAGATTGATTAGAAATAAACGCCACATAAAACACTAATCATATTCTTCTTAACACAAAACAACCACAGTTAACAAGAATCAATGCTCAAAAATAAAATTTGTAGCAATTTTGAATCTTACATGCGAATCACATACACATACTGTTGTGTCACCATGAATTGAATTTGCGCGTGATCGTTACCGCTCTAATACCATGTTGAGATGTAGAGAGAAAGAGAGAGACGAGACAAGAGACACACCATATACGCTCCCAAAGATTGATTCATATTGAGGACAAGATATAGATATATAGGTGAGACCAAGTTCAGTAGATTTAGCCATATATAGCTCCAACAACCCTTTCGGTATTTCTTTATTAGTATGCCACAACGGTCCTTTTCTCTTAGACTTTGTGTCTAGATCATTTGAAAATTGAGGTCCCAGGGGATCTTATAAACAGTACAAATGTTTCCCAAAGGCAGAGCCCCAAAAGCACTTCTCTCAAGAGCGCTCCAAAAGCTAGCACCAAACACTCCAAAATCTACTAGTGCAATGCTTGGTGTCTCAAAGCTCATTATTGGATTATCAATTTACTGGTGCTTTTGTAATGAATTTTTGATAGTTTGAAAAGACTGCTAAGAAATGCATATCTGCTTCACTTAGCAAATCCTATCTGTTGCACTTATTCTAAGCTATGTGTTGGAAATTGGCAAAGGAAAATGGGCTAAGATAACTATAAAAGATTGCTGAAGACTATTGTAGTGCAGACTTTTGGATATGGGTGAAATTAATTTAAAGTTTCTATGTTGATGTGGATAAAGTATGGATTTGGGTCAGCTTGTCTTCTTCATGCATACTTGCATACATTGCTAGGGCTACCCATTTTGTAGGAATACATGCTAATATATAGATGGTATGTGTGTGTGTGTTTGAATTTAAAACTCCATCTTTCAGAACCATATACTGATAAACTTAAATAGTGCTTGGTACATTGTGTATAGGAAAAAAACCTGTTTCTTGATAAAAATTACATTACAAGATACTTTGATATATGACAAAGTAGGAGTTAAAGCTGGAACTCCTACCAGATGAGAGCAGGGATCTTTACCTGAACTGAATTAGCCGATTAGTAATACTTTGTTTAGTATTACTTATGCATATATGCTTGTATTTATTTGGAGATATGATACTGTGGTGTTTCCCTTTCATTTTTTCTCTTTCGTGTAGTCATGCCCATGTGTATATGCATGTGCGTTGTATCAAAACATCGTTATGTTTTAGTCTAAGAAAACGCGTTTTGTGTGCTTTCCTATGCTCGTGTATGAAAAAAACTATGCTTTCATAGAAGGAAGCCATAACATATAAATGTTTTGACAGAGCCAGTCATCTTGGCTACTCTTGGCGTACTTTTTTTTGAAATCCTTAAGGTATGCAATACCTCATGCAATATGTAAAGTGAAACATTGTTTTTACCTTGGTAGTTGATTAGCCGTTTCGAAATTGGGTTTCCTTGGTTAGCCTTGGGTTCATGAGTAGATGCTATCCGGTGCCACTCGAGATTTTGTTTCTTGCGTTGATAATTATTCCGAGATGGAGAGCTACTACTGCCTACGAGCCGGAGTTGCCCTGGCAACCATGAACTCTGTGTGTGTGTGTGTGTGTGTGTGTGTGTGTGTGTGTGTGTGTGTGTGTGTGTGTTATGTGTTGCCTTTCAGCTTATGCATAAGTGCTTATGAGCATGAATTGCTCTGGCAACAGCTTACTATGTGTGTGTGTGTGTGTGTGTGTGTGTTATGAAATGCCATGTAGCGTGCATGCAACCTTCAGAGAGATTCTTGCACTTCCTGCTTAATGCGTAGGTTTCTTTAAATAAGCCAAGGCCTATTCAGTGGTAATGTCACCCACCTTTTTGCACAATTGAAAATCAATGGAACTTTGAAAGTCAAAATAGTATGAAAGCACCTAGCCATATATATTTTAGTAGGGAAATCCTGTGTAATTCTAGATGTCTTCTTGTCCTTTGATAGCTCAATTGTGTCACCATGGCGACCAACACTCTATAGGATACCTTCGAGTTCTCTTATGCACTAGCCTTCTAAGAATAAGCATTAAGCTCAAGGCTAGGCCATCCATAGAATGAGCACACAAGAGTGAGCTCTGAAGACATGTACTACAAGTGTTTCTACTATGGGATTAAATTGACCCCTCTACCTTATATAATTTGGAATACCTAAATGAGTCCAAGACCTTATAAAATGTGTTGGAGCTATATATGGCTCACTCTACTCAACTTGGTCTTACCTATCTATTTGTATCTTGTCCTCAATATGAATCAGTCTTTGGGAGCGTATATGGTGTGTCTCTTGTCTCGTCTCTCTCTTTCTCTCTACATCTCAACAGTTGTATCTTGTCCTCAATATGAATCAGTCTTTGGGAGCATATATGGTGTCTCTATTGTCTCTTTTCTCTCTTTCTCTCTACATCTCAACATGGTATTAGAGCGGTAACGATCACGCGCCAATTCAATTCATGGTGACAAAACAGTATGTGTATGCGATTCACATGTAGATTCAAAATTGCTACAAATTCTATTATTGAGCGTTGATTCTTCTTAACTATGGTTATTTTGTGCTAAGAAGAATATGATTAGTGTTTTGTGTGGCGTTTATTGCTATTCAATTTAATCATTGATTACGTTTTCTTGTTGATGACACCATGAACTTCATCTCAATTTTTGGGAGTCTTTTGCTCAAAATTTGGAGAAACGGAAAAATCTCAATTGCTCTTTTTTTCCCGAACTTGGTCGTCTCCTCGAGCTCTTCGATTTGAGTTTTAGGTTTGCATCAATCGGAGCTCGCAGCAGAAAGTTATGTTGTTTTTACTACAATTGAGCTTGACGTAGCTTTCTTCGTCCTACTTCTTCCTGAAGCGTCCGCGATCGTTTTTCTAATTTTGGCGTTAACATTTTTGAGAAAATTTAGCTTTTTGCTATTCGTATTGTGGCTGCCAATCTTGCGTCTCACGCCACTCTATTTTGAGGACTCTTTTATTATTAGCCTGCCTTTTTTGGGTGACGTCTCTCACATCTTTGGACGTTCCTTGAGTATTCTACTTGCGTTTATCGTTGACAGAATGTAGCCCTCATATTTCTCTCATTCTCAATTGCGGCCTTCACCATATATGGTGTGCAGATTCTGCGATCTTATCTTATACGTCTTCTCGCAACAAGATATGGCTATGACTATTCTCGCCAACGTCTTTCCTTCTGTTTAGCGTTCTATTCCTCCTTTCCACCGCCAAGGATTTCCAGGCTAGAAAGCAAAGATGTTGTTAATTCTTGAAGGTGATTAACTCTCTAATATTGTTCTTGGAAATCGTGTTTGTCCACCTCAGCCTGTTGATACAGATAATGATAACGTGCTTATCACCACTGAAGGACCTATATTTGAAGATTGGAATGTTGCCTATACGGATTGGCAACGACGTGATAAAGCAACTCGTCGATATATTCTTTCTGCTCTTACTGATTCCCTTTTGCTTGATATGTATGAACTGCCTACTTCCCACGACGTATGGAAGTACTTTATTGCAAAATTTCAGAAGAAATCTGTTACAGAAATACTTTATTTTAGAGGGTTGCTTAACAAGTTACAATATGGAGTTGGTACTGCCATCATGGCACATATTGAATCTTTAAAATCTATTATTAATCAACTTGCTGCTGCCGGTGATCGTGTTCCACAAAAGCAACTGATTACACTTCTCCTTGATATGGTGAAGGACTCTTCTTATGATAACATTGTTACTATTCTCTCTAATAAAGATGGTCTTGATTTCAACCAAGCATGCATGTCTTTAAATGAATACTCTCAAGGTCAAGAACGTCGTAATGCTGGTCACGATAGATCTATGATTTCACAAGAGAAGACTGAGTCACAACACATGGAACATGCTTTTTATGCTCGAAGGCGTCCATGTCAACAAGGAAACCGCAGAGGTGGCCGTCGCGGTAATATTTTCTCTCATCGCAAATTTCCTAATAAGCAATGTTCTTACTGCAACAGAAATGGCCATACTGAAGATGATTGTTGGGCATGTCAATTTGATGAAGAACACAATATTACCACGAAACAACCATGTTTATCTAGAGACTCTTATTCTTCTTGTTGTGAATATTGTGGACGATCTGATAATCCCACTCATATGTGCTATAAGCGTCGATTCGACACAGATCGTAATAGAGCATATGCTATTGAACATCGAAACAACATTGTACCAGAAACAAGCTGCGTCCTATGTTCAGTTGCTCCAGATAGAATACTTCATGTACGTGATGGATTACTTTTTATTGTCGATTCTGGTGCTACAATAAATATGACATATCAGTCTAAGTGGCTCTATAACTATCATCCACTACCACTTCAACGTGTTGTTTATCTTGTTGATGATACTACTTGTCAAGTAAAGGGTATTGGAGAGTTATATCTTGGCACCTTATCTTCTTCCACTCGAATTTTGTGAGGAGTATTACATGTACCAGATCTTCAATGTAATCTTCTTTCAGCTTCTAGACGTGTTGATCTTGGTCTGTTTGTTGGATTTGATCATACCAAATGTAAAATTGAGAAAGATGGACATACTATAGCCACTGCTCCTCGAAACGGTAATTTGTTTGAACTCTCTCTCAACAATGCTGTAGCAAATGTTGTCACTTCTCTAGGTGATCATGATTGCAAAGTATGGCATCACCGTTTTGTTCATGCTGATTTCTCAAAACTCCTTGATCTTCAACGTCGTGATCTTGTTCATGGCATGGATCTTAAAGCCTATCCCCATATGGGAATTTGTGAATTTTGTGCTCTTGGGAAACACAATCGTAAACCCTTTCCTCTTTCAAATACAACTCATTCTCATGACATATTGGATCTTGTTCATCTTAACCTTCCGGCACTGGGCAGGCTTCAGCCCCCATACATGGTCTTACGACTTTGCGGAGACCTGTGTTTTTGGTAAACAGTCGCCTGGGCCTGGTCGCTGCGACCTCTTGTGTGAGGAGGCACCCCTTCTCCCGAAGTTACGGGGCCATTTTGCCGAGTTCCTTAGAGAAAGTTGTCTCGCGCTCATACTCATATAGGTTGACCTCTACCTTCTTCGAGATCACAATATCGCTACTTCATTACTTTCATTGATGATTTCTCAAGGTATACGACTGTATTTCTACTTAGACAAAAATCTGAAGCCTTATCTGTTTTCCAACCGTATTCCACAAGGCTGCGAAACTTCAAACTGGTCATCGCCTTAAGATTCTTTGTAGTGACAATGGAGGCGAATATGTTTCTCGAGAGTTTGTGAGTTACTGTGCTGACAATGGAATTCATCATGAACACACGATTCCATATTCGCCTCAACAGAACGGTGTTGCTGAACGAAAGAATCGCACTATTCTCAATGCTGTAAGATGTATGCTGATTCATTCTGGCTTATCTCATGTTTTCTCTGCTGAAGCTACCTTGAAATCAGTATTTATTCTGAATTGTCTTCCTACTACTGCACCCTCTGGTAAGATACCCATCACGGCATGGACAGGTGACATTCCTTCTCTATCTCATTTTCAAACCTTTGGATGTATTGCTTATATTCATGTTCCCAAAGAAACACGAACAAAGCTTGATGCTCCTAGTCTTAAAGTTAATTTTATTGGATATTCTGACACTTCCAAAGGCTACAAATTCTACGACCCTCCCTCCAAGAAAGTAATTGTGAATCAAGATGCTACTTTTAACGAACAGCTTATGGGAGGCTCATGGTCCATGGATGATTCTGATGTTACTAAATCATTGCTTCAGGCTTTTCCATTTCTTTCAGATGATGAAACTCTTCCTATGGAGCAACTTTCCTCTTCACAACCATCCATTCTGAATGTTGCCCATGATGATATTGATATTTTTGTGATCTGCCTATTGATTTTGAACATGGCTCATGTCATGTTTATGATGGCGATATTGCTGATAATACTTTTTCTACTTGTGAAGATCCCGTTACTTATGATGAAGCTATTTCTTGAACACAAAAAGGATCAATGGCAAGAGCCTATGGAAGCAGAGTACGATTCTCTTATCTCTAAAGGTACATGGATACTAACTGAATTACCTCCTGGTCGCACAGCCATTAAATGTAAGTGGGTGTATAAGACAAAAGTAAAAGCGGATGGATCTTTTGACAAGTTCAAGGCGCGTTTACTTGCAAAAAGTTACTCCCAATTAGCTGGTGTTGATTATCAAGAGAATTTTTCACCAGTTGTTCGCATTACAAGTGTTCGAGTTTTATTGGCATTTGCTGTGCAATTTGATTTAGAATCTCATCCATAATCTCATCAAATGGATGTGCGAACTGCTTTTCTTAATGGTGACTTGGAAGAGGAATTTTATATGGAACAACGAGAAGGGTTTGTTATTCAAGGTAAAGAAGACCTTGTTCCTCAACTCCATAAGGCACTATGTGGTCTAAAACAAGCTTCGCGAGCCTGGTATACAAAATTTGATCTTTTTCTCACCTATAAAGGATTCATCTCTTGCTCTTCAGACCCCAACTTATACATAAAACGCCAAGGTAGCAGTTTTGTGATTCTTGCTCTTTATGTGGATTATACCATCCTTGTTTCCAATGATTTAGGATTTCTTTCAGAAAGTGAAAAAGTTATTGTCTTCTGCATTTAATATGGTGGATCTTGGAGAGATTCACTCGTGTCTTGGCATTGAAATCCAACGGGACCGTACAAATGGTATTTTATTCCTTCGACAGTCAAAGTTTATTGTAGATACTATTCAAAAGTTTGGTATGGAATCTGCACATTCAGCCAACACACCTTGTCTTGCAAGCTCTACGAAGAACACTTCTGACAATGGCGCTCAACTTGTCACAAATCAACCTTATGCTAAGTTGATTGGATGTCTTCAGTTTGTTGGCATGAACACTCGTCCTGATATTCTGTTTGCTGCTAATTATCTTGGACAACATCTTGCATGTCCTTCTCTTAAGCATTGGTCTGCTGCAAAGAGTGTATTGAAATACTTGAAAGGCACTTTAGATTTTGGTTTAGTCTATCGACGACAACTCACATCGGATTCTATGAAATCTCTTCTCTTTTGGGTTACACAGATGCATACTGGGCAAGCTCACATTTATCTATGCGATCTTCTAGTGGAAATTGCTTCTTTATAAATGGTTGTCTTGTTTCTTGGACCAGCAAGAAACAACGTTGTGTTGCAGTTTCTACGACTGAGTCAGAATATGTTGCGGCATCACTTGCAGCTCGTGAGTTGATTTGGCTTCGACAAATGCTGGTTGATATTGGTCACTCTCCTCTTTCTAGCACACCCTTACGGTGTGACAACCAAAGTGCTATTACTCTTGCAAAAGACTATGTTCAACATAATAAGTCAAAGCACATTGCTGTCCATTATCATTATGTCAGGTATGAAGTACGCAAAGGAACCATTATGGTTGAACACTGTCTAAGTGACCAGATGATTGCAGACATTTTGACCAAAGGCCTCAATGAGTCACGTTTCATCCTCTTGCGCTTGGAGCTTGGAGTTGCTTCGGCCTCACTCTTTCTAGATTAGCTTCTTTGCTATTGTAATAGCTTTGTACATATGACATTGTAATCTTTTAGGTGCCATGCACTATACACACTCCACATTTGCACATTGTGATATCTAAGTAAGTTGAATATTTGTACATAGATGCACAATTCACTTTCACATCATCACCGCTGGTTCATATTTTCACATTGTATAGGGGCTTGGGTTTTTTCCCTTGAACTCCCCAAGGGTTTTTTCATCCAAAGCTAGAGACCTTTGTTTGAGTGGGGGTGTTAGAGCTATATATGGCTCACTCTACTGAACTTGGTCTCACCTATATATTTTTATCTTGTCCACAATATGAATCAGTCTTTGGGAGCGCGTATATGGTGTGTATCTTGTCTCGTCTCTCTTTTTCTCTCTACATCTCAACATTTGTATCTTGTCCTCAATATGAATCAGTCTTTGGGAGCATATATGGTGTGTCTCTTGTCTCGTCTCTCTCCACAATGTGAATAGGTAATATTGTGCATATCCATAGCCTATCCGTATCTTGGTGCATAATCAATGTAGCATATGTTATCTCCACTCTGCCCGCACTCTATTTGCTTCGGTGCGGTCCTCTCTTGTTCCCTCTGTTTTTTTTCCTCGCAAGGAAATTGTTTTTAATTCTTTGATGTTCCAAATGGGCTTTGCTATACAATGGGTGGTTGGGTGGTGGACTCTCAGGCTCTAGCTTCCCTTGCCTTACACTGGTATCAGACCTAAGTGCCTAATTTGGGAAAGGGGAAGGCGTGGTGCTTTCTAGCCACACAAGCCTTGCATGTTGTGGTCCAATTCTATGGGGATAACACCTTGCTAAGTAAGTCAACAAAGAAGAAGCCTCTGGGCACACGAGCTTGGCAAGGAGAGACACTGAGTGGAGGAGCACCAAACTGATGTCGCACAGGCTCATCAGAGGCGCAAGGGCCTGCTTGGCGTTTCTCGACATAGGGTTGAAGCTTCTCGTGCATAGCATCGTCCGCCCCAGGCGCTCCAAGCACCTGCGTGATACCTGCTCATGGCCATAGCCGACTGCTGCGTTTATTTCCCACTTGAGGGTGCCCAACCCCCTTAGGGGTAGTGGCCATACACAAAAAGTATAAGCATAAGGGGTGGTACCCACAGTGGGTACCCCACCCCCCCTACTCCACTCCACGTGCGAGTCGGCAAGGCCGGAAAGGATGGCATCGACGAAGCTGGCACACATTTCAACACAAATTTTTGACGTATTACACAGAAACTTAGAGATTTCAAGACCACCAATTTGGCGGAGTTGCAGTACAATTTTTTGGTGAAATCAATTACCGCTTTCAAGTCTAATTGATTCGGCTATGAAGAACTTGTGGAATTCCATTGGCAAACAAATGGTGGATGTCTCTAAAGGAGAAGAACATCATACCACAGAGTTGTGCAACTTTTGAAGCAATGTTTAGCATAGAATTTTTGCCTACAAACAAATTGGACAAATATATTTTTGCCTTAGTAACAAATATATGATTGATGAAGAAAAAATATAATCGATAAGTTTTCAATTATGAAAAAAAAAATCATAAGCAAAAAGTAAAGTTTTGCTTTTCAAACATATTCGCAGTCCAAGACGATAACCCAAAATCGGTGCAGAATTTAGAGAAACTTTCTTCTACAAAGTTATAGACCACATCGATTACGATGGCTTAAGCAAATAGTTTCTCATCGATTCCGATGCCTGCAGCGGCTAGTTCCTTCTGCAAAGTTGTAGACCACACCGATTCCGGTCCCTTGCACGGGTAGTTTTTGCAAAATTGTTTTCAATTATAGCAGAAAACTCAAAAACATAAAACGAAACTTGCTTTTCGGACATGTACGCAGTCCGCGAACGATACCTCGAAATCAATGCAGAATTTGAAAAAAACTTCCTTCTGCAAAGTTGTAGACCACATCGATTCTGGTCCCTTACGCGGGTAGTTTTTGCAAAATCGTTTTCATTCAGGAGAAAACTCAAAAACAAAAAGCAGAAGTTGCTTTCGAGTATGTACGCAGTCCGCGAACGATAACTCAAAATCGGTGCAGAATTTGAAAAAACTTCCTTTTGCAAAGTTGTAGACCACATCGATTCCAGTCTCTTTCATGGGGTAGTTTCTGCAAAATCGTTTTCAATTAGCAGAGAAATAAAAAACAAAAAGCGAAAGTTGCTTTTCAAGTATGTACGCAGTCCGCGAACGATAACTCAAAATCGGTGCAGAATTTGAAAAAACTTCCTTCTGCAAAGTTGCAGACCACATCGATTCCGGTCTTATTGTCAAGTAGTTTCTGCAAAATCATTTTCAATTAGCAAAGAAATCAAAAACAAAACGCGGAAGCTGCTTTTCAGGCATGTACGCAGTCCGCGAATCAATAACTCAAATTCCGTGAAGAATTTATAAAAACTTCCTTCTGCAAAGTTGTAGACCACATCGATTCCGGTCTTTACAAAATCATTTTCAATTAGCAGAGAAATTGAAAACAAAAACGTACTGCTCTGATACCATGTTGAGAGAGAAAGAGAGAGTACAGAAATAGAACCCCAAAGTGTGTAGAATACACACATGAGATGATGTATATCTGGGTGCCATATATAGAGAAGCCATATATTGAGTAGCTTCACATATAAGCTCAACAAGATGGACACGAGAGATGACACAGGGGAAGAGAGAGTGAAACAACTCAGATTTGCTAACCCAAAAGGTGTGTGTAGAGCACCCACTGAGTACACATATATAGTCCAGACTCTTTTCTATATGAATCATAGGGGTTGGTGTATATAGCTTCAACACCCCCACTCAAATAGGAATCCCTAACTGTGGATGAAAAAACCCTTGGGGTACAAGGGAAAAATCCATAGCACCATATACATGCACTATTATATCAGCAATTTTCAAAGTTTACAAAATTCATTTTCCAGGAGCTACATCATTCCATAATATACAATGTTCTCTTTCAAGTGTCTTTAAAGGTTTACTAACCCTATAATTCAACTGATGCAAATTCCTCATTATTTTTGAGTAGTTGCTTCAATATCATTGAGGAGCTGTAATATCTTTGAGTCCTTGTACATGCTGCTTGACGTGAATTTTATCATGTAAATGACATCAACCAAAGAAACATATCAAAATGTGAAGGTTAAAAGAATGATCACATCACATTGTGCTTAGAGACAGTTCACTATGGTGCTCTAGAGACGACAGAGAAACAAACGTAACATTGATGCAATCACATGTGCACAAAGTCGGTACATAAATTCATGGAACACTAGTGGTGCATAGTCACAAATACCAAATCCCTGTTAAAAAGAATGATAAGAACCATAGCACCAATAACGGCAAGGGTGCATGCAATGAGATGATAACTACCATAGCACGAATGACAACGAGGGTGCAATAAGATGATAACACCCATAGCACCAATGATGATGAGGTTGCAACTTGAGGGTGCATGGAACAAGATGATAACAACCACATCACCAATGACGACAAGGGTGGAATAAGACGATAACACCCATAGCACCAATGATGAGGAGGGTGCATGCAATAAGATGATAACAACCATAGCATCAATGAAGAGAGTGTGGAATAAGACAATAACACCCATAGCACCAATGGCGACGAGGATGCAGTAAAACAAGAACAATGATAGCACCATGAAATACCAATTACAAGGGTGCAATAGAATGATACCAACCATAGTGCATAGTCACAAACTGCCAGATCTTTGATGAGACGAGAATGATAATAAGCACAAATGATGACCAGGGTGCATGCAATAAGATGATAACAACCATATCACAATGACGACAAGGGTGCATGTAATAAGACGATAATACCCATGGCACCAATGATGACGAGGGTGCATGCAGTAAGATGGTAACAACCATAACACGAATGATGACGAGGGTGCAACAAGACAATAACCCCCATAGCACCAATGACGACGAGGGTGCAATAAGGTGAGAACAATGATAGCACCATGAAATACCTATTACAAGGGTGCAATAGAATGATACCAACCATAGTGCCATTAAATATCAATTTCACCAAAATCAAGGTTTTTGCCGTAAAACAAGAAACCAAGCTCCAAATACTCATAAACTTTGTCACATCTTTAATTAATATAAGGTGAATTATCACATCACAAGAAAAGAATTAGTAAAGTCATTATGTACAAAGCATAAAATGTCAAACTGCACAAATCATGTAATTAATGATGGACATCAAATGAAGTTTTCATGACAAGAGCGACGAGTAATATTTTTCCAAATAATATAACTTGTTGAGACTTTATCATACACCAAGAGTATATGCAAACTTGCATCTGATTGAAGCAAATAGAGACAAAATAAGCACTACAAATAACAAGATATGGAACCATGTGCAGTGATTATCATGCATTAAACCATCCACTAGGATTACCATGGGCTAAACCCAAGCCCCGTGGACATGCATGACCATTCCCTTACGTAAAATGCACATAAGAAGTCAGTTTGAGTCATAACCCTTACGATCACTATGTGGAAGCATCATCATCTGGCACCATTATCCACTAATAAGTGAACGCTACTTATAACATAGAAAACACACTTTATTTATAGCCCGCCATCAAACATTACAAGAATTTAACTAGCATTCTCAAGGAAAAAAGACAAAGTAAAAATAGATCTTCTTTGTGAACGTGTGGCCGATTGTTGGGGGTGGTCGTAGCTCTCGTTAGGGGACTTGCATCCAGAGTCGAGACTAAACCATGTTACGAAAGCAATCCGAGTGCCATCATCCGAGAGGCAAGATATAACTAGAAAGGTATGGCGCCTTTAAGATTACTATAATGTAGCTGAATATCACGTCAGTCTGACAAACAAGGTTTCGTGGTGTATCTTGTCATCATCATGGCTTTATGTACCATGGTATCACACTATTCACCATGGCATTAGAGATGTGTATAAGAATTTTGAAATAGAAATCATCATGGCTCTACGTGCCATGGCATCAGAGATACTTTCTTCAAAATAAATAAAAACTGTAAAATAGTAATTATCATTATGGCTTTACATACTGAAGCAGTCCGGGGCGAGCAACAAGAAGAGCAACCTCTAGACACCCTTCAAGGCTCCCGTGCTGCTCAATGGGGCTGGGGCACAACACAACACAAACCAAAACAACAAACCCCCAGCCAAATCCCAACTACACAAGGGGCACCACCTAGTTTAAGAGCGAACTAGGACGCAAAATAGGAGAATCGTTAGAGCAACCCACAAACAAGCAAGGAATTTACACTAACCCTAACACCATGGAACACTCTCACACACTAAAACACGAGAGAGAGAGAGAGGAGAGAGGGAGGAGAGAGGGAGAGAGAGACCTTGAGAGAGGAAAAGAGAAGGAGAGAGGAGAGAGGGGAGAGAGATGAATGATGGGATGCTTTGAAGTGTATTTAATGAGAGAGAGAAGGGGGGAAGGGGGTGCTTGTTGCACTAATGCCTTCTTACAAATCTGTCATGACCAATCAAAGTGAGATTAGTATTTGTTCAACATAGCCTGAGTAAATTACACCACAACACATCACAAGAAAAAAGCCACCCCAATCATTGTCTTAAGGCCAGGGGAGTCCTCTCCACCCTATCGCCCTCTTACAGCATGTGGGATTTATGGCTAAATTGATAACAATACCCGGAGACAAGCTATCAAGAACTTAAATAAAATACCAAGACACTTACACATCATTATTGTCCATGACTTCACGTTGGAAGGGAGACAAGGTATCCATGCTTAGTCCAAATTCACCTCCTTGATTCAGCAAATGTTGGGCTTACACTAGTAGGAGAAGTGATAGATTTACTACTCTCAATTTAATGATCACTCTCTCTTACAATGGCATAGAGTTCCCTTGCTAATCACCCTAATACAACACATACATATGCCTAATGCCAATGAGATTCCACTCAGAGCTCCTTCTCAAGAGGTTGAGCTTGGCTTCTCAAGCTATAGCATAGTGCTCTTTCTTTCCCCACTTTTTTGTGCTAGCTACACCCTCCTTTTATAGCAATTTTGAAGGCTAGGGTTACTTCTCTAACCATGGTTGGGTTAGATTTTCAGCAATTTATCTAATTTCTTTTGCTTGGAATTATCAAGAAGTTGGTGGGGAAAGAGAGAGGAGAGAAATGGAGGTGATAGGACTTTTCATAGTGGGTTAGTGTTAGTAGAGTTAGTATTAATTTACAAATGGAATTGGATATGGATATTTACAATGGGAGTATCCATGTAGGATACAAATAAGGAAGAAAAACTCTTAAGAGGTAAGAAAAGGTGGATTTCTTACAAGGTTGATGCGCCAAGTGTCTTGAGTAGGGCCAATTTTGACGCTTGTTGACGGTCCACTAGCTTTGATGGTACATTTTTTCTCCACTCTTGACCTTCCTTGAGAGACAAGGTAATTGAAGCTGAGTAATCAACCACCATAATGCTGTCTTTTAAGAGAAGAGGCTGAATTTTGTGGTTTTTTTGATAGATATGGGTAATTTGGAGGAGGAAAAATGAGACTAGGTGGTCAATTTTGGAATGGAATTGTGTGTGGGAGGTATGAGTTCACCATGGTTTCTCTTATTCTTCAAGGTTGAGGAGAAGGTGAGTAGGGTGCAGAGAGGAGTGGTGAGAGAGGTGGGGATGATGAGTGGAGAAGTGTGTGTGAAAGAGGAAAATGATAAAGTGGAAGAGGGAGTGTGGTTGCATAGCATGGGAAAACTGGGGTCCACTAATAAAATCATAGCTCACAGCTCGTAGCTCAAAAAAATATGAAAACATTTGAAGCAAAAGTTCATCCCACGAGCTACAACTTTTGTTTGTATCACCTTTTCAAATTCGGAGAGCAAGTGAACTTTAAAAATTCAGAAAAACCGACCGTTTTTTTCCACTGCACAAGGTCCTTGTGGGGTCCTTCTTTGGATGATTCTTTTGAATACCTCCAAGAGTGAGCCCTCCATAGTGCATGTATGCATGCCACCTACCCTTGACCTTATTTGGTAGGTCTATAATTGAAGATATTGTTGAGATCATGATATAAGTGAATAGTACAACTAAGAAAATCAAATATTGAGGGGTCTAAAAAATATGTACATGTAAAATATAAATAATATAAGTGGAAAAAATATAAAGGGGTCAAAAGAAATCTCTCTCATTATGAGGCTACCATAAAAAGATAAATATTTTTGGTGTTCTAATTTTTTAGAAAAAAAACAAAATAGATGTAGGAAGGGACAAATCACAATAGTGAAAAAATATACACATAAATAAAACTAGTTTTTTTGGTTTTTTGTTGGGGTGGAGCTACACCAAATATAAAGAGTATGAAAAATGGTAAGAAAAATTGTGGTAATCGTGAGGCAACGTACAGAGCATAAATAACACACACCTCGGTAGAAATATTTAAATAAATACCAAAATAATTATGAAAAAATCTTTTATTTAGGCCCTATATACAAAGAAATATTTACATACGCATGGGCCATAATATACTTATATTTTTTATTTTTTTTGGCTCAACTAGCCCAATGACTAGCTAATTGAGGGTTTCTTATTTCTGTAAGGAGATATGGGAAAAGTCCCCTAACTCACACGCACCTATATACAGTGAAAGGGTGAGGGTAACCACAGTGTTTGAGTGATTTGATAGGGTGAGATAACTCACTATGGCAATTACAGAGAGCCGAAAAACGGCTATCATTAGCCCTCACCCAGGATGATGATATATTCATGTACCATCATAAAGAATCTTTTCCAAAGAGAGTGCTTCGGAGTCCTTGACAAGATCGTCATTGTTTGGCCCCTTGGAATTTTGGTTTGTGTTACACTCATGCTTCATGGAACAATACTTACATGAGATAGTTGCCTTTTGCTCGGGTAGATCCTTTGGTAGAAGGTGACTCAAGTAAGGCTTCAAGCGATAGCCGTTTACCTTCCTGGAGTGCTCTTTCCCATTCAAGTCCACAAGTTGATAGTAACTTGAATTGAAAGCCTTCTTGACTATGTATGGCCCCTGCCATCTTGTTTCAAATTTGGCATCAAAACGATTATCGAGTCGATTGTCATACCTTAGCACAAGATCTCCCTCATTGATTCCTTTGTCCTTCAGTTTCTTGTCAAGCTTCTCCTTTGTCTGTGTGGCTTTCCTCTTATAGCACTCGTATGCTGCTTCTCTTTTCCGCTCAAGCTCAGCTAAGGTAAGAAGTCAATCCATCCATGCTTCTTGATCATCTTGTGCTGATTTACCATGAAGTCGCATTGTTGGAATGTTTAGCTCAATTGGTTGTAAAGCCTCTTGACCATAGACCAAGTGAAATGGTGTGAACTCCGTGGCTTCCCTATATGTGGTTCGATACGCCCACAAGGCACCATCCAAGAAGTCATCCCACAACTTTGTCTTGTTTTTCACCATCTTTCTAATGATGCCAGCAATGACACCATTAGCTTTTTCTACCAAACCATTTGATTGGGAATAGTTAGGGTGTACTGTGACGATGTAGAATGTGAAGTTCTTCACAGACTTCTTTGAGCAATCCTTTCTAATACCCTGGACCATTATCAGAAACAATCTCCAAGGTGTGCCAAATCTACAACAAATGTGAGTGTAGACGAATTTGCTCACTGTTCTCATTTACCTTTGCCACACTTTGTGATTCCACCCACCTAGTCATATAGTCTACAGCCACTAGAATGTAGAGTTTACCATTTTTTGTCCTAGGCAGAGGACCCATAGCATCAATGCCCCACTTTTCAAAGGGTCCATTTGCAAGCACTATTTGCCTTGGACCATAAATCAATCTTCTATTCCCATTTACCTGACAATTGTGACAACTTTTACACCAATGTTGGACATCCACATGCAGACTTGGCCAAACATACCCTGCAAGCAAAATCTCCTTCACAGTTAATTCTTGGGAAAAATGACCACCACATGCCTCTTCATGCAAACCTTTTAGAATGGCTGGAATTTCCACGATAGTTGGTACTCTTCTGCACACTTTATCCTTCCCTCTTTGATAGAGGGAGCCTTCTAGGAAGAGATACATGCTTGCGTTCTTCATGAGTCTTCTCTTCTGAGCTTTTGTGAAGTCTGGTGGAAACTCACCCTCCAAAATGTAGCCAATGATGGGAGCCAATGACTCCAATCCCTGGTACCTCGGTTGCTTCACAGCAGCCGCCACCATGATGACCTGCACTTCTTTCTTTACACATGCAATGGCTTGTTGTGCAAGTAAATCAGCATCTTCATTTTGTTTCCTAGGAATATGATATAATTACACCTCCTCAAATTGATTAAATAGCCTACGGATGGTATGAACTTTGGCCCTTAGTCTTTCATTTTTGCATGCCCAAATGCCTAAAATCTGCTTCACAATGAGAAGTGCATCCCCTTTTACCATGAGACGTTGTATATCATGGCCAATGCATATTTTTAAACCATGAAGTAGTGTGTCATATTCTGCTTCATTGTTGCTAGCTGAACTTGGTAGATTGAACTTCTCTTTCATGACCACCTCTCCACTTGGGTTGAGCAACACTAGCCCTCCCCCTGCTTTTCCTATGGCTCGACGAAAAGCTCCCTCAAAGAACAAGGTAAAAGCATTAGGAATACTTTTTGGTGGTGGCAATGGTAGGGTCTTTACTTCAGGCACCTTAATCTCCTTTTCATGCACCCTATAAGTGATAATCCCTGCCAATTGTGCACGCACACTATCTTCTACCTTGAAAGAGTATTGAAACTCTTGTAACTCCATAATCCACTTTGAGATCCTAGTACTAAGATTCATTTGAGATGACACCCAAAGGAACAAATTCTCTGCGGTGAGGATTACAAAAGGTTTTGGGAGCAAGTAGGATCTAAACTTCCTTATCGCAAACATGAGAGAAAGCATCATGAGTTCTGCCTCCGTGTAGCCTCTCTTCTAAAGCATTCATGACCCTACTAGCAAAGTAGATGGGCCGCATCCTGGTACTATAGGGATCTTGTTGTAAAAAACTGCACCAATTGTTTCTTTCCCAGCACTAGAGCTAACAAAGAATGTGTACTCCCAACAAGGAGGCATGAGTGTTGGTAGCTCTGACAAAATGGCTTTATAATGTTACAAAAGTACTCTTCAAGCTCATCAGACCATGCAATTTCTACTTGTTGTGTCAACTTTTGCAAAGGGTGAAGTAACTCCGAGGCTAAGTGAATGAAGCGTGACATATACTTCACCTTTTGAATGAATGAGATGACCTCCTTAAGACTCTTGGGTGATGGTAGCTCAATTAGAGCCTTTGCCTTTGAAGGATCCACTTCAATGCCTTTGTAAGAAACTTTATGACCAAGCAAGATTACTTCATCCTCACCTATATGGCACTTGTCGGGGTTGAGTTGACCTCCCATGTCATAGAGCTTCTTTAAACCTTCTTCTACCCTTTGTAGATGCAATGATTTTGAGCTATAAATACAGAAATCATCAATGAACACCCTAATTGACTTTCCAAAGAATGCTTGAAACACCATATTCATGAAACGTTGGAATGTTGCAGGAGCATTTGTCAGACCAAATGGCATGACTCTAAAAGCATAACAACCCCAAGGAGTGATAAAGGTTGTTTCCAATTGATCCTCCAATGCAATCCCTATTTGAAAGTAACCTGAGTAACCATCGCACACAGTGTACTTCTCATGACCAGGTACCTCATTTAGTATCTCATCCTAGAATGGGAGGGGAAAGTGATCTCTTTTTGTTGCCTCATTGAGGGGACGGTAATCCACACACACCCTCCACTTGCCATTTTTCTTAGGAGTGACAACAATAGGAGAGACCCACTCTGAATTCTCCACTGGATAAATGAAACCTGCTGCTAGAAGCTTTCTTACCTCCTTGAGTAGAGCCTGCTCCTTTATAACTCCTAGCCTTCCTAGCTTCTGCGCTTTAGGTGCGGCCTCAGGCTTTAACTCAATCTTGTGTTGAACAACATCTACCCCACGCACGTCGGTGTAGTCTTTAGCAAAAAGCCTAGAAAACTTCCTTAGCACACATTTGAACTCCTCTCTTTCATCCTTTGTAAGTGTTGTTGATAGCATACCTTCCAGCATCCCTTCATCTTGAACACCTTCGTTCTCTTGAGGACCTACCTCCTCCAAGCCTTGACAAGAGGTCTCTTGGTTGTTTGGCTTAAACCTTACCCCCATGACTTCGATGGAAGACTCCTCTTCAATAATGCTGCCGCTACTTTCTTCTTCTGAAGTTCTATCGGTCCAACCTTCTTCCGTCTCACTTTGAGATGATTCTTCATGGAGCTACTCTTGGCGTTGCTCCTTCATGTCAAAGACAACCTTCTTATGATTTTTATTCCTGCAAATTAATTTCCCACTCTCCCAATCCTGCAAAGCTCGCATTTTCATTAGCCATGGTCTTCCTAGGATAAATGGATAACCACTTCCCGTCGACATAACATAAAAATCCACCGCTTTCTTAATGCCAAAGGCCTCTACAAAGACATTTTTACAAATGCCTACACACCTAGCCTTGCTATTGTTTGCCATCTTGACTTTGATTTCAGGTGTCTCATGGATGTGCATGCCTAGTCTTTGCATGAGTCCCTCTGTCATGATGCAAATTTGTGCACCCCATCCACTAGACCTTTCCTAACCAATCTTCCTTTGATGTAACAGTCTAGCACCGGTGTAATGTCCTCATTCATTTCAGCTTGTGCAATTTTTAACAATATACTTTTTACCTTTCTCCTAGTGCTAACTGCCCTTGTTAAATCCCTCCTAACTTGTGGACATAATGCAAGAAATTGAGGCCATGAAATATCAGGACCCTTACCTCTCATGTCTTCCAACAAGTTGTACGGAGCCATACCATGTCCAAGAGGGAAGTCTTGGAGGTTGATACGACGTCGAGTCCTCTTGGTTTCCTTGGTTTCCTTTGCCTTCTTGCCTTGTCCATGGTCACTCTGTGATGTGACTCCTTCTTTCTCTTTACCTTTTCCTCGGCCACGCTTAATGCCATTTGCTTCCATGTCAACCTCATTTGAATTTGTCACCTCTACCACATGCACATTTGGATCTGGCAAAGGTGGAACTCCTTCTACCCCTTGTGGAGGTGGTCTTGGTCCATTTGGCCATTGTAGAAGCCTTGGTTGTTGACCTGCTCCTTCTCCTGCATTCATCACTGGGTAATTCAAGTTAGGTCTCCCTGGCTCTCCATGGGGCCAAGGACAATTATACATCCCATGTCCAGACTCTCCGCAATTCCAACATTGCAAGACTCTCCTAGTTCGTGGCTCTCTCTCTTCTGACTTCTTTGCTTGTCCCTTTGGACCTACAGCTTGTGCAAGGTGAATTGACAGGCTGCTTAAAGATTCATTTAACTTCTCAATCACTTCAGCCGTTACCTCAGGAATCTCCCTAGATGTTGATGCTTGTGACTTACCTTTGGGTCTAAGACCTTCTATTGGAACCTCTCCCCTTAAGCACTTGAGTTTCCTATACTTCTCAGCAGCCCTAGTTTCAACTGCATCAAAAGTAGCAGGTGCACCCGCCTCAACTTTTACCTTAAGGTCAGGAAAGAGTCCGGCTATGAACCTCTTCTTCTTTAAAATTCTGCACCATCACCAGGGTTAGCAGCATTTCGTATCCATAGAGCCCAAAGACGTAGAAACTCTTGCTTGTACAAGTAGTAGTCATCTAAGTCTTTTTGCTTATGAGAAACAATGTCTTGCCATAGTTTTTGAGTGCTTTGGGGATCAAAGAAGTATCTCTTAAAACGATTCAAAACTTTTGTGTAATTCCCCTTAACTTCCTCAGACACAGAGTCAAACCAAGTACTAGCATCTTTCCTAAGGACCACCTCAAACATTTCTACACGTTCTTGATCGGTTACTATCCTCTTGATATGGCAAGACATCTTGAAATTTACTAAAAATAATTCTGCATCCTCTCCAGGCTCTCCAAAGAAAAGAGGATATCCAGACATTTGGCGTTGGCTCTCCATTATTATGAAAGATTACAACACGAGTTACAATAAGGGATACAATAGAGATTTAGAACCACTCGCCTGCAAATGAAGAAGTAAGAAAATACCACTCTAGGTTTCCTTCTTTATCTATCCAAGCTTCTATGAGGTCTCGATTTGTTTGATCAAAACAAAAATGTAGACTATTGATGAGCTCTAAGAAGGGTTGAAATTCTTCAAAGCTAAGGCGATAAACAGAAATCTCTAGAACATCATTTTTTGGATCCAAAAGAGCAACCACGTCCCAAGTGATAAATTGCACTTGCTCTACAGTTCCCAACGCACAAGCGGTTTGTATAAAAACTAGATCTTCATGCTCGTCGAAGGCCGTGATAAAGTAGCAATTGACTAGGAGCTCCTTTCCTTCGAGTTCCACACAGTCGGAGTGAGGCAACCTTCTCACAATTTCATAAAGAACATCCTCATCAAGTCCAATCAAGTTTGCAAGATTTAAAGACTCCACTTGTGCTACAAAATTCCTTGACAAAAACTCCTTAGGATTATGGTTAAATCATTCAAAAGCATAAAGAGATTTACAATGTCTCTATGAACAAAGTGTCATAGAAAGTAGAGAAGGATGAGAATTTATACAAATTTGCAATCTTCTCTATGCTCTCTTTATTAAGACAAGCTCTGAATAGCTCCCTATCTCCTTTGTTGAAAGCGAAAGGAAGACTATTAATAAGATGCAAATGAGGGAAAATTAATTCACCAAATGTGAGTCTATGAAGCATGAACTCTGGCCGCAAGTTTCCTGAAGAGTGTTCCTCAATGGTGAAATGCACTCGCCAAACGCCAAATTTCACTCTATTTACCAATCTTAGGGCACACACTAGTTGGATGAATGCGCGGTCTTCCTTAGTGCCCAACAACAAGAGGAAAATGGAATCCACGCGTAGGACTTTTCGTCTTAACTTCACCACCCTCTTGTTATGAGGGAGACGCCTTACTACTTGCTCCTGCAACTCAATTGGTAATAGAGATAGATCTCTAAGGATTGAACTTTCACTGCACACACATTCCCTGTTAGAACAAATGATCGTTTTTTGTTTCTTGTAACAACTTGGACAAAGAAAAAACAAACATACACACTATTTTGCCGGGTTGCACTTCATTTTAAAATAAAATGAATACATGTACATCAAAAGAAGTGTGGTAGTTGATGAGAGGTAGAATGACAGGGTTTGGTGATGCAAGAATTTCTCCTACTCTTTGGGCACCAAACATGAACACCATTCGTTGTTGAAAATGGATCTTTCTACTAATTGCAACGTTTATTCTAATGTGTGGAGTAAAATGAAAGGGAAAAACCTCTATTCCCGGGCCATTATCCATGGCCTATGCATGTCCTAATGCTTAAAATAACACAAAAATATAGACGTCCAAGCTAATATCGTACCTAATGAGAGGCAAAATAAAAGGATTTACTGAAGTGTTTATCTCGGCTAACCTAAGAGGACCTAAAATCCTACGAATTACCCGTTGAAATTGCAACTTAGTACTAACAATTATGTGTATCTTTTGCCTTGAATTGGGAATGAAAGGATCATACAAACTCTCGTGATTCATGCAAACTACTTGACTATGCTAAAAGTTGATCCTACACAAAAACATACACGAGTTGTTTTCCTCAGTGGGGGCACCAATTTGAAGCGGTCCAGGGCGGGCAACAAGAAGAGCAACCTCTAGACACCCTTCAAGGCTCCCGTGCTGCTCAATGGGGTTGGGGCACAACACAACACAAACCAAAACAACAAACCCCCAGCCAAATCCCAACTACACAAGGGGCACCACCTAGTTTAAGAGCGAACTAGGACGCAAAAGAGGAGAATCGTTCGAGCAACCCACAAACAAGCAAGAAATTTACACTAACCCTAACACCAATGGAACACTCTCACACACTAAAACACGAGAGAGAGAGAGAGAGAGAGAGAGAGAGAGAGAGAGAGAGAGAAGAGAGAGAGAGAGATGGTGCTCGGGCTGCTTTGAAGTGTATCGTTAATGATCAAGCAAACATAAATATATATATATAGATATGATCGTCGATTTGAGCGGAGATCATAGATCTACAATCTATGCGTCGACCTCTTTCCATACATATGATACATGATATGGTTTTACCTGCTAGATTTTAAATTTCATTTTGGAGAAAAACTTTGAATTCAAATAAACTAACCGTTTTTCATGTTTGAATTCAAAAGCTGTCCTTTGATTACTTTCTTAATACTAAAGGTTTCACTTCCTTAAACTTCCAAATAAAGAGGCTCTCCTAGACCCCATTCTCTGCCTAATGCATGGGATGCTAATGATACAAGATTGGTTTGTACTCTATTGGAGAGATTTGCTCACAAACGAGAGGGTGACCCGACTCTTAGCGGGGACCTATTATTCTTTTGAGTTCAAGAAAAGCAATGGCAAAACCCGACTGATGGGGGGAGGAAGAAAACCTTCAACCGTGGGAAGATGGGCCCACTTAGGGAAAAGTCTCCATGCCTGGTGGTCTGAAACAGTGGATAAGTGATGAAAACATCCAAAATATACGATGTAGTCGGTGATCATGCTAGTCTCACATACTAGAAATCTCTGGTTTGTGTTCGTGTCCGGACACCATAGCCCACCGTAGGCAGATGCTCAAAAGCTTCTGCACATCAACATAGAAACTTTAAATTAATTTCACCCATATCCAAAAGTCTGCACTACAATAGTCTTCAGCAATCTTTTATAGTTATCTTAGCCCATTTTCCTTTGCCAATTTCCAACACATAGCTTAGAATAAGTGCAACAGATAGGATTTGCTAAGTGAAGCAGATATGCATTTCTTAGCAGTCTTTTCAAACTATCAAAAATTCATTACAAAAGCACCAGTAAATTGATAATCCAATAATGAGCTTTGAGACACCAAGCATTGCACTAGTAGATTTTGGAGTGTTTGGTGCTAGCTTTTGGAGCGCTCTTGAGAGAAGTGCTTTTGGGGCTCTGACTTTGGGAAACATTTGTACTGTTTATAAGATCCCCTAGGACCTCAGTTTTCAAATGATCTAGACACAAAGTCTAAGAGCAAAGGACCGTTGTGGCATACTAATAAAGAAATACCGAAAGGGTTGTTGGAGCTATATATGGCTAAATCTACTGAACTTGGTCTCACCTATATATCTATATCTTGTCCTCAATATGAATCAATCTTTGGAGCGTATATGGTGTGTCTCTTGTCTCGTCTCTCTCTTTCTCTCTACATCTCAACATGGTATCAGAGCGGTAACGATCACGCGCAAATTCAATTCATGGTGACACAACAGTATGTGTATGCGATTCGCATGTAAGATTCAAAATTGCTACAAATTTTATTTTTGAGCATTGATTCTTGTTAACTGTGGTTGTTTTGTGTTAAGAAGAATATGATTAGTGTTTTATGTGGCGTTTATTTCTAATCAATCTAATCGTTGATTACGTTTTCTTGTTGATGACACCCTAAACTTCATCTCAATTTTTCTTGCTGTTCTGCTCAAAATTTGGAGAAACGGAAGAAGCGCTTTTCATCCAAAACTTGTTCGTCTCCTCGAGCTACGTTTGTTTCCGTGTCGTCTCTAGAGCAACATAGTGAACCGTCTCTAAGGACAATGTGATGTGATCATTCTTTTAACCTTCACATTTTGATATGTTTCTTGGGTTGATGTCATTTATAGGATAAAATTCACATCAAGTAGCATGTACAAGGACTCAACCATATTGCAGCTCCTCAATGATATTGAAGCTACTACTCAAAAATATTGAAGAATTTGCATCAATTCAATTATAGGGTTAGTAAACTTCCAACGACGCTTGAAAGAGAACATTGTATATATATGGAATGATGTAGCTCCTGGAAAATGAATTTTGTAAACTTTGAAAATTGCTAATATAATAGTGTATGTAAATGGTGCTGTGGATTTTTCCGTTGTACCCCAAGGGTTTTGTCATTCACAGTTAGGGATTCCTATTTGAGTGGGGTTGTTGGAGCTATATATACCAACCCCTATGCTTTATATAGCTAGGAGTCTCCACTATATATGTGTACTCAAGGGGTGCTCTACACACACCTTTGGGGTTAGCAAATCTAAGTTGTCTTCCCCTCTGTCATCTCTCGTGTCCTCTTCCTCCCTTGTCAATGATCTCATCAAGGGTTAGCTTTTCCCTTTCAAGAAAATGGAAAATATCATTTACAGACTTCCACACACGAGCGCACTTAAGTCCAAGAGCTTCTTTGTTACCTCTGTAGGTGGTAATGTCACCCAACTTTTCCACAATTGAAAATCAATGGAACTTTGAAAGTCAGAATAGTAAGAAACCACCCATACATATTTTATTAGGGAGATCTTGTGTACTTTTAGATGCCTTCTTGTCCTTTGATAGCTCAATTGTATTACCTGTTGGCGCTATATATGGCTCACTCTACTCAACTTGGTCTCACCTATATATTTGTATCTTGTCCTCAATATGAATCAGTCTTTGGGAGCGTATATGGTGTGTCTCTTGTCTCGTCTCTCACTCTCTTTCTCTCTACATCTCAACATGGTATCAGAGCAGTAACGATCATGCGCCGATTCAATTCATGGTGACAAAACAGTATGTGTATGCGATTTGCATGTAAGATTCAAAAAATTACTACAAATTTTATTTTTGAGCATTGATTCTTGTTAATTGTGGTTGTTCTTTGTGTTAAGAGGAATTGATTAGTGTTTTGTGTGATGTTTAATTGCTAATCAAATTCTAATCGTTTGATTACGTTTTCTTGTTGATGACACCCTGAACTTCATCTCAATTTTTCTTTTTTGTTCTGCTCAAAATTTGGAGAAACGGAAAATGCGCGCGTAGCGCAATTGCACTTTTCATCCAAAACTTGTTCGTCTCCTCGAGCTCTTCGATTTGAGTTCTAGGTTTGCGTCAATCAGAGTTCGCAGAAGAAGTTATGCTGTTTTTACTGCAATTGATCTTGACGCAGCTTTCTTCGTCCTACTTCTTCGTGAAGCGTCTGCGATCGTTTTTCTTATTTTGGCGTTACTTTTTCAAGAAGATTTAGCTTTTTGCTATTCGTATTGTGGGCCGTCAATCTTGCGTCTCACGGCCACTCTATTTTGAGGACTAGTTTATTATTAACGCTCTTTACCCTGCCTTTTTTTGGGTGACGTCCTCTCACATCTTTGGACGTTCCTTGAGCATCCTTCTTACGTTCATCGTTGACAGAACGCAGTACTCATATCTCTCTCATTCTCAATTGCGGCCTTCACCATATTATGGTGTGCAGATTCTGCGATCTTATCTTATACGTCTTCTCGCAACAAGATATGGCTATGAATATTCTCGTCAACAGCTTTCCTTCTGGCCAGCGTTCTGTTCCTCCTTTCCAGGTTAAGGATTTCCAAGCTGGAAAGCAAAGATGGTTGTTAATTCTTGAAGGCGATGAACTCTCCGATGTTGTTCTTGGAAATCGTGTTTGTCCACCTCACCCTGTTGATACAGATAATGATAACGTGGTTATCACTGAAGGACCTATATTTGAAGATGGAATGTTGCCTATACGGATTGGCAACGACGTGATAAAGCAGCTCGTCGATATATTCTTTCTGCTCTTACTGATTCGCATTTGCTTCATATGTATGAACTTCCTACTTCCTCGACGTATGGAAGTACCTTATTGCAAACTTTCAGAAGAAATCTGTTACAGAAATACTTTATTTGAGAGGGTTTCTTAACAAGTTACAATATGAAGTTGGTACTGCCATGACGGGACATATTGAATCTTTCAAATCTATTATTAATCAACTTGCTGCTACCGGTGATCGTGTTCCACAAAAGCAGCTGATTACACTTCTCCTTGATACGGTGAAGGACTCTTCTTATGATAACATTGTTACTATTCTCTCTAACAAAGATGGTCTTGATTTCGACCAAGCTTGCATGTCTTTAATTGAATACTCTCAACGTCAAAACATCGGAATGCTGGTCACGATACAGCTATGATTTCACAAGAGGAGACTGAGTCACAACAGATGGAATGTGCTTTTTATGCTCGAAGGCGTCCATTTCAACGAGGAAACCGCAGAGCTGGCCGTCGTGGTAAATATTTTCTCTCGTCTCAAATTTCCTAATAAGCAATGTTCTTACTACAACAGAAAATGGCCATACTGAAGATGATTGTTGGGCACGTCAATATGATGAAGAACATAATATTACCACAAAACAACCACGTTTATCTAGAGACTCTTCTTCTTCTTCTTGTGAATATTGTGGACGATCTGATCATACCACTCATATGTGCTATAAGCGTCGATTCAACACAGATCGGAATAGAGCATATGCTACTGAACATGGAAACAACATTGTACCAGAAACAAGCTGCGTCCTATGTTCAGTTGCTCGAGATAGAATACTTCATGTACGTGATGGATCACTTTTTATTGTCGATTCTGGTGCTACAAGAAATATGACATATCAGTCTAAGTGGATCCATAACTATCATCCACTGCCAATTCAACGTGTTGTTTATCTTGTTGATGATACTACTTGTCAAGTAAAGGGTATTGGAGACTTATATCTTGGTCCTTATCTTCTTCCACTCGAATTTTGCAAGGAGTATTACATGTACCAGATCTTCAACGTAATCTTCTTTTAGTTGCTAGACTTGTTGATCTTGGTTTGTTTGTTGGATTTGATTATACCAAATGCCGAATTGAGAAAGATGGACAGACTATAGCCACTGCTCCTCGAAACGGTAATTTGTTTGAACTCTCTCTCAACGATGCTATAGCAACTATTGTCACTGCTCCAGGTGATCATGATTGCAAAGTATGGCATCACCGTTTTGTTCATGCTGATTTCTCAAAACTCCTTGATCTTCAACGTCGTGATCTTGTTCATGGCATGGATCTTAAATCTCATCCCCATATGGGAATTTGTGAGTTTTGTGCTCTTGGGAAAACACAATCGTAACCCTTTCATCTTTCAAATACAACTCATTCTCATGACATATTGGATCTTGTTCATACTCATATATGTGGACGTCTACCTTCGTCGAGATCACAATATCGCTACTTCATTACTTTCATTGATGATTTCTCAAGGTATACGACTGTATTTCTACTTAGACAAAAATCTAAAGCCTTATCTGTTTTCAAACAATTCCCACAGGCTGCGGAAATTCAAATTGGTCGTCGCCTTAAGAAGCTTCGTAGTGACAATGGCGGCAAATATGTTCTCGAGAGTTTGTGAGTTACTGTGCTGACAGTGGAATTCATCATGAACACACTATTCCATATTCGCCTCAACAGAACGGTGTTGCTGAACGAAAGAATCGCACTATTTCTCAATGTTGTAAGATGTATGGTGATTCATTCTGCCTTATCTCGTGTTTTTTGGGCTGAAGCTACTTTGACAGCAACATTTATTCAGAATCATCTTCCTACTACTGCACCCTCTGGAAAGATACCCATCACACATGGACAGGTGACATTCTTTCTGTATCTCATTTTCGAACCTTTGGGTGTATTTGCTTATATTCATGTTCCCAAAGAAACACGAACAAAGCTTGATGCTCCTGGTCTTAAAGTTATTTTTATTGGATATTATGACACTTCCAAAGGCTACAAATTCTATGACCCTTCCTCCAAGAAAAGTAATTGTGAATCGTGATGCTACTTTTAACGAACAGCTTATGGGAGGCTCATGGTCCATGGATGATTCTGATGCTACTAAATCATTGCTTCAGGCTTTTCCATTTCTTTCAGAAGATGAAACTCTTCCTATTGAGCAGCTTTCCTCTTCACAACCATCCATTTCCAAATGTTGCCAATGATGATATTGATATTTTTGTTGATCTGCCTATTGATTTTGAACATGGCTCATGTCATGTTTATGATGACGATATTGCTGATAATGCTTTTTTCTACTTCTGAAGATCCCATTACTTATGATGAAGCTATCTCTTCACCACAAAAGGATCAATGGCAAGAGCCTATGGAAGCAGAGTACGATTCTCTTATCTCTGAAGGTACATGGATACTAACTGAATTACCTCCTAGTCGTACAGCTATTAAATGTAAGTGGGTGTATAAGACAAAAGTAAAAGCAGATGGATCTTTTGACAAGTTCAAGGCATGTTTAGTTGCAAAAGGTTACTCCCAAGTAGTTGGTGTTGATTATCAAGAGACTTTTTCACCAGTTGTTCGCATTACAAGTGTTCGAGTTTTATTGGCATTTGCTTTTCAATTTGATTTAGAAGCTCATCAAATGAATGTGCAAACTACTTTTCTTAATGGTGACCTGGAAGAGGAAAATTTATATGGAACAACCAGAAAGGGTTTGTTATTCCAGGTAAAGAAGACCTTGTTGCTCAACTCCATAAGGCACTATATGGTCTCAAACAAGCTTCGCAAGCCTAGTATACAAAATTTGATCTTTTTCTTACCTCTAAAGGATTCATATCTTGCTCGTCAAACCCCAACTTATACATAAAACGCCAAGGTAGCAGTTTTGTGATTCTTGCTCTTTATGTGGATGATACCATCCTTTGTTTCCAATGATTTTGGGATTTCTTCAGCAAGTGAAAAAGTTATTGCCTTCTGCATTTTGATATGGTGGATCTTGGAGAGATTCACTCTTGTCTTGGCATTCAAATCCAATGGAACCGTACAAAAGGTATTTTATTCCTTCGACAATCAAAGTTTATTGCAGATACTATTCAAAAATTTGGTATGGAATCTGCACATTCAGACAACACACCTTGTCTTGCGAGCTCTACGAAGAAAACACTTCTGACAATGGCGGTCAACTTGTCACAAATTAACCTTATCCTAACTTGATTGGATGTCTTATGTTCGTTGGCATGAACACTCGTCCTGATATTCTGTTTGCTGGCCAATTATCTTGGACAACATCTTGCATGTCCTTCTCTTAAGCATTGGTCTACTGCAAAGCGTGTATTGAAATACGTGAAAAAGCCACTACAGATTTTGGTTTAGTCTATGGACGACAACTCACATCGGATTTCTATGAAATCTCTTTCTCTTTTGGGTTACACAGATGAAGACTGGGCAAGCTCACATTTATCTATGCGATCTACTAGTGGAAATTGCTTCTTTATAAATGGTTGTCTTGTTTTTTGGACCAGCAAGAAACACCGTTGTGTTGCAGTTTCTACGACTGAGTCAGAATGTTGCGCATCACTTGTAGCTCGTGAGTTGATTTGGCTATGACAAATGCTGGTTGATATGGTCACTCTCCTCTTTTCTAGCACACCCTTGCAGTGTGTGACAACCAAAGTGCTATTAGTCTTGCAAAAGACTATGTTCAACATAATAAGTCAAAGCACATTGCTGTCCATTATCATTATGTCAGGTATGAAGTACGCAAAGGAACCATTATGGTTGAAAAACTGTCCAAGTGACCACATGATTGCAGACATTTTGACCAAAGGCCTCAATGAGTCACATTTCATCCTCTTGCGCTCTTCGGCCTCACTCTTTCTAGATTAGCTTCTTTGCTATTGTAATAGCTTTGTACATATGACATTGTAATCTTTTAGGTACCATGCACTATTGCACACTCCACATTTGCACATTGTGATATTTAAGTCACTTGAATAGTTGTACATAGATGCACAATTCACTTTCACATCATCACCGCTGGTTCACATTTTCACATTGTATAGGGGCTTGGTTTTTTCCCTTGAACCCCCAAGGGTTTTTTCATCCTAAAGCTAGCGACCTTTGTTTTTGAGTGGGGGTGTTGGAGCTATATATGGCTCACTCTATTGAACTTGGTCTCACCTATATATTTGTATCTTGTCCTCAATATGAATCAGTCTTTGGGAGCGTATATGGTGTGTCTCTTGTCTCGTCTCTCTCTTTTTCTCTACATCTCAACAAGGGTCACCAAGGCCAGTGCATCTGGTCATGGAACTCTAGCGTGCCCTGTTGACTCTCTCTTTCTCTCTCAGAGAGTTAAATGATTTTGTGGTTGTTGTTCATGTGTTATTGATTTCTTGCTTGGAGTTTCCAAGCCTATAAAAGTGGTATCAAAGCTAAAAATTATTCTTCTTCTACAAAGGCTCTGATCCTTTCTATAGCACACATGGGTTCAGGTGAAGAATCTCACAAACACAATACCTCTCAGTGGGGAGGTGAAAAAAGTTGAAAATTGTCATGGAAGTAAAGAAATCAATGAAGATAAAGGCAAATTTTTGGTAGGGAACTATGTTAGAAAAAATTACAAACATGTTGGAATTAGGGTTGCAAGAAAACACATAATTTCTTGGAGAAGACGAAGGAAGCTCAAGGCACACAACGGAGAGTATATTACCTAGTGTGCAATGGAAAGATAGATAGCCCTAGAGTGATGGACATATATACAATGCCGGGGAAAAAAACCTCCTAGTGAGGGGAAAAAAATGCCCCGGCGGTCCTAAGTGTGTTCACAGACATCACTAACCACATGTATATGGTAGCAAATCTCCCCTGGAGTGATGTGATGAACGAGAGCTAGCACATAGAGTAAAGGGAAGTTCCATGCCCTGAGGACATGATCAATCCACAAAGGGAGTAAGCCCAAAGCTTGGCGAAAAGCTTCGAACTTCTCATGAGACAATGCCTTTTTAAAAAATATCTACAAGGTTATCCTATGTTGGCACATAATCCAAGCTGATCTCTCCTATTGAGAGCCTCTCCTTGACATAGTGCTAATGCACCTTCAATGTGCTTTGTGCGAGCATTAAAAATATCGGTTCCTCACAACTACCAAATGCGCTCTGATTGTAAGTATAGATAGTGCTGGCTATGAAGACTACCCTGTACTCAACTCACAACTGGAAGTGGCCATAGTAGGTTGCTTCTTGCTCATCCATGATATGCATGATCTGCTAAGCATGAAACAAAAAACCACTTGTGGACACTCATGTGTCAAAACAAAAAACCCAATCTGAGTCCAAAAAAAGCATGTAAGTTTTGGGGAAATGATCCATCCTTGGGATAAAACAAGCCAAGATCTAAAGTTCCACTCAAGTAGTGGTAAATCCTTTTCACAGCCTGCCAATGCTTAGACCTCGCTATGCATAAATTTGCTAACCTGTGAGACTAAAAAAACTAAATATCGGGCCTCGTGTGCATACATGAATGAGGCATCCAACAGCATTTTTGGTAAAGAGTGACATCTGCAGTGTCACAGGAACAGAATAATAGAGATCGACAACAAAAAGATAGAGAAAGATATCTTTGTATTGATGAATTATTTTGTAGAGTTTTGATACAATAGAGGAGCAATTGAATATGGGCGCACTCCGTTGTACAGAGCTCGAACCACCCGACCACCCCCGAGCTTCAGTCCGCTTGCATGCAGCGTCTCACTCGCACTCGTACTTCACACTCGCACTCGCACTCGCAGAAGAGAAGATCTGTGAATGATCCCCAAGCGCACCATCCATCGTGCTTTTATCCTTCTTTTCCTCGAAAAGCCTGCGAGACCTCAAAATAGTCGCTTTTTTAAGCGTTCAATCAACTCGATTTTCGCACTAAGTATACGTGCGAGAATAAGATAAGAACGTGATCGCTAAGCGATCCGTGAGGGTTAGATTTTATCATGACACTTTGCACAGATCGTGTTTCACACATTGATTTCTGCATCGCCTACAAAATAGCCAAAAGAACATACTCGTGCAACCAATTCAACATGATAATCAAAGTAAAAAAACATAATTATGTACCTTCATAATCTCAATTGTAATAATCTACCATGAAGAAACAAATCCACTTCTTGGTTGATAGCAGGGAGAGTTGTATGTTGTTGTATGTCTGTCTGTCCTGTGTATACTACACTGTTGTTGCCTTCTGTTTGTTTTCATCATAACTTTTACAAAACGAAACTCAGAACAGAGCAATTCAGGTTGAAAATGTAACTTTTAGGTCGCGACTCCTAAAACCTCTATTTTTTGGTCTCCACTATTTTTTCAACTTATTTTAAGGCTACCCATGTATTTTAAGCTAAAACACATAAATATAAAACATTGATATTAATAAAAATCTCAATTTATTGTTCCTAAATAGACTATCTGTTATTCATTAATCTTTATCAAATACTTCTTTAGTGTATTATTTAAAAAAAGATATTATGTTCTTTCTTAATATCTCAAACTCATTCATATAAGCTCTACTTAATAAACTATTCAACAATCTTTCAAATCGTGTTAAACGAAAGATATGCCCTACTACATTCTTTTGGACTTTAAGAACTTCAAAGATTAGTCCTATTACATTCTTCCCTTATCAAAATTAACTCTTTCCTCGGAGTGGAAAGAGAGGGAAATTCTCTTGCAAAACACTAAGATCAACCCATGATGCATCCTCTACTAGATAGTTTCTGCCACTTAACCAAAACTTCCACAATGTCTCTATTTCTCAGTTGTTTAACTAATGAACCAATGCACTTCAAAATTTTAAATGGCCCAGCAAATCGTGGAGACAATCTTTATCCTTTCCAAGAATCAAATGAGACTACTTAGAAATAACCTTTAAGAAAACCATATCACCAGTTTTCATACTCCACAACACGATCTTTCTTGTCATAAATACAATTTATGTCTCTTTTGAGCTTCTCCAATATTTCCCTTGATTTTGGCCATCTCGCTATCCATTTTCTCAAGCATCTCACGTGACAGTTCTACCTTATTCCTCGAGTTAAGAAAAATTAATAGGTGTGGGATAGTTATAGCTATACATTACCTCAAACGGAGTCATCCTAATAGATGAATGATATGAACTGTTATATGAAAATTCAACCAAAGGCAGATATTCATTCCAATTAGATTTGGTTTTCATTGGCATACATTCGTAACATATCTTCTAAAATACGATTCACTCTCTCCATTTCCCATCAGTTTGAGGAGGAAAAGTAGTATACATGCGTAACTGGGTACCTTATAGAGTCAAAAGTCGCTCTCCAAAAATGAGAAGTGAACTTACAAATCTCTGTCAGACACTATTACTCTTGGGCATGCCATGCAAACGAAATATCTCTTTCAAAAAACGAGTGTGCAATGGTCAATGCAGTATCAATTATTTTTAACAGGAAAGAAGTGAGCTTGTTTTGTGAGTCTATCTACCACCACAAAGATCGAGTCATACCCTCCACGAGTAGTAGCAAGTTTAATGATAAAGTCCATGGATATAGACTCCCACTTCTGTAAAGGAATGTCTAAGGGTTGAAGGTCACTAGGCATCCTCTTATGTTCAATCTTAACTTGTTGACATTGAAAAGCATTCACGCACATAATTATTAACATCCAATTTCATACGTGGCCAAAAGAATGAAGTTTTAATCTTTTCATATGTCTTATTGAATCTAGGATGACCAGAAAAAGGTGAATTATGACACTCATGGAGAATTTGACTCTTAAAAAGCAGAATTTGCAGGAATACACAAGTGGTCATAATAATACAGATTTCCCTTATACAAGTGATATCTGTTCTCATACATCTCACCAATATTTTCACGCAAGAATTAATTTCAAATAGGCATATAAAAAGAATCGTTTTCAACTTCAGCATGTATCTCATCAATCAAAATTGGACCACACAATAGTCAACAAATTAGACATGGCCTACGACTCAATGCATCTACAACTTTATTTTCTTTTCCACACAAAATACTTCAAATCAAAATCATACTCAGCCAGCAATTCAATCCATCTCCTTTGTCTGTTGTTTAACAATGGCTGAGTGAAAATATACTTCAAACTTGGATTGATTAGTAACGCAATTCAAATTTTTTACACCAAGCAAAAGATGACGCCAATGTTTCAATGCATGAACAACAGCAAGCAATTCTAGATCATGTGTTGCATAGTTTCAATTCATGTTGTCTTAATTTCCTAGACTCATATGCAACCACTCTTCCTTCTTGTGTCAAAACACAACCTAACTGTTCACCACTAGCATCACATGACACAAAAAATGGTTTTCCCATCTCAGGAACTTTTAAAACATAATTTTCCGCTATTTTAGCCTTCAAGGTCTCAAAAGCAGTCTCACAGGTAGAAGTCCACACAAAAACCCTTGTCTTTCTTGGTCAATTCGGTCAAAGGACTTGCTATCTTAGAGAAATCTTTAATGTGTGCTCTCTCATATTGTGCTAGACCCATAAATCTTCTAACGTCCCTTAATGACTTAGGTGTTGGCCACTCCACAATAGTATTAACTTTTTCAAGATCAATGTGAATCCCCTCTTTAGAAAAAAATCACTCTTCCCAAATACACAATCTGATCCTTTGCAAAAGAACACTTACTTGCTTTGGCATACAAATTATGTTCACGCAAAACCTCAAATGTTTTTCTTTAAGTGCAATGCATGATCTTCTTCATTCTTAGAATACACAAAAATATCATCCAAGAATACCAGAATGAAGTCATCAAGATACGGGTGAAAAATATTATTCATTAAGCACATGAAAGTTGCTGGTGCATTAGTCAAACCAAAAGCAAGAACTGTAAATTCATAATGCCCATAACGTGTATGAAAAGCATTCTTTGGAATGTCCTCGGCCTTAATGCGGATTTGATGGTAGCCAGAACGAAGGTCAATCTTCGAAAATATTGTGGCACCACTTAATTAAGCTAACCAAATTCATCTATGTGAGGAGGAGGATATTTGTTCTTAATGGTCTGTTTGTTTAATCCCCTATAGTCAATGCATAACCTATATGTACCATACTTTTTCTTTTGGAATAACACAGGACTACCCAAGGAGATACACTAGGTTTAATGAAACCCTTTTTCAAAAGATCATCAAGTTGTATCTTGAGCTTCTTTAAGCTCATCAATATTGAACCTGTATGGAGCCCTTGAATAAGGTGTTTCTCCTGGATATAGATCTATGGCGTGGTCTACCGCTCTAGGCGGAGTATACAAGGAAGATTGTCCGGAAACACATCTTTAAATTCATGTAAGAGATCCTCCACAAATTTTGGATTTGTCTCTTTTTGTTTATCCCCAGATTCCTCTTTAATCTCATTAAAAACACAAGCAACGTCTCACACCCTTATCTAAGTCACCTTATCAATTACATGGCCATAACTAGATTTAGATCTCTTTCTTTCCACAGAAGAGTGTGACTTATCTATCATCAAATAATTAAGAATATATAATTTTCTTCTTAATAATCAATCAAAACATTATTTTCAATCATCTAAGTGATACCAATGATCACATCATGCATATTGAAATAGAAATCATCTTTATGCTTCCGACTCTTCAAAAGAAAAAAACAATTTTTCTACTAACTCTTTTGTGAAACTATTATTACCACTGTTAAGTCCACAAGTCTTTTAACTTCTCGATTTAATTTCAAGTTTAGTTTCTCAATCAATTTAGACGATAAGAAGCAATGAATACTATCCAAATCAATTAATAAATTCAAATTTTAAATCTCAACTTTTACGCATAAGTTTCAAAGGATTATCAAAGACAAAAAACATCACAAATAAGGAGTAGATGACTTACCTTTATCGTACGCATCGCCAAAAGTCTCTAATTGACCATCTTTGTACGTATTGTCTTTATCGGTCACCTTGCTCAAGCATTCGAAAGTCTCGTGATCGTGTTCTCGATATTTGAAGTATAATCCAAATCTTTGAGTTCTTCAATCCACGCTCTAAATCTTCCCATATCTTTCTTATGTCATCAAACTCTTTAAACTTAGCCTTCGTTAAGAATGATTTGGTTGTCACTTCTCCCATATCGTCATCGTTTCTTTTTCGCGTTGACGACCTCTACGTCCAACCATCATCGTTCCCACCATCACCACTATCACCACCGCCAGGTGCTCCAGCACCGCCAAGATGATTGTTGTTTCCTGGTGGAATAGCATGGTTTTCGCCTTCATGTTCTCCATGAAGGTCCACATAGATATTAGGCTCTCGTGCTGCTTTGCCCCGCAAAGCCTCAGCACACTCTCGATTTGCTTGTTTCTAGATCTTCTTGTAGTCGCTGAATCACGTGTTCTTGTCCCTTCACCCTCCACACGTATCCTTCCATGTCCAGAATCAACCGCTTGCTCTACAACCAATTGTCACAGGAATAGAATAATAGAGATCGACAACAAAAGATAGAGAAAGAGATCTTTGTATTGATGAATTTTTTTTGTAGCGTTTTGATACAACAGAGGAGCAATGAATATGGGCGCACTCCGTTGTACGGAGCTCAAACCTCCCGACCACCCCCGAGCTTCAGTCCGCTTTCATGCAGCGTCTCACTCGCACTCTCACTCACTCGCACTCGCAAAGGAAGATCTGTGAATGATCTTCAAGCACACCATCCATCGTGCTTTTATCCTTCTTTCCTCGAAAAGCCTGCGAGACTCAAAATAGTCGCTTTTTAAGCATTCAATCAACTCGATTTTCCCACCAAGTATACCTGCGAGAATAAGATAAGAACTTGATCGCTAAAGCGATCCGTGAAGGTTAGATTTTTATCATAACACTTTGCACAGATCGTGTTTCACACATTGATTTCTGCATCGCCTACAAAATAGCCAAAAGAACATACTCGTGCAACCAATTCAACATGATAATCAAAGTAAAAAAACATAATTATGTACCTTCATAATCTCAATTGTAATAGTCTACCATGAAGAAACAAATCCACTTCTTGGTTGATAGCAAGGAGAGTTGTATGTTGTTGTATGTCTGTCTGTCCCAGTGTATACCGCACTGTTGCGGCCTTCTATTTGTTTTCACATCATAACTTTTACAAACGAACTCAGAACAGAGCAATCCAGGTAATCAAAACGATGGAAATAGGTCTGGCCTACAAGGCTTACGCGGATAGAATTGCGAAAAAACGTCTTTCTTTGGCTAAAAACGCAACTTTTGGGTCGCGACTCCTAAAACATCTATTTTTGGGTCTCCACTATATTTTCAACTTATTTTAAGCCTACCCATGCATTTTAAGCTAAAATACATAAATATAAAACATTGATTTTAATAAAAATCTCAATTTACTGTTCATAGACAGACTATCTGTTGTTCATTTAATCTTTATCAAATACTTCTTTAGTGTATTATTTAAAAAAAGAATATATGTTCTCTCTTAATATCTCAAACTCATTCATATAAGCTCTAATTAATAAACTATTCAACAATCTTTCAAATCGTGTTAAACGAAAGATATGCCCTACTACATTCTTTTCGACTTTAAGAACTTCAAATATTAGTCCTATTATATTTTCCCCTTATAAAAATTAACTCTGTCCTCGGAGTTGGAAAGAGAGGGAAATTCTCTTTGCAAAACACTAAGATCAACCCATCATGCATCCTCTACTAGATAGTTCTGCCACTTAACCAAAACTTCTACAATGTCTCTATTTCTCAGTTGTTTAACTAATGAACCAATGCGCTTCAAAATTTTAAATGGCCCAGCAAATCGTGGAGACAATCTTTTATCCTTTCCAAGAATCAAATGATACTTCTCAGGAATAACCTTTAAGGAAACCATATCACCAGTTTCATACTCCACAACACAATGTTTCTTGTAATAATACAATTTATGTCTCTTTTGAGCTTCTCTAATATTCCCCCTGATTTTGGCCAACTCGCTATCCATTTTCTCAAGCATCTCACGTGAAAGTTCTACCTTATTCCTCGAGTTAAGAAAATTAATAGGTGTGGGATAGTTATAGCCATACATTGCCTCAAACGGAGTCATCCTAATAGATGAATGATATGAACTGTTATATGTAAATTCAACCAAAGGCAGATATTCATTCCAATTAGATTGGTTTGCATTGGCATACATTCGTAACATATCTTCTAAAATACGATTCACTCTCTACGTTTCCCCATCAGTTTGAGGATGAAAAGCAGTAGAGATGCGTAACTAGGTACCTATAGAGTCAAAAGTCGCTCTCCAGAAATGAGAATTGAACTTACAATCTCTGTCAAACACTATACTCTTGGGCATGCCATGTAAACGAAATATCTCTTTAAAAAACAAGTGTGCAATGGTCAATGCAGTATTAGTTATTTTTACTGGAAAGAAGTGAGCTTGTTTTGTGAGTCTATCTACCACCACAAAGAGTGAGTCATACCCTCCAAAAGTAGTAGGAAGTCTAATGATAAAGTCCATGGATATAGACTCCCACTTCTGTAAAGGAATGTCTAAGGGTTGAAGGTCACTAGGCATCCTCTTATGTTGAACATAGTCTTTTGCAAGACTAATAGCACTTTGGTTGTCACACGACAAGGGTGTCCTAGAAAGAGGAGAGTGACCAATATCAACTATCATTTTTCAAATCCTAATCAACTCACGAGCTGCAAGTGATGCTGCAACGTTGTTTCTTGCTGGTCCAAGAAATAAGACAACCATTTATAAAGAAGCAATTTCCACTAGTAGATCGCATAGATAAATGTGAGCTTGCCCAGTCTGCATCTATGTAACCCAAAAGAGAAAAAGATTGCATAGAATAAGATGTGAGTTCTCGTCAATAGACTAAACCAAAATCTGTAGTGTCTTTCAAGTATTTCAATACACGCTTTGCAGCAGACCAATGCTTAAGAGAAGGACATGCAAGATGTTGTCCAAGATAATTAGCATCAAACAGAATATCAGGACGAGTGTTCATGCCAACAAACTGAAGACATCCAATCAACTTAGCACAAGGTTGATTTGTGACAAGTTGACCGCCATTGTCAGAAGTGTTCTTCGTAGAGCTTGCAAGACAAGGTGTGTTGGCTGAATGTGCAGATTCCATACCAAATTTTTGAATAGTATCTCTAGTAAACTTTGACTGTCAAAGTAATAAAATAACATTTGTATGGTTCCGTTGGATTTGAATGCCAAGACACGAGTGAATCTCTCCAAGATCCACCATATTAAATGCAGAAGACAAAAAAAATTCACTTGCTGAAGAAATCCCAAATCATTGGAAACAAGGATGGTATCATCCACATAAAGAGCAAGAATCACAAAACTACTACCTTTGCGTGTTATGTATAAGTTGGGGTTTGAAGAGCAAGACATGAATCCTTTAGAGGTGAGAAAAAGATCAAATTTTGTATACCAGGCTCGCGAAGCTTGTTTGAGACCATATAGTGCCTTATGGAGTTGAGCAACAAGGTCTTCCTTACCTGGAATAACAAACCCTTCTCGTTGTTCCATATAAATTTCCTCTTCCAAGTCACCATTAAGAAAAGAAGTTCGCACATCCATTTGATGAGCTTCTAAATCAAATTGAACAGCAAATGCCAATAAAACTCAAACACTTGTAATGCGAACAGCTGGTGAAAAAGTCTCTTGATAATCAACACCGGCTACTTGAGAGTAACCTTTTGCAACTAAACACACCTTGAATTTGTCAAAAGATCCATCTGCTTTTACTTTTGTCTTATACACCCACTTACATTTAATAGTTGTACGACCAAGAGGTAATTCAGTTAGTATCCCTATACCTTTAGAGATAAGAGAATCGTACTCTGCTTCCATAGCCTCTTGCCATTGATCTTTTGTGGTGAAGAGATAGCTTCATCATAAGTGACCGGATCTTTAGAAATAGAAAAAACATTATCAGTAATATCGTCATCATAAACATGACATGAGCCATATTCAAACTCAATAGGCAGATGAACAAAAATATCAATATCATCATTGGCAACATTTTGGAATGGATGTTTGTGAAGAGGAAAGTTGCTCTATATGAAGAGTTTCATCATCTATAAGAAATGGAAAATCCTGAAGCAATGATTTAGTATCATCAAAATCATCCATGGACCATGAGCCTCCCATAAGCTGTTCGTTAAAAGTAGCATCACGATTCACAATTACTTTCTTGGAAGAAAAGTCATAGAATTTGTAGCCTTTGGAAGTGTCACAATATCCAATAAAAATAACTTTAAGACTAAGAGCATCAAGCTTTGTTCGTGTTTCTTTGGGAACATGAATATAAGCAATACATCCAAAGGTTCGAAAATGAGATAGATAAGGAATGTCACATGTCCATGCTGTGATGGGTATCTTACCAGAGGGTGTAGTAGTAGGCAAATCGATGATTATGAATAAATACTGATGTCAAAGTAGCTTCAGCCCAAAAAACACGAGATAAGCCAGAATGAATCAGCATACATTTTACAGCATTGACAATAGTGCGATTCTTTCGTTCAGCAACGCCGTTCTGTTGAGGCGAATATGGAATAGTGTGTTCATGATGAATTCCACCGTGAGCACAGTAACTCACAAAATCTCGAGAAACATATTCGTCTCCATTGTTACTACGAAGTTTCTTAAGGCCTTGTGGAATTGTTTGAAAACAGATAAGGCTTCAGATTTTTTGTAAGAAGAAATACAGTCGTATACCTTGAGAAATCATCAATGAAAGTAATGAAGTAGAGATATTGTGATCTCGAAGAAGGTAGAGGTCCACATATATTAATATGAACAAGATCCAATATTTTATGAGAATGAGTTGTATTTGAAAGAGGAAATGGTTTACGATTGTGTTTCCCAAGAGCACAAAATTCACAAATTCCCATATGGGGATGGTCTTTAAGATCCATGCCATGAACAAGATCACGACGTTGAAGATCAAGGAGTTTTTAAAAATCAGCATGAACAAAACGGTGATGCCATACTTTGCAATCATGATCACTTGGAGCAATGACGACATTTGCTATAGCATCGTTGAGAGAAAGAGTTCAAACAAATTACCGTTTCGAGGAGCAGTGGCTATAGTCTATCCATCTTTCTCAATTCGGCATTTGGTATGATCAAATCCAGCAAACAGACCAAGATCAACAAGTCTAGCAACTGAAAGAAGATTACATTGAAGATCTGTTACATGTAATACTCCTCGCAAAATTCAAGTGGAAGAAGATAAGGTACCAAGATATAAGTCTCCAATGCCCTTTACTTGACAAGTAGTATCATCAGCAAGATAAACAACACGTTGAACTGGTAGTGGATGATAGTTATGGAGCCACTTAGATTGATATGTCATATTTCCTGTAGCACCAGAATCAACAATAAAAAGTGATCCATCACGTACATGAAGTATTCTGTCTAGAGCAACTAAACATAGGACGTAGCTTGTTTCTGGTACAATGTTGTTTCCATGTTCACTAACATATATGCTCTATTACGATCTGTGTCGAATCGACATTTATAGCACATATGAGTGGGATGATCAGATCGTCCACAATATTCAAAAGAGGAAGAAGAAGAGTCTTTAGATAAACGTGGTTGTTTTGTGGTAATATTGCGTTCTGCATCATATTGATGTGCCCAACAATCATCTTCAGTATGGCCATTTCTGTTGCAGTAAGAACATTGCTTATTAGGAAATTTGAGACGAGAGAAAATATTACCGCGACAGACACCTCTGCGGTTTCCTCGTTGAAATTGATGCCTTGGAGCATAAAAATCACGTTCCATCTGTAATGACTCTGTCTCCTCTTGTGAAATGATAGCTGTATCGTGACCAGCATTACGACGTTCTTGACGTTGAGAGTGTTCAATTAAAGACATGCAGGCTTGGTCGAAATCAAGACCATCTTTATTAGAGATAATAGTAACAATGTTATCATAAGAAGAGTCCTTCATCGTATCAAGAAGAAGTGTAATCAGTTGCTTTTGTGGAAGAGGATCACCGGCAGCAGCAAGTTGATTAATAATAGATTTGAAACATTCAATATGTCCCATCATGGCAGTACCAACTTCATATTGTAACTTCTTAAGCAACCCTCTCAAATAAAGTATTTCTGTGACAGATTTCTTCTCAAAGTTTGCAATAAGGTACTTGCATATGTCGTGGGAAGTAGGTAGTTCATACATATCAAGCAAATGGGAATCAGTAAGAGCAGAAAGAATATACCGACGAGCTGCTTTATCACGTCGTTTTTTATCTGTATAGGCAACATTCCAATCTTCAAATATAGGTCCTTCAGTGATAAGCACGTTATCATTATCCGTATCAACAGGCTGAGGTGGACAAATACGATTTCCAAGAACAACATCTTCGCTTTCCAGCCTGTAAATCCTTGGCCTTGTAATGGAGGAACAGAACACTGGCTAGAAGGAAAGCCGTTGACAAGAATAGTCATAGCCATATCTTGTTGCGAGAAGATGTATAAGATAAGATCGCAGAATCTGCACACCATATATGGTGAAGGCCTCAATTGAGAATGAGAGAAATATGAGGACTGTGTTCTGTCAACGATAAACGCAAGAAGGATGCTCAAGGAACGTCCAAAGATGTGAGAGACGTCACCCAAAAAGGCACGGTAAAGGAGACGTTAATAATAAAAGAGTCCTAAAAATAGAATGGCGCGAGACGCAAGATTGACGGCCACAATACGAATAGCAAAAAGCTAAATTTTCTCAAAAAAGTTAATGCCAAAATTAGAAAAACGATCGCGGACGCTTCACGAAGAAGTAGGACGAAGAAAGCTGCGTCAAGCTCAATTTCAGTGAAAACAACATAACTTTTTGCTACGAACTCCGATTGACGCAAACCTAGAACTCAAATCGAAGAGCTCGAGGAGACGAACAAGTTTTGGGTTCAGCAATTGTGCTCTTCCGTTTCTCCAAATTTTCAGATGAACACCCCCAAAAATTGAGATGAAGTTCAGGGTGTCATCAACAAGAAAACGTAATCAACAATTAGATTGATTAGCAATAAACGCCACACAAAACACTAATCATATTCTTCTTAACACAAAACAGCCACAGTTAACAAGAATCAACGCTATAAAAAAAAAAATTGTAGAAATTTTGAATCTTACGTGCGAATCGCATACACATACTGTTTTGTCACCATGAATTGCATCGGCGCATGATCGTTACTGCTCTGATACCATGTTGAAATGTAGAGAGAAAGAGAGAGAGACGAGACAAGAGACACACCATATACGCTCCCAAAGACTAATTCATATTGAGGACAAGATACAAATATATAGGTGAGACCAAGTTGAGTAGAGTGATCCATATATAGCTCCAACACAAATGTCTTTGGAAGTACATGATGCAATATCTTTGAGCCCTTGTACATGCTGCTTGACGTGAATTTTATCTTGTAAATAACATCAGCCCAAGAAACATATCAAAATGTGAACGTTAAAAGAATGATCACATCACATTGTCCTTAAAGACGGTTCACTATGGTGCTTTAGAGACGACACAGAAACAAACGTAATGTTGATGCAATGACATGTGCACAAAGTCAGTACATAAATTCTATAAAACACTAGTGGTGCATAGTCACAACTACCAAATCCCTGATGACAAGAATGATAAGAACCATAGCACCAATGGTGACTAGGGTGCATGCAACGAGATGATAACTACCATAGCACCAATGACAACGAGGGTGCAATAAGACGATAACACCCATAGCACCAATGATGACAAGGTTGCATAAGTGTTAAACTGCATGAATCATGTAATTAATGATGGTCATCAAATAACGTTTTATGACAAGAGCGACGAGTAATATTTTTCCAAATACTCTAACTTGTTCTGACTTTATTATATACCCAAGAGTATATGCAAACTTGAGCCTGATCGAAGGAAATAGAGCCAAAATAAGCAATACAATAACAAGATATTGAACCATGTGTGGTGATTACCATGCATTAAACCATCCACTATGATTACCATGTGCTCAACCCAAGTCCTGTGGACGTGCATGACCATTCCCCTTACGTAAAATGCACATAAGAAGTCGGTTTGAGTCATACCCCTTAAAATCCCTATGTGGAAGCGTCATCGTCTGGCACCATTAGCCACTAATAAGTGAACGCTACTTATAACATAGAAACACACTTTATTTATAGCCCACCATCAAACATTACGAGATTTTAACTAGCATTCTAAAAGATAAAAGGCAAAAGTAAAAATAGCTCTTCTTTGTGAACGTGTGGCTGATTGTTGGGGTCGGTCGTAGCCGTCGTGAGGGGACTTGAATCGAGAGTCGATATTGAACCATGTTACAAAATTAGTCCAAGTGCGAGCATTCGAGAGACAAGATATAACTAGAAAGGTATGTGGCCTTTAAGATTTCTATCTTGTAGTTGATTATCACGTCAGTCCGATAAACAAGGTTTCCTGGTGTCGCTTATCATGATCATGGCTTTATGTACCATGGTATCACACTATTTACCATGGCATTAGAGATGCTTAGAATAATTTTGAAATAGAAATCATCATGGCTCTACGTGCCATGGAATAAGAGATACTTTCTTCAAAACAAATAAAAACTATAAAATAGTAATCATCATCATGGCTTTACATACCATGGCATCAGAGACACTATTTTTGTGAGGAAATGCAAAATCTACAAAATCTCAAAGACAATGATTAGTAAAAGATAATGTCTTGGTAAATCTTAGCATCTATACATCAATGATTCACATGAAGACCATCACACACGTGAGTATACCATCATAAAATGACCATAAAATTATGTGAAGTATGTTATGAAAAATCATGACCAGATCAATAGCATGTATCAAGAAACAAAGACATGGATGGAGAAAATAAAAACACAATATATGATATTACGAGTGTAGAGGACCCTTGTGACATAATAATAAATAAATACTGAAAGGGGCACCAAGACCAGTGCATCTGGGCATGGAACTCTGTTGTGCCGTGTTGACTCTCTCTTTATCTCTCATAAAGTTAAATGATTTTGTAGTTTTTGTTCATGTGCTGCTATTGATTTCTTTCTTGGAGTTTCCAAGCGTATAAAAGTGGTATCAAACGTCAAAAATATTCTTCTTCTACAAAGGATCCGATCCCTTCTATAGCACACATGGGTTCACATGAAGAATCTCATAGAGACAATACCTCTCAGTGGGGAGGTGAAAAAAAGTTGAAAGTTTTCATGGGAAATCAATGAAGATTTAGGCAAATTTTCTAGCAGGGAACTATGCTAGAAAAAAGTACAAACACGTTGGAATTAGGGTTGCAGGAAAACACACATAGCTTGGAGAAGATGAAGGAAGCTCAAGGCACAGAACAAAGATTATATTACTTAGTGTGAGTGGAAATATAGATACCCCTAGAGTGATGGGCATATATACAATGCACGGGGAAAAAAACCAGAAAAAAATGCGGCGACGCTTTTAAGTGTTTTCACACATCAGTACCACATGTATATGGTAGCAAATCTCACCTTGAGTGATGCGGTGAATGAGAGCTTTCACATAGAGTAAAGGGAAGTTCCATGCCCTGAGTATATGATCAGTCCACAAAGGAGAGTAAGCCCAAAGCTTTGCTGAAAGCTTTGAACTTCTCACAAGACACTGTCTTTGTGAAAATATCTACAAGGATGTCTCACATAAGCCAAGCTGATCTCTCGTGCTGAGATCCTCTCCTTGACATAGTGGTAATGCACCTTAATGTGCTTTGTGCGAGCATGAAAAAATGGGTTCCTCGCAGCTGCCAATGCGCTCAGAGTGTCAGTGTAGATAGTGTTGGCAGTGTCCTATCCAATACCCAAATCATCCATAAGGCGTCTGAGCATCAAAACTCAGTTGTAGCTATGAAGACTTGCATGTACTGAGTCTCACAACTGGAAGTCGCCATAGTAGGTTTCTTCTTGCTCAACCATGATATGCATGAGCTGCCACTCATGACACAAAAACCACTTGTGGACGCTTGTGTGTCAAAACAACTAGCCCAATCTATGTCCAAAAAAGCATGTAAGTCTGGCGGCACTGATCCCCCCTTGGGATAAAACAATCCAGCCTATAAATTACCACTCTAGTGGCAAAAAATCCTCTTGACAGCCAGTCAATGCTTAGACCCTGGCCTATGCATAAATTTTGCTAACTTGTGAGACTGACAATTGAATATTCGGCCTCCTGTTGCATACATCCAACAACAATTTGGTAAAGAGCGATATCTGCAAGATCATCAGTATCATAAATACTCAATTTCAAACCTGTTTCCATGGAGGTGGAATGTCTCTATGTAGATTTTTCTGACACAACGCAATACCACCATCACACTGCTTAAACCTATACCCAAGTAATGATGCAATAGTCCCAAATATTTCATCTTAAAGGTAGCATTCAAATTAGCCTTAAATTCAGCGATATGTCTCTCATTTGGTCGAGTGATTAGGAAATCATCCACATAAATAACCACAATGAGAAGGAAATTACCCTCACGCTCTACATACAATGTGCTTTAAGTTGGACTGTTACAAAATCCTTGTTTGATCAAATGAGTGTCAGCCTTCTCATACCAAGAACGAGGAGATTTCTTCAACCCATACAACACTTTGTTACATTTGCACACCTTATCCTCTTGTCCTTTCTTGACAAAACCACAAGGCTGCGTTACATAAACTTCCTCAAATGTCTCACCATTCAAGAAAGCAGTAACAATGTCCGATTGATGTACATCCTAACCAAAATAAGCTGCCAATGCATGTAGAAAATGCACACAAGACATATGAAAAGTGGGAGAAAAATTCTCTTCATAATCTATGCCTTTTGCCTGTGCATAACCTTTTACTACAATTCAAGCCTTATGACGATTAATCTCACCATCTAGCTCCCGTTTCAACTTGTAGACGCACTTTGTACCAATGGTATTTTTGCTAGGAGGCAAATTACATAAAGTATATGTGTCATTTTCTACAAATGCATCATATTTTGATTGCATGGCAGCCATCCAATTTTCTAAACTATGTGCTTCATAAAATGATTAAATGCAACGTAATAAGCAATGGTATTTATATACTAAATTCCGACACTCATACCGTTGCCCCTATCGATGGTGATACTGTTACCTGTACCGACGACCAAAACCTGCAAATTTGTTTTGGGCAGAGGGGACTGGGAACTAATGTTGCATATACTGCAACAAAAGAAAACAGCCTTGTTTGCTGAAAGAAAGAGTGCACAAGCAATCGCACTCCACCTACAGGCTGGCGCTAAAGAGCGAGTGTATGGCAATTAGCAAAATTGTAAGAATAACATAACTTGCTAACATAATTAAAACATGAGTCAAAAAATGTAAAATAATAAACATAACCTGTTTGCCATACCATGGTAACTTGCTTGTCATACCATAGACATAACAGCCATACCATCATTGCACAACCATAACCATAGCAATCACATGATTGCTATACTATCATAGCAAAACCATAACCATCACCTGATTGCCATACCATCATTGCACAGCCATAACCATAACCATAACCATTAGATGATTTTCATACCATCATAGCAAAACCATAATCTTAAGTTGACTGTCAAACCTTAACCATAACATCTGTGGCATACCATAAACATAAGCACTACAAAATTGTACATATGCAAACAATCACTGAGTGAAAAGACCCTCATGGTAATGCCTCCCAATTGACGTCCTCTCCCTCCTCTTGTTGCAGCTGGGTAAAAAGGGCCACAAGTCCATGCTTGCACCCATACTTCTCCTCTTGGCGTGTCGGAAGGCGCTTCACGGCAACTTCCTGCAAAATTATGGTTTAACATTAGATAAATCTTCAAATATCACTTATATTATCAATAATTTAAAGCATACAAATAATACTTTCAAACTCATGTCGAAGCGTATCGTAGCCTCCACTCCCAAGATGTGACGCTGCAGAAAACTCGAAACGTGCTCTGGTTGCATCTCTCTACTACTGAAATCTATCGGGATTGTCTTGTGTCTCTCGTGCAATCCCCGTCCACTCCTCTGCATCCAACCATGCTAGCTTGGGACTCGCGTCATTGTACCTCTCTCTCTCTGCCTCTGACTGACGGTGTGACATTGTGGACCTCGCCACACTCAAAATTGAGTTGTTCGAGACTTGATCGTACCCCCCTGCAGGCCTATACTCTCTTTTAATGTCCTGCGGTATGGAGAACTAAGATTTTTTCACCAGTGTAGAGCGCCATGTGTGGAAGAGTTTGCATCATCTCGCCCTCCTCATCGTTGCTATCATGTCGTCAATATGAACGGAATAGCTAAGGTTCGTCGATCAGTACTACGTTCAATGTTTTCACCTTCTATGTTGGAATCCATGTCAAAGAACGTGTCCAACATCTACTCCATCTCTACTTCTTGAAATGCCGCTTCAGGTATTAGTTGGGAGGACTCAGTCCATGGTTGCTCGTTTGAAAATTGTCTTATCTAGGATGAAGCTGGAGCAATATCTACTTGTGGACTTTGACCTTCAATCTCTAGACCATGAGATCGATAACGTAGGTCTTGTACTTGCTCTATCGGAAAGAGACCGTGATTGCCTATGTGTTGTCGCAGATTTTTTGTTTTTGAAAGATCTGAGGCTGGCAATGCGCACAAGGACACGCCATTCTATCGTCCATACTTTATCTACCAATGATGCAACAAAAAATTAAAACACTCTAGTTGTTATAACTACACACCACTAAGTACATCACAAGATTTAACAACCTCACATTCTCTAGCCAGGCCCGATCCCCGCACACCCCAGTCTAGAGGTGCATGGAGATTATGACCACATGGTAATAATATCGTCTTTATTGGTCAATGACTATATATTAAAGTTCTTGAAGTCTGTGTGCACTTTTGAAGTCCGATTGCATTTTTTCAGCTATTTTTTGCTAGCTCTAACAACCTCACATTCTCTAGCCAGTCCCGATCCCTGCACACCTTGGTCTAAAGGTGCACGGAGATTAGGACCATAGGGTAATAATCTCGTCTTTATTGGTCAATGACTATATATTAAGGTTCTTGAAGTCTATGTGCACTTTTGAAGTCCGATTGCGTTTTTTCTACCATTAATTTGATGCTAGCTCTAACCTAACCTATAAGATTACCCTAACCTAACTTAATGTAACCTAACTTATAACCTAAACCTAACCTAACCGAAGTTCGTCTGCGTTTTTAGAATTGCACGAGTCATCTTCGAAGTCCGATTGCATTTTTTCTACTATTAATTTGACGCTAGCTCTAATCTAACATATAATCGTTATGCCTAACCTATAATCTAATCTAACATAAAACCTATACCTAACCTAACTTAATGTAACGTAACTTTTAGCATCTACCTAACCTATAACCTAACCTCACCGAAGTCCATTTGCATTTTTAGAAGTACACGAGTCATCTTCAAAGTCGGATTGCGTTTTTTCTACTATTAATTTGACGCTAGCTCTAACGTAACCTATAGTCGTTATGCCTAATCTATAATCTTTCCTAACGTAAAACCTATACGTAACTTAACTTAATGTAACCTAACTTATAACATCTACCTAACTTATAACCTAACCTAACCGAAGTACGGTTTGTTGAGCTATATATAGAGATACTATATATTGAGCTATATATAGTATCTCTATATATAGCTCAACACGGTTTGCATTTTTAGAAGTACACGAATCATATTCAAAGTTCGTGTGTATTTTTTCGACTATTATTCCGTCGAAAGCTCTAACCTAACCTATAATCTCAACTCACCTAACCTAACCTAACATAAAAACAACACAATGGTGAGGCGTTTAGCAAAATGACAAGCCATACAACTTGCCCACAATGAATATGCAATGCGAGCAAGCTCTATGGCTTGCCAATTTGGCAAACGGCTCACCATTGTGTTGTTTTTTAGAGTTGGCCTGAAAACAGCTCGCAAACATATAGACAACACAATGGCGAGCCGTAGGCTATAGCAAGCCATAGAGCTTGGCCCACAATGGATATGCCTTGTGGGCAAGCTTTATGGCTTGCCATATTGCCAAATAGATCGCCATTGTGTTTTTTTTTAGGGGCACGATGTAATTTTAGCGCTTGAAAATCACTCGCAAACATATAGACAACACCATGGCGAGCCGTTTGGCAATACGGAAAGCCATAAAGCTTGCCCACAATGCATATGTGTTGTGGGTAAGCTTTATGGCTTGTCGTATTGATGAATGGATCGCCATTGTGTTTTTTTTAATATGCGCTGTGGGTAAGCTCTATGGCTTGCCGTATTGTCGAACGTAGCTTAATCTAACTTAACCTAATGTAGCTTTACCTAACCTAACCTAACATAACCTAACGTAACTAAATTTAATGTAGATTAACTTAACCTAACTTAACATATAAGATAACCTACCCTATGTTAATGTAGCTTAACTTAACCTAACCTAATATAACTTAACCTAACGTATCTTAGCTTAATCTAACTTAACGTATAAGATAACCTAACGTATAACCTAACATAAAAACGTAGCTTAACTTAACGTAACCTAACCTAATCTAACTTAACTTATAACCTAAACTTAACCTAAAACATAAACCTCATCAGCTACATAATTTGAAAAACGACATAATTCAATTAAAAAATTCTTCTAAACAAGATTTTTTCATAAACTTAAACAATTTTTCTCCATAATTTAAAATGAAATTTCACATAACAAATCCTAATTTCTTTTAAGCATTCAAAGTTTAAAGCATGAAATTTTCTTTTCTTAATATATAAAGTAATTTAAATAAACTTAATATGCATTTAAAGGTTTGAACACTCACATGCGTCCTATTCGAGCAAAGAAAGTTGTTCTAAAAGTCCTGGAACTTGCAAAAACGCACATACAAACACAAGGTTTAAACCCTCAATCCTAAATCTACAAGTTAACATGAAAACAATCTTACCTTAGTGTTATGCGCTGACCCACAAGCAAGATTAGCACCTCCGACTGCATGTATCGCAGCAGATCTGTGAGAGATGGGGAAGAGGAGAGGCTGAGAAAAAATGCAAGAACAGAATAAGAGAAATGTGTAGAGAAAGCCCACGTTGTGATTTGCTGTGCTGGTGGTCGTCGGTATAGCTCCATCGTACAGTCCTCAGTACAGCAATCGAATCAGAGCGCGTCGTAGCGCATGCGCTGTATTCGATACATGCCGGAAGGAGGCATGGAAAATTTGAAAATCAAATTTTAAAAAAATATCCTCCCTCCATCAAATATCACACACATCTCTACAACGCCCGCCAGTGACACCGTAATGTGGCACCGGAATCAAGTGACCTCTTGTAGTGTGATGCATAAGATGCATGGCAAGAACCTGAACAATATTCGACGACTAGACAAAGGTGCATCCAATTTACTATCACGCAAAAAGTAGTACACTACACACAGCCATTTAGGCAAACCTCTCGCCTAAATGGAACGTCCATGATTTTCCACATGGAATACTGAAGAAGTAAAAAATAATTTCGTCACGAGGAAAAAAAGTAGAGAGGAACAAGAGAGGACCATGCCAAAGAAGATAGAGTACGAGCAGAGTGTAGAAAACACGTGCTACATCGATTATGCACCCAAGCTACCGATGAGCTATGGATGTGCAAAATATTCTTTATTTACATTGTATAAAGTCTTGGACTAATTTAGGTATTCCAAATTATATAAGGTAGAGGTCTCAATTAATTCCATAGTAGAAACACTTGGAGTCCATGTCTTTATAAAAGCCTTTTTATGAAAAGAGGATTCATTCTTGAGGCTCACTCTTGTGTGTTCACTCTATGGATGGCCTGCCTTGAGCTTAATGCCCATGAGTTAGAGCCATTAAGAGAACTCGAACCTATCATTTAGAGTGTTGTGCTCATGCTAGTACAAGTAATGAGCTCTATCAAGAGAGTAGAAGGCATCTGAAAGTGACACAATTGATCGCCTAATCAAAATATGTAAGGGATCTGAAAGTACATATTCATGACTTTCAAATATCTGATGATTTTAGTGTGGATTCAACTATTGATTATTCAAAGTTCTGTTGATCATATTGCGAAAAGCTGTGACATTACCATGCTACATAGGTAAGTCGAAGAAGCTCTTGGACTTAAGTGCGCTCGTGTGTGGAGGTCTGTAAATGATATTTTCAATTTTCTTGAAAGGGAAAAGCTAACCCTTGATGAGATCGTTGTCAAGGGAAGAAGATGGACACGAGAGATGACAGAGGGGAAGAGAGAGCGAGACAACTCAGATTTTCTAACCCCAAAAGGTGTGTGTAGAGCACCCACTGAGTACACATATATATTAGTGGGGACTCCTAGCTATATAAAGCATAGGGTTGGGTATATATAGCTCCAACACCCCCACCCAAATATGAGTCCCTAACTGTGGATGAAAAAAAACCTTGGGGTACAAGGGAAAAATCCACAACACCATATACAATCACTATTATATTAGCAATTTTCAAAGTTTACAAAATTCATTTTCCAGGAGCTACATCATTCCATAATATACAATGTTCTCTTTCAATCGTCTTTGGAAGTTTACTAACCCTATAATTGAACTGATGAAAATTCTTCAATATTTTTGAGTATTAGCTTCAATAGCATTAAGGAGCTGCAATATCTTTGAGTCCTTGTACATGCTGCTTAACATGGATTTTATCCTGTAAATGACATCAACCCAAAAAACATATCAAAATGTGAAGCTTAAAAGAATGATCACATCACATTTTCCTTAAAGACGGTTCACTATGGTGCTCTAGAGACGACACAGAAACAAACATAATTGATGCAATCACATGTGCACAAGTCGATACATAAATTCTATGGAACACTAGTGGTGCATAGTCACAACAACTACCAAATCCCTGTTAAAAATAATGATAAGAACCATAGCACCAATTATGTCAAGGGTGCATGCAATGAGATGATAACTACCATAGCACGGATGACAACGAGGGTGCAATAAGACGATAACACCCATAGCACCAATGATGATGAGGTTACATCTTGAGGGTGCATGGAATAAGATGATAACAACCATATCACCAATGATGACAAGGGTGGAATAAGACGATAACACCCATAGCCCAGTGATGAGGAGGGTGCATGCAATAAGATGATAACAACCATAGCACCAATGAAGAGAGTGTGCAATAAGACGATAACACCCATAGCACCAATGGCGACGAGGATGCAATAAAACAAGAACAATGATAGCACCATGAAATATCAATTACAAGGGTGAAATAGAATGATATCAACCATAGTGCATAGTCACAACTACCATATCCTTGATGAGACGAGAATGATAATAAGCGCAAATGACGACCACGGGGCATGCAATAAGATGATAACAACCGTATCACCAATGACGAGGGGGGTATAATAAGATGATAACACCCATGGAACTAATGCTGACGAGGGTGCATGCAGTAAGATGGTAACAACCATAACATGAATGACGACGAGGGTGCAATAAGACAATAACTCCCATAGCACCAATGAGGTCGAGGGTGCAATAAGACCAGAAAAACGATAGCACCATGAAATACCTATTACAAGGGTGCAATAGAATGATATAAACCATAGTGCCATTAAATATTGATTTTACAAAAATCAAGGTTTTTGCTATAAAACAAGAAACCAGGCTCCCAAATACTCATAAACTTTGTTACATCTTTAATTAATAAAAGGTGAATTATCACATCACCAAGAAAAGAATTAGTAAAGTCATTATGTACAAAGCATAAAATGTCAAACTACACAAATCATGTAATTAATGATGGACATCAAATGAAGTTTTCATGACAAGAGCGACAAGTAATATTTTTCCAAATACTATAACTTGTTGAGACTTTATCATACACCAAGAGTATATGGAAACTTGCATCTGATTGAAGCAAATAGAGCCAAAATAAGCAATACAAATAACAAGATATGGAACCAAGTGCGGTGATTATCATGCATTAAACCATCCACTATGATTACCATGCGCTAAACCCAAGCCCCGTGGACATGCATGACCATTCCCTTACGTAAAATGCACATAAGAAGTCAGTTTAAGTCATAACCCTTATGATCACTATGTGGAAGCATCATCATCTGGCGCCATTAGCCACTAATAAGTGAACGCTACTTATAACATAGAAACACACTTTATTTATAGCCCCCCATCAAACATTACATGAATTTAACTAGCATTCTCAAGGAAAAAGACAAAAGTAAAAATAGATCTTCTTTGTCAACGTGTGGCCGATTGTTGGGGGTGGTCGTAGCTCTATCGTGAGGGGACTTGCATCCAGAGTTGAGACTAAACCATGTTACGAAAGCAGTCTGAGTTCCATCATCCGAGAGGCAATATATAATTAGAAAGGTTTCATGGTGTAGCTTGTCATCATCATGGCTTTATGTACCATGGTATCACACTATTCACCATGGCATTAGAGATGCTTATAAGAATTTTGAAATAGCAATCATCATGGCCCTACGTGCCATGGCATGAGAGATACTTTCTTCAAAATAAATAAAAAGTGTAAAATAGTAATTATCATCATGTCTTTACATACCATGGCATCAAAGACGCTATTTAAGTGAGGAAATGCAAAATCTACAAAAGCTCAAAGACATTGACTAGTTAGAAGATAACGGCTTGGTAAATCTTTTCATCTATACATCGATGATTCACATGAAGACCATCACACACGTTAGTATACCATCATAAAATGATCATAAAATCATGTGAAGTATTTTATGACAAATCACGACGCGATCAATAGCATGTATCAAGAAATAAAGACATGGATGTAGAAAATAAAGACACAACATTTGATATCACCTTGAACCATGGATGAAGATGCATCATGTAACTTCACCCATGTCACCATGGACATCGACTTATCACTGTAGATCTTGGTGAACCTTGTCATTTCACGGTACAAATGGTGATAGACACGGCATATGTCTTCTCAATAACTTCCTCCAAAGGTAGAGCAATAATGTAATCATCCTTGGTTTGGCCAAGGAGGAAAACGGATGGTTTAGGGTTTAGGGTTCAGTTACCCTGCCAATTCATCATTGAATTTTCTTAGCTATGGCTAATTGATGTCCTCTTTTATTGTATTCACCATCGATAATGTACCAGCTATTTTCAATGTTGACGCGTGCCTGACCTGCTTGAGGTGTTGGTGTCACTCCTTGTGGCTGAGGACGAGACCATTCCATACTCTAGGTCAAGAACATGAAGGTCATTGAAGCAATTTGAATGAGAACTACCACCAATTACAAATAGATAATGGCATGCTTGAACTATAGTTGTATGATGAGAACGAGGAGAAGGCAGTGTGCCTACTGCTTCGACATCATCCCACGTCATTGTTTCAAGGTAAATAATATTCAAATCATTAAGAAGCCGACATTTTGAATCTTCTTCGCGCGGAAACAGTAGAGATTAGAGCCTAAAGAATGTGCAGATCAAGCTATTGAGACGAGCCTTACAAATTTGCTCACAGACGAGAGGAGGAGACTTTGAGATGATTCTCTGTCTAGTGCTCGACATTGGGAAGAGGATGGGGTGTAGGAGGGCCTCTTTATTTTCCATGAGCTTATGGAGGTGATTAACATTTTGACGAATAGGTGTACGCCATGTGTGCAACAATGGTGGGTGTGTAAGAGATGTGTAAGAGTTGTCAAAGAATGCACTTTCTCCCCAAAAAAAGAAGTGAATAATTTTATGATTTTTGGACTTCCATAACTCCTACATATGATCTCTGATTTGAGCGGAGATCATAGATCTGCAATCTACGCGTCGACCTCTTTCCATATATATGCTACATGATATGGTTTTACTTGCTAGATTTTAAATTTCATTTTGGACAAAAACATTGAATGCAAATAAACTAACCGTTTTGCATGTTTGAATTCAAAATCTGTCCTTTGATTACTTTCTTAATACTAAAGGTTTGACTTCCTTTCTCCTAAACTCCATTCTCTGCCTAATGCATGGGATGATAATGAGAGAAGATTGGTCTACACTCTATTGGAGAGATTTGCTCACAGACGAGAGGGTGACCCTGCTCTTAGCGAGGACCTATTATCCTTTTGAGTTCAAGAAAAGCAACAACAAAATCCAACTGATGGGGGGAGGAAGAAAACCTTCAACCGTGGGAGGATGGGCGCACTTCGGGAAAAATCTCCATGCCTGGTGGTGTGAAACAGTGGATAAGTGATGATAGCATCCAAAATATACAATGTAGTTGGTGATCATGCTAGTCTCACAGACTAGAAATCTCTGGTTTGTGTTTGTGTTCGGACACCATAGCCCACCATACGCAGATGCTCAAAAGCTTATGCTAACTCGTTAGGAGCTAACTAGTCAGGTACAACAATTTACTTAGGATCTACAGAGACCTCAAACTGATGCGCTGCAAGTTGGACTATTGTTGGGTTGCTATGCCATGCGCTATTTAAAGCCAAACTCGTAGAATATCACTATACTGACAACTCTTGATTTTGCAGAGAGCATCCGTGATTGTGAGGCCTTTCGATTTGACCTGGCTTTTGGATCTCTATCTAGGGCTGCCACAACTCTAGGCAAATACTAGCAGCGTCTGTGACCTCCTACATCTTCGCTTTTTTCTCTTGCTTTGTCTGAATGGTTTATAGACAGACGCGGATCTTTTTGTAATTGGATTATCGAGATTATTTGTTCCTATGTGCGCTCCTTGCCGCACTGTAAAAGCAAGGGACTTGCCAATACACCGTGTGCGAGCCATAAATGGCTCCAAGCACACAACAAGCCTAAACTAGCAAGCTCAAGAAAACAAAGGGTGTGTCACTCACCGCTCTATGCTCGCCTTTGTGGTGGATTCCTCGCCGCGATGAAGAAGAAGCTGCAGTCGTGCCGTGCTCAACCGCTTCGCCGCCGTCGTGCCTTCGTAATGCTCGATCGCACACACACTCTCCCTCTCTCTCTCTCTCACACACACACACACACAAGGAGGTGAAGAAGAAGAAGATGGAGATGGAGCAAGAGCACTCTTCAATTGCACAAATGAGAGAATGAGTAAAAATTAGGTTTAGTTGGCTTTTATAGGAGCTCACCCCATTCACACTTGGGCGCCCATGCTTAACCAACTAATCCTTTGAATGTCCAAGTTAAAGTGCACCTCTCATCGACGATCACTCTACCTTTCCCTATTGGACCGACAAGCCCGGTACCTGACTCTACCAAATACATAATACGCGTCCATCGTAGGTGATGGGTGTCCGTGAGCCGTGAGGGTTAACATGCCCCCCTTCTTGATGTAGATTCCGTCCTCGGAAGCTATTGAGTTGAAGCTGGGTCGTCGAGGTGGAAGAGCATTTGAGATGAATGTCCTTAGCCTTCTTCAGTCACTACAAAATCAAACAACATTGGCACAGTAATTGCATTCTCTTAAAGCATATGCAGTTTAGGTAGACAAATTGATTGGTAAAAGAATTTCAAACAATTTGTTAGCAATGAACATTAAATTGCAATGTAATCAAATGCATAAACAGATGTAAAGGTAGAAAATTAAACAAGTCTGGGGTCGCTAATTTGACGGTCGAAAGGCACTAGAGATCGAATATTAATACCATGGGTAAGCTTCTTAATTTCCTGTGGTCAATTAAGTTGTTTAATCGCGAGAGCCAAGTATTCATGTTCGAGGGCTGACTAGAGGCTATATCTAGAAGACTTTGTAGTTAAGCTACCATAAAAGGAATTTCTCATGAAATCATCGCCTGACTGATTACTTTTTCTTTGACCCCCCAAGGTCTTTTCACAGTGATTCAATTATGATGTGTGTGCTTATTTTGTATGCCTTGGGTTTTTTGCTTTTCAAGGAAAAGCGCCCACACTGGGAACCTCTAGGGCTCTAGTACCATAGGCGATACATGTGAGTGAAGTACCAAATCAAGCTGAGATTTCTCTTCCAGCTTAAAATTTTACATTGTGGCACTTTGATTTTTTGTTTGTTCATTTTCAGTAGTTAAATTTTGTAACTTTGGGGGGTCATATAACACTGATACACTCCCCACGCTCATCACATTAGTAAACTCCCTTTATAATACTTAAGCTAAAGGTCACTAGGGTTAAGCCCACTAGAAAGCCCTAGTACATTTCATACAATGCTGCCTAAATCGGATTAAGAACCTAAGTAACCATTGCTTATTAGGAAGGCATTCCCCATGGTATTAAGAGAAGATCTCTAGCACCTAGCTTGGTCAAACTAGCTTAGTCGGACTGCTTGATTTTTAAACCTAGACAAGTGATTATGACAAAACATTGCATTGAATTAAATGTTTGATACTAAGAAAATGCACTGAATATTATGCTACCAATCACAATCAAAGCAGACAAACATGGATGCAAAAAAGATAAGGGCAATGCTAATGGACAAGAAACACCTGTTTGTGTCGATGGTCGCGCTTGATTTGAAGTGTGAACGAGAGAAAGGTTCCATGAAGGTCCAAATCCTATCAATAGCAACACGCTCCTGTACACACTATGAAACACAAACAATACCTCTAGGAGGCACATCAGTGGGAAAAGAGAACTTTGTTAATCACTCAACTCTAAAACAGAAACACTCCTATCGTACTATTCTTACCTACCCTCCATCACTCAAGTGATGAGGATCAAAGGTGTTTTATGGCATAGGTTTCTGTTTCACTGTACCAGATGTGACATGTGTAGGTCTGAGTCAATGTTTTGACTTTTATTGTGCATAATCGTTTGCTAATTGCTCTTGCTCTTTTTTTTTTTTTTGTGAGTATAAAGCTTTATATGTACATTCCCTAAGATCGGAGATTAAGAGGTCAGGGAAAAAGGTTCAGAGGGAAACAAATGAATGATGACTGTCAGCAAACACTCCCCCTTCCTTGGGTAGATCATACCATTTGAAATGAGCTTGTCACCCTTTGAAACCAATTATTCCAGTTGGTAAGAGGTGAGGATTTTTTCCAGTAGTTTGTTATTACCCTAGGTGCCTTGTCAAGCTGCAAGGGTGGTAAGGTACTCTCCCAGGATCGAACTTGAAGTGGTTCATCAGGTGATTCTTGAACACTGGGAGGTGTGGATTCTTTTGTAGCTTCATGGAGGTCCACTACTATAGATGGAGGCTGTGTAGAAGCTTTTACCTCTATGGATGTATTACATGAGGAGCTAGAAGCTTCATGGGACTCCCCCTTCCTGAGCTAGGTGGAACAAATCGTTCTTTCTTTGGTACCCAAACTAGCTCGGGAGCGGGTGTGTAGCATTCTGTGATCTTTTTCTTTCCACGATCATTGATTCGTTTTGGAACTACGGGATTGGGCTCACTTGGGTCAGTGATAGGTAAGAGCACAATCTACGTTTTGGCACCCAGATTTGATCATTTCCTTGATAGTAGCCTTGGGCTTCCAATAGTCGTTTAGGGATCCATCGCAACATTTTCTTACTTTTCTTGGAGCGAGTGGTACGTTTCTTACAAGGCTTCTGTTTTTTAGCACTAGATATGGTCACTAAAGAAGCTTTAGGGACCCACTTGTATGTTTTCTTCGTTACATTAGGATGAGTCTTGTCGGAAGCGATATGCATTGCTTGTAGAATATTTAAGGGTATAGGCATTTCATCCCCCTCAGGTGTTACCCAGGTCGTCCCCCTATTTCCCCAAGTGTCTATGGTTGATGCTAGGTGGACCCAGTCTACATTGTCTGATTCCGTCATCCCAGGTAGGATATCCATATAAGGAGAATCTTGGCCAATGTCTGTATCCTTCTTACAAGTGTAACAATATTGTAGTGGTGCCGAGTGAACTGTGGTGTCAGAGCGATGATCAATAATGGTTTTACTCCCTAAGGGGTGTACCTTACCAGTCACCAAATCCACTCTAAGGACAGAGTCTTGGAATTGCAAATAGACATGATTTTTAGACCAATCGTGAACCATTTTTGCTTCCCTCATGAATGGTCGTCCTAAAATCATTTCATATGACATAAGGTGTTTAGAGAAATCCATTACAATGAACGTATGTCGTACCTTGTATCCTAGAACTTTGATCTTAAGATCCTTGAGCATCCCCATAGGTTTGGCTATGGTACCATTTGCCATCTTTACCACAATGTTAGTAACACTGAGGCGGGGTTTTCCCATGGATTCCCAACAATCTTTTGTAACGATGCTAACTCCCGCACCACCATCAAGAATTCCCTTTATAGTTAATCCCTTGGTAGTGATGGGTAGGGTCGCATTAGACTCGTCGCCTTCAAAATACTGCCCTAATTCGTTAATGGGTACCTCGATCACAGACTCGTGTCCATCTAAGTCAAGTGATTGCACATGATTTTCCTCATCAATCATAATCGAGTCAGGCCTATTTGGTTGCGCAAACTGCGGTAATCCCGTTCGTAGCTCTCCGTTAAGGAATGCTCGAAGTGCAAGGAATAACTCAAGATCTCCATACAGCTTTGCTATGATCGTGGTTCGGACCTCAGAAGACATGAAGTCCACTAGTTTGGCAACATTCATTGGCGTTTTGCAGGGTGTAGGTCCTTGACTAGGAACTGGTGAGGATGGAATCTCATATTCCTCAATGGGATATATCAGGTATTCCTTCGTTAAACATCCTTTCCAACAAGAAGGGTGTATGCTCACTTTCTGATGTCCCGTCCTCACTCCCTTCTTGGATGATACTAGATATGGCTAACGGTCTATGGTTCATGTGGGGTGGATGAACTTGCGTGGGAAACACTGTGTCATGAATTTTGATATGCATGGGTTCTGGTTCTAGTTTCCTTTGAGTCTCCTCCACTAAACCTCTTAGATGTTTTACCTGCTTAATCTCGTCTACAGGGTTTGGGTACGTCCCAATCTTCTTTTTACGATTTTTCCCTTTTTGCCCCTGCGATTTATCTTGGGGGTCTTGGATTGGATTTGGAAACACTTGTGGTGTTTTCAGAGGCTCTTTATGGTTTTCTCTTATTCGGTTTTCATTTGGTCCCATGTTACGGTTTTTCTTGTCGGTCTTTCCCTTTGTGGTATTGGTTCTAGTCTCCATTGTCTCGACTGAATCTGAATCATCCTCGAGGTCATTCATATACACGGGGTCATCTCCTGTTCCTATGTTTGTTTTGGAACTTGGCTTTGAATTTTTCGTATTCTGCGACTTCTTCCTTCGTGTCTTCTTTTTCTTTGCTTGGATAACTGACGCGGTATCTCTCTCTTCGAGGATATGGCCTGGCCCTTGAAGCATTGACCGTGTAATCGCATAAGCAGGTGCGACGGGTGGTATTGGCGATGTCACACTAGCAATTTCGACCAAATTCAGGGGTGTGATTTTAGGCGCATTTGGGTTATAGGGACATTGGGCAATCAAGTGATCTATGCCACAACGATTACATGTGAGTATTGGCATTGCAGACGTACTCCCTTGATTCATTTGCATCTGTGCAGCATTCTTTTGTAGCCTAATAGGGCACTCCGCTACTCGATGTGGTCCACCACACTCGTAGCATTGAAGAGGTGGCCTCCTAGCCTGGGTGTTGATATTTTGACCTCTAGATGCGAGAGCAGCAGCTTGATAAACCGGCTTGACTTGTCCCCAACAATCTTCCATGTAGTATATAGGACACTCTTCCAATGTATCAAGTCCGTAGGCAATACTAGTGTCTATTTCCTCCTCACAGCTATCTGGATAAGCATTTGATGGCTCGCAACCCACTTGGTTCATAGGGGCGACTCTTGGATGCGGGGGCTGCGGTCCTAGCACAGGAGGTGGTAGCGGTGTAGCTTGTACAACATTTTGGGATCTAGGGACCATGTGTTGCGGTGGTTGCTCAACAGGTGGAGTAGGCATCAATACAGGAGCTCGAGGCGCATCCGTCCAGGCTACAGGTGGTCTATTTGCCATCATACGTTTGATCATTAAACAATCCTTAGCTTGGTGACCATACCTACCACATGTGTTGCAAGTTCCATTAAATTTTACTCTAAACGTAGGGCACTCACTAGTGCTATGTGGGCCTAAGCAAATGGAACACCATTGTTGCTCCCTTCTTGGATACATGTGACTATTTTGAGGGGGTCGATTATCCTTAAGAGACTCTTGGATTGCCTTGGTGAGGTCTGTCAAGAATGTCTCAAATACCTTTGGCTCATTGGCAATGGGATTTGCAGTCATGGGTTCATACTCAATGGCTTGTGAGCTAGTGGATCTCGTGTCAGTAGACACCCTCATGCCTGCTATCATCAAGTTGTCCTCTAGTTGGATTGCATTGGCAGTGACATCTTCCCAGGTTGTGATACCTCTAATCACTAGTCCATTATAGATTCCTTCATTCCTCAACCCTCGAATGAATCGATCAAGCAGTTGGTTATTGTTGAAGCGCTCATTTACAGGGCAGCGAGAGTTTAAGTGCTTTAGACGACTAATGAAGTCCCTTACTGACTCTCCTTCCTTACGTTCGGCCTTCTGTAGCTGAGATGCTACACCCCAAAGCACACCTTCTCGTATGTACTCCTTTAGAAACAACCTTCGAATGGTAGGGTAGATTGTTTTCTCGTCCACCCTTAGGGTCCTATACCAATCTCCAGCCTTCCCACTTAATGTCAAGCTTAAGGCATTGCACTTATGTAGTTCGTTGCGTTCCCCTAAGGAATCACATACTTGTTCAAACACTTCAATGTGTTTTCTAGCATCTTCGTCCCCATTGAATTTTTGCGTGAGTTTGGCAATTTGTACTGCCTTACTTCTAGGCTCTCTATCAGATGCATGACGCATATTTTCCGCGATAGATCGACCTATGGTTTGAGCAAACGCTGCCAAGTCACCTATGTGAGGAGGCAGGGCCGGTGGAGGTACTCTTGGAATCATATGTGGGAGAGGAACGGGTACCGGTCTTGGCATATGTGTAGATGATGCAGGATATGGAACATAACCGGGCATAGGTCCACTCGGATAAGAGCTAGGGAGCGGCACTCGAGGAGCATGAACAAGTGGTACAATTGGAGGTGTGGGGGCCATGTGTGCATAAGGGGCTAGAGGCACATATGGTCGAGGCCCCATATTAGGTACTACGACACTAGGTAGTGGCACTGCGCTAACCGTAGATATCATCAGTACATTCTCTGTCAGGCTTATCCCTGGAGTGAGCACTGTGTTTTCCTTAATAGAGGGTTGAGCCAAGTTAGGGAAGCTAAAGTTTTCGCTCGGAGGCTCAGATTGCATAGAGACCCCAGGTGAAATGACGTAAGATGGGTCCATGGGGCTCATTAGAGGAGTCTCCATTTGTGATAGAGTAGGCTATTGAGCCTTGCTCGTATCCAGAAATCTCATGGGGCCAGTTGAGAGTATATTTACCCCTCGGTTTTGCCTTTCTAATTGAATAATGCCATGGATAACATTACAGATCATTTTCTGTTGATCTTCGATGCTCGTGGCACTAGAGGTGGATTGTACAATCTCTATCCATCCTACATGGTAGGCGTGGCCAGAGTGTAGATCCGTCAACACCTCAGTGTGGAGGTCGTATGTCCAATGATCATTAATGAACAATCCTTCTAGAGTCGATGTGTTAACGGTTTCTTGTGAGGTAGAAGCAATGTTGCTCCCCATGGTTTTACTTGTCACCAACGGTACTCTAGAGGGAACTTCTGAAGGAGGCAGCTCAACAGGGCCTTCTTGGTAAGAAGTTGGTAGGATATCCACATGGACACTCTTTGGGGGTGTGGGGTCCACGTGCGATGTGAAAGGAGATTCCACTTCCCCACCCCCTTCGCGTGCTTCATTTGCATCAGGTTCCGAGCGAGTAGCTCTACCTAATGTTTCCATGAAACGGCTAAACATACTAGTACTAGGCTGTGGAGCTTCGGGATGTGCATGGCCTTCTCTCTCAGTGTTTTGGGTAGGGTATGCTTCCATGATTTCTGAGTCGGAGGAGGAATCACTAGCGGCTATTTTAGGTTCTTGGGTGGTGCTACCTTGTGTCCCCGTTGAGGGTCTAGAGCTTATCGTGGATGGGTAATGGGTGTCCGTATGAACAGAGGCACCCTCAATATGCTCGCGTTCTAGCACCCGCCCAGAGCGTAAGTGCATGTGCTTTTGATACCCTAAGGTGTCAAAAAGCTGCTCTAGGAGGCCTTGTGACTAGTTTTTAGCGTGTTTTTTGTTTGTTTTTTTGCTAGATTTTTAAGAGCGTGTCGTGGAATGGGCCGTGTGATAGCTCGAAACGAGCGTATCGGTTAGAGGGTCGTGCCGTGCTTTACAGCCCTCCGTTTGGTCACTCTATGCCATCGGAATCCCTAAAACTGTCAATTTCCAGTAGGGAACTAGGCCCAAACTAGAAAGTCTAAGGGTGCAAGTGGGAAGAGAAAGGAGGAGAGTAGAGGACTTGTCCCACATGCTCTCATTCTCTCTTGAGGGAGTAGGTTATATATATAACAGTGAGTCTAGTATATATCATAAGACTGAGGACTGAGGCCTGGGCTTGGGCTTGGGAAAATGATCCCGATCTATCTTTTATACAAACCAACCCGTCCGTTTTAAGAGTCACGTTTTTTATTTTCGAAAATTTTTAGCCGCGCTCGCTCGCGTTTTTAATTTCCGGTTTGTTTTTTTTTATTATTATTTTTTTCCCAGAATTTTTTTTACCTTTTTCTTTTTGGTGCAGAAAATACAGAAATTGAAAACGCAGATATGCAAAAATTGCAGAAAACGCAGATATGCAGAAATTTCAGAAAGCAGAAAGCAGAAATTGAACAAACGCAGATATGCAGAAAATTGAAAAACGCAGAAATGTAGAAATTGCAGAAAAAAACGTAAAAATTGCAAGAAAATGCAGAAATTGCAGAAAAAACGCAGAAATTGCAGAAATGCAGAAATTGCAGAAAATTAAAAAAACGCAGGAATGCAGAAAATTGCAGAAATTGAAAACGCCGAACTTGAAAATGCAAAAATTGCGGAAATTGAAAAAATGCAGACAATAGCAGAAATTGAAACTTGACAGCAAATGCAGAAAACGCAAAAAACAGAAATCTCCACACACTCCTTCCCTGCCTTTCCTATGATAGAAATTGCACCACAAGGAAGCGTAAAGTGCTAACCGAGCTTAGTGTAGGGCATATCCCCGGCAGCGGCGCCAAAAATGTGCGCTCCTTGCCGCATTGTCGAAGCAAGGGACTTGCCAATACACCGTGTGCGAGCCACAAACGGCTCCAAGCACACAACAAGCCTAAACTAGCAAGCTCAAGAAAACAAAGGGTGTGTCACTCACCGCTCTACGCTCGCCTTCGTGGTGGATTCCTCGCCGCGATGAAGAAGAAGCTGCAGTCGTGCCGCGCTCAACGCTTCGCCGCCGTCGTGCCTTCGTAATGCTCGATCGCACACACACTCTCCCTCTCTCTCTCTCTCTCACACACACACACAAGGAGGTGAAGAAGAAGAAGATGGAGATGGAGCAAGAGCACTCTTCAATTGCACAAATGAGAGAATGAGTAAAAATTAGGTTTAGTTGGCTTTTATAGGAGCTCACCCCATTCACACTTGGGCGCCCATGCTTAACCAACTAATCCTTTGAATGTCCAAGTTAAAGTGCGCCTCTCATCGACGATCACTCTACCTTTCCCTATTGGACCGACAAGCCCGGTACCTGACTCTACCAAATACATAATACGCGTCCATCGTAGGTGATGGGTGTCCGTGAGCCGTGAGGGTTAACATCCTACAACTGTTGATAAAACGCTGGTCATGCGTATTATTTTTACTTAAAATAGCATCAAACAAAGAATAAGATTCTATTTCAAACGCAACCGATTAGGACCATGCGACCTCTCAAAAACATGCAGCCTTGCAGCCTCATACATGGTGGCTGAGATTTTCCGAGGAAGCTGCTAGCATCAAACTAAGAACAGAATAATGTTTTGAATGTAGAACTATGCTTTTCCCAGGAAACTGCAAGCACACGCTTGGATAGCTCATAGTAGTGATTGTCATCTACTTCTCACTCACCTCTTCTACAAAACTATTCTGTGCAAGTGTCTACAAAATTATTATGTGCAAGCGTCTACAAAAATATTCTTTTGAATGAAGCTACACAAGTAGAAGCTCAATAGGGAACCTTCAACATCATCAAATTGCTAATACAAAGCTTCTTGAATCTGACAAAGTCTAACCAAAATATTCAAAACAATTAATACAAGAAAAGACTTATTTTCTTGTTTCTCTGAGAAAGCATCTCCTCTTCATGGTCGGTGTATGCGCCAAAATCTCAATTGTGGCTATCTTGAAATTGACTCTAAACAAAAGGTTTGCACCTTCAACATTAGCAGTGCTAGATGTTTGCAACTTAAATCCCTCTTCATCATAAGAAACTATTCTACATACATGATTTCAGTTTTTGATCCTAGTCCTATAGTTATGTCTTTTTAAGTCTATCTAAACAACGTGAATTTTTTATAGGTTCTCTATTCCCATTATGTGCAACTTGAAATTATGTTGATGGGTGGATCAATAATTTAATACTTATGATGTTGAAGGAAGGGTGGTTGTGCTTGATGATCTTGATTGCCGCACAATTATTTTCATTTAAGGCCCGATATTTGTACTTGTTTGATAGAAGTTATTGTCGTTGAAAAGAGAAGAGGCTTCAAATTGGAGCGTTACTATATATCTAGTCGTACTCGTAAATTGTTTAGAAGTTTAGAGCTAGTTTTTTTGTCTTAACACAATACTTGTTGTTGATTTTCTTAAGTCTTTAGTAAATGGGATGTAAGTTTAAGTTGATTCTATTTTTATAGTTGCACCACAAGAAACTGCACACAACATGGCTGTCATACCTCAAACAAGGGCGGCTACGTTTGGAATAGAATTTTGTTCTTAGTTTGATGCTCGCAGTTGCCTGGGAAAAGAAGAGCCACCATGTATGAGGCTGCAAGGCTCCATGTTTGTGAGAGGTCGTATGGTCCTAAGCGAGTGCGTTCAAAACAGAATCCTGTTTTTAGTTTGATGATCCTATTTTAAGCAAAAACAATTCGCTTGTGCCAAATACCAGAATTACATATGAAAAATATTTTTGTCACCTATGTTTTGATCTTTGGTGATTATTAAATCATGCATCCACTTTAAGTGATGCATTGCTTTTGTACATAGTCTCTATGCTCTTCTGAAGATCCATGAGACCAAACAAGAATAGCTCAACACGATCCTTGTGGATCGATAGAATAAGGGATCAACAAACATGCGAATAATCACATCAAATATTCATGTTATGTTTGTAGTATACTTGCAAGATTGTACTTCTGGATACCTTAATTTGTTTACACCCACTACTACAAGTTTCCTCTTTCATAAATTCTTCGTTATTCAATACCTATATATATATCATGTTGTTGTTGATTGGTTCTTTCATGGTGCGTGATCTTGCATGCAATAGGTTTGAGCGTCAATCTTGTTCTTAATCATGATCTCAATAAGCTCATTAATTTCATTCTCAATGTCAATTGCCATCTGATTCTCATCATAACTTGCTGGAGCTATATATGGTGCACTCTACTCCTCTTGGTTTCACCTATACATATATATCTTGTCCTCAATGTCGATCAATCCACAATAACCTCCTTGTTTAAAGTACCACACATATCACATTTATTTTTCTTATTGTGACTCCATTTTCTTTCACCAGTTCATGACTGTAATTGTTACTGTTCAATTTCCTTGTATAATCTCATTTTCCATGCAACGTGAAATTAGTTTTGCAAGGTGAGAAGAGATGAGAGTTTTTTGTGCCACGGATGTTATTGCAACTTGTACTGCTTACACTAGGCTAGAAGCTTCTGGCTCATAGCGTTACCATGATCATATAGTGCAACCCCATTCATGCAACAGAGGAACATCAAGAACAAGCCGACATAGAGTTGGTGGGAAACTTTTCCAGAATATACGGACATAGAGACATGCAGTATCTGTAGGTAAATAAAGACATAACAAAGGGGCAAGCATATGCCATCATTGTTATTGTTAGTTAGTAGTACTCACAATCAACCACGATATAACAAAGCTAATTCGACCTTGTTTGTGATTCTAAATTTGAAGAAGGTGGAAAAACCCTACAAAATATTCTAAAGAAGTTGTGTAAAAATCTTAGAATTTAGTCACTTTCGCTCTGTAATTTCTCATACGTAGGTTTGCCAAGCTTTGGGAAAAATTATTTTTTGGATGTATTTTTGGTACGCAAGTAGGTCCCCTCCTATTTCAGAAAAAATAAAACTATTGCCTGTTAAGAACAAGAAATGAGCAAGTAGTAGGGGGTACAGGCTAGGGAAAACTCCAAAAGTGAAAGGAATCTTGGAAGATGCCCATGAACGTGGACGCGGTTGTGAGAATCGGCAGGCACAATACTCAGGCCATCCGGTTGAGGGTAGTGAGGCAAGTGGCAAATCAGCGAATGCTAGAGGGGAAGTGAGGGGAGGCAATGGATGCTAGGCGAGGAAGGGGACAAATGGCGAGCAGTAGGGTAGGGGAGAAGCAAAACATTGTTTATATAGAGAGAGAGAATTGCACTGGAGGCAAACATTTGCGCATGGTTGAGTGGTTAGCAGTGAGATTTTGTTATTCTAGGTGAGGTTGTGAGATGGATTTGCACATATAAAAACAAGATTTTGTAGTCGAGTGCATGGAGCCTCAAACTTTGCCTGCAAAGGAGTCTCGATTCGAGGCAATATGAATTGAAAGCTGCCAGTAGGTGTGTCGTACAAAATTATGTATATAAAGGTCACTTTATGGCATTTTATTCATTCATTCGATCAGTAGCGGAGGAAAAAAGGTCTAGTCAATATGAATCACTGGAGGACAAGTCTTGGCATGAATAAGAAGGTTATGGTGAAGATGATGGTGGCACTAGCGCTTCATGTGTGCACAACACAGGCGGTGCTTCCAGCCCAGACACAGCCGATGCCGCTGCAGGGTGCGTTTTATCTATTATTCTTTTGAATTTATGGCTGCAAGACTATTGACGCTGTTGCAATAATTATTTGTTAACGCTACGTACTGTGTCTAATTGCGTGGAATTTACGAGTACAGAGCCGCGCCTGGCCTGCATTGGTAAACTGCGCTTTATTCTTCCCGGTTGCAGGCAGGCCGATATGGATGACGGCCTTCCACCTGATCCCGCCACCAGGGCCGGGTGCCTGCCTCTCCCTGATACACCACGGGTGCAGCTGCAGTGCTTGAAGTTCTTCGTGTGCTCACCTAATCTGGATTGTGACCTCCTAGTCGAAAACCTGCGTCCACTTACTGCCCTCGTCCCCACGGCCTCCTCCCCCGATGACCACCACCACCAACAACACTACTCCCATCCCTACCGGGCCCCCGATTCCAGTTGAGCGCCTGCGCCCGCCAAAGTCGGCCGTTTGCAGATCCCGTACATGAAACCCATTACCGCGCCCCTTTGTGCCACCATCCATGGGCGGGGCTCATGCGGCTTTCTGCTTAGTCTTTACCACGCCAGTGCATATGCTGCAAACATCTATTGGTAGACACGTTTGCGACCGCAGGGCATTAACTGTGGCAGGATCGGGGGAGTTTACACCCACCTCGTTCCCGTTGATCCAAGTAATCTCTCTCTCTAGTCCCTCCCCTCATGCAGAAAACACGTTCGAACCTTGGATTTTGTGTGGGCTCGTATTTTCCCAATCTAGATACAAGTTTCCAGTTCTTTGCGCTTTCAAGTCCACTATTGAAGTTAGTCCTGATAAAAAAATACTTGATGCAGGTGAGGGTCTCTGCCTAATCTATTCTGGCACCACTGAAGAAGCACACAAACACTTGTGCGAAAACTCCACCCACGGCTAAGCTAGCTACTGTCGGTCACCGTCACCCTTGTGACATCATCAACTAATTTTGTCACATTGAAGACTACATGCAATATATTAACTTCTTCATCTAATTCGAATACATTCGTTAGTTTCTTTCGGACGAATATTTCTTTGGTTTTCAGAGTCTAGTCTGTCCGTAAACATTGATCCGTAACATGTGTTGAAAATACAAAAAGGAATGGATTTAGAGCTTGGACTAACATCTTGTTTTTTTTATAGAAATCATAAGCATATCTTGATAGCTTCTCACACATACTCGAATATAAGAAAAACATTTTCTTTTGATCTTATGAAATACAATCAATCATGCGACTTGTAATCAATTTGAAATAGTTACTATGCTTATCACATACTCCTATATCCTTGTCTCTTTTTATTAATGCCAACCTTCACAAATAAACCTTATTCAAGGCATGATTCTAGTAATGTAGGCTTTTTAACTATTGGTGTTGACGTCATCCGAAGTAGCTCGTCAACTTATGACGGAGAAATGATAGTTTCATTTCACCATTGTGTTACTACACACACACACACACACACACACACATAGAGACCATCTATATTATTATCACGTGTTCTTACAAAATGGGTAGCCTAGCCATGTATGCAAGTATGCATGAAGAAGACAAGATGACCCAAATCCATACTTTATCCATCAACATAGACACTTCAAATGAATTTCACCCATATCCAAAAGTCTGCACTACAATAGTCTTCACCAATCTCACAGAGTTATCTTAGCCCATTTTCCTTTGCCAATTTCCAACACATAGCTTAGAATAAGTGAAGCAGATAGGCTTTGCTAAGTGAAACAGATATGCATTTCTTAGTAGTCTTTACAAAACTATCAAAAATTAATTATAAAGGCACCAATAAATTGATAACCCAATACTGAGCTTTGAGACTCCAAACATTGCACTAGTAGATTTTGGAGTGTTTGGTGCTAGCTTTTGGAGCGCTTCTGAGAGAAGTGATTTTGGGGCTCTACCTTTGGGCAACACTTGTACTATTTATAAGATCCCCTGGGGACCTCACTTTTCAAATAATCTAGACACAAAGTCCGAGAGCAAAGGACCCCTATGGCATAATAATAAAGAAATACCAAAAGGGGCACCAAGGCCATGCATTTGGGCATTGAACTCTGCTGTGCCATGCCAGTTGATCTCTCTCTCTCTCTGTCTCTCTCTCTCTCTCTCTCTCTCTCTCTCATAAACTTAAATGATTTTGTAGTTGTTGTTCATGTGTTGCTATTGATTTCTTGCTGGAGTTTCCAAGCGTATAAAAGTGGTATCAAAGCTCAACAATATTCTTCTTTTACAAAGGCTCCGATTCCTTCTATAGCACAAATGGGTTCACGAGAAGAATCTCACGGAGACAATACCTCTCAGTGGGGAGGTGAAAAAAAAGTTGAAGATTGTCATGGGAAATGAAGAAATCAATGAAGATTTAGGCCAATGTTTTGGCAGGGAACTATGCTAGAACAAAGTACAAACATGTTGGAATTAGGGTTGCAAGAAAATACACATAGCTTGGAGAAGATGAAGGAAGCTCAAGGCACACGTTAGAGAGTATAGTACTTGGTGTGCAATGGAAAGATAGATAGGCCTAGAGTGATAGGGATATATACAATGCAATGAGGGAAAAAATACCGCAGTGGTCCTAAGTGTCTTCCCACATATAAATACCACATGCATATAGTAGCAAATCTCCCCTTGGGTGATGCGGTGAACGAGAGCTCGCACATAGAGTAAAGGGAAGTGCCATGCCTTGAGGACATGATCAGTCCACAAAGAGGAGTAAGCCCAAAGCTTTGTGGAAAGCTTCAAACTTCTCACGAGAAAATGCCTTTGTGAAAATATCTGCAAGGTTGTCCTGTGTTGGCACATAAGCCAAGCTGATCTCGCGTGCTGAGAGCCTCTCCTTGACATAGTGGTAATGCACCTCAATGTGCTTTGTGCGAGCATGAAAAAATGAGTTCAGCCAATGTGCTCTGAGTGTCAGTGTAGATAGTGTTGGTAGTGTCCGATCCAACACCCAAATCATCTATAAGACGTCTGAGCCATATACACTCAATTGTACCTATGAACACTGCGTACTCATCCTCACAACTAGAAGTGGCCATAGTAGGTTGCTTCTTGCTCAACCATGATATGCATGAGGTGCTAAGCATGAAACAAAAACCACTTGTGGACACTCATGTGTCAAAACAACCAGCCCAATCTGAGTCCAAAAACGCATGTAAGTCTAGCAGCAATGATCCCCCCTGGGGTAAAACAAGCCACAATATAAAGTACCACTCAAGTGGCAAATAATCCTCTTGACAGAACGAATGCTTAGACCCTGGGCCATATATGCATAAATTTGCTAACTTGTGAGACTGAAAATTGAATATCCAGCCTCGTGTTGCATACACAAATGAGGGATCCAACAGTAATTTGGTAAAAAGTGACATCTGCAGGATCATCAGCATCATGAAGACTCAATTCCAAACCTGTTTCCATGGGAGTCTCAATGTATCTATGTAACTTTTTTGACACATGGCAATACCATCATCACACTACAATATGTCTCGCATTTGGTCGAGTGATTAGAGAATCATCCACATAACGAACCACAATGAGAAGGACACTACCCTCACGCTTTACATACAATGAGCTTTCGGCTAGACTGTTACGAAATCCTTGTTTGACCAAATGAGTGTCAGGCTTGTCATACCAACAACGAGGAGATTGCTTCAACCCATACAACGCTTTGTTACGTTTGCACACCTTATCCTCTTGTCCTTTCTTGACAAAACCACAAGGATGCGTTATGTAAACTTCCTCAAATGTGTCACCATTCAAGAAAGCAGTAACAATGTCTGATTGCTATACATGTTGGGGTATAGGCGACTGTGCCTTGCTCGGCGCCGAGAGTCTGGGCGCCCCCACTGACTTGTATACCTTATACATAGCATAAGTGTATAGACGGCTGCTCACTCTTTGAGTCTCACCACCCATATTTGTGTGTCGTGTGTCTCCTTCTCTCTCTCACTCTTTGTCTATGGTGCTCTCCTATCCCCTTCAATTGGGATCAGAGCGATAGGTGTGAGAGCGTAGATGAACGGCTTCGCGATGAACTCGTCGGCTATGGCGGAGAGGTCACAGATCTAAGCAAAGAAATAGAGGAGGCTTGTGGACATCCATACAAAGGCTTGCAGGAGAGCTCCTAGGAGCTTCCTAGTGTTCACAAATCAGTCCACAGTTCCTATACAGATCAACCCACTGTGTACAACATCTTCCCTCTTCTCGGCAAGCTTTGCAACGGCTACATCGACGACAGATTGGATCTTGGAGCTTCGGTAGACATGGAAGCATTGTGAGATTGATACATTCAGCTCAGGCATCGAGGTGGGCATTAGGAGAAATATGAACCTTGCATGGGCCTTGTAAGGAATCCTAATTTTTAGGGATTAAGGCTAATGTTGTGTGGGGTTTAGGGGGCAAGGGCATTGAAGAAGGTAGTTTTGAGTAGGCTTTTCTAGCCTTTTTTTTAGACAAATGTAGGATGTGGACCTAAAGGGTTGCTTTCTCTCTCTAGTTTTTTTAAAGTGAAGGAAGCATAGGGGTGTGTCCACATCAGCAATTCCGTGGGTCAAAAAGAGTCAAAATTTGACTTTTTTTTTAAATTTTCATTTTTATTTGTTTTTTACTTAAAACTCCCTCCCAACATATATACATATCCAAAAATCATTTTTTGACCCATTTTTTAACCCACAAGCTTGGAAAGTGCATTTTTTCAAAAATCTTTTCCCCCAAAAAGTAATAAACATTTTGTTCTCTGATCCTCCTCCCTCCTCCCTCCTCTCTCCCTCTCCCTCTCCTCTCCCTCTCTGCCCCTACCTTCCTCCTCCTCCCCTCCCTCCCTCCTTCTCTCCTCCCATCCTGCTCGGCCTCTCTACCCTTCCCCCTCTATCTTTTCATCATTTGCTTCCTCACGCAACAGCTTCCATGGTGCTCACGGACATCACAAATGGTTTGCTTCCACCACCACGTACTCCGCACACCAAAAGCATACATATTCGCTTACCCACGGCATTTGCACCGAAGACCACTAGTGAAGGTGATCAAAGGTCATCACAGGAACGTCGCACCGCTTGTGAGACCAATGTTGACATTTGGGTGGATGGCCATTTGTACCCTTACGATCCTATAAGCCGCTTCCATCCACCGTTTAATAGCCTTTCCACATTTCTTCAATTTCTTGGGAGGGGAGAAGCAGGCTTGTTAGGCTATTGCAAGCGGCTGTGTATGGGTGCAGGTGCTTCTTTGCATATGTGGATGCACGAATGTCAAGCTCTTCACCTCAAGACGACAGCATCACAAGAGAGTGTTGCCTCTTCGGAGAGGGTAGTTAAAAGTCTTGAACAACAAATGCAAGAAAAGGAGTCCCACATCGAGAAGCTTACCAACACCATCACATACTTGAAAGAAACACCCCTTGGTGCAAGGGAACGCAAACGCCCGTATTCATCCATTGAAACTCTTGCACATTCCGGAGGAGCACGCAAACAACGAGTTACAGCCACAAGGTGAATTGGTTCTTTACTTTCATGCTGCATTCTTACTTTACACTATTTTCTAACATTTATATTTATTTGTTGCTAGAAACTTCATCCAGGAGGCATGCAGTGGAACAAGCCAAGATAATCGAGTCAACATTCTCACTAGTTGTCTCAATACCGAGGACGTTATTTCTATCTTACAATCACCTGGAGGTAAGCACATTAAGGATGCAGTCACCAAGGACCTTATGCGTAAATTTAAAATGTGGTTAATGATGATGACGTTCAACAAGCTTGTGATGAGGCTGGAATCAGCACCAAAGCCTATCAGGCTATTTTTCAACTCCTAAAGGATGCCCTCAAAGAACATGGCATTGTGGAAAACCTATTTCCCGTTCCTCACAAGGTCAAGCTCGCAAAGAAGGCCACAAACGAAGATGTGTTCTCCCGCATTGGGACATACCTACACATTGAGGACACAATGCCAACTTCCCTTTATGCTTCGTGCGCAACAAAGACAAGGGGAAAAGGTAAGAAACAATCCATAAGACCTTAGAATAAGGGCTTTCCTTACACAATGTGGAAAAATATTTTCGTGGATCTTAGACGGCTTCAAGAAGCCATGCTTAGATTTTACGAGTTACCTGAAGAAGGTGACACACTTTATTTTTTTCTTTGGTATTATTCTTTTCATAGAAGCTGAAGTTTAAGGTCTTAGCACTATTTATTTTGTAGTGCTTGGCACAAAAGTCGCTTTTGTGCTGAAACTCGATGAGTGTCAAATAGTGAAAGGCCGAAGGTTAGAGAGGCTAAGTGTCACTCTAATGAACAAGGCCCTTCTACGAACCAAGCGAAGGGATTCAGTCGAGCCATATCCCACCCTATCTTTTAGCGTGCAATCAGAGAAAGACATTTGGTGGTTGGGTGCTATTGAGGTGCCCAAAGAGACCAATGGAGTACTTTCGTGGATTTTTGAGAGAACTCCATGGATCACAAAAGTAATACACTCCCAAATTGCAGGTCAGAAGTTGGAGATTGAGGGCTTTGGTAGTTATGATGTGGAGTGGCACTTAGGTGGGGATTTGAAGACCATAAAGTGTTTGCTTGGCTGCAAACAAGGGGCTTCTTCTCTCATGCCTTGTCCATTTTGCACTCGAGGGTACAAACCTAATGGACAAAAATCACATAAGAGCACTGCAAAGGCTAGTTACATGCTTCCATGGCAAGGGCATGGAGAACAAGGCTAGATTTTCATGATGTCGGAGATGAAGGTAGAGAATGGGAAGCGTCTATTCTGAGATGTCCCATGCTCAATGCCCCAGACCGTGATCAAAAGGACCACACTTGGAATCCAATCTTTCGATTTCCTCTATCAAATGTACATTTTTGTACATTACACGCATTCATGCGTATTTTTGATAGGCTATTGAAGCTCCACATTGACTATGCTTTCACAATGAAACCGTTGGAAAAGTCCCAGGAAGCGATCGAAAGAGTGGAGGTACTCTTGAATTCCATTGGTTGTCATGGTGGAAATGTGTCTATAGTTGCTGCAAAGAACACAGGGGAGGCCCATGAAATTGCTCAACAAGTGTCAATGAGTGGACAAAAAGCTAGACACTTTTTGAAGAAAGTTTCCCAAGGAAAGCCAAGTCGATATGATGCTCAAAGCAGCTCCAACCAGCAGGCAGGTAACCTTTGGGAGCTTTGGAAGGAGTTATGCAAAGCTACTACTGACAATGATTCAAATGGCGAGCTTGCAAACAAGCGCAAGCAAGTTTGGGCCCATTTTGATAAAATGGTCAAGCTTATGAGCCTTAACAGCACAACAGAAGAACAACGGCAATCATTTCAAGAAGCTTTGGCGGATTTTACCAAGGTCTTCACCCTTTCTTGGGGTGAAAATAACATCACACATTACATGGTAAGTCATTCATGGTGTATTCATTACAAGGGATTGTTTTTATTTACTAATGTGGATCGTTTACTCATGTGAACAGCATATCTTGTTTGCGCATGGTGCATTTTTTATGCACAAGTATGGATTGCTTGAAATTTTTAGCACTCAAGGCATGGAGAAGTCCCATTATCGAGCAAGGGGAGTGTACTTCAAAAATACTCGACATGGTGGTGGAATGGTGCAATCCAATTATTTGGAGGAGATGTTCAACAGGTTTTTTCGCACAACATTTGCTCGTAAGCTCAGAATGGAGTGTGCGCGACAATCCAAGATTGCTATTGAAGTGCGCAAATGGAGTCATCAAGAGCATAGCAACAAGTGGCAAATGTCGCAAGGTCCCACCAAGCATGCTGCATGGCGGCGATGCAGAGTGCGACAAGGATCAAAGTGGATACTGCGCGAGTCACTAAACGTGAACGCAGGGTCCAACTCTTAGTGACATGTTTATTTAAAAAATAATACTTCTTTTAAAAAAATTAGTGTGAACAGGGCCCTTTGTAAATGGGCCCTTATAAATATTGCATGCTCTTATAAATCAATTATTTCTTAATAACAGGTGAGCTCTTACCAACGAAATGGCGCGCACAAAACAAACCGCGAAAGAGCATCCGCCTGCCAACAAAAAACACCCTCCAAGGATGTGAGAAGCCTTCATGGCTTAAAGGCACAAGAAAACGGCCACGAACACCTGGCCGTTCCAGGAACTCTTCTGGTAGTGGGCATGGTGGTAGGGCACGAGAGTCATCAAGGACTGTTGAATCTCCACCTCCTCAAGATATAACACCTAGAAAGAGAATGAAGCAACGTGCCCATCGCTGGAGAGAAGCAGAGGGCCAGCAAACATCAGAGTCCGATAGGGAGCAGTCGTTGCGCCCCAATCACAAGCAGGACCATCTAGGACTCGGGTGGTCAATACAGACACTGAATCAGAGAGTGAGCCACCATGGCTGCGAGAAAACATACCGCGCACACACCGGGTGGCCGTTGGGGGGAAGACATTGCCTCAAGGCAAGGGAGCTCTCCCCACACGACAAGATCGGCAACCAAGGGAGAGGAAGAATCAGAACAGGCTGCAGAACCAACCCCTAAGCATGTAAACAGACGCAAGTCTAAGTTTTTCAATAAGCCTTCATGCCGCCCGCCAGCAAATGTGCAAGTGCCCCCAAGACAACCGCAGCGGCGCCGAAAAATAGCAAGGGCATTTGCAAAAATCCGCCACTACCAGAAGACGACAGAGCTCTTGATTCGACGCGCCCCCTTTGCTCGCACTATGAAGGAAGTGCTTCAAAGCTATGGAAATCAGTATAGAATGCAAGCAATAGCGCTAGAGGCTAGTCAAGAAGCTGCAGAGGCCCACATCATTTCAGTGTTGGAAGATACCAACCTATGTGCCATTCATGCAAAGCGAGTGACAATACAGCCAAAAGATATGCAGCTTGCACGACGATTGCGACGAGACTTCGAGCATTAGCCGAAGTTACCCCTCTTTTTGTATTGCACACCCTTATCTTTGTAATGATTTGACTTTCCAATGACAATATGATCAACAGTTGTGTCTACTCTGTCTATTATCTTTGTAATTTCAAGTTCTGTATGTAATTGTAGTCAATTTCAGTAAATTTGTGCATTTTAAGTAACCTTAGGGGTAGATAAGCCTACAAGGGGCAGAAAAAGGCCTGGCCACAAGGGCGCGCAAATGGCCCATCCAAAACTGATGGATGGGCCATTTGCGCGCCCTTGTGGCCAGGCCTTTTTCTGCCCCTTGTAGGCTTATCTACCCCCAAGGGTACTTAAAATAACCAAATTTACTAAAACCTATTGGTTTTGCATCAATATTTTATATGGATCCTTATGGACATCTTTTTTTGGTCATTTCAAGCTTTGAATTCCTTATAGGATATCAAAACAAATAACATATTGTGAAACCAAGTGTCCAATGAAAATTTGACTTTTTGGTGCAAGAGTGTAGTAGGTAGAGCTAAAGCAAGTGATAGTTTCCTGGAAACTTCATTTCATAATTGATTTGAGCTTTTCTAGTGTCCTTGAGTGTGAACATATACTGGAATTGCCATAAAAAGGTTGCATTTAAATGAATGATGCAAAACCAATCCATTGCAATAAATTTGTGCTTTTTAAGTACCCTAGGGGGTACATTGGCCTATAAGGGGCAAAAAAAAGCCTGGCCACAAGGGCGCGCAAATGGCCCATCCAAAACTGATGGATGGGCCATTTGCGCGCCCTTGTGGCCAAGCATTTTTTGCCCCTTATAGGCTAATCTAACCCGGGGTACTTAAAATAACCAAATTTACTAGAACCTATTGGTTTTGCATCAATATTTTATATGGATCCTTATGGACACCTTTTTTTGGTCATTTCAAGCTTTGAATTCCTTATAGGATATCAAAACAAATAACATATTGTGAAGCCAAGTGTCCAATGTAATTTGACTTTTTGGTGCAAGGGTGTAGTAGGTAGAGCTAAAGCAAGTGATAGTTTCCTAGAAACTTCATTTCATAATTGATTTGAGCTTTTCTAGTGTCCTTGAGTGTGAACATATACTGGAATTGCCATAAAAAGGTTGCATTTAAATGAATGATGCAAAACCAATCCATTGCAATAAATTTGTGCTTTTTAAGTACCCTAGGGGGTAGATTGGCCTATAAGGGGCAAAAAAATGCCTGGCCACAAGGGCGCGCAAATGGACCATCCAAAACTGATGGATGGGCCATTTGCGCGCCCTTGTGGCCAGGCATTTTTTGCCCCTTATAGGCTAATCTAACCCCCTAGGGTACTTAAAAATCACAATTATACTCAAATTGATTGCAATTACATACCTTGAAATAACAAAGTCAAAAAACAATTCATATCACCAATTGAAACAATTTTCAAGATTGACAAATCAGATTGAAAAGAATTTGCAATATAGAGAGACAATTTCAAATATTTTTTATTCCTTCTAGCACGGTGATTTTACATCATGTATCTGAGGAGTTCAGAATTTTTTTGACCATTTTCTGGCGCCTATTTTGCGCGTAAGGCAACTCCCCAGTCCAAAGGGACTGCGCTATGGCATTTGGGTCAGTTGAGCCAATGGAAGCATGTATCCCTATCTGGGCAAGCACTTTACCACGAAAGCCAGTGCCAAACGCTGTGCATACAAGGGATCTACGCACTAGGAACACTTGATGCGCAGTTTGAGCAATGGTACTCAAACACAAAAACTTGCTCAAAGCTTTTAACGAGCAAGTCATAAAATGGGCTTGGGGAGTAAATTCATTATGGATAATGGCCACATCGCCAGGGGGGAGTTGTCCGAGGTAATGCGCAAGGGAAGCTTGAGGTCCAAAGCCCGTCCGCTTGCCACCTGTCCTTGCAGCAAAATCATCAACCTCCACAACATCCTGTCATAAACCGATGAAGGTTGAGAAAAAAGACAACGAAGGATAAAATAGTAACATGAAAATTAGGATACAATTTACCTCCTGCTCCTTGTCATCCTCCTCCCTGTTGCCCTTTGCATCCAAGTCAATGGTCCCATGCACCACAGATACAAGCTTTGGATCATCAGATGGGAGGTTGCATAATGGCATAGGCATCCTAGCAGCCTCAACCTTGGCTTGCGTGGCTTGGAAATCTTCATCAGCCACGTGCAACTGCTCTGCTTCCAGGACCTCCGCACATACAACTGCAATAGTGTCAGCAACAGAGTCCCCATCTGGCAAGAGCTTGCTTTCTAGGGCATCTGGCGTATTGTCTAAGGGACATTTGCTGCTGTTGCATAGCACGCTCAAGCATTCATCCATGCGCAGGCCAAATGCTTTTTCCAAATCATGCAGCAACACAAACTCCTCCCCATCCACTAACACTGAGGAGAAGCGGCTAATTTCTACCTTTGGGATAGCCACATCCGTTAGTGGTAGTGGCACTGGAGTGTCACTAGGGCCAGCCGCAACTATGGATTTCTCAACCACTTCCTCAAGACCCCTAGGGTACTCGAGCTGGTGTGCTTTTCCTTCCGCTGCAGGGTTCATGGGGATAACCTGCTGCTCCTTGGTGTCCTTGATAAAGGACCCAACTTGAAGGTGTGGTAAGCGGAGCTCCTCAAAATCAGGTTCCTCGCTCACCAAGAAGATAAATGTTGCGAGCCGAGAAAGGTACTCCACCCCCAACTTGCGCTTCTTGAGCGCTGACACCCCAGGGGCTTGCTCGTCCAAGTGATGGCCTGCATTGGTTGCAATTTCTTGGAATCGTTGCAACCGCTTGGCGAATGGGCGATCACCTTTGTGTATATAGCGCAAAAGATCGCAAGGCACCCAGATCCCTGCATGTGGGGGGATAGATACAGAATATTTTATGATGTGCTCCTCCATGAACGCAGAAATCTCCTCCAATGCATCCATGTGAAGGGCAACTGTGGCGTCAAGGTCAGGGAGACGAGTAAAAAAGGTGTGGAGGTCCAACTTCCCTTTGTATTTGGTGTCCTCAAGGAAGAGGATGAAGCGTGACAAAGGGGTGGATGTGGGTACAGATGCAGAGGCTGTGGCAGCATCCATGTTTAGCTTGGGGTGTGGATAGAGAGTGGAGGAGCTCAGGATTTGCAAAAGTGAAAATAGTGAATGAGTTAGGTGGCCCCCCTTTTATAATGTACCCTTTTTTTAAGACATTAAAAAAAAAGGCACTTTCACCAAAAAATGATTTCTCATCCCAATGCAAAAAATTATATTCAAAGGCATGATTTGTCGAAGCAAATCATGTTGATTACAGCGGGGATCAATATGAAAATTGCAAGAGTTACAAAGTTATAAGATCGATAGCATAGTTCCATCTATCCCCCAGTCCTCCTCGACCTTCAATTTGTCTTCCATTCTCTTCCCAATCTGCGGACATTCATTACAATAAGCATCTAATGATTGACAAACCATGATGTATTGAAAATGTGGTGGAATGATTCTCACCTTGTGACCTTGTAAACGAAATTGTGCTTGTTGAAGGGCCTCAAAACCCATAATAACCAAATGTTCTCGAACATTACTGAGAGTCCAATGCTTGTTCACTTGGACTGCCTCCAAAGCATCGTTGGCATCTTCACTGCAATGTCAAAGCTTGCAATAGCGCCGTCTACACTCTATAAGGGAGTCCACACTCCAAGCTTGCACATCCAACGATCATAGTGAAATCGTATGTACAAGGAGGTGCGGGATTTCAAATAGCGCATTCCAATACCTGAAGCTCCAACCTTACAACGGTACCGGTCCCCGTTGTGCATGCCCTCCACAAAACCCCAGTCCTCTTCTAAAAGCCTTCCTAATTCCTCGTAATGCGCATCTTTACATACAAGCATTGTGGTAGTCTCCACAAATCCAAACTCTTTAAAAATGTGCACAAAACAATGCATAGGCAAACACCAGCTCAAGCCCACAGACCTAGAAGCTTTAGAGTATTTCAAAGAGTTTTGGACATCCATTATCATCTTTTGCTTGAAAGATGCTACCGACCACAAATCTGGGACCGGCCACTCCATACTTAATAAGGAAGTTACTTTGATGGGTTCAAGCGTTCCAAATGCTTGTGTAGAAGTAGGGACAATATAGGAGTGAGAATAGAAGAAAATCCTTCTTTGAACCAGTTTGGTTGGGCAAAGATGCGGGAACATTATTGCTCCAATATCGCATGTATAGCATTGAATGTGCCGGAGAGACTATGTAGTGGCTGCTCCTCCACCAACGTGGATGGAAATATGACTATAAATGCATGACAAATGTTAAGTATGAATCCATAATAACATTACACTGTGATTTCACACCTAGGTTTGTATTTTCAAAACATGTACTTACAATGTGTTGGAAATCGAGGTGGTTGTTGCAAGTGCATGGTTGACATTGAGAAAACATGTTGTACAATGGCTATGGTCCCCTTGTCTTTGCGGTTCTTGAAGCCAAGGAGCTTTCCTTTCCAATGAAGATCCAAGTTTGCACGATTCCGCACACGATGAGGGCCAACAGCAGATGGTTGCATGTATACCCAAGCACCTTTGGTGAACTCTTGTGGCACCCACACTCATCATCTACACCTCTAGTGTTGTGGCATGCAAGTGCTGTGACCTCATCCTTTGGTCGCCTTTGCGAAGTAGAGTTGGCCATGGTTGAGCAAAGCAAACTAGGAGGAGGAGAAGAACCTTGCTTGTTGCTACAATGTAGTTGTGATAAAGTGATATGAGAAAATGGTCAACCCTTGTGGCAATGGGAGGAGAAGGTGGACAACCCTTGCTTGGTGTGGCACTGGGAGGAGAAGGTGGATAAGCCTTGCTTGGTGTGGCAATGGAAGGTGGTAGGGGAGGAGAGAGGAGCTTCCTTACTGCAGCAATGGAGATGGTGTAAAGAGAGAGAGTGTTGGAGTAGAGGATGAGTGTGATGGTTGCAACCAAGGAGGGGTTGGAAAAGGGGTTCTAGAGAGAAAAATCCCTTTTTGCCTAATAACTAATTTTGGGGGAGCTCTGGATAGCAACAAAATATTTTTTTAAAATTTTGAAATTTTAGGGTTTTTGGATGCACGTTTTGACTTTTTGAGATAAAAAAATGCTTTTTTGACCATAAAATAGTTTTAGGGGGGTTTTCAGAAGATGAAATTTGAGTTTTCAAATTTTTTGGGATTTTTTCAAAACCGGATCAAAAAGGAGGGAAGTTGGAGGTTCCATATGCCCCCCCCCCCCCTACCCCCCCCCACCCCACCTTCTCACTAGGTAAGAGTCCATTTAAAAAGTGTAAGACTACTTTGTCCCCCTACATTTTTGAGGGCATAGAGTGTGTCCACCACCCTCTTCTCATTGGCTAGCCTCTAATTAACCTTAATCCCAAAGGGCCCCTAGAGGGTTCATATTTTTCCTAATGGAAGTGAGTTTGAGCCTTTCTATGAGCTCAAAGAAGCACAGAAGAAAGTCGTTCAGTTTTTGGCAGTTTTACAGCAGTCTACTATTTTGCTCATAACTTGAGCTACAAAGCTCTGATTCCAAAACTTTTTGCTTCAAAACGGAGCTGGCTTCAAGCTCTACGTCTTTGTAGAAGGAATTATTTTCTGATTTGGAGTGTAGCTGGGTCTGAAATTAAAAACACAGAGACTGTTTTTCAGAAAAGTTTTGGGCTCTGTTGTCTTCTTTGCTGCAGACAGCTTACCCGTGCACACTGCAGGTAGCAGGCACATATGAGGTGTTACAAGATCGGGTTTGACTCCTAGATACAGGTTGAGTCTAGTACTCCCACAGGTGTTGCCAGTTTGCAGTTGAGTAGTTCTTCTGCAGTGTTGTGGCTTGCATACATGGTCTTTGAGCGGGTAATGCTCTATGTATGCTTATGTGGTGAGCAATATATCTTGTGAGCAAGTGCAGAGGTTGGTTGTGGATGACATGTACGGTCACCTGTGGTACTCTTTGTGAGCATTTGTTGGACACAGGTTTGCAGAGCTTATGCATGTATGTTGAGTACAGTTTGATGCGCATTGATTGCTCATTGTATTGAGCTTGTAGGACAATGTTATTTTGTGTTGTAGCCATTGTGCGTCCTAACTCTGGCGAGATTTTCCCAGGAGTTTTATGCGCATCATTTATGCAATCTAGGTAGAGATTGCGGGTTGCACTCAGCATTTGCGTGCGGTGTTCTCTACGGGTGGGAGATTTGTGCGTGTGTATGCATCGATATCGCACAGTGTGGGCTTGGTGATTAGCTCACGGTTTGACAGGCGTACAATTATCTTGGCACACTCACAGGAGTGAATTTTGTGTTATGCTTGTGTGGCTACGAGCTAGGTACCCCGATTTGAGTCATATTGACTTGTAATTTTGTGCAAGGTTTTGCACGGTTATTGGAGCAATTTTGCATCAGGTTTTGAGCCATATTTGCAGACTTTTGTTGATGCGATTCGAGCCAGTTTATGTCTGATTTGGTTGACATTTGCTACTCATTGTTGGTTGCTCTTTTGCGAGCATTATGGCTGTTTTTTCATTTGACTTCTAGCGTTATGGTCTGACACAGTTTGATGGTGCAGATTTTGTTGCTTGGAAGGAGCATATGCTTGTTGCATTGGCGGATTTGGGCAGGATAAACCCTTGCATGGTTTATCGGCGAAGCCCAAGTCTATGCGTGATGATGATTGGCATGATCTTGATGAGTTAGACATTGACGAAGGAAATTTGGAATGGCGGCCTCTACACCAAAACACTCATTGCACCACAAGGGAAATGAGATAGGGCACACACCTAGTCTTGGAAATTGCTACACACGAGAAATGAATCACACAAGAGAAGAGAGAGAGACACCTAGTCTATGGAAGCATGTAGAGATTAACCGAGAGAGAGAGAGATGAGAGAGAGAGAGATCACTATGAATGAAGCATTAACCTTAATGTGTGTACAAGGAATGGATAACTTTAAACACTCCCAACACAAATAGCATGTAGATTACCAAACAACCACTCAAGGATTAGCCAAGATCCCGTCAAGCACTCTCACACACATATAAAAGATTTCTCTTAATTAACATAAATAAGAGGAGGGTAGGTTACTAGCATGAAACAATTTGCACTCTAGAATGTGCAAGAATAGGGTGAATGAATGAGCTTATGGGCTCATGGTGAGTGATACAAAGACTCAATGGGGCTGAGGGAGGTTTGAAATTACAAAGGGGAAGGCCTCTTTATATAGGAAAGAGAGTGATTAGGAGTGAGGTTAAGATCCAAGTGTAATTTGTACAAATGAAGCTTGATTAGGGACATTCAACCAATGAAGAAGCTCCTTCCAAGTGATTTGTTGACCAATTAGCTCCATCATCACTTGTGTTGTCTTCACTCCTTCCTCCATAGCTTGAGTCCAAGAGCTTCCTTATTTTAAAATGTAAAGAATCTACATAAAATCAATACATATCTAGTAATAATAGAAAGGGGTTGAAGAGAACTTATGAATTACAACAAGATTAAGCATGACTTGAGAGGTGATTAGAAGAGGAATTTTGATGGGTTTTTGAGCTTGAGAGAGAAGAGGAAGGAGAGGAGGGTGAGAAGACTAATGGCTGATTTTTAGAGAAGGTCTCAATGTGGAAAAGGAAAGGTGTGTGTGTGTAAAGGTAGAGGGGGGTAGTCTCCACCACAGTTGAAAAAACTGGCGTCCGCCATTTTGGCCATATCTCCTAGACCGTAGATGCAAAAATTATAAAAAAATATGGCCAGAATCTCCAGCTCATCAGCTACAACTTTGATGAAGACAACTTTTCTTGGATCGGAGTGGAAGTATTTTTTAAAAATTCAGCAAAATCATGTGTCTGGTTCCTTCCTTTACCAAGCCTTCCACTTGGGTCCCATTTGTTTGAATCATCATATGGCTCCAAAGCCATGATGATATGAGCCACTCATGAACCTTGAATCATGGGTGCATGGCTCCACAACCACATCATATCTTTTCTTTTCACATTTACATATTTTCCCTTCCCTTTACCACTAGGTTCTCCCTCTACCTTTCACCTCTAGTGAACTAGTCAAGAAAAAATTCCTATCAAATCATTTTTTTAAAAAAAAAATTCCAAGAGGTTGTTCTCACTCTTTCTTTTATTGTAAACCTCTAGAAGCAAGGAAAACCAACAAAATATGATAAAAAAAAATTTGTGATAGGCTCGGATCATAGCCCCCCCAAACCTGGCTAGGGGTATTTATGCCTCTAGCCTACTTCCTTTGATCTTGAGCTGACCTTATCCTGATGTGATAAGGCTTTAGACGTCATCCATTTGTCCTGGTCTTGTGCACTTTACCATCAATGTCTTGAAGTCTGTAAGAGCCATTTTTGAACTTTTTGGTGACCAAGAACGGGCCTTCCCATCGAAAAAGAAACTTTCCATCCTTACGAGTGTCGAAGCGATTGTCATATCGAAGCACCAGAGATCCCTTTTTGATGTCTTTGGATGCTAGCTTTTTGTTGAACTTTTCTCTGCGCTTCTCTGCTTCTTGAGAATAGTGGTTGATGGCTTCTTCACGATCCAATTTTAGCCTCTCTAGATCCATGATCCTTTGATGTACTTTCTCCTTTTGAGAGCCTACCTGGCTACGCAATATTCGAAGACTTGTTAACTTCACTTCAATGGGCAAAAGCACCTCCTTTCCATAAACCAAATGAAAGGGTGTGTACCCTAATGTGGTTTTGAAGGAGGTTCTATAGGCCCATAGAGCTCCATTCAGGTGTTTGTCCCAATCTTGGCGCCTGGCATGTACCTGTTTGGTGAGAATTTTGCAAATGATTCCATTTACCTTTTCCACCAAACCATTGCACTGAGGGTAGTAAGGAGTAGAGTGTTGATGCTGAATATTTAGCTTCTTCATGAGTTCTCCTACCAAGTCTGCTCTAAACCCTGGTCCTCTATCAGATAGTATTTCAAGAGGGGTGCCAAACCGGCAACAGATGTGGTCAAAGATGAACTGACTCACATCCTTAGCAGTAATTCTATTGGTCGGCATAGCCTCAGCCCATCTAGTCATGTAGTCTACTCCCATGATGATGTACTCTTTACCTGACTGAGTGCGTGGTAGAGGCCCTATGGCATCAATTCCCCACTTCTCAAAGGGCCCATATACCTTTATTGGGTTCTGAGGTTCAGCTATGAGCCATCGTGGTCCTGCTTTCTGACATTCATCACATGTTTGACACCAGTATTTGACATCACGATGAAGAATTGGCCAAGTAAACCCAGCTTGTAGAACCTTTCTACTAGTGACGTCGTGTGCAAAGTGTCCTCTGCACATATCATCATGACAAGATTTTAAAATCTCTTCAATTTCACTCTTCAAAGGCACTCTCCTAAGCACACCATCCTTACCAAGACAATACAAGTCATCATTTACTATGCGATACCTGGTAGCCTTCCTAGTTAACCATTGCCTTTCCCCTGCATTCAAGTGTTTAGGAGCCTCTCCTTGCTCCAGAATGTGCATAATATCTTCCAAGTCCTCCTTGCCTTGCTGAAGTGGAAGTTTGATGGCCACTGCTCCCACTATTGGCTCATTTAACTTTGATGATGCTAGGTGGTCTGCATCCTTGTTCTGGTCTCTTGGCACATGATGTACTTGTGCCTCCCTAAATCTCCTCATAAGAGCTTTAGCTTCTCTCATTTTAGTAGAGAGACGGGCATTTTTGCAAGCCCATGTACCTTGCATTTGCCTTACCAAAAGCATGGAGTCACCAAAAGGGTTTAATCTCTTAATTGAATTATCGAGGCACCAACAAAGGCCATGAATTAGAGCATGATATTCTGCTTCATTGTTGGAGTGGACATCTTCTAGAGTGATCCCTTCACCATGGATCCTCTCTCCCAATGGAGATAAGACCACGATGCCTACAGCTGCCTTATCCTTGGTTCTCTTGTATGCTCCATCAAAGTAGAGGCTATAAGCATTGACCAAAGCCTTTGGAGCTGGAGGTGGTGGAAGTTCCTTTCTCTTCAAATGGAAAACTTTTTCATAGCACTTGTTTGTTAAAATGTCGGCTAAGCATGCTCGAGTTGTTCTTTCAGCCTGTATTGTATAATCAAACTCTTGAAGTCGCACCACCCACTTTGCTATTTTGTCAGAGATTTCCATATGTTGTAGTGCATAGGGAAACATATCCTCCACAGTGATAATTACAAACCTCTTCGGCAGCAAGTATGGCCGAAATTTGGTTACCGCAAACATGAGAGCTAACACTGCTGTTCCATTAGGGTGTAGGCCTTCTCAGTGTTTTCCATGAGGCGGCTAGCAAAATACACAGGCCTCATAAAGGATGCTTTTGGATCTTTTTGTAGGAGGGCAGTACCAATGGCCTCTTCTCCCACACTAGGGTTTACAAAGAATGTTTCTTCCCAACAAGGTTGGAGGATTACAGGGAGTGACCCTAACATTTTTTTAATCTCTCTAAGATGCCCATCACTTTCTTCACTCCAAACAAGCGTCTCTTGACGAGTCAGCTGTTGTAGAGGAAATATCACTTGCGAGAGTAAGTGTATGAATCTACTCAAATATCTTAGCTTTTGCAAGAAAGAGATTAATTGTTTGATGGAAGTTGGGGAAGGTAGATTTAGCAATGTTTCTATCTTTTCAGGATCTACCTCGATTCCATCAATGGACACTACATGCCCTAATAGTGTAACCTTGCTTTCCCCAATGTGACATTTGTCCTTGTTTAGTTGTCCACCTAGCTTAGCTAAACGAGTAAATCCTTCATCAATCTTGCCGAGATGCATACTTTTGGAGCTATAAATACAAAAGTCATCTATGAAAACCCTTATGGACTTACCAAAGTAAGGTTGGAAGACCATGTTCATGAATCGTTGAAAGGTGGCCGGAGCGTTGGTGAGACCAAAAGGCATGACTCGAAATGCAAAACATCCCCATGGTGTGATGAAAGTAGTCTTTTTCTGGTCCTCCTCTGCAATGCGTATTTGAAAGTAGCCAGAGTAGCCATCACACACTGTGTATCTCTCATGGCCTGCTACTTCATTTAGAATCTCATCTTGAAATGGGAGAGGGAAGTGGTCCCTCTTTGTTGCAGCATTTAGTGGCTTGTAATCCACGCACACTCGCCATTTACCATTCTTCTTTGGCCTCACCACTACTGGGGAGAGCCATTCTGAATCTTCTACTGGGTATATGAATCCTGCTTCTAAGAGTCTCTTCACCTCGGACAACAGTGCATTTTGTTGCAAAACTCCTAATCTTCTTAGTTTTTGTACTACTGGCTTGCTCCCTTCTTTTAGATGGATATGATGCTTCACTGCAGTGACACCTGTAATGTGAGTGTAATCAGAAATGAACAATGATGCATGCTTCTTGAGAACATTTACATAACCCTCCTTTTCTTCTTCCTTTATATCCTTGGATAACATCTCCTCTAGGGTGGCATCCCACACATTCTCCATTTGGATCCTTGGGTTGTCTTCTGATGAGGTAGTTTCCTTTATGGTGACGCCCATGACTTCGAGAGTGCTATCACTCTCTTCACTTGAACTCTCTTCCTCGTCCATGGATGAGGAGCATCCACTTGAGCTCCACTCTTTAGCTGACGTCTCTAGTTCAAGGTTCTCTTGTCGCCCATTCTTCAAGTTATAAACCACCTTCCGACTATGGCCACCCATGCGAGGCCTCAACTCCAAGTCTCCTGTTGCCCAATCTTGCCTAGCTCCTATACCCATGAGCCAAGGTCGTCCTAAAATAAGGGGGTATCCTTCTCCCTTTACTGGCATCACATAAGCATCAACCTCTGTAGTGATTCCAAAAACAGAAACTCTCAAAGCTTTCACTACACCCACACAAGTGACAGAGACATTATTGGCCATTTTTGCCCTAAAGTTTGATGATTCCATTACCTCTAAACCCAATTGATGCATTAGCTTTTCTGTCATGACACAAACCTCTGCTCGACTGTCAATGTATGTTTTTGGAATCCGTTGTCCCTTGATTTGAGCCTCCACCAAAGGCACTATATCCTTGAGACCATATGCTTTGATTACACTTACTAGCTTACTTCGCTTTGCCCTCGTGCTCACCATTTTTGACCATTGTCGTCGAAGCTTTGGGGAGATATGAAGTAGTTGTGGCCAAGTAATCTTTGGTCCTTGAGAACTCACATCAGCTGTTAAGTCATAAGGTTGTGTCCGAGATCCCATAGGGAAATCAGAGATGTCAATTTGAGACCTAGTACGGGTCTTTCTCTTCTTGGCTTCATCTTTAGTTGCCCGAGATGTACTTGCTTCATTGCTTGCATCCTTGCTTGTTTCTTTACCTACTTCATCTTGGACACGCACACGTTTGATAGGCATTGTAGCCACTTCATCTAGCTTCATCTTCCCTTTAGCTATTTCTTCCTGGTTGCTTCTACCCTTGAGGACCTCCTCCATCCTTATGATGCTCACATTTGGTTGAGTAGCAGGGGCTTGAGATTGAGCACGAGGTGGCTGCAAAATTTGAGGTTGCGGTTGCTCTTGTGCTTGAGCTCTAGCACGGGGAGGACTTACTTGTTGTCGAGGACCTCTGACAGGATAGTCATATCTTCTAGGATGACAGGGTAGTCATATCTTCTAGGATGAGGGAAATTATACATGCCGTGGCCATTTTCCCCACAATTGTAACACAACATTTCCCTTGCTTGACGTCGCATTGGTGGCCGATTCCCACCATTTCCCTCAATAGGCCTTCTTGCACCTGCACAAGATTTACTCTCAACCCCTCTAGCTGGTTTGTGAGATTGTTTATTTGTTGGATCATATCTTCTTGTTGACCTCTATTGAGGTCTGGTGCATTAGGCACATTTGGAGGTATGTGAGAAGCTTCCATAGTTGTGATATTGCCTCCCAAAGCTAGCTGGCCAGCTTGGGCTTGATGGAGAATCTTTCTATTCTTTTTCCTAGCAATTCTTAAGGCATCTTCAAAAGCATTTGGAAATTTGCTCTTTACCTTCTCCCTTAGCAAGGGGTACAAACCTGAGATAAATCGATCCTTTTGGAGGCAATTGGGAGCTCGCTCACCAGGGTTTAGTGAGTCTGACCATTGCCCCCAAAGTTTCAGAAAACCTTCCTCATAGGTTGCATAACCATGAGGGTCAACTTGATGAAGGGCCAGAAGCCGTTGCCATATTTCTTCTGCCGAATTGGCTCGTTGAAATCTTCGTAGGAAAGCCGCCTTCAATCCCTCCCAATCAATTCTTTGGGTTGGATCTAGAGCCTGGAACCATACCCTAGCTTCTTCTTTGAGCACCAAAGGAAAAGCTCTCAATTTCAATGCTTCGTCATCCCTCCCAGAGACAAGGAAAGCCATCTCCAAGTTATCCAAAAAATCCCCAGCATTTTCCCCACTACACCCAAAAAAATTTGGGAAAGCCATCATAAAAATGGGTTGCCTTCCTCTCAATACAGCACAAAGATGAAAACGTCTAGGCCCAAATCATATCTTATTAAGGGTAGAATAAATGGATTGATAGATGCATTAATCTCAGCTAGACGACTAGGGCCTAGTAAGTTCCTTATGATGTTTTGGAACCTAAGCTTTGTGCTAGCTATTATATGCACAGTTTGTCTAGCAAGAGGTTGGAAAGGTCCATATAAATCCCTATGATTCATGGAGTATGCTTAAAGCAAGATGAAGATGTGAACATCAAAAGATACATTATACTCCAAAATAGGAAATATTATAGGGTCAGGGGACAACAATATCTCTCTCAACCTCTCAGCTCCAAAATAGAAGACCAATCTTTGTTGGAAAAAAATATTTCTATCAATGCGCACATTCACCCTAACATTCTGAACTGATTGAAAGTTGTAGAAAATGGGATTATTCATTGGTGCATTAAATACAAACTTCGATGAAGCACTTCATTGAAGTTGAGCTCTCTTGGATCCCACCATTTGAGAGATGCGAAGAATTTGCTCACCAGTGATTAGCCTAGCTTTGGTGTGACCATCTTCAGCTTTGTAGAGTTCATAGGGTTCGATGGCTACCCTCTCAACCACCTTGAGCCTTCTTGCTAGTAGTAGTTGGAGTGCATCACCATATGTAGCCTCTTGCCAATACCGCACCCCATTGATGTGTAGCTCCCCCTCCAAAAACTTGTTAATACCCGAGTGTGAGAGTGCTTTCACCACCTGAAGTCGAGGCTTCAAAGGAAGTGTCTTCACACTAGCCACAAAGCACTCAACACAATTTTTTGACCTAGGGACTTGATGACTACAAGATTTTCCTTGAAGCAAAGAAGGGTGTGTGTAGTTAACTCTCTTTACCCGCATACGTGCCGTTTGTCGATAAAGACGCTTCTTTTCTCGAGCTTCTTGGGGAGACCATAGTGGAAGTCTCGGAGAATTTGATGGATCTTCCTTCATAGGATTGACAGAGCGCTGCTTGAGAACTCCTCCGTGGGGGGACCAATTTATGACGAAGGAAATTTGGAATGGCGGCCTCTACACCAAAACAAACTCCATTGCACCACAAGGGAAATGAGATGAGGGCACCACCTAGTCTTGGAAGCGTGGACTAGGACCGCTACACAAAGAGAGAGAGAGAGAGAGAGAGAGAGAGAGAGAGAGAGAGAGAGAGAGAGAGAGAGATCACTATGAATGAAGCATTAACCTTAATGTGTGTACAAGGAATGGATAACTTCAAACACTCCCAACACAAATAGCATGTAGATTACCAAACAACCACTCAAGGATTAGCCAAGATCACGTCAAGCACTCTCACATACATATAAAAGATTTCTCTTAATTAACATAAATAAGAGGAGGGTAGGTTACTAGCATGAAACAATTTGCACTCTAGAATGTGTAAGAATAGAGTGAATGAATGAGCTTATGGGCTCATGGTGAGTGATACAAATACTCAATGGGGCTGAGGGAGGCTTGAAATTACAAAGGGGAAGGCCTCTTTATATAGGAAAGAGAGTGATTAGGAGTGAGGTTAAGATCCAAGTGTAATTTGTACAAATGAAGCTTGATTAGGGACATTCAACCAATGAAGAAGCTCCTTCCAAGTGATTTGTTGACCAATTAGCTCCATCATCACTTGTGTTGTCTTCACTCCTTCCTCCATAGCTTGAGTCCAAGAGCTTCCTTATTTTAAAATGTAAAGAATCTACATAAAATCAATACATATCTAGTAATAATAGAAAGGGGTTGAATGAGAACTTATGAATTACAACAAGATTAAGCATGACTTGAGAGGTGATTAGAAGAGGAATTTTGATGGGTTTTTGAGCTTGAGAGAGAAGAGGAAGGAGAGGAGGGTGAGAAGACTAATGGCTGATTTTTAGAGAAGGTCTCAATGTGGAAAAGGAAGGGTGTGTGTGTGTAAAGGTAGAGGGGGTGGTCTCCACCACAGTTGAAAACATTGGCGTCCGCCATTTTGGCCATATCTCCTAGACCGTAGATGCAAAAATTATAAAAAAAATATGGCCAGAATCTCCAGCTCATCAGCTACAACTTTGATGAAGACAACTTTTCTTGGATCGGAGTGGAAGTATTTTTTAAAAATTCAGCAAAATCATGTGTCTGGTTCCTTCCTTTACCAAGCCTTCCACTTGGGTCCCATTTGTTTGAATCATCATATGGCTCCAAAGCCATGATGATATGAGCCACTCATGACCCTTGAATCATGGGTGCATGGCTCCACAACCACATCATATCTTTTCTTTTCACATTTACATATTTTCCCTTCCCTTTACCACTAGGTTCTCCCTCTACCTTTCACCTCCGGTGAACTAGTCAAGAAAAAATTCCTATCAAATCATTTTTAAAAAAAAAAAATTTCCAAGAGGTTGTTCTCACTCTTTCTTTTATTGTAAATCTCTAGAAGCAAGAAAAACCAAAAAAATATGATAAACAAAAATTTGTGATAGGCTCGGATCAACATGTCTACGATTCGTTTGCATCTAGTTGAGTCTGTTTACTGGCAGGTCTCGAGAGAGACCACAACTCATGCTTTATGGCAGAGTTTACATGCTATGTACGCGGCATCCATGTCTACACGGGAGTTTAGTCCCACTTCTATGTCCATGGGAGAGATTGGTCCCACACGCAAGTCTCGACGGCATAGAGACTTGACATGTTGTCATTGTGGACATAGAGGTCACATTAGGCGTCGATGTTTTTAGGCGCTTGAGACAACGGAGACGACAAATGTGTGATGCAGATTTGGGCATGACAGATGCTAGTGAGATCATTACGGTGGTTACTAAGTATGCTTGTGACGGTGATGTCAGATTTACATCTAGCTTGTCTTGAGACGATCTTATGTCTGCGGATTGCATATCGGATTGCACATTGTCTTCACATTGGTTACTAGATTTAGATACTACTTTCCATGTCATGTCACATCGTGAGTGGTTTAGCATGTTTTCTAGTGGGAGACTTGGTTGTGTGCACATGGATGATGGTGTTGTGTATGACATTGAGGGTGCAGGGGACGTATGTTTGTCTATGCCCAATGGTATGAGATTTACCCTGCGTCATGTGCGTTATGTGCTAGATCTGAGACGGGATTTGATCTCAGTCAGACAGTTACGGGATAGTGGATGTTGGGTATCGCTACTTGAGCAATCTTTTGCGTTGCATTTGGGTTTGCTAGTGATTGCGAGAGGTGCCAGAGTTGGCACATGGTACCCATTGCATGTAGTACTGGTGCGAGATGGTCGAGTCTCAATCTTGTTACAGCCATGCAAAGAGCGAGAGACCCGGAGAGTCTCTTTTGCTCATGGGTTGCAGGGTACTTTGCATGGAGTGCAGAGTAGTGAGCTCGTTGTGCACACAGTTGGGGCATGACTTGAGTAGTCACACAGAGAGGTGACAGAGTCAGACATGCATGCTTTGCTAGTCACTGAGAAAAGCAGAGAGTCAGTTGTGCGAGATACTTCTATGCAGGATAGACAGGTAGAGCGGTCTTTCTCTAGTGACTCACGACAGGAGGACGTTGTGCAAGAGTTTATGGATACGGAGTTAGAGCATGAGAGCTCTAGTGAGTCATAGCAGTTTGAGTGGTCATGTTTGCAGTGGATGATTGCAGAGGAGGCTGAGATGTTAGCAATTATGCAGTGATTCCTTTCTATGCTCGACAATGAGCATGGGGATGTAGTTGTGCAGGATATGTCTTCCAGCAGACACCTAGAGCAGCTGGTTTTCTCTGAGGTTGCACAACAGGTTGATGCGTCTTTTGCGGACAGTCAGGAGATGCATGTGGCTGACACGCCTTGTCAGTCATCGGTTGAGAACGGTTTTCTCTCGCCTTTTGTAGTCTTTAGACTAGGTTCTCTTGCTTAAAGGCACAGTCGCCTTTAAGTGGGAGGTTGTTGGGGTATAGGTGCCTCTGCCTTGCCTAGTCGCCTAGAGTCTAGGCGCCCACTGACTTGTATACCTTATACATAGCATAAGTGTATAGGGGGCTGCTCACTCTTTGAGTCTCACCACCCATATCTCTGTGTCGTGTGTATCCTTCTCTCTCTCACTCTCCATCTATGGTGCTCTCCGATCCCCTTCAATACATCCTAACCAAAATAAGCTGCCAATGCACGTAGAAAATGCACACTAGTCATACGACAAGTGGGAGAAAAAGTCTCTTCATAATCTATGCCTTTTGCCTATGCAACCTTTTACAACAAGTCGAGACTTATGACGATCAATCTCACCATTCGGCTCACATTTCAACTTGTAGACCCACTTTATACCAATGGCATTTTTCCTTGGAGGCAAATTACATAAAGTCCATGTGTCATTCTCTATAAGTGCATCATATTTTGATTGCATGATGGCAACCATCCAATTTTCTAAATTCTGTGCTTCATAAAACATTTGAGGTTCGTCAACATCATGTGAGCTAGACATAACCAAAGCATAACAATCTGATGCATAAGATGCATGGCACGAACCTGAACAAGTACGACTAGACAAAAGTGCATCCAATTTATTGTCACGCAAAGTATGCACCAGTCATTTATGCATACCTCTAGTCTAAATGGAACCTCCATGATTTTTGCAAGGCAAGGAAAGATTTTTGCAAGGCAAGGAAAGCTAGAGCCTGAGAGTCCACCACCCAACCACCCATTATATAGCAAAGCCCTGAGCCCTTTGCCCTAGTTGGACTCCCCGTTCCACACCACCTAGCCCGGCCCTGCCCTTGTCTACTCCGGCCTTGCCGGTGTCTTGACATTACTCCCCCCTTAAGAAGAGTTTTCGTCCTCGAAAACAAAAGTGGGAAACTTCTTCCTAAGAACACTACTGTTTTCCCAAGTGGAACCTTCTTCAGGTTGTTCTTTCCACTTGATTAAGGCTTATTGACGTACCTGATGATGTGTACACAACTCATGATAATCAAGAACACGTCTAGGTTCATGCGGTAGGGTAGTAGGTTCAATGAAATCAACCAAAACCTGTTGGTCAATGGCATTGTCGTCCCCATGTAACCACTTATATAACAGCTTACATGAAACACCGGATGAATGCGAGAATGTGACGGTAGTAATAATTTGTAGGCACGATCACCTATTCGCTTGAGTATTTTGAAAGGCCCACAATATCGGGAAGATAATTTAGGTGTCGGCCCAGTTTTCAAACTTTTTGAATGTTTTGGAACACGTAAAAATACTTCCTCCCCTTCTATGAAGGTAACTTGCCGATGTTTCTCATCAGCGTACTTCTTATACCGATCCTGTGCTTGCTAGACATTCTGACGAGCAAGTTTTAGCATATCCATGTGGTCTTGGAGAAAATCATTAACCTGTTGGAGTTTTTTGGTTGCCAACCCCACTGTAACTGGTGACCTAGGTTGAGACCCGTACATGAGTATGAAAGGACTCAAACCTGTTGTGACATGCTTCGCACTGTTGTAGGCAAACTCGATAATAGGTAAGCATTCTTCCCAGTCTGACTGTTTTTTGCTGAGGTATGCTCTTAGTATATCCTCTAGCACCGTTCCGTTTGACCATCTATTTCTGGATGATCAGCTATACTGAGGTTTAGTTGTGTACCCAATCGTTTAAATACAGCTCTCCAAAAGTGGCTGTTAAACTTGAAATCACGGTCATTAACAATGTTACTTGAAAAACCATACAATTTGTATAGATTGTCCACAAATAACTTGGCTAATTTTGGTGTCTTAACCGTATCGGATTAAACTAACATAGTTTAGTCAACCTGTCTACGACCACCCGTACCAATTCATGACCTCGTACAGTGGATGGTAAACCCACAAGAAAATACTTAGACATGGTTTCCCATTTTCCATTGGGAATCTCCAAAGGATGTAAGAGTACTCCTCCTTTCAGGTGCTCTGCTTTGTTAACTTGACATTTTTGGCAATGCAAGACATAAGCTTGAACAAAGCCATGTATACCTAGCCAGTAAAATTATCGTCATACGAGAGCATAAGTTTTTATAATCCGCGGGTGCCCTGCACTTGAACTATCATGACATTCATAAAGAATTTGGGGTTGAATGTCTATGTCCATCGGTACATAAACTCTCCCCTTATGGAGTAGGTACCCATTGTCGATGGTAAAATGCTTCCATCGTTGTAGTTCATCACTTGATAAAGAAGAACTAGGTGTGGAGGTTAATTGTACACTACCGTCAGTGGAGTGAGAAGGGTCCCTCTTTTGAACATGGATCCATACTTTGGAATATGCTTCGTGAACAATAGCGAATTGATCTCTCGCATTCGACTTAGAGCTTCTGCCGATACATTGTATCGGCCTTTGCGATACCTTAGCTTGGCGTCATATTCCTAAAGGATCTCAACCCACCTGGCTTTTCGACCCTTTAAAACTGTTTGTTGTGTAAACCATTTGATGCTTTCATGGTCAAACACAATCTTAAACTGAGAACCATACAAATAATGCTGCCATGTTTTTAAGGCAAACACTATTGCATAGAGTACGCGTTCCTAAGAAGAATAGTTCTGTTGAGCTGCATCAAGCTTCTTGCTTTCAAATTCAATCAGTCGTCGGTCTTGTAACAGGACTGCTCCAATATCATGGTCACTGGCATCCGTTTCCAAAACGAATTGTTTCAAAGGATCTACAAGAGCCAGTATAGGAGTTGTAGCTAATGCATCCTTGAGCGTATCGAAACTGTCTTATTAAGCGGATTCCCACTAAAAAGCTTTACCTTTGCATTTTAGTTGATCTGTCATAGGAACAACAATTTGAGTATAGTTTTTAACGAACCTTCAGTAAAAACCTGCAAATCCTGAAAATATATGTAATTCTTCCAGATTTTTAGGAGGAGGCCATTTCCGGATGGTATCCACTTTGGATTATCCATGTATAGCCCGTTGGCTGAAATAACATGCCCTAAATAATGAATTTTATCTTTTAGAAAATCACATTTAGATTCCTCGGCATATAACTTGTTTGTGCGTAACAACTCACACACGTGCCTAAGATGTTGTAAGTGTTCTTCTTCAGAAGCACTATAGACTAGGATGTCAACGAGGAAAACAATGACAAATTTGCCCAAACATGGCTTCAAGACACTATTCATAAGTGTCATGAATTTTGCAGGCGCATTGGTTAACCCAAAGGGCATCACCAAAAACTCGTAGTGTCCAAACCGTGTCCGGAATGCAGTTTTAGGTATATCGGCATATCGAATACAGACTTGGTGATATCCTGACCACAAGTCTATTTTTGTAAAAATGCAAGCATGAGTGAGCTTATCAAACAACTCATCTACTCTAGGCAATGGGTATTTGTTCTTAACCGCATTTAAGCCAGAGTGGTCTACGCACATGCACATACTGCCGTCCTTGTTCTTCACTAAGAGGATAGGCGAAGCCCATGCTGAAGAAATGGGTTGTATAAACCCTCTGCTAAGGGAGTCAGCAAGCTGACGTTCCACAGTAGTAGCTTCTGGATAACTCATACGGTAAGGTGGTTTACTAACAGGTTTACAGTCTGCAACCATGTCAATGCTATGTTGTACTGATCGTGTCAGCAATAATCCTGATGGAAAATCATTAGGAAATACATCTTGAAATTCCTTTAATAATTTTATGTAATTAACTAGAAACGTTGGGTGTTTAGAATTAGCAATTGGTGGAATAGAGGAGAGAGAAGAATGCAACATTGAGGAATGCTCAACAGACTCAATGTTAGAAAGAAAATGAGATATTGAGTAACACAAGAAAACCTGATGATCTCTTTCATTATCAAAAACGAGCTGCATAAGCTCAGCGGTACAAATCAGTGGTGATGAAGGTATATCTTTTTCTCCTAACAACAACACATGTGCGACATGGGATTCAAACATCAAGTTATTGTGCTCATAGCTACACTTCAGTGATGGTCCTAGGCTATGCAACCACTCCCTACCAAGAACCACATCCGCCCTTTCCATGTTCATAACATGAAAATCCAAACTTGTAGAGTACCCTTGTACTTCCAATGGAACAGCTCGACATTGAGTATCCCATATTTCAATATCATGTCCATTCATCATTGCTACCTTGTAGTGGTGGGTACTAGGAGTTTGAGGTAGTTTGAGGTTTTTCACCAATTCGTAATTGATGAAATTGTGAGTAGCACCGTCATCGACCAAGCTGCGCACCTTGTGCCTTTGCAGATATCCGTGCATACGTACTAACTCATGTGGTCCAAAGGTTGGTTGCCACATGGAAGCTGCGAGACAGAATTCATGCACCACCTCAGTGTGTGTTACTTCCACTCTAGAGAATCTTGAGGAAGAATCAAGAGGCAGCACTTGCACCGTGTGCACTGCTTTCTCCTTGCCCTGAGCAAGAGATTTCCCCTTGGGACAATCCTTTTTGCCATGGACTCTTCCTAAACATTGAAAACATAATTTTTATTTCTTGGATTTATCAATGTCCTCAAGAGAGAGAGGACCCCTGGACCCCTTGGGTTTTTTAGATGCATCTGAATTGGCAACTAGAAATTTACTTTTATTGTGTCCATACTAAGTGCGTGTATTACCATGTATATTAGCAAGCACATGACTATTATGTGTTTTCTTCTCATCAGGATCATCATGAATATATGCTTTCACTATGGCTTCCTCAAGTGTTTTAGGGTCTTGGGTCTTGACATACTTCTTAAGCTCGGGTGTCAGACCTCGTATGAACCCCCATACTTGTTGAAAGGTATCTAAACCTTCCAACTTGAGGATAATGTCCCCATAGTGAGAGATATATTCAAGGAGTTATGGGTATTGGCGCATGGAACATGTGTCCCAAGCCGTCCAATTCTGATCGGCCTCGTTTGTAGGCAAAAATTCCGTGCTAAACATTGCTTCAAAAGTTTCCCAACTTTGTGGTATGATGTTCTTCTCCTTGAGAGACATTCACCATTTGTTTTCCTTCTAGAGTTAGGCTCATTTGCAGAGCTCTGATCGCATCCAAAGTATGTCGTAAGGCGTGAATGCGATCCCACTTGCTACGAAAGATATTCACTACATCCTTATTGCGGTCCCGGTCTTCTCCCTTAAAAATTGGTGGTTTGGTGTTCTTTAATAATTCATCCACCTCTTTTGCAGTGAGAGTATGCAATGTATCAGCATTTGGGCCTTGTCGTAGATTAGAAATGCCCTGCCATTGTGTGGCAACGTGCTCATGCATGTGCGTGTCAGCAAGACTCTTAGACTGCTGATGCATTGATTGAACTACTAATGTGGATAGTTTAGTAACATTTTCATTTAAAGCTTTAAAATTTTCATTCATGGCTGTCATACGTGTCTAAAGTGCACGAAATTCTTGAATATCGAGCAATTCATAAGTATCTTCACCTATCGTAGCGTCGCGGGTACTCTCCTTGAGAGGATCCGGCCACGTGCCATCATTGGCAAGATCAGGAGTACTTTGCTCAAAATCGAATGTCATATTGATATCCGAATCCATGGCTACACAGTGCGATGGAAGGAGTACTAAAAAAAAATACCCGATATTGAGAGCACTCGCGAAGTATAATGAGCCTTGCTAAGTCCGTCAAAATGGAGAGTAGTCCAATGGAGAGTGATTTGAATTGTCTGCCATATATGGAATTCCACAAGTTTTTGATAGCCGAATCAATTAGGCTTGAAAGCATAATTGATTTCACCAAAAAAATTGTACTGCAACTCTGCCAAATTGGTGGTCTTGAAATATTTGAGTTTCTGCGTAATACATAGAAAATTTGTGTCAAAATGTGTGCCGGCTTCGTCGATGCCATCCTTTCCGGCCTTGCTGTACTCGCACGTGGAGTGGAGTAGGGGGGTGGGGTACCCATTGTGGGTACCGCCCCTTATGCTTAATTTTTTTGTGTATGGCCACTACCCCTAAGGGGGTTGGGCGCCCTCAAGTGGGAAATAAATGCAGCAAACAGCTATGTCCATGAGCGGGTAGCGCGCAGGTGCTTGGAACGCTTGGGGCAGACGATGCCATGCACAAGAAGCTTCAGCCCTGTGTGGAGAAACGCCAAGCAGGCCCTTGCGCCTCTGATGAGCCCGCGCGACGTCAGTTTGGTGCTCCTGCACTCGGCGGCCTTCCTTGCCAAGCTCGCGTGCCCACATGCTTCTTCTTCGTTGACTTCCTTAGCAAGGGGTGATCCCCACAGAATTGGACCACAACATGCAAGGCTTGTGTGGCTAGAAAGCACCACGCCTTCCCCTTTCCTAAAATAGGCACTTAGGTCTGATACCAGTGTAAGGCAAGGGAAGCTAGAGCCTGAGAGTCCACCACCCAACCACCCATTATATAGCAAATCCCTTGGCCCTTTTCCCTAGTTGGACTCCTCCTTCCACACCGCCTAGCCCGGCCCTGCCCTTGTCTAGTCCGGCCTTGTCGGTGTCCTGACAATTTTCCACATGTAATATCGAAGAATTAAAAACAATTTCGTCGCAAGGAAAAAAAGCAGAGGGAACAAGAGAGGACCGCTCCGAATAAGACAGAGTGCGAGCAGAGTGGAGATAACGCATGCTACATCGATTATGCACCAAGCTACGGATGAGCTATGGATACGCACAATATTCCCTATTTACATTGGGTTGAGACGTAGAGAGAAAGAGAGAGATGAGACAAGAGACACACCATATATGCTCCCAAAGAGTGATTCATGTTGAGGACAAGATACAACTATTGAGATGTAGAGAGAAAGAGAGAGAGGAGACAAGAGACACACCATATACGCTCCCAAAGACTGACTCATATTGAGGACAAGATACAAATATATAGGTGAGACCAAGTTGAGTAGAGTGAGCCATATATAGCTCCAACACCCCCACTCAAACAAAGGTCTCTAGCTTTGGATGAAAAACCCCTTGGGGAGTTCAAGGGAAAAACCCAAGCCCCTACACAATGTGAAAATATGAACCAGCGATGATGATGTGAAAGTGAATTGTGCATCTATGTACAAATATTCAAGTGACTCAGAGATCACAATGTGCAAATGTGGAGTGTGCATAGTGCATGGTACCTAAAATATTACAATGTGATATGTACAAAGCTATTACAATAGCAAAGAAGCTAATCTAGAAAGAGTGAGGCTGAAGCAACTCCAAGATCCAAGCGCAAGAGGATGAAACATACTTAATACCTGACATAATGGTAATGGACAGCAATGTGCTTTGAATTATTATGTTGAACTGAGTCTTTTGAAAGACTAATAGCACTTTGGTTGTCACACCGCAAGGGTGTGCTAGAAAGAGGAGAGTGACCAATATCAACCAGCATTTTTCAAAGACAAATCAACTCACGAGCTGTAAGTGATGCCGCAACATATTCTGACTCAGTCGTAGAAACTGCAACACAACGTTGTTTCTTGCTGGTCCAAGAAACAAGACAACCATTTATAAAAAAGCAATTTCCACTAGTAGATCGCATAGATAAATGTGAGCTTGCCCAGTCTGCATCTGTGTAACCCAAAAGAGAAAGAGATTGCATAGAATCCGATGTGAGTTGTCATCAATGGACTAAACCAAAATCTGTAGTGCCTTTCAAGTATTTCAATACACGCTTTGCAGTAGACCAATGTTTAAGAGAAGGACATGCAAGATGTTGTCCAAGATAATTAGCAACAAACAGAATATTAGGACGAGTGTTCATGCCAACAAACTGAAGACATTCAATCAAGTTAGTATAAGGTTGATTTGTGACAAGTTGACCGCCATTGTCAGAATTGTTCTTTGTAGAGCTCGCAAGACAAGGTGTGTTGGCTGAATGTGCAGATTCCATACCAAATTTTTGAATAGTATCTGCAATAAACTTTGACTGTCAAAGGAATAAAATACCATTTATATGGTTCCGTTGGATTTGAATGCCAAGACACGAGTGAATCTCTCAAGATCCACCATATCAAATCCACATATATAATGAGCAAGAATCACAAAACTTCTACCTTGGCGTTTGATGTATAAGTTGGGGTCTGAAGAGCAAGAGATGAATCCTTTAGAGGTGAGAAAAAAATCAAATTTTGTATACCAGGCTCGCGAAGCTTGTTTGAGACCATATAGTGCCTTATGGAGTTGAGCAACAAGGTCTTCTTTACCTTCAATAACAAACCCTTCTGGTTGTTCCATATAAATTTTCTCTTCCAAGTCACCATTAAGAAAAGCAGTTCGCACATCCATTTGATGAGCTTCTAAATCAAATTGATCAGCAAATGCCAATAAAACTCAAACACTTGTAATAGGAAAAACTGGTGAAAAAGTCTCTTGATAATCAACACCACCTACTTGGGAGTAACCTTTTGCAACTAAACGCGCCTTGAACTTGTCAAAATATCCATCTACTTTTACTTTTGTCTTATACACCCACTTACATTTAATAGCTCTACGACCAGAAGGTAATTCAGTTACTATCCATGTACCTTTAGAGATAAGAGAATCGTACTCTGCTTCCATAGCCTCTTGCCATTGATCCTTTTGTGGTGAAGAAATAGCTTCATCATAAGTAACGGGATCTTCACAAGTAGAAAAAGCATTATCAGCAATATCGTCATCATAAACATGACATGAGCCATGTTCAAAATCAATAGGCAGATCAACAAAAATATCAATATCATCATTGGCAACATTCGGAATGGATGGTTGTGAAGAGGAAAGTTGCTCTATAAGAAGAGTTCCATCATCTGAAAGAAATGGAAAAGCCTTAAAGCAATGATTTAGTATCGTCAAAATCATCCATGGACCATGAGCCTCCCATAAGCTGTTCGTTAAAAGTAGCATCATGATTCACAATTACTTTCTTGGAGGAAGGGTTATAGAATTTGTAGCCTTTGGAAGTGTCAGAATATCCAATCAAAATAACTTTAAAACCAGGAGCTTCAAGCTCTGTTCGTGTTTCTTTGGGAACATAAATATAAACAATACATCCAAAGGTTCGAAAATGAGATACAGAAGGAATGTCACCTGTCCATGCTATGATGGGTATCTTACAAGAGGGTGCAGTAGTAGGAGGATGATTCTGAATAAATACTATTGTCAAGGTAGCTTCAGCCAAGAAAACACGAGATAAGCCAGAATGAATTAGCATACGTCTTACAACATTGAGAATAGTGAGATTCTTTCTTTCAGCAACGCCGTTTTGTTGAGGCGAATATGGAATAGTGTGTTCATGATGAATTCCACTGTCAGCACAGTAACTCAAAAACTCTCAAGAAACATATTCGCCTCCATTGTCACTACGAAGCTTCTTAAGGCCACTACCAGTTTGAAGTTCCGTAGCCTTGTGGAATTGTTTGAAAACAGATAAGGCTTCAGATTTTTGTCTAAGTAGAAATACAGTTGTATACCTTGAGAAATCATCAATGAAAGTAATGAAGTAGAGATATTCTGATCTCGAAGAAGGTAGAGATCCACATATATCAGTTTGAACAAGATCCAATATGTCATGAGAATGAGTTGTATTTGAAAGAGGAAAGGGTTTACGATTGTGTTTCCCAAGAGCACAAAATTCACGAATTCCCATATGGGGATGGGCTTTAAGATTCATGCCATGAACAAGATCACGACGTTGAAGATCAAGGAGTTTTGACAAATCATCATGAACAAAACGGTGATGCCATTCTTTGCAATCATGATCACCTGGAGCAGTGACAACATATGTTACAGCATCGTTGAGAGAGAGTTCAAACAAATTACCGTTTCGAGGAGCAGTGGCTATAGTCTGTCTATCTTTCTCAATTCGGCATTTGGTATGATCAAATCCAACACACAGACCAAGATCAACAAGTCTAGCAACTGAAAGAAGATTACATTGAAGATGTGGTACATGTAATACTCCTCGCAAAATTCGAGTGGAAGAAGATAAGGTGCCAAGATATAAGTCTCCAATACCCTTTACTTGACAAGTAGTATCATTAGCAAGATGAACAACACATTGAACTGGTAGTGGATGATAGTTATGGAGCCACTTAGACTGATATGTCATATTTTCTGTAGCACCAGAATCGAAAATAAAAAGTGATCCATCACGTACATGAAGTATTCTGTCTGGAGCAGCTGAACATAGGATACAGCTTGTTTCTAGTACAATGTTGTTTCGATGTTCAGTAGCATATGCTCTATTACGAGCTGTGTCGAATCGACGCTTATAGCACATATGAGTGGGATGATCAGATGGTCCACAATATTCACAAGAAGAAGAAGAAGAGTCTCTAGATAAACCTGATTGTTCTGTGGTAATATTGTGTTCTTCATCATATTGACGTGCCCAACAATCATCTTCAGTATGGCCATTTCTGTTGCAGTAAGAACAGTGCTAATTAGGAAATTTGAGACGAGAGAAAATATTTCTGCGACGGCCACCTCTACGGTTTCCTTGTTGCAATGGATGCCTTCAAGCATAAAAAGCACGTTCCATCTGTTGTGACTCAGTCTTCTCTTGTGAAATCATAGCTGTATAGTGACCAGCATTACGACGTTCTTGACGTTGAGAGTATTCAATTAAAGACATGCACGCTTGGTCGAAATCAAGACCATCTTTATTAGAGAGAATAGTAACAATGTTATCATAAGAAGAGTCCTTCACCGTATCAAGGAGAAGTGTAATCAGTTTCTTTTGTGGAACAGGATCACCGGCAGTAGCAAGTTGATTAATAATAGATTTGAACGATTCAATGTGTCCCGTCATGGTAGTGCCAACTCCATATTGTAACTTGTTAAGCAACCCTCACTACAAGAGGTTATGTGCTCTTGTGACGCTCTTAGCGACGGAAATACACTGGGTTTTTATAACCCCCGGCGTCGCTATAAGCGTCGCTAAAAGCGTCGCTACGAGAGCGTCGCTATATGCGTCGCTATAGCCGTCGCTATCTGCGTCGCTATAGGCGTCGCTATATAGCGACGCTCATAGCGACGCCTATAGCGACGCAGATAGCGACGCTCTCACAGAAGAGTATAGCGACGCATATAGCGACGCTACAGAGCCATAAATAGCGACGCTTATAGCGACGCCTGAGAGAATATTTTTTTGGTGGCAGGGCATTGAATGCCCTGCCACCCATCAACCATATTGTACTTGATTCACTTTTAAAAAAAAAGTGCAAAGGTAAATAATAGACCCAAAATAGTCACCCACAAGACGCATTGTTTGCAAAATTGACAATTGTACACATCATAGACAAACTGAATTGATTGGCAAATGTAATAATGACAATTGTACAACATCATAGGCATAAAGAATTGATTGGCAAAAGGAATTGCGGTGACAAATGTAATAATATACATGGTTCAAAAAGACGTATAAAATCCGTCTCATGATACATAAGCTATGAGAAACCCTAAACTAATGCTATCTAGCTACGGCTAAACTGACGTCGTCTAATCAGACGTCTCATCGCGTCCAAGCGGCGTATCTGTCGGATTCTGCAAAAAAAGACAATAAAACAGTTTTCAGTAAGTATAAACATATAACGACATTTATAAAACAATACAAAAAATAAAAAAGAGTAAACCGTAATACTAACCATGCCGCTGCGAGAACTGAGAATGTCCATCAGGGCGTTTAAGCCCTTCCTGCCTGCGTACTCGCGCTCGTACGGTGTGGGATCACGTCCTGTCATCGACCACTGTCAAAACATACAAAGATTTCATTATGTTAGAACTAAAAAACTCATAAACCCTAAACTATCGAACATGCATAAAGAGCAATGTGAAAAGACTTACAAAATCGGCCTCAAATGATGCCCATCCACCGCTCCCCAAGTGGTGCGAGCTCCCTGCCTCTACTCGCGCTCTGGCTGCATCTTTTTGTTGCTTCCACTTGTCGGGATTCTCGCGCGCTGCTTTCTTCGCATTCTTCCAATCTTCTTTGGCCAGCCAATCTGGCCTATTCCACCCATTCTTGATTGCTTTTTGCACTTCGGAACGCTTGTGTTTGCAGTATTCGCGCATTCGAATCTTCATCAGGTCTTCATTGAAGCGCTGATCCCGTGTTGGAACGGGAAACTCATCATGAAGTATGCTGATGACTCTGTTTTTTAAATCACTTGGTACTTCACTCCATTTGTTTAGTATATAGTGTCTAAACAGCTGAGAGCAAAGACCACGCATGCGCGAGATCACCTTCTTGCCGTCATCATCCATGATGATGCCGCCGCTGATGTCGACGGAGTAAGGCAAGCCCTCTGGCCGGTGACGCGTGAACCTGGGTGTCCCGGCAGGGGTCTCTAGCGGCGTGTCGATGGGGGTACGGACGTCAGGTGTCTCCACCGGCGTCTGGGCCCCGAAGCGAGGAGTGTCGAGTGGGGTGGCTCCTGGCGGAGTAGGTAGAGGTGTGTAGCTTCTAGGAACAGTCAGCCGTGCAAAACCTGGCGTAGACGGCGATGCTGTGGCTGGTGTGGGGGCGGGCAAAGAAGGGGAGGGTAAAGAGCCTCGTCGAACACGAGGCGGTGTGGAGGCATCGGTGGCGGAATCCCCACAACAACCGCCACCGCCACCACTAGAGCGCCGGTGTCTAGAAGAGTGTGACGCTCGTCTCGTCGACGCCGAAGCTTCGGAGCGCGCCGAATGCTCCGAAAGAGAGGGAGATGCGGATGGTGTAGGAACGCGCGATGATGCGCCAGAGCGATGACGCTCCACGTACCACTGTCTCTGCTGCGGTGACAAAGAAGAAAGAAACTCCTCATCATCCATACCTGCATTAAACACACGAATATTTAAACTTAATATTGAATGAATAGAGTAGACAATGACGCAAATACCATTAAATACAATGACGTAATGACGCATATAAATACAATGACGCAATGAATCGAGTGGTAGAAGAGGCAAGTCGAAAACTCAGAATTTTCAATCAAAAGAGCTAGAGCTTTTACAGCACGGAGCAAAATTGTTCAAATACAATATTTGTGGCTTTAAGAGATCTCTCTCTCATCCTCGCATAACTCAGCATAACTTCCTATATCTATATAGAGCTCTCCGTTTAAACACATATCCTCTGTTTCATTTTGTAGCTCCTCTGCATGCACCCCATATAGAGCAGTAGCATCTTGATGCTCGTCTGGCACCACCGCAGCGGCTTCTGATTGAGCATCTTCTCTGATCTCCTCCATTGATGTCGTTGTGATTGGCACATGGTAGCCTTCATACGTCCTTGCACTACGAGGGGCTACCTCTATGACGTACCACCAGTTTGATGTAGACTTTGTAGGATGAAATACTACCTGCCAGAGCCACATAACTTACATGAGAGCTTTCAAGCACATAACTTGTAAAAGGGGGATGTTAACTATTTATATACTTACTTGTTCACAATGCTCGGGTAGTACGAAAGTGTCTCTTAGGTCAGTCCATTTCTTAGTAGAATCCACCTCAAGAAAACCAGACTCTCCTCTACGCACAGTAGCGTTTCGACCCTCCATGATTATCTTGAACCATTGCACGTCGAACAAGTCGACAAAAAATCCTCTGTAATCGATCCTCAAAATCTCTTGCAGCGTGCCGAAGTAAGTGAGTTCCGCCACCACGGGATCTGCATCAGAGGAACGTCGTCGACTAGACTGTTCAAATTTTGCCATGATTCCACAATCTTGAGTAAAACGCTTTTTGTCGATTCGTTCCACCCTAAAATGTCGACCTTTACACCATGCTGCTGTGTATGACTTATACTACAACGAACAAAGATTATGAGTGGCCGTTCAAACGTTTATAAATAAAGTCACTTGCTAGTCGTACATTGCAAACTTACCTTGGTCGCGCAACCCCGAGAGTACTCCCACTCTTCTTCAGTCACTTCGTCACCGCATTGTTGTGCGCTTTTCAATTGGTTGTGCAACCATCTTAAGCTCATGAAGGTTGGTAGGCTCTCCAGAACCGCTGGATAGTGCATCGGTGGTCGTCTTCCCCGTCTCCACTCGATTCGTGCCCTTTGTCGCTCTTGCTTTGCATCCTCATATTGTGAAATCCACTTTTGCATCACTGGATTGTGAAGCATGCAAAATCGGTTGATTTTAGCCTCTAGATCTTCCGTCATCTTCTTCTCAACACCGAGATTGCACATGACAATCCCAGATATGCGCTCATCATCTATGGTTCGCCATAGCGTATCCCGGGATTTATCAAATCCGTCTAACCACTCTCCAATGTACACTAGGGACTCTGATACCAACCAACCTTCTGCCATGCTACCCTCCGGACGTGCCTTTTGACGCACATATCCCTTAAGCGTTTTCATGAAACGCTCTAAGAAGAACATCCATCTGGAATGAACTGTGCCAGCTATTTCCACCTCATCAACTATGTGAATAAGAAGATGCACCTGAATGGTTAGCATTGTAGTAGGAAAATGTTTCTCAAACATGCACACAAGCTCCGCAGCATTTAGTTTGGCGAATGGTATGGAGTCTACGTCGATCTCCTTTTGTGAGATCCATTGCACCAGCTTTGCAAGTTTGTAGATTGTGTTACGGATGTCGAGAGACAAACATCCCTCAATGGCAACCGGTAAAATAAACTGTAAAGTATGTGCAGCAATGATATTAAAGTCCACATTTTATGCAATGATATTAAAGTCCACTATGAACGTACCTGACACATTTTATGCCAATCGTGTGACTTCAAACCGGTAAGCTTTCCTTCTTTAGTAAAACACGTTCGGAGCGAGTGCATTACGCCAGTGGGGGTCCGCAAAGATCGAATGGCCTCTTTTACTTTGCGTTCTTGGGCTCCTGTGAAAATCCATGGTGCTTTAGGAAGTTTTATCGATCCATCAGACGCTGTTTGCGGCCAATATTGCTCCATACGATCCACATTTCTAAGGTCAACTCTGGCTCCCAAAGTATCTTTCTTGCCGGTCAAATGGTCCCATAGTAGATTACCCACATTCTTGAATATGTGCATTGGATCGAGCAAGTGATTGATCACGAGTCGAGGCCAGTATGGTAACTCGTACCATAGAGATAGTCTCTTCATCCCTGGAGGCAATCCGTCATCGCACATCTCCTTCTGCTCTAACCATGCTTGTGCAGACATCCTTGGTGGCTCTCTTCCCAAAAAGCCGTCGCGTAACACATGATTCTCCGGAAGATACGCTTGATGACCTTCGTAGATTTGCTTCTTCAGTGAGGGTGCCCTACGTGCATTCAGTCTAGGTCCACATGTGACACATGCTCTGTATCCGCTTGTTTGAAGCCCTGCATGTATACACATGATAATAGATCAACTATGGGGAAAAACAAGATTTACAGTGTCTGAGAGAGGAGTGTCAATAGATCACCTGAGCATTCTGTTAGCCCGGGATAGTCATGCATGGTCCACATTAGAATACCTCTGATCAAAGCATTCCGTCGTCCTGTGTGTCGGCTCATATCCACCACCTCTATGCCAATCCACAATTGTTGTAGCTCTTCCAATAGTGGACGAAGATACACATCCATATTCCCCACTTTATATCGCCCTGGCACAATCAAGCTTAGCCATAGGTGCCCCTTCTTCGTAGTCAACCACGGGGGAATGTTGTAGTTGACGATGACAACGGGCCATACACTGTAAGATGTTGATCTTTGACCAAATGGATTTACGCCATCCATAGCCAGGCCTAAGCGCAAATTTCGAGCTTCCCTGGCAAAATCCGACCATGTTCCATCTATATGTTTCCAGGCTGCGCAATCTGCAGGAATTCGTAGCACACCATCCGAAGATTTATTCTCCTCATGCCATGATGCTAGGGCGGCCATGGACTTACATTCGAAGAAATGCTTGATGCGAGGAAGCAAAGGAAAATGTCGCAAAACCTTTTGTGGAATTTTTGTCCCGTGGAGATCTACTCGATATCTTTCGGAATCACATTTCGGACACTTCTCCATGTCTGTGTATTCCCCTCTGAAAAGAATGCAGTCATTAGGACAAGCGTGGATAGAATTGTAATCCATCCCCAAGTTTCGCAAAATCTTTCTTGCTTCATCTCGGGAATCTGGCATCACATTGTCAGCTGGTAGAATGTGCTCTTTCAGCAATCTACACAACATAAAAATATGATACAGTCGTGTAAAAATCTATCAGATCATTATACACCATGAGTTCTATTAAAGTAAACTAATTGTAATAGATCACCTGAAAAGCGCTGTGACGCTAGTGTCACTCCATCCAAACTTTGCCTGCATGTTGAGAAGAACCAGGAGTGCTTTCAATCTAGACATACGTGCTCCATTATACAATGATGTATCGGCTTCACTTTTCATATCATCATAGATAAGCCTTTCTGAATCCATGATCGTCTCGATCATTTCATCAATCTCGGGCTCAAACATTGCCTCGTTGGGAATGTGCTCTGCATGATCATCCCCCGAGCTGTCAGAGGCTACATCTTGTGGCCTCACATATGCTGCTTGACCAAAGCGCCTGCGAATACGTCTATTGGGTTGCAAGATTGCTGCTTGTTGGCCAGCGTCAGAGTCCGACGAGTTATAATTGGCAACAACTCGATCTATAATAGATGGATCGAACTCGCCAAATTCACGAACGTGCTGCAAAGAAACACGTCTTGTCCGTCGCACAGCATGCTTGCATTGATTACAAGGACATAAGACCCTCGTTGAGAGATAGGTGTTTCGGTTGGACGGTCCCACATCCTCGTCGCTACTCATAATGAGGATAAAAAACTTATAACCTAGACAACAAATTTAATATTCTATTGGCATTCTTCATCTTATCTCTCTCTCTCTCTCTCTCTCTCTCTCTCTCTCTCTCTCTCTCTCTCTCTCTCTTTACCTCACATTCTCTAGTCATGTCCAATCCCCGCACACCTCGGTCTAGAGGTGCACGGAGATCAGAACCACCGGGTTATAATCTCGTCTTTATTGGTCAATACCTATATTTGTGGGTACAAGAAATCTAGACACCCACGTCTACATGATACTGCATGTAGTGGACAAAATCCCTTTGCCTCTTCTCTAGCTGTAGCACTTCACTTCATCTTAACATCTTTTCACAGTAGATCTTTTCACTGTTCGTCTAACTCTAAACCCTAAACCGTAAGTAATTCTTGCGTGGACTCGATCTAACGTAAATAAGCGTAAATCTAAATAAACGTAAATCTAACTAAAAATAAAGCTAAATCTAATTTAACGTAAGTCTAATGACTAGAGGTTGTCTAGATGGTCATTGTGTCGGGGATGTAGTGACTCTTGCCGCCCTGAAGATCCACCTTCTTCCCTATCTTCTGAAGACATTTCACCAGTACTTTTGGATCGACGGAGCCCACTATGAGTGAAGGCAGCAATACCCTATATTCCATTGAGGGCTTTCTTCACCCGCTTCATGCAGGCATCGCAGTCTATGGAGACCCGCATCTAATCTAATATAACATAAATCTAAATCTAGCTTAAATAAATGTAAATCTAGTTAAAAATAAACCTAAATCTAATTTAATGTAAGTCTACATATAACCTAATCTTTAACGTCTTTTAAAATAGTTTCCTACGACGTTATAACTCTCTTCTTCCTGTGTGTGTGCGCGTGTGTGGATGTGTGTGCCAATAAAAAGAGATAAATGGTATAACCTTTCTATCACTCATGCCAAGTATGATAGATTGATTATGCCATTTCTCTCTTGAATAATAGGTCTTCAGTTCAACTCCTCGTCGGCTAGATCTTTAGGTCTTTTAATTTTAATTAGTTTCCTACGACGCTCCCTTAGTTTCTCTTTCTTTCTCTCTCAATGTGTGTGCGTTTTTTTGGATCGTATGCATGTTTTCTTTCTCTTTTCCTCTCTCAATGTGTGCGTTTTTTGTTTATGCATGTTCTCTCTCTCTTTTCCTCTCTCAATGCGTGCGTTTTTTGTTTATGCATGCTCTCTCTCTCTTTTTCTCTCTCAATGTGTGTGTGCATTCTTTGTTTATGTATGTGTGCGTTTTTGCACTCTCTCTCTCTCTCTCTCTCTCTCTCTCTCTCTCAAAAACACTATATGTGTGTGTGTATGTGTGTGTGTGTGAGAGAGAGCGCGATGGAGAGAGAAAGAGGGGAAGGGAACATGAGAATGAGGAGAGAGAAGGAGCATACCTGGCTCTCCTTCCTCTCCTCGTGTGTGTGTGTGTGTGTGTGTGTGTGTGTAAAAGAAAGAGAGAGAGAGAGAGAGAGAGAGAGAGAGAGAGTGAGGGAGAGCGTTACCTGCTCTTTGCTTGAGGGCGCCGAAAAACTCAGATCTGAGATCTGAGTTTTTGGGCGCGCTCGGTTATTTTTTTTACCCCAGTGAGCGTCGCTATGAGCGTCGCTATGAGCGTCGCTATAAGCGTCGCTATGAGCGTCGCAAATTTACAAAGAAATTTGCGACGCTCATAGCGACGCTCATAGCGACGCCGGGATTTTTTTTTTTGAGCGTCGCTGTGTGAGCGTCGCTAATGTGAAGAGCCTCTTGTAGTGCCTCTCAAATAAAGTATTTCTGTAATAGATTTCTTTTGAAAGTTTGCAATAAGGTACTTCCATACGTCGTGGGAAGTAGGCAGTTCATACATATCAAGCAAAAGGAAATCAGTAAGAGCAGAAAGAATATACCGACGAGCTGCTTTATCTCGTCATTGCCAATACATATAGACAACATTCCAATCTTCAAATATAGGTCCTTCAGTACTAAGAACATTATCATTATCCGTATCCACACGCTGAGACGGACAAACACGATTTTCAAGAACAACATCAGAGAGTTCATCGCCTTCAAGAATTAACAACATCTTTGCTTTCCAGCCTAGAAATCCTTGGCCTTGGAAAGGAGGAATAGAACGCTTGCCAGAAGGAAAGCCGTTGACGAGAATAGTCATAGCCATATCTTGTTGGGAGAAGACGTATAAGATAAGATCGCATAATCTGCACACCGTATATGGTGAAGGTCGCAATTGAGAATAAGAGAAATATGAAGACTACGTTCTGTCAACGATAAACGCAAGAAGAATGCTCAAGGAGCGTCGAAAGATGTGAGAGACGTCACCCAAAAAAGGCAGGGTAAATAAGACGTTAATAATAAAAGAGTTCTCAAAATAGAGTGGCGTGAGACGCGAGAGAGAGAGAGAGAGAGAGAGAGAGAGAGAGAGAGAGAGAGAGAGAGAGTGCTTGTTGCATTAATACCTTCTTACAAATATGCCATGACCGATCAAAGTGAGATTAGTATTTGTTCAACATAGCTTGAGTAAATTTCACCACGACACATCACAAGAAAAGCCACCCCAATCACTGTCTTAAGGCCAGGGGATTCCTCTCCACCCTGTCGCCCTCTTACAATATGGGGATTTATGGCTAAATTGATGACAACACCCAGACACAAGCTATCAAGAACTAAAAATATCACCAAGACACTTACACATCATTGTTGTCCATTACTTCACGTTGGAAGAGAGACAAAGTATCCAAACTTAGTCCAAATCCACCCTCCTTGATTCAGCAAATGTTGGGCTTACACTAGTAGGAGGAATGATAGATTTTCCGCTCTCAATTGAATGATCTCTCTCTCTCTTACAATGGCATAGAGTTCCCGTGCTAATCACCCCTATTACAACACATGCACAAGCATACGACAATGAGCTTCCACTCAAGAGCTCCTTCTAGAGAGGTTCACTACAAGAGGCTATTCATATTAGCGACGCTCACACAGCGACGCTCAAAAAAAAAAATTAGCCCAGCCGGCGTCGCTATGAGCGTCGCAAATTTACAAGTAAATTTGCGACACTCATAGCGACGCCGGCTGGGCTAAAAACAATAACAGAGAGCGCCCAAAAACTCAGATCTCAGATCTGCGATTTTCGGCGCCCTCAAGCAAGGAGCAGGTAACTCTCTCCCTCTCTCTCTCTCTCTCTCTCTCTCTCTCTTTCTTCTCCACACACACACACACACGAGGAGAGGAAGGAGATCCAGGTATGCTCCTTCCCTCTCCTCACTCTCATGTTCCCTTCCCCTCTTTCTCTCTCCCTCTCTCTCTCTCTCTCTCTCACACACACACACACACATAGTGTTTTTGAGAGAGAGAGAGAGAGAGAGAAAGAGTACAAACATAAACAAAAACGCACACACACATACATAAACAAAGAATGCACACACACATTGAGAGAGGAAAAGAGAGAGAGAGCATGCATAAACAAAAAACGCAAACATTGAGAGAGGAAAAGAGAGAGAGAGAACATGCATAAACAAAAAACGCACACATTGAGAGAGGAAAAGAGAGAGAAAACATGCATAAACAAAAAAACGCACACACATTGAGAGAGAAAGAGAGAGAAACTAATTTAACGTCATAGGAAACTAATTAAAATTAAAAGACCTAAAGATCTAGCCGACGAGGAGTTGAACTCAAGACCTATTATTAAAGAGGGAAATGGCATAACCAATCTATCATACTTGGCATGGGTGATAGAAAGGTTATAACATTTATCTCTTTTTATTGGCACACACATCCACACACGCGCACACACACAAGAAGAAGAGAGTTATAACGTCGTAGGAAACTATCCTAAAAGACGTTAAAGATTAGGTTAGATGTAGACTTATGTTAAATTAGATTTAGGTTTATTTAAGTTAAATTAGATTAGATTTATGTTTATTTTCAGTTAGATTTACGTTTATTTACGCTAGATTTAGATTTACGTTATATTAGATTAGATTTAGGTCTCCATAGACTGCGATGCCTGCATGAAGCGGGTGAAGAAAGCCCTCAATGGAATATAGGGTATTGCTGCCTTCACTCATGGTGGGCTTCGTCGATCCAAAAGTACTGGTGAAATGTCTTCAGAAGATAGGGAAGAAGGTGGATCTTCAGGGCGGCAAGAGTCACTACATCCCCGACAATGACCATCTAGACAACCTCTAGTCATTCAACAACAACTTCAAAGTTAGTAACAAGAGCAAGAACGGTCCAAAGGGCCAATTGCTGTCGTCAGATGTGGATGGAGATGAGGCAGCGTCACCGCCGGAAGTTAACTCTCACATCTTTAGTGATGAGAATGCCAACTCTTGCCGAGTTATGTGAAAAATTATGTGTTAAATCAGTTTTAAGGTTCTTATAATCCCTGTTAGTTTAGTTCTTTGTTTTTAATATAACATAATTTACGTTAGATTTAGATTTATGTTATATTAGATTAGACTTAGGTTTATTTAGGTTTACCCACACACACACACACACACACACACACACACACAAGAAGAAGAGAGTTTTAACGTCGTAGGAAACTATCCCAAAAGACGTTAAAGATTAGGTTAGATGTAGACTTACGTTAAATTAGATTTAGGTTTATTTTTAGTTAGATTTACGTTTATTTAAATTTACGCTTATTTACGTTAGATCGAGTCCACACAAGAATTACTTACGGTTTAGGGTTTAGAGTTAGACAAACAGTGAAAAGATCTACTGTGAAAAGATGTTAAGATGCTGTGAAGTGCTACAGCTAGAGAAGAGGCAAAGGGGTTTTGTCCACTACATGCAGTATCATGTAGACGTGGGTCTGTAGATTTCTTGTACCCACAAATATAGGTATTGACCAATAAAGACGAGATTATAACCCGGTGGTTCTGATCTCCGTGCACCTCTAGACCGAGGTGTGCGGGGATTGGACATGACTAGAGAATGTGAGGTAGAGAGAGAGAGAGAGAGAGAGAGAGAGAGAGAGAGAGAGAGAGAGAGAGAGATAAGATGAAGAATGCCAATAGAATATTAAATTTGTTGTTCAGGTTATAAGATTTTTATCCTCATTATGAGTAGTGACGAGGATGTGGACCGTCCAACCGAAACACCTATCTCTCAACGAGGGTCTTATGTCCTTGTAATCAATGCAAGCATGTTGTGCGACGGACAAGACGTGTTTCTTTGCAGCACGTTCGCGAATGTGGCGAGTTCGATCCATCTATTATAGATCGAGTTGTTGCCAATTATAACTCGTCGGACTCTGACGCTGGCCAACAAGCAGCAATCTTGCAACCCAATAGACGTGTTCGCAGGCGCTTTGGTCAAGCAGCATATGTGAGGCCACAAGATGTAGCCTCTGACAGCTCGGGGGATGATCATGCAGAGCACATTCCTTTATGCCTATGATGTTGTACAATTGTCATTATTACATTTGCCAATCAATTCATTTTGCCTATGATGTGTACAATTGTCAATTTTACGCTTGTCAATTTTGCAAACAGTGAGTCTTGTGTGTGACTATTTTGGGTCTATTATCTACCCTTGCACTTTTTTAAAAAAGTGAATCAAGTACAATATAGTTGATGGGTGGCAGGGCATTCAATGCCATGTCACCAAAAAAAAATTCTCTCGGGCGTCGCTATAACCGTCACATCAATACCACATATATGGTAGCACAAATGTTCTAGTGTTTAAATCAAATCTTATCCTAGATGCTCTTGTTGCAAGCTCTGGAGCGTCGCTATAGACTTTTGTGTAAACGTCGCTATGAGCGTCGCTATGAGCGTCTCTATATAGAGATGCTTATAGCGACGACTATAGCGTCGCATATAGCGACACTCTCGTAGCGACGGTTTTAGCGACGTCGGGGGTTATAAAAACCCATTGTATTTTCGTCGCTAACAGCGTCACAAGAGCACACAACCTCTTGTTGTGGTTGAGCTTGGCTTCTCAAGCTATAGCACAGTGCTCTTGCTTATGGATCTCCCTTTGTGCTAGCTACACCCTCCTTTTATAGCAATTTTGAAGGCTAGGGTTACTCTTCTAACCATGGTTGGGTTAGATTTTCAGCACTTATCTAATTTCTTTTGCTTGGAATTATCAAGAAGTTGGTGTGGATAGATGAAGAAGAGAGAGAGGAGAGAAGTGGAGGTGATAGGACTTTTCATAGTAGGTTAGTGTTATTAAATTAGTAAAGTTAGTTATTTTTATTGATTTACAAATGGAATTGGATATTTACAATGGGAGTATCCAAGTAGGATACAAATTAGGAAGAAAAAACTCTTAATAGATAAGAAAACATGGATTTCTTACAATGTTGATGCTCCAAGTGTCTTGAGTAGGGTCAATTTTGACGCTTGTTGACGGTCCACTAGCTTTGACGGAACGTTTTTATCACTCTTGACCTTCCTTTGGGAGCCAAGGTAATTGAATATGAGTAATCAATCACCATGATGCTGTCTTTCAAGAGAAGAGGCTGAATTTTATGGTTTTTTGATAGATATGGGTAATATGGATGAGGAAAAATGAGACTAGGTGGTCAATTTTGAAATGGAAGTGTGTGTAGGAAACATGAGTTCACCATGGTTTCTCTTATTCCTCAAGGTTTAGAAGAAGGTGAGTAGGGTGCAGAGAGGAGTGGTGAGAGAGGTGGGGATGATAAGTGGAGAGGTGTGTGTGAAAAAGGAAAATGATAAAGTGGAAGAGGGAGTGTGGCTGCATAGCATAGGCAAATTGGGGTCCACAAATAAAATCCTAGCTCATAGCTCGTAGCTCAAAAAAATATGAAAAAATTTGAGGTGAAATTTCAGCTCACGAGCTACAACTTTTGTTTGTATTACCTTTTCAATTCGGGGAGCATGTGATCTTTAAAAATTCAGCAAAACCGATTGTTTTTTCCACTGCACAAGGTCCTTGTCAGGTCCTTCTTTGGATGATTCTTTTGAATACCTCCAAGAGTGAGCTCCCCATGGTGCATGCATGCATTCCACATACCATTGACCTTATTTGGTAGGTCTATAATCGAAGATATTGTTGAGATCATGATATAAGTGAATAGTACAACTAAGAAAATCAAATATTGAGGGGTCTAAAAAAATATGTACATGTCAAATATAAATAATATAGGTGGAAAAAATATAAAGGGGTCAAAATAAATCTCTCTCATTATAAGTCTTCCATAAAAAGATGAATATTTTTGGTGTTCTAATGTATGAGAGTAAAAGAGAATAGATGTAGGAAGGAAAAATCACAATAGTGAAAAAATATACACATAAATAAAACTAGTTTTTTTGGATTTTTGTTGGGATGGAGTTACACCAAAACTAAGAGAAGCTTGCATGAAATTATTATTATATGGAATAAAGAGTATGCAAAATGGTAAGAAAAAATATGGTGATGGTGAGTCAATGTACATAGCATAAATAACACACCATAGGTAGAAATATTTAAATAAATGCCAAAATAATTATGAAAAATCCTTTTATTTAGGCCCTATATACAATGAAATATTTACACACAAATGGGCCATAATATACTTATATTTTTATTTTTTTTTATTTTTTTGGCTCAACTAGCCCAGTGACTAGCTAGCTGAGGGTTTTTAAGAAGATATGGGAAAAGTCCCTACCTCACACACACCTATATACAGCGAAATGGTAGGGATAGCCACAGTGTTTGGATGATTTTGGTAGGGTGGGTTAACTCACTATGGCAATTACGGAAAGCCGAAAAACGGCTATCAATAGCAATGTCTCTATGTAACTTTTCTAACACAAGGAAATATCTCCATCACATTGCTTAAACTCTACACCCAAGTAATGATGCAATAGCCTGAAATATTTCATCTTGAAAGTAGCATTCAAATTAGCCTTAACATTCAGCAATATGTCTCTCATTTGGTCCAATGATTAGCAAATCATCCACATAAAGAACCACAATGAGAAGTATATCACCCTCACACTTTACATACAATGTTGTTGGACTATTACAAAATACTTGTTTGACCAAATGAGTGCCAGCCTTCTCATACCAAGAACGAGAAGATTCCTTCAACTCATAGAACACTTTGTTACATATGCACACTTTATCCTCTTGTCCCTTCTTGCTAAAAGCGCGAGGCTACGTTACATAAACTTCCTCAAATATGACACCATTCAAGAAAGCACTAACAATGTCGGATTGGTGTACATTGCAACCAAAATAAGATGCCAATGCACATAGAAAATGCACAATAGTCATATGACAAATGAGTGGAAAAGTCTCTTCCTAACCTATTTCCTTTTTATCGTGCATAACCTTTTACAACAAGTCGAGCCTTATGACGATCAATCTCACCATTCGGCTTGCATTTCAACTTGTAGACCCACTTTGTACCAATGGAATTTTTGCCATGAGGCAAATTACATAAATTTCATGTGTCATTTTCTATAAGTGCATCATATTGTGATTGCGTGGCAGCCATCCAATTTTCTAAATTCTGTGCTTCATAAAATGATTGAGGTTCCTTAACATTATGTGAGCTTGACATAAGCAAAGCATAACAATTTGATGCATAAGAGGGATGGAAAGAACTTGAACAAGTATGACTAGACAAAGGTGCATCCAATTTACTTTCAGCTCACGAGGTACAACTTTTGTTTGTATCTTCTTTTCAAATTCGGGGAGCATGTGATCTTTAAAAATTCAGCAAAACCGACTGTTTTTTCCCTTGCACAAGGTCCTTGTGAGGTCCTTCTTTGGATGATTCTTTTCAATACCTCCAAGAGTGAGCTCCCCATGGTGCATGCATGCATTCCACATACCATTGACCTTATGTGGTAGGTCTATAATTGAAGATATTGTTGAGATCATGATATAAGTGAATAGTACAACTAAGAAAATCAAATATTGAGGGGTCTAAAAAAATATGTACATGTCAAATATAAATAATATAGGTGGAAAAAATATAAAGGGGTCAAAATAAATCTCTCTCATTATAACTCTATCATAAAAAGATGAATATTTTTGGTGTTCTAATTTATGAGAGTAAAAGAGAATAGATGTAGGAAGGAAAAATCATAATAGTGAAAAAATATACACATAAATAAAACTAGTTTTTTTAGATTTTTGTTGGGATGGAGTTACACCAAAACTAAGAGAAGCTTGCATGAAATTATTATTATATGGAATAAAGAGTACGCAAAATGGTAAGAGAAAATATGGTAATGGTGAGTCAATGTACATAGCATAAATAACACACCATAGGTAGAAATATTTAAATAAATACCAAAATAATTATGAAAAATCCTTTTATTTAGGCCCTGTATACAATGAAATATTTACACACAAATGGGCCATAATATACTTATATTTTTTATTTTTTTGGCTCAACTAGCCCAGAGACTAGCTAGCTGAGGGTTTTTAAGAAGATATAGGAAAAGTCGCCTAGCTCACACACACCTATATACAGTGAAATGGTAGGTGATAGCCACAGTGTTTGGATGATTTTGGTAGGGTGGGTTAACTCACTATGGCAATTACGGAAAGTCGAAAAACGGCTATCATTACCCCTCCCCCAGGATGATGGTATATTCATGTACCATCATAGAGCATTTTTTTCAACGAGAGTGCTTCAGAGTCCTTGACGAGGTCTTCATTGTTTGGACCCTCAGAATTTTGGTTTGAGTTACACTCATGCTTCACGGAAAAATACCTACATGAGATAGCTTCCTTTTGACAGATCTTTGGTAGATCCTTTGGTAGAAGGCGACTCAATAGAATGTGAAGTTCTTCACAGACCTCTGTGAGTAAGCCCTTTCTAAACCCTGGACCATTATCAGAAACAATCTCCAAAGGTGTGCCAAATCTACAACAAATGTGAGTGTAGACAAATTTGCTCACTGTCCTCTCAGTTACCTTTGCCACACTTTGTGCTTCCACCCACCTAGTCATATAGTCTACCGCCACTAGAATGTAGAGTTTACCATTTTTTGTCATAGGGAGAGGACCCATAGCATCAATGCCCCACTTTTCAAAGGGTCCATTTGTAAGCACGATTTGCCTTGGACCATACACCAATCTTCTATTCCCATTTACCTGACAATTGTGACAACTTTTACACCAATGTTGGACATCCACATGCAGACTTGGCCAAACACACCCCACAAGCAAAATATTCTTCACAGTTAACTCTTGGGCAAAATGACCACCACATGCCTCTTCATGAAAACCTTTTAGAATGGCTGGAATCTCCTTGATAGTTGGTACTCTTATGCACACTTGATCCTTCCCTCTTTGACAGAGGGATCCTTCTAGGAAGAGATACGCTCTTGCCTTTTTCATGAGTCTCCTCTTCTGAGCCTTCGTGAAGTCTTGTGAAAACTGACCCTCCAAAATGTAGCTAATAATGGGAGTCAATGACTCCAATCCATGGTATCTCGGTTGCTTGACAGTTACTGCCACCATGATGACCTGCACTTCTTTCTCAACACATGTAACTGATTGTTGTGCAAGTAAATCGGCATCTTCATTTTGTTTCCTAGGAATATGATATAGTTGCACTTCTTCAAACTGATTAAACATCCTACGAATGGCATGAACTTTTGTCCTTAAGCTTTCATTCTTGCATACCCAAATGCCTAAAATCTGTTTAACAATGAGAAGTGCATCTCCCTTTACCATGAGACGTTGTATCCCTTGGCCAATGCACATCTTCAAACCATGAAGTAGTGTGTCATATTATGCTTCATTGTTGCTAGTTGAACCTGGTAGATTGACCTTCTCTTTCATGACCACCTCCCCACTTGGGTTGAGCAACACTAGCCCTCCCCCTGCTTTTCCTGTGACTCGTCGAAAAGCTACATCAAAGAACAAGGTAAAAGCATTAGGAATATTTTTCGGTGGTAGCAATGGTAGGGTCTTTATTTCAGGCACCTTAATCTCCTTCTCATGTACCCTATAAGTAAGGATCCCTGTCAATTGTGTACGCACACTATCTTCTACTTTGAAAGAGTATTGAAACTCTTGCAACTCCATAATCCACTTTGAGATCCTAGTACTAAGATTCATTTGAGATGACACCCAAAGGGAACATTTTGCAGTGAGAATTACAAAAGGTTTTGGTAGCAGGTAGGATCTAAAATTTCTCACCGCAAACATGAGAGAAAGCATCATGAGTTCTGCCTCTGTGTAGCCTCTCTCTAAAGCATTCATGACCCTACTAGCAAAGTAGATGGGTCGCATCCGGGTACTAGGGGGATCTTGTTGTAGCAAAACCGCTCCAATTATTTCCCTTCCAACACTAGAGCTAACAAAGAATATGTACTCCCAACAAGGAGGCATGAGTGTTGGTAGCTCTGACAAAATGACTTTAATGTTACAAAAGTACTGTTCAAGCTCATCAGACCATGCAAATTCTACTTGTTGTGTCAACTTTTGCAAAGGATGAAGCAACTCCGAAGCTAAGTGAATAAAGCGTGACATATACTTCACCTTTTGAATAAATGAAATGACCTCTTTGAGATTCTTGGGTGATGGGAGCTCAATAAGAGCCTTTGCCTTTGAAGGATCCACCTCAATGCCTTTATAGGAAACCTTGTGACCAAGCAAGATCACTTCATCCTCACCTATGTGACACTTTTCGGGGTTGAGTTGACCTCCCATGTCGTAGAGCTTCTTTAGACCTTCTTCTACCCTTTGTAGATGCAATGATTTTGAGCTATAAATGCAAAAATCATCAATAAAGACCCTAATGGACTTTCCAAAGAATGCTTGAAACACCATGTTCATGAAGCGTTGGAAAGTTGCAGGAGCATTTGTCAGTCCAAATGGCATGACTCTAAAAGCATAACAACCCCAAGGAGTGATGAAGGTTGTTTTCAATTGATCTTCCAATGCGATACCTATTTGAAAGTAACCCGAGTATCCATCACACACAATGCACTTCTCATGACCAGCTACCTCATTTAGTATCTCATCCTGAAATGAGAGGGGAAAGTGATCTCTTTTTGCTGCCTCATTGAGCGGACGGTAATCCACACACACCCTCCACTTGCCATTTTTCTTAGGAGTGACAACAACGGGAGAGACCCACTCTGAATTCTCCACTGGATAGATGAAACCTGCTGCTAGAAGCTTTCTTACTTCCTTGAGTAAAGCCTACTCCTTGATGACTCCTAGCCTTCGTAGCTTCTGAGCCTTAGGTGTGGCCTCTAGCTTCAACTCAATTTTGTGTTGAACAGCATCTTCTAACATTCCTTCATCTTGCACATTTTGGTTCTCTTGGGAACCTACCTCTTCCAAACCTAGGCAAGAGGTCTCTTGGTTGTTTGGATTAAACCTTACCCCCATGACTTCGATGGAAGACTCCTCTTCAGTGATGCTGCTGCTACTTTCTCCTTCTGAATTGCTATCGGTCCAGCCTTCCTCCGTCTCACTTTGATATGATTCTTCATGGAGCTCCTCTTGACGTTGCTCCTTCATGTCAAAGACAACCTTCTTATGATTGTCATTCCTGCAAATTAGCTTTCCACTCTCCCAATCCTGCAAAGCTTGCATTTTCATTAGCCATGGTCTCCCTAGGATAAATGGGTAACCATTTCCTTTGGTAGACATGACATAGAAATCCACTGGCTTCTTAATGCCAAAGGCCTCCATAGAGACGTTTTTAGAAATGCCTACGCACCTACCCTTGCTATTGTTTGCCATCTTGACTTTAATTTCAGGTGTCTCATGGATGTGCATGCCTAGTTTTTACATGAGTCCCTCTGTCATGATGCAAATTTGTGCACCCCCATCCACTAGACCTTTCCTAACCAATATTCCTTTGATGTAACAATCTAGCATAGGTGTAATATCCTCATTCATTTCATCATGTGCAATTTTTACAAAAGGCACACTCTCTTTTACCTTTCTCCTAGTGCTAACTGCCTTTGTTAAATCCCTCCTAACTTGTGGGCATAATGCAAGAAACTGAGGCCATGTGATATCAAGACCCTTACCTCTCATGTCTTCCAAAAAGTTGTATGGAGCCATACCATGTCCAAGAGGGAAGTCTTGGAGATTGATACGACGTCGAGTCCTCTTAGCTTCCTTGGTCTCCTTTGCCTTCTTACCTCGTCCATGGTCACTCTGTGATGTGACACCTTCTTTCTCCTTCCGTTTTCCACGGCCACGCTTAATGCCATTTGCTTCCATGTCAACCTCTTTTGAATTTGTCACCTCTACCATATGCACATTTGGGTCTGGCAAAGATGGAACTCCTTCCACTCCTTGTGGAGGTGGTCTAGCTCCATTTGGCCTTTGTAGAAGCTGTGGTTGCTGACTAGTTCCTTCACATGCATTCATCACTGGGTAATTCAAGTTAGGTCTCCCTGGCTCCCCATGGGGCCAAGGATAATTATACATCCCATGTCTAGCTCTCCGCAATTCCAACATTGTAAGACTCTCCTAGGTCGTGGATCTCGCTCTTCAGACTTCCTTGCTTGTCCTTTTGGACCTACAGCTTGTGCAAGGTGAATTGACGAGCTGCTTAAAGATTCATTTAACTTCTCAATCACTTCCGTCGTTAACTCAGGAATCTCCCTAGATGTTGATGCTTGTGACTTACCTTTGGGTCTAAGACCTTCTATTGGAACCTCTCTCCTTACACACTTGAGTTTCCTATACTTCATGGAAGCTCTAGTTTTAGCTGCATCATAGGTGGCAGGTGCATCCGCCTCTACCTCTACCTTAAGATCAGGAAAGAGTCCAGCTATGAATCTCTCCTTCTTTAGAAATTTTGCACCATCACCAGGGCTAGCAACATTTCGTATCCATAGAGCCCAAAGACGTAGAAACTCTTGCTTGTACAAGTAGTAGTCATCTAAGTCTTTTTGCTTATGAGAAACAATGTCTTGCCATAGCTTTTGAGTGTTTTGGGGATCAAAGAAGTATCTCTTAAAATGATTCAGATCTTCCGTATAATTCCCTTTAACTTCCTCAGGCAAAGAGTCAAACCAAGTGCTAGCATCTTTCCTAAGGACCACCTCAAACATCTCTACACGTTCTTGATCAGTTACTATTCTCTTGATACGACAAGACATCTTGAAATTTGCTAAAAATAATTCTGCATCCTCTCCAGGCTCTCCAAAGAAAAGAGGATATCCAGACATTTGGCGTTGGGCCTCCATTGAATCGGTTTCAAAGTGACAACACGTTTTTGTTTCTCTTTCTCAAAAAATTTACACAATAATGTTTTCTAAATTGCAATCTATTCTACAACAAAATAGAAATATTCACATCAAATGACCTATGATAATCAATAAGAGGCAGGATGACAGGGTTTGGAGATGCGAGAATTTCTCCTACTCTTTGGGCACCAAACATGAACACCATACGTAGTTGAAAATGGAATTTTCTACTAATTGCAATGTTTATTCTAATGTGTGGAGTGAAATGAAAGGGGAAAACCTCTATTCTTAAGCCATTATCCATGGTCTATGCATGACCTAATTCTTAAAACAAAACAAAAATAAAGATGTCCAAACTAAGGTCGTACCTAATGAGAGGCAAAATAAAAGGATTTACTGATGCGTTTATCTCTGCCAACCTAAGAGGACCTAAAATTCTACGAATTACACGTTGAAATTGCAACTTAGTTCTAACAATTATGTGTACCTTTTGCCTTGCAATGGGAATGAAAGGATCATACAAATTCTCGTGATTCATGCAAGCTACTTGATTATACTAAAGGTTGAGCCTTCACAAAACATACACAAGCCGTCCTCAATGGGGGCACCAATTTGAGGCGGTCCGGGGCGGGCAACAAGAAGAGTGTCCTCTAAGCACCCTTGTAGGCTCCCGTGCTCCTCAATTGGGTTGGGGTTGGAAAAAACAACAAACACACACACAAACCCGTAACCTAACCCTACACACATTTGGGGCACCACCTAGTTTTGGATGTGAACTAGGACGCGTAAAAAGAGAGAGAGAGAGAGAGAGAGAGAGAGAGAGAGAGAGACAGAGAGAGTGCTTGTTGCATTAATACCTTCTTACAAATCTACCATGACCGATCAAAGTGAGATTAGTATTTGTTCAACATAGCTTGAGTAAATTTCACCACGACACATCACAAGAAAGGCCACCCCAATCATTGTCTTAAGGCCAGGGGATTCCTCTCCACCCTGTCGCCCTCTTACAATATGTGGGATTTATGGCTAAATTGATGACAACACCCAGACACAAGCTATCAAGAACTAAAAATATCACCGAGACACTTACACATCATTGTTGTCCATTACTTCACGTTGGAAGAGAGACAAAGTATCCAAACTTAGTCCAAATACACCCTCCTTGATTCAGCAAATGTTGGGCTTACACTAGTAGGAGGAATGATAGATTTTCCACTCTCAATTGAATGATCCCTCTCTCTCTTACAATGGCATAGAGTTCCCGTGCTAATCACCCCTATTACAACACATGCACAAGCATATGACAATGAGATTCCACTCAAGAGATCCTTCTAGAGAGGTTGAGCTTGGCTTCTCAAGCTATATCATAGTGCTCTTGCTTATGGCTCTCCCTTTGTGCTAGCTACACCCTCCTTTTATAGCAATTTTGAAGCCTAGGGTTACTCCTCTAACCATGGTTTGGTTAGATTTTCAGCACTTATCTAATTTCTTTTGCTTGGAATTATCAAGAAGTTGGTGTGGATAGATGAAGAAGAGAGAGAGGGGAGAAGTGGAGGTGATAGGACTTTTCATAGTAGGTTAGTGTTACTAAATTAGTAGAGTTAGTTATTTTTATTGATTTACAAATGGAATTGGATATTTACAATGGGAGTATCCATGTAGGATACAAATAAGGAAGAAAAAACTCTTAATAGGTAAGAAAACATGGATTTCTTACAATGTTGATGCTCCAAGTGTCTTGAGTAGGGTCAATTTTGACGCTTGTTGACGGTCCACTAGCTTTGACGGTACGTTTTTTTCACTCTTGACCTTCCTTTGGGAGCCAAGGTAATTGAATATGAGTAATCAATCACCATGATGCTGTCTTTCAAGAGAAGAGGCTGAATTTTATGGTTTTTTGATAGATATGGGTAATATGGATGAGGAAAAATGAGACTAGGTGGTCAATTTTGAAATGAAAGTGTGTGTAGAAAACATGAGTTCACCGTGGTTTCTCTTATTCTTCAAGGTTTAGAAGAAGGTGAGTAGGGTGCAGAGTGTAGTGGTGAGAGAGGTGGGGATGATGAGTGGAGAGGTGTGTCTGAAAGAGGAAAATGATAAAGTGGAAGAGGGAGTGTGGCTGCATAGCATTGGCAAACTGGGGTCCACAAATAAAATCCTAGCTCACAGCTCGTAGCTCAAAAAAATATGAAAAAATTTGAGGTAAAATTTCAGCTCACGAGCTACAATTTTTGTTTGTATCACCTTTTCAAATACGGGGATCATGTGATCTTTAAAAATTCAGCAAAACCGACTATTTTTCCCACTGCACAAGGTCCTTGTGAGGTCCTTCTTTGGATGATTCTTTTGAATACCTCCAAGAGTGAGCTCCCCATGGTGTATGCATGCATTCCACATACCATTGACCTTATTTGGTAGGTCTATAATTGAAGATATTGTTGAGATCATGATATAAGTGAATAGTACAACTAAGAAAATCAAATATTGAGGGGTCTAAAAAAATATGTACATGTCAAATATAAATAATATAGGTGGAAAAAATATAAAGGGGTCAAAATAAATCTCTCTCATTATAAGTTTACCATAAAAAGATGAATATTTTTGGTGTTCTAATTTATGAGAGTAAAAGAGAATAGATGTAGGAAGGAAAAATCATAACAGTGAAAAAATATACACATAAATAAAACTAGTTTTTTTGGATTTTTGTTGGGATGGAGTTACACCAAAAATAAGAGAAGCTTGCATGAAATTATTACTATATGGAATAAAGAGTATGCAAAATGGTAAAAAAAAATATGGTAATGGTGAGTCAATGTACATAGCATAAATAACACACCATAGGTAGAAATTGTTGAGAGAGAAGGAGAGAGCACAGAAGTAGAACCCCAAAGTGTGTAGAATACACACATGAGATGATGTATATATAGAGGGGACCTGGGTGCCATATATAGAGAAGCCATATATTGAGTAGCTTCACATATAAGCTCAACAGAAATATTTAAATAAATACCAAAATAATTATGAAAAATCCTTTTATTTAGGCCCTATATACAATGAAATATTTACACACAAATGGGCCATAATATACTTATATTTTTTATTTTTATTATTTTTTTGGCTCAACTAGCCCAGTGACTAGCTAGCTGAGGGTTTTTAAGAAGATATGGGAAAAGTCCCCTAACTCACACACACCTATATACAACGAAATGGTAGGGATAGCCACAGTGTTTGGATGATTTTGGTAGGGTGGGTTAACTCACTATGGCAATTATGGAAAGCCAAAAAACGGCTATCAATAGCAATGTCTCTATGTAACTTTTCTAACACAAGGAAATATCTCCATCACATTGCTTAAACTCTACACCCAAGTAATGATGCAATAGCCTGAAATATTTCATCTTGAAAGTAGCATTCAAATTAGCCTTAACATTCAGCAATATGTCTCTCATTTGGTCCAATGATTAGCAAATCATCCACATAAAGAACCACAATGAGAAGTATATCACCCTCACACTTTACATACAATGTTGTTGGACTGTTACAAAATACTTGTTTGACCAAATGAGTGCCAACCTTCTCATACCAAGAACGAGAAGATTCCTTCAACTCATAGAACACTTTGTTACATATGCACACTTTATTCTCTTGTCCCTTCTTGCTAAAAGCGCGAGGCTACGTTACATAAACTTCCTCAAATATGACACCATTCAAGAAAGCAATAACAATGTCGGATTGATGTACATTGCAACCAAAATAAGATGCCAATGCACATAGAAAATGCACAGTAGTCATATGACAAATGAGTGGAAAAGTCTCTTCCTAACCTATTTCCTTTTTGTCGTGCATAACCTTTTACAACAAGTCGAGCCTTATGACGATCAATCTCACCATTCGGCTTGCATTTCAACTTGTAGACCCACTTTGTACCAATGGAATTTTTGCCATGAGGCAAATTACATAAATTCCATGTGTCATTTTCTATAAGTGCATCATATTGTGATTGCGTGGCAGCCATCAAATTTTCTAAATTCTGTGCTTCATAAAATTATTGGGGTTTCTCAACATTATGTGAGCTTGACATAAGCAAATCATAACAATTTGATGCATAAGAGGGATGGAAAGAACTTGAATAAGTATGACTAGACAAAGGTGCATCCAATTTACTTTCACGCAAAGTATGGACCAACCATTTAGGCATACCTCTAGCCTAAATGGAACCTCCATGATTTTCCACGTGGAATATCAAAGAATTAAAAAACAATTTCGTCATCGTGAGGAAAAAAAAACAGTGGGAACAAGAGAGGACCGTGTCAAAGACGATAGAGTAGGAGCAAAGTGGAGACAACACATGATAAATCGATTATGCACCGTAGCTATGGATGAGCTATGGATGTGCACAATATTCCCTATTTACATTGTATAAGGTCTTAGACTCATTTAGGTATTCTAAATTATATAAGGTAGAGGGCTCAATTTAATCCCAGAGTAGAAACACTTGGAGTCCATGTCTTTATAAGAAGCCCTTTTATGCAAAGAGGATTCATTCTTTACAGTTCACTATTGTGTGGTCACTCTACGGATGGCCTAGCCTTGAGCTTAATGCCCATGCTTAGAAGGCTAGTGCATAAGAGAACTCGAAGCTATCCTGTAGAGTGTTGTTCTCCATGGTGACACAATTGAGCTATCAAAGGACAAGAAGGCATCTGCAAGTACACAGGATCACCCTAATAAAATATGTATGGCCAGGTGCTTTCATGTTATTCTGACTTTCAAAGTTCCATTGATTTTCAATTGTGGATAAAGGTGGGTGACATTACCACCTATAGAGGTAACGAAGCAGCTCTTGGAATTAAGTGCACTCATGTGTGGCAGTTTGTAGATGATATTTTTCATTTTCTTGAAATGGAAAAGCTAACCCTTGATGAGATTGTTAATAAGGGAGGAAGATGGACACAAGAGATGACAGAGGGGAAGAGAGAGTGAGACAACTCAAATTGTGTAGAGCACCCACTGAGTACACATATATAGTGGGGACTCCTAGCTATATATAGCACAGGGGTTGGTATATATAGCTCCAACACCCCCACTTAAATAGGAGTCCCTAATTGTGGATGAGAAAACCCTTGGGTGTAGAAGGGAAAAATCAACAGCACCATGTACATACACTATTATATTAGCAATTATCAAATATTACAAAATGAATTTTCTAGAAGCTACATCATTCGATAATATACATTGTGCTCTTTCAAATGTCTTTGGAAGTACATGATGCAATATCTTTGAGCCCTTGTACATGCTGCTTGACGTGACTTTTATCTTGTAAATGACATCAGCCCAAAAAACATATCAAAATGTGAAGGTTAAAAGAATGATCACATCACATTGTCCTTAGAGACGGTTCACTATGGTGCTCTAGAGACGACATAGAAACAAACGTAACATTGATGCAATCACGTGTGCACAAAGTCAGTACATAAACTCTATGAAACACTAGTGGTGCATAGAGTTTATGCAATCACGTGTGCACAAAGTCAGTACATAAACTCTATGAAACACTAGTGGTGCATAGTCACAACTACCAAATCCTTCATGAAAAGAATGATAAGAACCATAGCACCAATGGTGACTAGGGTGCATTCAATGAGATGATAGCTACCATAGCACCAATGACAACGAAGGTGCAATAAGACGATAACACCCTTAGCACCAATGATGACGAGGTTGCAACTTGAGGCTACATAGAATAAGATGATAACAACCATAGCACCAATGACGACAAGGGTGGAATAAGACGATAACACCCATAGCACAGTGATGATGAGGGTGCAATAAGACAAGAACAATGATAGCAACATGAAGTACCTATAACAAGGGTGCAATAGAATGATATGAACCATAGTGCCATTAAATATCAATTTCACAAAAATCAAGGTTTTTGCTATAAAACAAGAAACCAGGCTTCCAAGTACTCATATATTAATAAAAGGTGAATTATCACATCACTAAGAAAAGAATTAGTAAATTCCTTATGTACAAAGCATAAGTGTTAAACTGCATGAATCGTGTAATTAATGATGGACATCAAATGACGTTTTATGACAAGAGCGACGAGTAATATTTTTCCAAATACTCTAACTTGTTTAGACTTTATTATATACCCAAGAGCCTATATGCAAACTTGAGCCTGATCGAAGGAAATAGAGCCAAAAGAAGCAATACAAATAACAAGATATTGAACCATGTGTGGTGATTACCATGCATTAAACCATCCACTATGATTACCATGCGCTAAACCCAAGTCCTGTGGAAGTGCATGACCATTCCCCTTACGTAAAATGCACATAAGAAGTAAGTTTGAGTCCTAACCCTTAAAATCACTATGTGGAAGCGTCATCATCTGGCACCATTAGCCACTAATAAGTGAACGCTACTTATAACACAGAAACACACTTTATTTATAGCCCACCATCAGACATTACAAGATTTTAACTAGCATTCTAAAAGATAAAAGACAAAAGTAAAAATATCTCTTCTTTGTGAACGTGTGGCCGATTGTTGGGGGCGGTCATAGCCGTCGTGAGGGGAATTGAATCAAGAGTCGATACTGAACCATGTTACAAAAGTAGTCCAAGTGCAAGCATTCGAGAGGCAAGATATAACTAGAAAGGTATGTGGCCTTTCAGATTACTATCTTGTAGTTGATTATCATGTGAGTCCGATAAACAAGGTTTCGTGGTGTCGCTTATCATCATCATGGCTTTATGTACCATGGTATCACACTATTCACCATGGCATTAGAGATGCTTAGAAGAATTTTGAAAAAGAAATCATCATGGCTCTACGTGCCATGGCATAAGAGATACTTTCTTCAAAACAAATAAAAACTGTAAAATAGTAATCATCCTCATGGCTTTACATACCATGGCATCAGAGACACTATTTTTGTGAGGAAATGCAAAATCTACAAAAGCTCAAAGACATAAAATGATCATAAAATTATGTGAAGTATGTTATGACAAATCATGACAAGATCAATAGCATGTATCAAGAAACAAAGACATGGATGGAGAAAATAAAGACACAATATATGATATCATGAGTGCAGAGGACCCTTGTGACATAATAATAAAGAAATACTGAAAGGGGCACTAAGACCAGTGCATCTGAGCATGGAACTCTGTCGTGTCGTGTTGGCTCTCTCTTTCTCTCTCATAAAGTTAAATGATTTTGTACTTGTTGTTCATGTGTTGCTATTGATTTCTTGCTTGGAGTTTACAAGCGTATAAAAGTGGTATCAAACGTCAAAAGTATTCTTCTTCTACAAAGGATCCGATCCGTTCTATAGCACACATGGGTTCACATGAAGAATCCCACAGAGACAATACCTCTCAGTGGGGAGGTGAAAAAAAGTTGAAAATTGTCATGGGAACTGAAGAAATCAATGAAGATTTAGGCAAATTTTCTAGCAGGGAACTATGCTAGAAAAAAGTACAAACACGTTGGAATTAGGGTTGCAGGAAAACACACATAGCTTGGAGAAGATGAAGGAAGCTCAAGGCACAGAACAAAGAGTATATTACTTAGTGTGCAATGGGAAGATAGATAGCCCTAGAGTGATGGGCATATATACAATGCATGGGGGAAAAAACCAGAAAAAAATGCCGCGAGGCTCTTAACTGTGTTCACACATCAGTACCACATGTATATGGTAGCAAATCTCACCTTGAGTGATGCGGTGAATGAGAGCTTTCACAAAGAGTAAAGGGAAGTTCCATGCCCTGAGGATATGATCACTCCAGAAAGGAGAGTAAGCCCAAAGCGTTGTTGAAAGCTTCCAACATCTCACAAGACAGTGTCTTTGTGAAAATATCTGCAAGGTTGTCCTATGTTGGCACATAAGCCAAGCTGATCTCTCATGCTAAGAGCCTCTCCTTGACATAGTGGTAATGCACCCCAATGTGCTTTGTGCGAGCATGAGAAAATGGGTTCCTCGCAACTGCCAATGCGCTTAGAGTGTCATTGTAGATAGTGTTGGCAGTGTCGTATCCAATACCCAAATCATCCATAAGGCGTCTGAGCATCAAAACTCAATTGTAGCTATGAAGACTTGCATGTACTCAGTCTCACAACTTGAAGTGGCCATAGTAGGTTGCTTCTTGCTCAACCATGTTACATTTGCACACCTTATCCTCTTGTCCTTTCTTGACAAAACCGCGAGGCTGCATTACATAAACTTCCTCAAATATGTCACCATTCAAGAAAGAAGTAATAATGTCAGATTGATGTACATCCCAACCAAAATAAGCGGTCGATGCACATAGAAAATGCACACTAGTCATACAACAAGTGGGGAGAAAAGTCTCTTCATAATCTAATGCCTTTTTGCTGTACATAACCTTTTACTACAATTCAAGCGTTATGACGATTAATCTCACCATCTAGCTCGCTTTTCAACTTGTAGACCCACTTTGTACCATTGGTATTTTTGCCAGGAGGAAAATTACATAAAGTCCATGTGTCATTTTCTACAAATGCATCATATTCTCATTGCATGGAAGCCATCTAATTTTCTAAACATCATGCACAGAAATCGATGCAGGTACTGACAAAATAGCGTTAATTTTTAAACTAAATAGTGCTGAAATAAGCCTCAGAAGAGACGCTGGTATCGTAGAATTGGTATAACCATCGGTATAGCAGGCATTGAAATACATCTTTAAATAGGCATCTGAATATGCAACGTAATAAGCAACGGTATTTATATACTAAATTCCGACGCTCATACCGTTGCCCCTATCGATGGTGATACTCTTACCTGTACTGACGACCAAAACCTGTAATTTTTTTTGGGCAGAGGGGACTGGGAACTAATGTTGCATATACTGCAGCAAAAGAAAACAACCTTGTCTGCTCAAAGAAAGAGTGCACAAGCAGCCGCGCTCCACCTACAAGCTGACGCTAAAGAACGAGCGTATGGCAATTAGCAAAATTGTAAGAATAACATAACTTGTTAACATAATTAAAACATGAGTCAAAAACAGTAAAACCATAAAAATAACATGTTTGCCATACCATGGTAACTTGCTTGTCATACCATAAACATAACATCCATACCATCATTGCACAACCATAACCATAATCATAACCATTAGATGATTTTCATACCATCATAGTAAAATCATAATCTTAAGTTGACTGTCAAACCTTAACCATAACATCTGTGGCATACCATAAACATAAGCACTACAAAACTGTACATATGCAAACAATCACTGAGTGAAAAGACCCTCATGGTAATGCCTCCCAATGGAGGTCGTCTCCTCCTCTTGCAACTGGGTCAAAAGGGTCACAAGTCCATTCTTGTACCCATACTTCTCCTCTTGCGTGTCGGAAGGCGCTTCACGGCAACTTCCTGCAAAATTATGGTTTAATCATTAGATAAATCTTCAAATAATATATATATTAACAATAATTTAAAGCATACATATAATACTTACAAACTCATGTCCAACCGTATACTAGCCTCCATTCCCAAGATGTGACGCTGCAGCAGACTCCGAACGTGCTCTGGCTAAATCTCTCTACTGCTGAAATCTATCGGGATTGTCTTGTGTCTCTTGTGCAATCCCCGTCCACTCCTCTGCATCCAACCATGTCGGCTTGGGACTCTTGTCATTGTACCTCTCTCTCACCTCTGATCGATGGTATGACATTGTGGACCTCCCCACACTCAAGATTGAGTTGTTCGAGACTTGATCGTACCCCTTCTGCCAGCCTGTACTCTCTTTGAATGGCCTGCAGTACGGAGCACTGAGATTTTGGCACCAATGTAGAGCGCCATGCGTGCAAGACTTTGCATCATCTCTCCCTCCTCATCGTTGCTATCATGTCGTCAATATGAACGGAATAGCTAAGGTTGATCCAGCAGTACTACGTTCAATGTTATCACCTTCTATGTTGGAATCTATGTCAAAGAACGCACAACATCTGCTCCAGCTCTATTTCTTGAAATTCCGCTTCAGGTATTAGTTGGGAGGACTTAGTCGATGGCTGATCGTTTGAAAATCGTCTTATTTGGGATGAAGCTGGAGCAGTATCTACTTGCGGACTTTGACCTTCAATCTCTAGACCATGAGATCGATAACGTAGGTCTTGTACTTGCTCTATCAGAAAGAGACCGTGATTGTGTATGTGTTGGTCGCACATTTTTTGTTTTCGAAAGATCCTATCATCCATACTTTATCTATCAATGATGCAACAAATAATCAAAACACTCTAGTTGTTATAACTGCTCGATCCCCGCACACCCCAATCTAGAGGTGCATGGAGATTACGACCACATGGTAATAATATCGTCTTTATTGGTCAATGACTATATATTAAAGTTCTTGAAGTTTGTGTACACTTTTGAAGTCCGATTGAATTTTTTCATCTATTTTTTGCTAGCTCTAACAACCTCACATTCTCTAGCCAGGCCCGATCCCTGCACACCTCGGTCTAGAGGTGCACGGGGATTAGGACCACAGGGTAATAATGTCGTCTTTATTGGTCAAGGAATATATATTAAGTTTCTTGAAGTCTATGTGCACTTTTGAAGTCCGATTGCGTTTTTTCTACCATTAATTTGATGCTAACTCTAACCTAACGTATAATCTAACCTAACCTATAACATTACCCTAACCTAACTTAATGTAACCTAACTTATGACCTAACCCAAACCTATAACCTAACCTATAACCTAACCTAACAGAAGTCCGTTTGGGTTTTTAGAAGTGCACGAGTCATCTTCAAAGTCCGATTGCATTTTTTCTACTATTAATTTGACGCTAGCTCTAACCTAACCTATAATCGTTATGCCTAACCTATAATCTAACCTAACGTAAAACCTATACGTAACCTAACTTAATGTAGCCTAACTTATAACATCTACCTAACCTATAACCTAACCTAACCGAAGTCCGTTTGCATTTTTAGAAGTACACGAGTCATCTTCGAAGTCGAATTGCATTTTTTCTACTATTAATTTGACGATAGCTCTAACCTAACCTATAATCGTTATGCCTAACCTATAATCTAACCTAACGTAAAACCTATACGTAACTTAACTTAATGTAACCTAACTTATAACATCTACCTAACTTATAACCTAACCTAACCGAAGAACGGTTTCCATTTTTAAAAGTACACGAATCATATTCGAAGTCCGTGTGTATTTTTTTGACTATTATGCCGTCGATAGCTCTATTCTAACCTGTAATCTCACCTAACCTAACTTAAACTAACATAAAAACAACACAATGGTGAGGCATTGTCAGGAGTTTTTTGGAGCAAGGGATTCCGCATATGTACATACCCATGCATGGTGCATCAAATAAAGGATTGTGCATTTTCCAAAGCCAGGTGGTTATGTGGGGCCCACATGTGTACAGGTAGGATAGCATGTACATAGTGCATCGATTTTCACTATCACCAGTACTATTGTGTTTTTTCTATAATAATGAGGAGTTGGTAGCGCGTAAAAATTCTCCAGGAAGCTATCCGCGGGCCGACGACATGAGATAAGCAAGTGCGTCAGATGGAATCTAGTGGCGTCAGGAGGTTGAATGGGGTCAATACTCGCACGTGGATGAGTACGGACACAACGTGGGTGTTTTCTTGTGATACTTATGTAGAAAGGTCATCATGAGGAGCACTTTCTGGGGCCACTTCACATGGTGGCGGGATGCATTATTGAAAAAGTTCGAGTGCCAGGTGTACATATGGATGCAGCAGGGTGACAACTATGCACTACGAGGTCAGTTTTTGGCCTCTATTCAGGGTCCGCCGTTTGAGGTCATCTAAAAGGCCAAGGGTGCCCAACTAGTAAAGAAAAGTGTGGGAAATGAAAAACCTGAGAGAAGACCAGAAAAAAAGTGGAGAGAAAAGGAGGAACAACCGCAACTGTGTTTTTGGTGTTTTTGGAGCCTGTTTTGGCCCTAAACTGCTTCTCCGAGGTCGGATTTGAGCACTTTGACATTGTAGTGGGGTTTTGGGCCCTTCCGGACGTGATGAGCTGTCCATTTTTCCAAATTCCTCACTCTTTTTCTGTTGTTTTTGCTGTGTATGTTTATCCTATGAGCGAAGCTTCTGCTCCAATTTGTGATTGTATCTGGTACATTTTACCCATATTGTGTGAGCTATTTGCTCCATTGGTGTTGGCCCAAGATCTATTGTATCTAAACATCAGAAATTCTCCTCTTTTGAGCTTAGTTTTTTGGTTGTGTGTGTGTGTGTGTGTGTCTCTGTGTGGAGTGGGCAAGTGGATAGTCTCTCTCCTCTCACTCCGTCGGTGTGTTCCCTGTCTGAGCCAGGTGGCTTGTATAAGCCGAGTGGTTCCCCATAGCGTGTGTGTGTGTATCATCCCAAGAGTGTGTGTCGGGTCGTTATAGAGGCGTTCCGCATGTTTCCATCCCGATCACATTCTTTTGGTTCCCCCACGGAGGATCTTCTTCGAGTACCTTCTGCTTCGAGCTTCAAGCTTCGAGATTCGGGATTACAGGTTACAGGTTACAGGTTACAGGTTACAGGTTACATGGACAGGGACAGGTACAGGTGATTCACACAGGTACAGGTAGCTGGTGTACAATGATATACTAGCAGTGATGTCACTTGCAGTTGTTGTGGGTATGCATCATTTGGTGCATGTTTGAGCGCATTGTCTACTGGTATTGTACGTTACTTGTAGAAACAGCCATTGTACGTCTTTGTGGAGACATACTTGGTTTTATTTGGCAGTCCCAGCCATTTCTGAGACTTGGTCCGGAAGATAGTCGTTTCTGAGACTTGACTATACGCGATTTGCATTAGCCTTCGTGTGAGGGTCGATAGCGTGAGGTTTTATTGATCTGGGGGATTCTCAAATGTGGAGATCCTTTCGGTGATACAAGTAGCTAGAGAACCCTTTTCGTGACCTTGCCATAGGCTATGTACTAGTGATTCCTACTTGATGCTTGGGTTCTATTGTTGGCAGTTTATGCATACATATACAATCTATATTTTGGGTTCTCACTGCTCTACTTCTGGGGAAACTCTGTGAAAATTTTTTCAAGTTATGATGGCTGGTCTTTTGGTCTTTTAAGCCATTTATGTTGTTATGCTGTTGAAATTTTGGCAAAATCAGAGGATAAGTCAGGTGTGCCTTCTTGGGAGCTTCATGGTTGGCTTTAATGGATGATCAAAATGGCCCTCAATTCACTCCTTTTTATTTAACTCAAAGAATCCAGATAAATGTTCATGTGTCTAGGAAGATTTTTTTCCAGCAGCGCATAGTCTTTATGTTCGGGCCAAGAAGATTAAGAGAGATCCTGGAATGTCCTTTGTCGTTGTAATTCCGATGATCAACTATGAAAACTCATTTGATGTGCATGTGTTTGTCCTTATCTAAAGTTGAGCTCCATTGAAATTTTTGGGGATTGAGTCGGTCAAAAATTTTGGGTTCTTGCACGTGTGTTCGAAGGGGTTCTCAAAGCATCGTAACTTGGGTAGCCATGGCTTTCTCTTATCTAGAGTTTCATGGAAGAAGCGATGAAGATGTGGAAGACTTTTTGGAAAAGATGGAGTTTGCCTGCATTAGAAACCAAATTCATGACCCGACACAGATGTTACGTCTTCTCCAAATTTTTTTAAAGAGTGATGCACGAGCTTGGTCCAAAGCATTTGAAGAGGAGTTGCGTGGGACTGATCCACTCGTAAGGTTGAGTTGGGATATTCTACGGCATGGGTTGGAAGTGGAGTTTGTGAAGATAGAAGATCCTGACAAAGTGTGGCAAGAAGTACAGGGTTTGGTGCAAAAGGAATGTGAGCCAGTAGATGCGTACATATGTAAGTTCAAATTGGCATGGGAGAGGATGTGCAAGGCCTTAGCACCACAAGTACCCCGCCTGACATGATGAAGAAGGACAGGTTCTTGGCTGGTCTTTGGGAGAATATACGTTGGAGAGTGGAGTTAAAGAAGCCTAGGACATATGAAGATGCATTAGAGGTAGCAAGGAACAAAGAGTGGAAGATGAGGAAAATGAGCCAGTTAGGGGTGGAGTCTTTGCCCATGAGGTCTGAATTTCAGCCTATGGATTCTTTGCAAGGTCGCATGCCAGGGGTTCATCATGAACCAGTGGTCCCAGTGGTCAACACAGGGAGAAGCGAGCAGCAAGAGTATGGCATCAGGCAGGATGATGGTACCGGACTTTGGCAGGTATCAGATGCATTTTTTAGCAGGTTTCACAGTGAGGTGTATGTCAAATGTGGATTTTAGTAGACCAACGGGGGTTTTCAGGCTCAGTCGCTCGGCTCTTTTGAAGTGGTCAGATATTCTTGCACGGGATGGCACCATGCAATGTATGTTGAGTGCTTGCCCCGCTTGGACAAGGTCCGAATTTCGATGATGCTCGGAGATGGATGGATAACTGTTTATGATTATGAGACCGACGGCACGAAAAGTGAGTCTCGGGAAGCTAGTCGCATTTTTAACGAGGAGGTGAAGCTTAAGCTTCAAAGGGTGTGCAGGCGGAGAGGTTGAAGGAGACATTCGAAGTTCGGCTATGTTTGGCGTGTGCATGGGGGCCAAGCCCAAAAGTTTTTAAAAAACCTCTTAATATTAAAAAAAGCTGCAGTCGACGAGGGGCAGAGGGGAAAGGCCCGCCAGTTGGGCGATGCATGAAGAGAAGGCCAGTGCATGAAGAGGAGAGGGGGAAGGCTGGACTGAGGGGCCGCCAGTGAAAGGAGAGGAGGGTGGGCACTGTTTTTCAGGTGGGAGGCCGTCAGAGAGCCGCCTGATTATGGAGGTGGCATGCAAGCTGTGAGAGCTTTTAAGGAGGAGGATGGCTGGCTAGGAGCCGTAGGCCGCTATAGGAGGTCAGGTGGCGGGTCTGAGCAGTTGGGAAGGAGAGATGCTGAGGCCGAGAGGGACGCCATCAGAGGTTCCGGGGTCATGAGCACAGGAGGTGGTTTCCAGGAGCGGGGGAGCCAGCGCTGCATATGTGAAGGAGATGAAGGTGGCGCTGCATGAAGAGGGCGGCCTTGAGGGTACGTCGAGGAGGCTGCAGTTGAACGAGGGGCATGTGGAGGTGCACGGGGCAGTGCTGCAGTAAAGGAGGGCCAGAGGGCCGTTGGCTGCATGGTAAGGGGTTGAAGACAGGGCTGCAGGGCGGCCAGTTTGCTAGTTGGAGAGAACGAGGAACTGCAAGAGGGGCAGTTTTTTTTGGCAAAGCAGGAGAGAGCCTGGAGGGGCCGAGGGTCACAGAGGGACAGTTGCAAGGTCGGAACTGAGGAGAATCGAGAGCAAGGGAGTACGCGGGGTCGGGATTACATGAGGTTATTCGGACCTGCCAAGACTTGAGAAAGCGAGCGTGCAGGGAAGGACGCCAAGGCTGGGTGTCGAGTACTGAAGTGAGATTGGGATGGCTTGTAGCAGATTGTAGGCATTCAAGATTTCCAAAAGAGGAAGTTCGAGGGATGCAAGTAAAGGAGGACATTTTCTATGCAACCCATCATTGTATAGTCTCTAAATGAAGCCAATCGCATTGGCATCCTCATAATTTACATACATAATTTACATATTTTCAATGCATGTGTGAGTGTAATGTTTGCAAAGTGTAGCTGAGATGGTGGATATCGATGTGTGTAAATTTATTAGCTCGAGGGCAATCAAGTGCATGTCAAAGAATGGGCAAGGGTTTGAGTGTTGCTTGTTAACAGATTGTATGTGCTGCTCTAAAGGTATATAGATGAAGGCTATCATGATTTACTTTACACTTGGGTAGATACACAATGGGTTGGTTAGGCATGGGCTCGAGTAGTGATTGTTTGCAGATCGGGTATATAGGTGTGTGTTTACTAGGGGATTGGGGTGCTGTGAGATCACTGGGCTATAGAGAGGCATTCAATTAGTGTGCTGGTGGTTTTCCCATTTCCCCTTTCCATCTTGTGGTGCCCCATGGAGGACCCACTGATTGCTTCCTAACAAGGTGTTCTTGAGTCAAGATGAAGCAGGAGTTTGGGCCAGTGTTTAAAAGAGATGAGGATGCAGATGATTGGCTTGCCGATTTTGAGCTATTTATGTTTACAGTACTGCGGATGCCAGGCGATGAAGCAAAGCTCCAGACTCTACCTTTGGTGCTGCGAGGTAAAGAAAAAGTTTGGTTCGATGGCTTAGAAGGTGTACACAAGCAGACTTGGATTGGATTTTGCGAACAATTGTTACAAAGGTATAGAAAGGTGGTGTCGGCTTCGGAAGCAGATGCAAAGATCAAGGGTTGACAGCAGGACGTAAGTGTAAATTTTGTTGCTTTTGTTGATAAATTTGAAGCTTTTTGGAGGGATTTGGCGGCTGCTACCCAAGCAACCAATGTGGGATATTTGAAGCTTGAAAGGTTTCTATCATGCTTGCATCCCTATGTTCGTGAGAGAGTCGATTATGAAGATCCAAGCACTTATGATGAAGCCGTCAGAATTGCCAGAGAAAAGAGTCGAAAGATGAAGAAGAAAATGGAGGCAGGATTGCTACAGTCGGCAATCATGGTAGCCAGTGGACCTAGGCTCAAACAGATTGAAGAGCATCATGAGATAAAAGCTCCTTTTGTCAATATGAATGTGATCAAAGCACATGAAGCTAATGACAGGGTAGAAGAGGTAGAAGAAGTGCCAACCAGGGCTCAAAAGGTGTAGAGAGGTATATTCAGGGTGCCACATAGCTTGCTTGCTCAAGAGAGCGAGGTGGTAAAAGATCTTAAAGAAGAGGTGGCAGTTCTAGAGCCAGCAACGAGGCTGACAGCCAAGGTGCAAGAATTGACAAGTGCAGAACAGGAGTTTGACAGCTCTCAAAGATCTAGCAACAGTTTGGACATAGATAGCATGTGGGAGACAGAATCCCGGTCTTCCAGGTATGAGACCTATGATGTTTTTTATGTGAATGAAGTGGAGAACAGTGTATGCGAGTTGTCTGTCAGCCATTTGGAAGTCGAGGAGACGCATAGTTCAGGTGTGGAGATTCCTTGTGTGAATTTGCCAGTCGAGCAGCCATCTCTTGTGTCGTGTGATGGTGAGTCCCTATTGGAGGAAGAGGTATGGCTTGATTGTGCATCAGACTTAATTGAAGAGCACGTTTTTGAGGATGACTTGCAGGAGCTAGAAACAGAAACAGAGGTATGTCAAAGTGATTTGTCTATGCAGGGGGCGGGGCAACCTTGCCTTGGTGAGCATGTCGAGGTGTGCTTTGAAGTTCCACAGTTTGTGTGTAGCCGTGGAGAGCTAACTCCGGCAGATGACTCTATGGAAGCTGATACAGGTGCAGCCTATGAGCCTGAGGCTCCATGCAGAGAGGAGGGTACTACCAACCTTGCAGGTGTTGAGGTGTTTGAAGAACAGGTTGTCGTTCTAGCAAGTCATGCTCTTGAGATGGCCTTGGTGCCGTTTACAAAGGGTTGGGATACAGGTTTGCAAAGGGATCAAGTTGGCTTGTCTATGCATCAGGTGGAGACAAATGGCAGGGTCTTGCTATTTTATGTGCTGCTATGGATACATGTGTTATGGGAGGTTTCTTTACATGTGTCTTTGCGTTAGTGGCGAGGCTTTTTTGCAAAAGACTACACTATGGAGGGTTCTCTAGCAGGTGATAGGATAGATGATTATGGTACATGTGCTTCAAGTGGGCAAAAGCATGTTTATGGTTGGTAGAAAGGGTTGTGGATGCAGGGTGAAAAAGCTCGATGCTATGAAGAGCGGGAAGGACGGCCTGTCTATTGGCCTACAGGTGCAAAGGAAGACTTGAAGAAACATGCTTTACAAGTGGATGGCCACGGCCATGGTTTTGTATTTGATCTAGGTGGACTTTACACCACGCTTGGGGAAGCCTGGAGCTTTCCATTTGACCTTGGCGGGTGATGCAATAGCAGATGCTTTACTCTCTATATATATCCTATCTATATAGCCACTATCATTTTTCTTATGCAGTCTATAGCTCTACGTTATATCATTCTCTCTATACATACTTATTTTACCTACATAACACTATGGTTGAGCATGAATGCTCAACGAGGGGGGTGGGCAATGATGGTGCAGCCAGTTTTGGTCGACAGAGGGAGAAGCCAGCAGCAAGAGTATGGCATCAGGCAGGATGATGGTACTGGACTTTGGCAGGTATGAGATGCATTTTTTAACCGGTTTCACAGTGAGGTGTATGTAGAATGTGGATTTTAGCAGACGGACGGGGGTTTTCAGGCTCAGTCGCTCGGCTCTTTTGAAGTGGTCAGATATTCTTGCACGGGATGGCACCATGCAATGTATGTTGAGTGCTTGCCCCGCTTGGACAAGGTCCGAATTTCGATGATGCTCGGAGATGGATGGATAACTGTTTATGATTATGAGACCGGCGGCACGAAAAGTGAGTCTCGGGAAGCTAGTCGCATTTTTAACGAGGAGGTGGAGCTTAAGCTTCAAAGGGTGTGCAGGCGGAGAGGTTGAAGGAGACATTTGAAGTTCGGCTATGTTTGGCGTGTGCATGGGGGCCAAGCCCAAAAGTTTTCAAAAAAGCTCTTAATATAAAAAAAAGCTGCAGTCGACGAGGGGCAGAGGGGAAAGGCCCGCCACTTGGGCGATGCATGAAGAGAAGGCCAGTGCATGAAGAGGAGAGGGGGAAGGCTGGACTGAGGGGCCGCCAGTGAAAGGAGAGGAGGGTGGGCACTGTTTTTCAGGTGGGAGGCCGTCAGAGAGCCGCCTGGTTATGGAGGTGGCATGCAAGCTGTGAGAGCTTTTAAGGAGGAGGATGGCTGGCTAGGAGCCGTAGGCCGCTATAGGAGGTCAGGTGGCGGGTCTGAGCAGTTGGGAAGGAGAGATGCTGAGGCCGAGAGGGACGCCATCAGAGGTTCCGGGGTCTTGAGCACAGGAGGTGGTTTCCAGGAGCGGGGGAGCCAGCGCTGCATATGTGAAGGAGATGAAGGTGGCGCTGCATGAAGAGGGCGGCCTTGAGGGTAAGTCGAGGAGGCTGCAGTTGCACGAGGGGCATGTGGAGGTGCACGGGGCAGTGCTGCAGTAAAGGAGGGCCAGAGGGCCGTTGGCTGCATGGTAAGGGGTTGAAGACAGGGCTGCAGGGCGGCCAGTTTGCTAGTTGGAGAGAACGAGGAACTGCAAGAGGGGCAGTTTTTTTTGGCAAAGCAGGAGAGAGCCTGGAGGGGCCGAGGGTCACAGAGGGACAGTTGCAAGGTCGGAACTGAGGAGAATCGAGAGCAAGGGAGTACGCGGGGTCGGGATTACATGAGGTTATTCGGACCTGCCAAGACTTGAGAAAGCGAGCGTGCAGGGAAGGACGCCACGGCTGGGTGTCGAGTACTGAAGTGAGATTGGGATGGCTTGTAGCAGATTGTAGGCATTCAAGGTTTCCAAAAGAGGAAGTTCGAGGGATGCAAGTAAAGGAGGACATTTTCTATGCAACCCATCATTGTATAGTCTCTAAATGAAGCCAATCGCATTGGCATCCTCATAATTTACATATTTTCAATGCATGTGTGAGTGTAATGTTTGCAAAGTGTAGCTGAGATGGTGGATATCGATGTGTGTAAATTTATTAGCTCGAGGGCAATCAAGTGCATGTCAAAGAATGGGCAAGGGTTTGAGTGTTGCTTGTTAACAGATTGTATGTGCTGCTCTAAAGGTATATAGATGAAGGCTATCATGATTTACTTTACACTTGGGTAGATACACTATGGGTTGGTTAGGCATGGGCTCGAGTAGTGATTGTTTGCAGATTGGGTAAATAGGTGTGTGTTTACTAGCGGATCGGGGTGCTGTGAGATCACTGGGCTATAGAGAGGCGTTCAATTAGTGTGCTGGTGGTTTTCCCATTTCCCCATTTCCAACGTACGACTAGACAAAGGTGCATCCAATTTACTGTTACGCAAAGTATGCACCAGCCAGTTAGGCAAACCTCTAGCCTAAATGGAACGTCCATGATTTTCCACATGGAATACTGAAGAAGTAAAAAACTTTCGTCAACGAGGAAAAAAGTAGAGGGAACAATAGAGGACCATGCCGAAGAAGACAGCGTACGAGCAAAGTGGAGAAAACACATGCTACATCGATTATGCACCAAGCTACGGATGAGCTATGGATGTGCAAAATATTCTTTATTTACATTGTATAAGGTCTTGGACTCATTTAGGTATTCCGAATTATATAAGGTAGAGGTCTCAATTTAATTCCATAGTAGAAACACTTGGAGTCCATCTCTTTATAAGAAGCCTTTTTATGCTAAGAGGATTCATTCTTGAGAGCTCACTCTTGTGTGCTCACTTTATTGATGGCCTAGCCTTGAGCTTAATGCCCATGCTTAGAAGGCTAGTGCATAAGAGAACTCGAAGCTATCCTGTAGAGTGTTGGTCTCCATGGTGACACAATTGAGCTATCAAAGGACAAGAAGGCATATGAAAGTACACAGGATCACCCTAATAAAATATGTATGGGTGGTTTCATACTATTCTGACTTTCAAAGTTCCATTGATTTTCAATTGTGGAAAAGGTGGGTGACATTACCACCTACAGAGGTAACGAAGAAGCTCTTGGACTTAAGTGCGCTCGTGTGTGGAAGTCTATAAATGATATTTTCCATTTTCTTGAAAGGTAAAAGCTAACCCTTGATGTGATCGTTGACAAGGGAGGAAGATGGACACGAGAGATGAGAGAGGGGAAGAGAGAGCCAGACAACTCAGATTTGCTAACCCCAAAAGGTGTGTGTAGAGCACCCACGGAGTACACATATATAGTGGGACTCCTAGCTATATAAAGCATAGGGTTTGGTATATATAGCTCCAACACCCCCACTCAAATAGGAGTCCCTAACTGTGGATGAAAAAGCCCTTGGGGTACAAGGGAAAAATCCACAACAGCATATACCTGCACTATTATATTAGCAATTTTCAAAGTTTACAAAATTCATTTTCCAGGAGCTACATCATTCCATAATATACAATGTTCTCTTTCAAGCGTCTTTGGAAGTTTACTAACCCTATAATTGAATTGATGCAAATTCTTCAATATTTTTGAGTAGTAGCTTCAATAGCATTGAGGAGCTGCAATATCTTTGAGTCCTTGTACATGCTGCTTGACGTGAATTTTATCCTGTAAATGACATCAACCCAAGAAACATATCAAAACGTGAAGGTTAAAAGAATGATCACATCACATTGACCTTATAGACGGTTCACTATGGTGCTCTAGAGACGACACAGAAACAAACATAACGTTGATGCAATCACGTGTGCACAAAGTCGGTACATAAATTCTATGGAGCACTAGTGGTGCATAGTCACAACTACCAAATCCCTGTTAAAAAGAATGATAAGAACAATAGCACTAATAACGACAAGGGTGCATGCAATGAGATGATAACTACCATAGCACGGATGACAACGAAGGTGCAATAAGACGATAACACCCATAGCACCAATGATGATGAGGTTGCAGCTTGAGGGTGCATGGAATAAGATGATAACAACCATATCACCAATGACAACAAGGGTGGAATAAGAGGATAGCACCCATCGCACCAATGATGAGAACGGTGCATGCAATAGGATGATAACAACCATAGCACCAATGAAGAGAGTGTGCAATAAGACGATAACTCCCATAGCACCAATGGCGACGAGGATGCAATAAAACAAGAACAATGACAGAACCGTAAAATACCAATTACAAGGGTGCAATAGAATGATATGAACCATATTGCATAGTCACAACTGCCAAATCCTTGATGAGACGAGAATGATAATAAGCACAAAATGATAACAACCATTTCACCAATGACAAGGGGGGTGTAATAATACGATAACAACCATGGCACTAATGATGACGAGCATGCATGCAGTAGATGGTAACAACCTTAACACGAATGACGATGAGGGTGCAATAAGACGAGAACAACGATAGCACCATGAAATACCTATTACAAGGGTGCAATAGAATGATATCAACCATACTGCCATTAAATATCGATTTCACAAAAATCAAGGTTCTTTCCATAAAACAAGAAACCAGGCTCCCAAATACTCATAAACTTTGTCACATCTTTAATTAATAAAAGGTGAATTATCACATCACCAGAAAAGAATTAGTAAAGTCATTATGTACAAAGCATAAAATGTCAAACTGCACAAATCATGTAATTAATGATGGACATCAAATGAAGTTTTCATGAAAAGAGCGACAAGTAATATTTTTCCAAATACTGTAACTTGTTGAGACTTTATCATACACCAAGAGTATATGCAAACTTGCATCTGATTGAAGCAAATAGAGCCAAAATAAGCAATACAAATAACAAGATATGGAACCATGTGCGGTGATTATCATGCATTAAACCATCCACTATGATTAACATGCGTTAAACCCAAGCCCCGTGGACATGCATGACCATTCCCTTACGTAAAATGCACATAAGAAGTCAGTTTGAGTCATAACCCTTACGATCACTATGTGGAAGCATCATCATCTGGCGCCATTAGCCACTAATAAGTGAACGCTACTTATAACATAGAAACACACTTTATTTATAGCCCGCCATCAAACATTACAAGAATTTAACTAGCATTCTCAATGAAAAAAGACAAAAGTAAAAATAGATCTTCTTTGTGAACGTGTGGCCGATTGTTGGGGGTGGTCATAGCTCTCGTGAAAGGACTTGCATCTAGAGTCGAGACTGAACCATGTTACGAAAGCAGTCCGAGTGCCATCATCCGTGTCACAGGAACAAAATAGTAGAGATAGACAGCAAAAGATATTAGAGAAAGAGATCTTTGTATTGATGGATTTTTGCAGAGTCTTGATACAACAGAGGAGCAATAAAATATATGGGCGCACTCCGTTGTACGGAGCTTGAACCTCCCGACCACCCCTGAGATTTAGTCCGCTCGCATGCAGCGTCTCGCTCGCACTTGCAATCGCACTCACACTCGCACTCGCAGAAGAGGAAATCTGTGTATGATCCCAAAAACGCACCACCCGTCTTTCTTTTCTTATTTTTTCCTCGAAAAGCATGTGACCTCTCAAAATAGCCGCTTTTCTATTTTTGGCGTTCGGTTGACTCGACTTGCGCACCAAGTATACCTGCGAGAATAAGATAAGAACATAACTCCCAAAAGGAGCCAAAACAGCCCAAGTCCGTCTCACACAATCTTGTTTCCCTCGTTGCGCTCTTCGACGGCTATGTGATGAAATATTTTCATAGCCTGCTCTGATTTGCTAAAAATCAGCCTGCAAAACAGCATTTCCTACAAAAACGATGCAAAAACAGCAAATCCCACTTTTTTCTTAATCTTTGGCCCTCATCAAAACATCAAAATATCTTAAGACTCAAAGAACCAAAGTTGTTCCTTATAACAGAGGCTTCAATCGCTTCATACATCACTTTTCCAAAATCCCACGTTAACACCTTAAAAAATGACATAGAAAGTGCCTTCCGGATCAAAAACTTTTATTGGACGAAAACAATCCACACATCCTTCTACACAGTGGACCAACTTTAAAACAACCAAAACTTCCTAGAAAAACAAAATTTATTGCTAAAACACTTCAAAATCAAGTCCTGTTACAATCCGAGAGGCAAGATATAACTAGAAAGGTATGGGGCCTTTAAGATTACTATCATGTAGTTGAATATCACGTCAGTCTGACAAACAAGGTTTCGTGGTTTAGCTTGTCATCATCATGGCTTTATGTACCATGGTATCACACTATTCACCATGGCATTAGAGATGCTTATAAGAATTTTGAAATAGCAATCATCATGGCTCTACGTGCCATGGCATCAGAGATACTTTCTTCAAAATAAATAAAAACTGTAAAATAGTAATTAGCATCATGTCTTTACATACCATTGTATCAGAGATGCTATTTTTGTGAGGAAATGCAAAATCTACAAAAGCTCAAAGACAATGACTAGTCAGAAGATAATGGCTTGGTAAATCTTATCATCTATACATCGATGATTCACATGAAGAACATCACACACGGTAGTATACCATAATAAAATGATCATAAAATCATGTGAAGTATTTTATGAAAAATTGTGACGCGATCAATAGCATGTATCAAGAAATAAAGACATGAGTGGAGAAAACAAAGACACAACATTTGATATCACCTTGAACCATGGATGAAGATACATCATGTAACTTCACCCATGTCACCATGGAGATCGACCTGACACTGTAGATCTTGGTGAACCTTGTCATTTCACGGTACAAATGGTGATAGACACGGCATATGTCTTCTCAATAACTTCCTCCAAAGGTAGAGCAAAAATGTAATCATCCTTGGTTTGGCCAAGGAGGAAAAAGGATGGTTTAGGGTTTAGGGTTCAGATACCCTTCCAATTCATCATTGAATTTTCTTAGCTATGGCTAATTGATGTCCTCTTTTATTGTATTCACAATCGATAATGTACCAACTATTTTCAATTTTGACGCCCGCATGAGCTACTTGAGGTGTTGGTGTCACTCCTTGTGGCTCAGAATGAGACCATTCCATACTCTCTAGGTCAAGAACATGAAGGTCATTGAAGCAGGTTGAATGAGAACTACCACTAATTACAAGTAGATAATGGCATGCTTGAACTATAGTTATATGATGAGAACGAGGAGAAAGCAGTGTTCCTACTGCTTCGACATCATCCCACGTCATTGTTTCAAGGTCAAGAATATTCAAATCATTAAGAAGCCGACATTTTGAATCTTCTTCGCCAAACATTAGAAGATTAGAGCCTAAGAATGTGCACATCAAGCTATTGAGAGGAGCCTTACAAATTTGCTCACAGACGAGAGGAGAGACTTTGAGATGATTCTCTCTCTAGTGCTCGACATTGGGAAGAGGATGGGGTGTAGGAGGGCCTCTTTATTTGCCATGAGCTTATGGAGGTAATTAACATTTTGACAAATAGGTGAACGCCATGTGTGCAAGAATGGTGGGTGTGTAAGAGATGTGTAAGAGTTGTAAAAGGATGCACTTTCCCCCCAACAAAGAAGAGAATAATTTTATGATTTTTGGACTTCCATAACTCCCACATATGATCTCTGATTTGAGCGGAGATCATAGATCTGCAATCTACGCGTCGACCTCTTTCCATATATGTGCTACATGATATGGTTTTACCTACTAGATTTTAAATTTCATTTTGGAGAAAAACTTTGAATTCAAATAAACTAACCGTTTTGCATGTTTGATTCAAAAGTTGTCCTTTGATTACTTTCTTAAGACTAAAGGTTTGACTTCCTTAAACTTCCAAATAAAGAGGCTCTCCTAGACTCCATTTTCTGCCTAATGCATGGGATGCTAATGAGACAAGATTGGTCTGCACTCTATTGGAGAGATTTGCTCACAGACGAGAGGGTGACCCAGCTCTTAGCGGGGATCTATTATCCTTTTGAGTTCAATAAAAGCAACGACAAAACCCGACTGATGGGGGGGGGAAGGGAAACCTTCAACCGTGGGAAGATGGGCGCACTTCAAGAAAAGTCTCCATGCCTCGTGGTCTGAAACAATGGATAAGTGATGACAACATCCAAAATATACAATGTAGTCGGTGATCATGCTAGTCTCACAGACTAGAAATCTCTGGTTTGTGTTCGTGTCCAAACACCATAGCCCACCATAGGTAGATGCTCAAAAGCTTCTGCTAACTCGTTAGGAGCTAACTAGTCAGGTACAACAATTTACTTAGGATCTACAGAGAGCTCAAAAACTGATGCGCTGCAAGTTGACTATTGTTGGACTGCTATGGCATGCGCTATTTAAAGCCAAACTCGTAGAATATCACTATACTGACAACTCTTGATTTTGCAGAGAGCATCCATGATTGCGAGGCCTTTCGATTTGACCTGGCTTTCCTGGATCTCTATCTAGGGCTACCACAACTCTAGGCAAATACTAGCAACGTCTGTGACCTGCTACAACTTCGCTTTTTTCTCTTGCTTTGTCTCAATGGTTTATAGACAGTCGCGAATTTTTTTTTGTAATTAGATTATCTAGATTATTTGTTCCTACAATCGCTGATAAAATGCTGGTCATGCGTATTATTTTTACTTAAAATAGCATCAAACTAAGAATAAGATTCTATTTCGAACGCAGCCGATTAGGACCATGCGACCTCTCAAAAACATGGAGCCTTGCAACCTCATACATGGTTGCTGAGCTTTTCCCAGGAAACTGCTAGCATCAAACTAAGAACAAAATAATGTTTTGAATGTAGAACTATGATTTTCCCAGGAAACTGCATGCACACGCTTGGATAGCTCATAGTAGTGATTGTCATCTACTTCTCACTCACCTCTTCTGCAAGTGTCTACAAAACTAATATATTCAAGTGTCTACAAAATTAGCTGATAATGCTTTTTCTACTTCTGAAGATCCCGTTACTTATGATGAAGCTATCTCTTCACCACAAAAGGATCAATGGAAAGAGGCTATGGAAGAAGAGTACGATTATCTTCTCTCTAAAGGTACATGGATACTAACTGAATTACCTCCTCGTCATACAGCTATTAAATGTAAGTGGGTGTCTAAGACAAAACTAAAAGCAGATGGATCTTTTAACAAGTTCAAGGCACGTTTAGTTGCAAAAGGTTACTCCCAAGTAGCTGGTGTTGATTATCAAGAGACTTTTTCACCAGTTGTTCGCATTACAAGTGTTCGAGTTTTATTGGCATTTACTGTTCAATTTGATTTAGAAGCTCATCAAATGGATGTGTGAACTGGTTTTCTTAATGGTGACTTGGAAGACGAAATTTATATGGAACAACCAGAAGGTTCTGTTATTCAAGGTAAAGAAGACCAGGTTGCTCAACTCCATAAGGCACTATATGGTCTCAAACCAGCTTCACGAGCCTGGTATACAAAATTTGATCTTTTTCTCACCTCTAATGGATTCATCTCTTGCTCTTCAGACCCCAACTTATACATAAAACGCCAACGTAGCAGTTTTGTGATTCTTGCTCTTTATGTGGATGATACCGTCCTTGTTTCCAATGATTTAGGATTTCTTCATCAAGTGAGAAATCAAGTAGCTGGCGTTGATTATCAAGAGACTTTTTCACCAGTTGTTCGCATTACAAGTGTCCGAGTTTTCTTGGCATTTGTGTTTCAATTTGATTTTCGAAGCTCATCAGATGGGATTCAAAAATTTGGTATGGAATCTGCACATTCAGCCAACACACCTTGTCTTGCGAGCTCTACGAAGAACACTTCTGGCAATGGAGGTCAACTTGTCACAAATCAACCTTATGCTAGCTTTATTGGATGTCTTTAGTTTGTTGGCATGAACACTCGTCCTGATATTCTGTTTGCTGCTAATTATCTTGGACAAATCTTGCCTGTCCTTCTCTTAAGCATTGTTCTGCTGTAAAGTGTGTATTGAAATACTTGAAAGGCACTACAGATTTTGGTTTAGTCTATCAACGACAACTCACATGATTCTATACAATTTCTTTCTCTTTTGGGTTACACAGATGCAGGCTCGGAAAGCTGACATTGATCTATGCGATCTACTAGTGGAAATTGCTTCTTTATAAATGGTTGTCTTGTTTCTTGGACCAACAAGAAACAACATTGTGTTGCAGTTTCTATGACTGAGTCAGAATATGTTGCGGCATCACTTGAAGCTCGTGAGTAGATTTGGCTTCGACAAATGCTGGTTGATATTGGTCACTCTCCTCTTTCTAGCACACCTTGTGGTGTGACAACCAAAGTGCTATTAGTCTTGGAAAAGACTATGTTCAACATAATAAGTCAAAGCACATTGCTGTCCATTATCATTATGTCAGGTATGAAGTACGCAAAGGAACCATTATGGTTCAACACTGTCCAAGTGACCAGATGATTGCAGACATTTTGACCAAAGGCCTCAATGAGTCACGTTTCATCCTCTTGCGCTCAGAGCTTGGAGTTGCTTCGGCCTCACTCTTTCTAGATTAGCTTCTTTGCTATTGTAATAGCTTTGTACATATGACATTGTAATCTTTTAGGTACCATGCACTATGCACACTCCACATTTGCACATTGTGATCTCTAAGTCACCTGAATATTTGTACATAGATGCACAATTCACTTTCACATCTCGCTGGTTCATATTTTCACATTGTATAGGGGCTTGGGTTTTTCCTTGAACTCCCGAAGGGTTTTTTCAGTGGGGGTGTTGGAGCTATATATGGCTCACACTACTCAACTTGGTCTCACCTATATACTTGTATCTTGTCCTCAATATGAATCAGTCTTGGGGAGCGTATATGGTGTGTCTCTTGTCTCGTCTCTCTCTTTCTCTCTACATCTCAACAGTTGTATCTTGTCCTCAATATGAATCAGTCTTTGGGAGTGTATATGGTGTGCTCTTGTCTTGTCTCTCTCTTTCTCTCTATCTCAACAGTTGTATCTTGTCTCAATATGAATCAGTCTTTGGGAGTGTATATGGTGTGTCTCTTGTTTGTCTCTCTTTTCTCTCTACATCTCAACACAATGTAAATAGGGAATATTGTGCGTATCCATAGCTCATCGTAGCTTGGTGCATAATCGATGTAGCATGTTGATCTCCACTCTACCCGCACTCTGTCTTCTTCGTCGCAGTCCTCTCTTGTTCCCTCTGCTTTTTTCCTCGCGAAAAATTGTTTTTTATTCTTCGATATTCCATGTGGAAAATTGTCAGGACACCGGCAAGGCCGGACTAAACAAGGGTAGGTCCACGCTAGGCGGTGTGGAACGGGGAGTCCAACTAGGGCAAAGGGCCAGGGGCTTTGCTATATAATGAGTGGTTGGGTGGTGGACTCTCAGGGTCTAGCTTCCGTTGCCTTACACTTGTATCAGACCTAAGTGCCTATTTTGGAAAAGGGGCAGGTGTGGTGCTTTCTAGCCACACAAGCCTTGCATGTTGTGGTCCAATTCTGTGGGGATCACCCCTTGCTAAGGAATTCAACGAAGAAGAATCCTGTCAGCACGCGAGCTTGGCAAGGAAAGCTCCGAGTGAGTGGAGCACCAAACTCACGTTGCGCGGGCTCATCAGAGGCGCAAGGGCGCGCATGGCGTTTCTCGACACGGGGCCAAAGCTTCTCGTGCATGGCATCGGCTGCCCCACGCGCTCTAAGCACCTGCGTGCTACCTGCTCATGGTCATAGCCGGCTGCTGCATTTATTTCCCATTTGAGGGCGCCCAACCCCCTTAGTGGTAGTGGCCATACACACAAAATTTAAGCATAAGGGTGGTACCCACAGTGGCTACTCACATAAGGTGTGAGTACGCAAGGCGGAAAGGACGGCATCGACGAAGCCGGCACACATTTCGACAAAAATTTTCTACGTATTACGCAGAAACTCAGAGATTTCAAGACCACCAATTTGGCGGAGTTGCAGTACAATTTTTTGGTGAAATCAATTATGCTTTCAAGCCTAATTGATTCGGCTATCAAGAACTTGTGGAATTCCATATACGGCGGACAATTCGAATCACTCTCCACCGACACTACTCTTGATTTTGACGGAGTTAGCAAGGCTCATTATCTTCACGAGTGCTCTCAATATCAGGTATGTTTTATGAGTACTCCTTCCACCTCAATGTGTAGCCATGGATTCGGATATCAATATGACATTCGATTTTGAGCAAAGTTCTCCTGATCCAAGGAGAGTACCCATGATGCTACGACAGGTGAAGATACTTATGAATTGCTCGATATTCAAGAATTTCGTGCACTTTAGACACGCATGACAGTCATGAATGAAAATTTTAAAGCTTTACATGAAAATGTTACTAAACTGTGCACATTAGTAGTTCAATCAATGCATCAGCAGTCTAAGAGTCCTGCTGACACGCACGTGGATGAGCACACTGTCAGGGGATTTGTGTTCGAAAGCTGAGCCGGGAAGACGCAGGCCTCTGGCTGTGAGGGTGTGAGGAAGACAATTGCAGCAGACACAATGAAAGTAGACAAAGCTTGAAACAAACAACTTGAACAAGATCCTGAAGCTAGATTATCATTAATAGTACTGCTTACATTTTTAAACTCCTTCCATGATTAGAGTGCTTGGAAGCTTGGATTAGAGTGGCTGATGGTGTCTTTGATTAGATTGGCTATGGAAGCTTGGATGAGAGTGGGCTATGGAAGCTTGGCTTAGGATTAGAGTGCTCAAAGCTTATGGCTTCCTCCCGCTAATATAGCAGAGCACAAAAACTTGAATATCTCCTAATCGGTGCAGATTAGCCTCTATGCGTGAGAGAAAAAAATGCTCAAAACGCCCTTTTCTTCTACCCTCACGGGCGTTTTGTCCAAAAACCTGTTTTACAAAAACATTCCAGAATAGGACTTTTTTGGCCTCCCTCATGCAGAGATGGAAGTCTCCTACACACTTTCCTTTTACCACTGACCACATGCCTTCCTCTACCCAAGTTGCCTGATATGTCCTAAGAGCCCTTTCACATGTAAAACCTTTTATTCAAGCATAAAATCTCTATGCTTAGGCCTTCATAACCACATAAAGTATACACTTTCTGGATCTCCTTACTTGTTCTCGAGCCCTAGTCATTGCTCAATAAATGTGTGAGCTTCAAATAGAGTTCTTCTGCTTCTCTTTACTCTTTTTTTCATCATGGAAGCGGAGCGGCACGACAACGCTGCCACATAATGGTAGGGCATTTCTAATCTACGGCAAGGGCCACTGATGCTGATACGTCGCATACTCTCACTGCAAAAGATGTGGATGAATTATTAAAGAACACCAAACCACCGATTTTTAAGGGAGAAGACCGGGACCGCAAAAAGGATGCAGTGAATACCTTTCTTAGCAAGTAGGATGGAATTCACGCCTTACAGCATACTTCGGATGCGATCAGAGCTTTGCAAACGAGCCTAACTCTAGAAAGCAAACAAATGGTGGATGTCTCTCAAGGAGAACAACATCATACCACATAGTTGGGCAACTTTTGAAGCAATGTTTAGCACGGAATTTTTGCCAACAAAAGAGGCCGATCAGAATTGGATGGCTTGGGACACATGTTCCATGCGCCAATACCCATCACACCTTGAATATATCTCTCACTATCGGGACGTTATCCTCAAGTTCGAAGGTTTAGATACCTTTCAACAAGTACGAGGGCTCATACGAGGTCTGACACCCGAGCTTAAGAAGTATGTCAAGACCCAAGACCCTAAAACACTTGAGGAAGCCATAGTGAAAGCATATATTAAAGATGATCCTGATGATAAGAAAACACATAATAGTCACATGCTTGCTAATATACATGGTAATACACGCACTCAGTATGGGCACAATAAAAGAAAATTTCTAGTTGCCAATTCAGACGCATCTAAAAAACCCAAGGGGTCCAGGGGTCCTCTCTCTCCTGAGGACTTGATAAAGCCAAGAAAGAAGAATTATGTTTTCAATGTTTAGGAAGAGGTCATGGAAAAAAGGATTGTCCCAAGGGGAAATTTATTGCTCAGGGCAAGGAGAAAGCAGTGCACAGGGTGCAACTGTTGCCTCTTGATTCTTCCTCAAGATTCTCTAGAGTGGAAGTAATACACACACTGAGGTGGTACATGAATGTTGTCTCATAGCTTCCATGAGGCAACCAACCTTTGGACCACATGAGTTAGTATGTATGCACGGATATCTGCAAGGGCACAAGGTGTGCATCTTGGTCGATGACGGTGCTACTCACAATTTCATCAATTACGGATTGGTGGAAAACCTCAAATTGCCTCAAACTCCTAGTACCCACCACTATAAGGTAGCAATGATGAATGGACATGATACTGAAATATGGGATACTCAATGTCGAGTTGTTTCATTGGAAGTACAAGGGTACTCTACATGTTTGGATTTTCATGTTATGAACATGGAAAGGGCTGATGTGGTTCTTGGTAGGGGTGGTTGCATAGCGTAGGACCATCACTGAAGCGTAGCTATGAGCACAACAACTTGATGTTTGAATCCCATGGCGCACATGTGTTGTTGTTAGGAGAAAAAGATATACCTTCATCACCACTGATTTGTATGGCACTGAGCTTACGCAGCTCGTTTTTGAACTTATGCAGCTCACTGTCTCATTTTCTTTCTAACATTGAGTCTGTTGAACATTCCTCAACGTTGCATGCTTCTCTGTCCTCTATTCCACCAATTGCTAATTTTTAAAAGCAAACGTTGTTAGTCAATTACAGCAAAATTATTAAAGGAATTTCAAGATGTATTTCCTAATGATTTTCCATCAGGATTATTGCCGACACGATCAGTACAACATAGCATTGACATGGTTGCAGGCTGTAAACCTGTTTTAGTAAAACCTTACCATATTAGTTATCCAGAAGCTGCTACGGTGGAACGTCAGCTTGTTGACTATCGTAGCAGAGGGTTTATACAACCCAGTTCTTCAGCATGGGCTTCGCCTATCCTCTTAGTGAAGAAAAAGGACGGCACTATGCGCATGTGCGTAGACTATTGTGGCTTAAATGCGGTTAAGAACAAATACCCATTGCCCAGAGAAGATGAGTTTTTTGATAAGCTCATTCATGCTCGCATTTTTTGGAAAATAGACTTGTGGTCAGGATATCACCAAGTCCGTATTTGACTTGCCGATATACCTAAAACTACATTCCGGACACGGTTTGGAAACTACGAGTTTTGGTGATGCCCTTTGGGTTAACCAATGCGCCCGCAAAATTCATGACACTTATGGATAGTGTCTTGAAGCCATATTTGGGAAAATTTGTCATTGTTTTCCTCGTTGACATCCTAGTCTATAGTGCTTCTGAAGAAGAACACTTACAACATCTCAAGTAGGTGTTTGAGTTGTTATGCACAAACAAGTTATATGCCAAGGAATCTAAATGTGATTTTCTAAAAGATGAAATTTATTATTTAGGGCATGTTATTTCAGCTATAACAAGAATAGTGTCTGCCTTAAAAACATGGCGGTATTATTTGTATGGTGCTCAGTTTGAGATTGTGTTTGACCATGAAAGCATCAAATGGTTTACACAACAAACAAATTTAAAGGGTCAAAAAGCCAGGTGGGCCAGATCCTTCAGGAATGTGATGCCAAGCTAAGGTATCGCAAAGGCCGATACAATGTATGGACAGACGCTCTAAGTCGAATGCCAGAGATCAATTCGCTATTGTTCACGGAACTTCGTAGTGAATTTTTAGGTTCTCTCAAAGGCAAATATGATCATGATGAAACATATTCCAAAGTATGGAGCCATGTTCAAAAGAGGGATCCTTATCACTCCAATGACGGTAGTGTACAGTTAACCTCCACACCTAGTTCTTCTTTATGAAGTGATGAACTACAGCGATGGAAGCATTTTACCATCGACAAAGGGTACCTACTCTATAAGGGGAGAGTTTGTGTACCGATGGACACTGACATTCGACCCAAATTCTTTATGAATGTCATTATAGTTCAAGTGCAGGGCACCCGAGGATTAGAAAAACTTATGCTCTCGTGTGACGACAGTTTTACAGGCCAAGTATACATGGCTTTGTTCAAGCTTATGTCTTGCATTGCCAAAAATGTCAAGTTAACAAAGCAGAGCACCTGAAAGCAGGAGGACTCTTACATCCTTTGGAGATTCCCAATGGAAAATGGGAAGCATCTCTTTGTATTTTATTGTGGGTTTACCACCCACTATACGAGGTCATGAATCGGTATGGGTGGTCGTAGACAGGTTGACTAAACTATGTAATTTTATTTCGACAAAATCAACGGTTAAGATACCAAAATCAGCCAAGTTATTTGTGGACAATCTATACAAATTGTATGGTTTTCCAAGTAACATTGTTATTGACCGTGATTCCAAGTTTAACAGCCACTTTTGGAGAGTTGTATTTAAATGATTGGGTACATAACTAAACCTCAGTACAACTGATCATCCAGAAACAGATGGTCAAACGGAACGGTTGCTAGAGGATATGCTAAGAGCATACATCAGCAAAAAAAAGCAGTCAGACTGGGAAGAATAGTTACATATTCTCAGGTTTGCCTACAACAGTGCTAAGCATGTCACAACAGGTTTTAGTCCTTTCATGCTCATGTACGGGTCTCAACCTAGGTCACCAGTTATGGTCGGGTTGGCAACCAAAAAACTCTAACAGGTTAAGGATTTTCTCCAAGACCACATGGATATGCTGAAACTTGCTCGTCAAAATGTCTGGCAAGCACAGGATCGGTATAAGAAGTACGCTGATGAGAAACATCGGCAAGTTACCTTCGAAGAAGGGGAGGAAGTATTTTTACGTGTGCCAGAGCATTCAGAAAGTCTAAAAACTGGGCCGACACCTAAATTATCTTCCCGATATTGTGGGCCTTTCAAAATACTAAAGCGAGTAGGTGATCGTGCCTACAAATTATTACTACCTTCACATTCTCGCATTCATCCAATGTTTCATGTAAGCCGTTTATGTAAGTGGTTACATGGGGATGACAATGTCATTGACCAACAGGTTTTGGTTGATTTCATTGAACCTACTACCCTACCGCATGAACCTAGACATGTTCTTGATTATCATGAGTTGCGTACACGGCATCAGGTACGTCAACAAGCCTTAATCAAGTGGAAAGAACGACCTGAAGAAGGTGCACTTGGGAAAACATTGGTGTTCTTAAGAAGAAGTTCCCCACTTTTGTTTTCGAGGATGAAAACTCTTCTTAAGGGGGCGTAATGTCAGGACACCGGCAAGGCGGACTAGACAAGGGCAGGGCCGGGCTAGGTGGTGTGGAATAGGGAGTCCAACTAGGGAAAAGGGCCAAGGGCTTTCCTATATAATGGGTGGTTGGGTGGTGGACTCTCAGGCTCTAGCTTCCCTTGCATTACAAAAATCATGGAGGTTCCATTTAGGCTAGAGGTATGCCTAAATGACTGGTGCATACTTTGCGTGAGAGTAAGTTGGATGCACCTTGTCTAGTCGTACTTGTTCGGGTTCTTGCCATGCATCTTATGCATCAGATTGTTATGCTTTGGTTATGTCTAGCTCACATGATGTTGACGAACCTCAAATGTTTTATGAAGCAGAGAATTTAGAAAATTGGATGGCTGCCATGCAATCAAAATATGATGCACTTATAGAGAATGAGACATGGACTTTATGTAATTTGCCTCCTGGAAAAAATTCCATTGGTACAAAGTGGGTCTACAAGTTGAAATGCGAGCCGGATGGTGAGATTGATCGTCATAAGTCTCCACTTGTTGTAAAAGGTTATGCACAGGAAAAAGGCATAGATTATGAAGAGACTTTTTCTCCCACTTGTCGTATGACTAGTGTGCATTTTCTACGTGCATTGGTAGCTTATTTTGGTTAGGATGTACATCAATCGGACATTGTTACTGCTTTCTTGAATGGTGACACATTTGAGGAAGTTTATGTAACGCGGCCTTGTGGATTTGTCAAGAAAGGACAAGAGGATAAGGTGTGAAAATGTAACAAAGCATTGTATGGGTTGAAGCAATCTCCTCGTTCTTGGTATGAGAAGGCTGACACTCATTTGGTCAAACAAGGATTTCGTAACAGTCCAACCAAAAGCTCATTGTATGTAAAGGGTGGGGGTAGTGTTCTTCTCATTGTGGTTTGTTATGTGGATAATTTTCTAATCACTCGACCAAATGAGAGACATATTGCTGAATTTAAGGCTAATTTGAATGCTACTTTCGAGATAATATATTTGGGGCTATTGCATCATTTCTTGGGTATAGAGTTTAAGCAGTGTGATGATGGTATTGCCTTGTGTCAAAAAAGTTACATAGAGACATTGCCACTCCCATGGAAATAGATTTGAAATTGAGTCTTGATGATGCTGATGATCGTGCAGATGTCACTCTTTACCAAACTACTGTTGGATGCCTCATTTGTGTATGCAACACGAGGCCGGATATTAAATTTGGAGTCTCACAGGTTAGCAAATTTATGCATAGCCCAGAGTCTAAGCATTGGCAGTCTGTCAAGAGGATTTTTTTCCACTTGAGTGGTAATTTACATCCTGGCTTGTTTTATCTTCCAAGGGGGGGTTCATTGCCGCTAGACTTACATGCTTTTTTGGACTCAGATTAGGCTGGTTGTTTTGACACACGAGTGTCCACAAATGGTTTTTGTTTCATGCTTAGCAACTCATGCATATCATGGTTGAGAAAAAGCAACCTACTATGGCCACTTCTACTTGTGAGGCTGAGTACGCAGTGTTCATAGGTACAATTGAGTGTATATGGCTCAGACGCCTTATAGATGATCTAGGTGTTGGATAGGACACTACCAACACTATCTACACTGACACTCATAGCACACTGGTTGAACTCATTTTTTCATGCTCGCACAAAGCACATTGAGGTTCATTACCACTATGTCAAGGAGAGGCTCTCAGCACGCGAGATCAGCTTGGCTGCTGTGCCAACACAGGACAACCTTTCAGATCTTTTCACAAAGGCATTGTCTCGTGAGAACTTTGAAGCTTTCCACAAATCTTTGGGTTTAGTCCCTTTTGTGGACTGATCATGTCCTCAAGGCATGGAACTTCCCTTTACTCTATGTGCCAACTCTCGTTCACCGCATCACTCAAGGGGAGATTTGCTACCATATACATGTGGTATTGATATGTGTGAAGGACCACCACAGTATTTTTTCCCTCATTGCATTGTATATATGCCTATCACTCTAGGTCTATCTATCTTTCCATTGCACACCAAGAATACTATACTCTCTAATGTGTGCCTTGAGCTTCCTTCATCTTTTCCAAGCTATGTGTATTTTCTTGCAACCCTAATTCCAACATGTTTGTACTTTGTTCTAGCATAGTTCCCTGCCAAAACATTTGCCTAAATCTTCATTGATTTCTTCAGTTCCCATGACAATCTTCAACTTTTTTTTCACCTCCCCACTGAGAGGTATTGTCTTTGTGAGATTCTTCACGCAAACCCATGTGTGCTATAGAAGGAATCGGATCCTTTGTAGAAGAAGAATATTGTTGAGCTTTGATACCACTTTTATATGCTTGGAAACTGCAAGCAAGAAATCAATAGCAACACATGAACCACAACTACAAAATCATTTAAGTTTATGAGAGAGAGAGAGAGAGAGAGAGAGAGAGAGAGAGAGAGTCAACACGGCACGGTAGAGTTCAATGTCCAAATGCACTGGCCTTGGTGCCCCTTTCGGTATTTCTTTATTATTATGCCACAGGGGTCCTTTGCTCTCAGACTTTGTGTCTACATTATTTGAAAAGTGAGGTCCAAGGGGATCTTATAAATTGTACAAGTGTTGCCCAAAGGTAGAGCCCCAAAATCACTTCTCTGAAAAGCGCTCCAAAAGCTAGCACCAAAACACTCCAAAATCTACTAGTGCAATGTTGGTGTCTCAAAGCTCATTATTGGGTTATCAATTTATTGGTGCCTTTGTAATGAATTTTGGATAGTTTGAAAAGACTACTAAGAAATGCATATCTGTTTCACTTAGCAAAGTCTATCTGCTTCACTTATTCTCAGCTATGTGTTGGAAATTGGCAAAGGAAAATGGGCTAAGATAACTATGTAAGATTGGTGAAGACTATTGTAGTGCAGACTTTTGGATATGCGTGAAATTAATTTCAAGTGTCTATGTTGATGGATAAAGTATGGATTTGGGTCAGCTTGTCTTCTTCATGCATAATTGCATACATGGCTAGGTCTGTGTGTGTGTGTGTTTCAATCACCTACTTGGCATTAAGAATTTCATTTTGAAAGTATTAGGGCAAGGGGGTGCACATGATGCAAGTGTTGGCCATTGTAGGGCCTCTAGCAGATGTGAGTGCAAAAGCATGGAGATCAAGAGATACTCTTGACAAAGATGATTCCGCTGTAGCCAAACAAGGTTCATGACTCCGCCAAATATGGAGACTCTTTCTACACATATAATGGTTGTACTCCATATGCTTGTGGGTTGCATCCATCATAGTTAGAGCTTCATTCCCCTCATCCCTTGTTAATAACTAAATGTAGCTTTTATTTCGTACCTCTTGCTCTACGTTCTTTTGCAATTTAGCATTATGGAGTCTTTTCTACCTACCTTTGCTTACAAGAGTTGTTGTCTTCTAGGCTTATGATAGTGATGAAGGATGCTAAGGGGTCCACTATGATAGAATTTCACGTTCATGTCCTCTGCATATCTCACTCACACACACACACACACACAGATGTATAGAGAGAGAGAGACGCATATCCTAAAGATACGAGTTATGTACATTGTCTTTTGGTAGCAACACACTACTATACATAAGTTATCCATGAGAGTGCAAAATTGGAATAAGGAGATATCTACTTGTATTTTCATTATGTTTAATGACCAAATGTTTAGAGGTAGAGAACAGAGATTGTGACTCAATGAGATTTTGAATTTACAATATCTTCCGGTAGTTTGATCATCTAAGTTAGTAGAAAACTAATAGTAGTAACACAATGGTGAAATGAAACTATCATTTCTCCGTCATAAGTTGACGAGCTACTTCGGATGACGCCATACACCAACAGTTAAAAAGACTAGATTACTAGAATCATGCCTTGAATAAGTTTTATTTGTGAAGGTTGGCATTAATAAAAAGAGACAAGGATATAGGAGTATTTGATATGCATAGTACTAGTTCAAATTGATTACAATCGCATGATTGATTGTATTTCATAAGATAGAACAAAATGTCTTTCCTATATTAGAGTATGTGTGAGAAGCTATCAAGATATGCTTATGATTTCTATAAAAAAACAACATGTTAGTCCAAGCTCTAAATCCATTCCTTTTTTGTATTTTCAACACATGTTACAGATCAATGTTTAGAGACAGACTAGACTCTGAAACCCAAAGAATTATTAGTCTGAAAGAAACTAACGAATGTATTCGAATTAGATGAAGAAGATAATATATTGCATGTAGTCTTCAATGTCACAAAATTAGTTGATGATGTCACAAGGGTGACGGTGACCGATAGTAGCTAGCTGTGGGTGGAGTTTTCGCACAAGTGTTGGTGTGCTTCTTCAATGGTGCCAGAATAGATTAGGCAGAGACTCTCACCTGGATCAAGTACTTTTTTATCAGGTTTAACTTCAATAGTGGACTTGAAAGCGCAAAGAATTGGAAACTTGTATCCAAATCATCCAGATTAGGTGAGCACACGAAAAACTTCAAGCGCTGCAGCTGCACCCGTGATGTATTGGGGAGAGGCAGGCACCAGCCCTGGTGGCGGGATCAGGTGGAAGGCCGTCATCCATATCGGCCTGCTGCCTGCAACAACCGGGAAGAATAAAGCGCAGTTTACCGATGCAGGCCAGGTGCGGCTCTGCACTAACAAATTCCACGCAATTAGACACAGTACATAGCGTTAACAAATAATTATTGCAACAGTGTTAATAGTCTGGCAACCATAATTTAAAAGAATAATAGATAAAACGCACGCTGCAGCGGCATCGGTTGCGTTTGGGCTGGAAGCACCGCCTGTGCTACGCACACATGAAGTGCTAGTGCCACCATCATCATCACCATAACCTTCTTATTCATGCCAAAACCTATCCTCCAGTGATCCATATTGACTAGACCTTTTTTCCTTTGCTATACTGATCGAATGAATGAATAAAATGCCATAAAGTGACCTTTATATACATAATTTCTTATTCCACCGTACTGGCAGCTTTCAATTCATATTGCCTCGAGTCGAGACTCCTTTGCAAGCAAAGTTTGAGGCTCCATGCACTCCACTACAAAATCTTGTTTTCATATGTGCAAATCCAGCCCACAACCTCACCTAGAATAACAAAATCTCACTGCTAACCACTCAACCATGCGCAGATGGTTGCCTCCAGTGCGATTCTCTCTCTATATATAAACCATGTTTTTCTTCTCCCCTACCCTAGTGCTGGCCATTTATCCCCTTCCTCGCCTGACATCCGTTGCCTCCCCTCACTTCCCCTCCAGCATTCGCTGATTTGCCACTTGCCTCACTACCCTCAACCAGATGGCCTGAGTATCATGCCTGTCAATTCTCACAACCGCGTCCACGTTCACGGGCATCTTCCAAGATTCCTTTCACTTTTGGAATTTTCCCCAGCCTGTACCCCCTACTACTTGCTCATTTATTGTTCGTAACAGGCAATAGTTTTAATTTTTCTGAAACGGGAGGGGACCTACTTGCGTACCAAAAATACATCCAAAAAATATTTTCTCCCAAAATCTTGGCAAACCTACATATGAGAAATTATAGAGCTAAAGTGACTAAATTCGAAGATTTTTACACAACTTCTCTAGAATATTTTGTAGGGTTTTTCCACCTTCAAATTTAGAATCACAAACAAGTTCGAATTAGCTTTGTTATATCGTGGTTGATTGTGAGTACTACAAACTAACAATAACAATGATGGCATATGATTGCCCCTTTGTTATGTCTTTATTTACCTATAGATACTGCATGTCTCTATGTCCGTATATTCTGGAAAAGTTTCCTACCAATCTATGTCGGCTTGTTCTTGACGTTCCTCTCTTTCTTGTGGTGCAGCTCTAAAAATAGAATCAACTCAAACTTACATCCCATTTACTGAAGACTTAAGACAATCAACAAAAAATATTGTGTTAAGACTAATAACTAGCTCTAAACTTCTAAACAATTTACGAGTATGACTTGATATATAGTAACGCTCCAATTTGAAGCCTCTTCTCTTTTCAACGACAATAACTTCTATCAAACAAGTACAAATATCGAGCCTTAAATGAAAGTCATTGTGCGGCAATCAAGATCATCAAGCACAACCACACTTCCTTCAACATCATAAGTATTAAATTATTGATCCACCCATCAACATTATTTCAAGTTGCACATAATGGGAATAGACAACCTATAAAAAATTCACGTTGTTTAGAGAGACTTAAAAAGACATAACTATAGGACTAGGATCAAAAACTGAAATCATGTATGTAGAATAGTTTCTTATGATCAAGGGGATTAAAGTTGCAAACATCTAGCATTGCTAAAGTTGAAGTTGCAAACCTTTTGTTCAAAGTCAATTTCAAAGATAACCACAATTGAGATTTTGGCGCATACACCGACCATGAAGAGGAGATGCTTTCTCAGAGGACCAAGAAATCAAGTCTTTGCTTGTATTAGTTGTTTTGAATATTTTGGCTAGACTTTGCCAGATTCAAGAAGCTTTGTATTAGCAATTTGATGATGTTGAAGGTTCCCTATTGAGCTTCTACTTGTGTAGCTTCATTCAAAAGAATATTTTTGTAGATGCTTGCACATAATAATTTTGTAGACACTTGCACAGAATAGTTTTGTAGACACTTGCAGAAGAGGTGAGTGAGAAGTAGATGACAATCACTACTATGAGCTATCCATGCGTGTGCTTGCAGTTTCCTAGGAAAAGCATAGTTCTACATTCAAAACATTATTTTTCTCTTAGTTTGATGCTAGTGGTTTCCAGGGAAAAGCTCAGCCACCATGTTTGAGGCTGCAAGGCTCCATGTTTTTGAGAGGTCGCATGGTCCTAATCGGCTGCGTTCGAAATAGAATCTTATTCTTAGTTTGATGTTATTTTAAGTAAAAATAATACGCATGACCAGCGTTTTATCAGCGGTTGTAGGAACAAATAATCTCGATAATCTAATTACAAAAAGATTTTGCGATTGTCTATAAAACATTGAGACAAAGCAAGAGAAAAAACGAAGGTGTAGCAGGTCACAAACGCTTCTAGTATATGCCTAGAGTTGTGGCAGCCCTAGATAGAGATCTAGGAAAGCCAGGTCAAATCGAAAGGCCTCGCAATCATGGATGCTCTCTGCAAAATCAAGAGTTGTCAGTATAGTGATATTCTACGAGTTTGGATTTAAATAGTGCATGCCATAGCAGTCCAACAATAGTCAACTTGCAGTGCATCAATTCGAGCTCTCTGTAGATCCTAAGTAAATTGTTTTACCTGACTAGTTAGCTCTTAACGAGTTAGTAGAATCTTTTGAGCATCTCCCTATGGTGGGCTATGGTGTCCGGACACGAACACAAACCAGAGATTTCTAGTCTGTGAGACTAGCATGATCACCGACTATATTGTATATTTTGGATGCTGTCATCACTTATCCAGTGTTTCAGACACTAGGCACGGAGACTTTTCCCGAAGTGGGCCTATCTTCCACGGTTGAAGGATTTATTCCTCCTCCCATCAGTTGGGTTTTGCCGTTGCTTTTCTTCAACTCAAAAGGATAATAGGTCCCCGCTAAGAGCCGGGTCACCCTCTCGTCTGTGAGCAAATCTCTCCAATAGAGTGCAGACCAATCTTGTCTCATTAGCATGCCATGCATTAGGCAAATAATGGGGTCTAGGAGAGCCTCTTTATTTGGCAGTTTAAGGAAGTCAAACCTTTAGTATAAGAAAGTAATCAAAGGACAGCTTTTGAATTCAAACTTGCAAAACGGTTAGTTTATTTGAATTCAAAGTTTTTCTCCAAAATGAAATTTAAAATCTAGCAGGTAAAACCATATCATGTAGCATATATATGGAAAGAGGTCGACGCGTAGATTGCAGATCTATGATCTCCGCTCAAATCAGAGATCATATGTGGGAGTTATGGAAGTCCAAAAATCATAAAATTATTCACTTTTTTTTGGGGGGAAGTGCATCCTTTTACAACTCTTACACATCTCTTACACACCCACCATTCTTGCACACATGGCATACACGTATTTGCCAAAATGTTAATCACCTCCATAAGCTCATGCCAAATAAAGAGGCCCTCCTACATGCCATCCTCTTCCCAATGTGGAGCACTAGAGAGAGAATCATTTCAAAGTCTCTCCTCTCATCTGTGAGCAAATTTGTAAGGCTCGTCTCAATAGCTTGATGTGCACATTCTTAGGCTCTAATCTTCTAATGTTTGGCAAAGAAGATTCAAAATGTCGGCTTCTTAATGATTTGAATATTCTTGACCTTGAAACAATGACGTGGATGATGTTGAAGCAGTAGGAACACTGCCTTCTCCTCGTTCTCATCATACAACTATAGTTCAAGCATGCCATTATCTACTTGTAATTGGTGGTAGTTCTCATTCAACATGCTTCAATGACCTTCATGTTCTTGACCTAGAGAGTATGGAATGGTCTCATTCTCAGCCACAAGGAGTGACACCAACACCTCAAGCAGGTCATGCAGGCGTCAAAGTTGAAAATAGTTGGTACATTATCGATGGTGAATACAATAAAAGAGGACATTAATTATCCATAGCTAAGAAAATTCAATGATGTATCGGCAGGGTAACTGAACCCTAAACCCTAAACCATCCTTTTTCCTCCTTGGCCAAACCAAGGATGATTACATTATTGCTCTACCTTTGGAGGAAGTTATTGAGAAGACATATGCCGTGTCTATCACCATTTGTACCGTGAAATGACAAGGTTCACCAAGATCTACAGTGACAGGTCGATCTCCATGGTGACATGGGTGAAGTTACATGATGCATCTTCATCCATGGTTCAAGGTGATATCAAATGTTGTGTCTTTATTTTCTCCATCCATGTCTTTATTTCTTGATACATGCTATTGATCGCGTCACGATTTGTCATAAAATACTTCACATCATTTTATGATCATTTTATGATGGTATACTAATATGTGTGATGGTCTTCATGTGAATCATCCATGTATAGATTATAAGATTTACCAAGCCATTATCTTCTGACTAGTCGTTGTCTTTGAGCTTTTGTAGATTTTGCATTTCCTCACAAAAATAGCGTCTCTGATGACATGATGATAATTACTATTTTACAGTTTTTATTTATTTTGAAGAAAGTATCTCTGATGCCATGGCACTTAGAGCAATGATGATTTCTATTTCAAAATTCTTATAAGCATCTCTTATGCCATGGTGAATAGTGTGATACCATGGTACATAAAGCCATGATGATGACAAGGTACACCACGAAACCTTGTTTGTCAGACTGACGTGATATTCATCTACATGATAGTAATCTTAAAGGCCCCATATCTTTCTAGTTATATCTTGCCTCTCGGATGATGGCACTCGGACTGCTTTCGTAACATGGTTCAGTCTTGACTCTAGATGCAAGTCCCCTCACTAGAGCTACGACCACCCCCAACAATCGGCCACATGTTCACAAAGAAGATCTATTTTTACTTTTGTATTTTTTCCTTGAGAATGCTAGTTAAATTCTTGTAATGTTTGATGGCGGGCTATAAATAAAGTGTGTTTCTATGTTATAAGTAGTGCTCACTTATTAGTGGCTAATGGCGCCAGATGATGATCCTTCCACATAGTGATTGTAAGGGTTATGACTCAAACTGACTTCTTATGTGAATTTTACGTAAGGGAATGGTCATGCATGTCCACGGGGCTTGGGTTTAGCGCATGGTAATCATAGTGGATGGTTTACTACATGATAATCACCGCACATGTTTCCATATCTTGTTATATGTATTGCTTATTTTGGCTCTATTTGCTTCAATCAGATGCAAGTTTGCATATACTCTTAGTGTATGAAAGTCTCAACAAGTTACAGTATTTGGAAAAATATTACTCGTCGCTCTTGTCATGAAAACTTCATTTGATGTCCATCATTAATTACATTTATTTGTGCAGTTTGACATTTTATGCGTTGTACATAATGATTTTACTAATTCTTTTGTTGGTGATGTGATAATTCACCTTTTATTAATTAAAGTTGTGACAAAGTTTATGAGTATTTGGGAGCCTTGAAAAATATGATATTTAATGGCAGCATGGTTGATATCATTCTATTGCACCCTTGTAATAGGTATTTCATGGGGTTATCGTTGTTCTCATCTTATTGCAGCCTCGTCATCATTCGTGTTATGGTTGTTACCATCTTACTGCATGCACCCTCGTCATCATTGGTACCATGGGTGTTATCGTCTTATTACACCCCCCTCGTCATTGGTGATATGGTTGTTATCATCTTATTGCATGCACCCTGGTCGTCATTTGTGCGTATTATCATTCTCGTCTCATCAAGGATTTGGCAGTTGTGACTATGCACTATGGTTGATATCATTCTATTGCACCCTTGTAATTGGTATTTCATGGTGCTATCATTGTTCTTGTTTTATTGCATCCTCATCGCTATTGGTGCTATGGGTGTTATCATCTTATTTCACACTCTCTTCATTGGTGCTATGGTTGTTATCATCTTATTTCATGCACCCTCAAGCTGCAACCTCATTATCATTGGTGCTTGGGAGTTATCGTCATGCACCCTCAAGCTGCAACCTCATTATCATTGGTGCTATGGGAGTTATCGTCTTATTGCATGCACCCTCAAGCTGCAACCTCATTATCATTGGTGTTATGGGAGTTATCGTCTTATTGCACCCTCGTTGTCATTCGTGCTATGGTAGTTATCATCTCATTGCATGCACCCTTGTCGTTATTGGTGCTATGGTTCTTATCATTATCTTTAACAGGGATTGGTAGTTGTGACTATGCACCACTAGTGTTCCATAGAATTTATGTACAGACTTTGTGCACATGTGATTGCATTAACGTTACGTTTGTTTCTGTGTCGTCTCTAGAGCACCATGGTGAACCGTCTCTAAGGAAAATGTGATGTGGTCATTGTTTTAACCTTCATGTTTTCATCTGTTTCATGGGTTGATGTCATTTACAGGATAAAATTCACATCAAGCACATGTAAAAGGACTCAAAGATATTGCAGCTCCTCAATGATATTGAAGCTACTACTCAAAAATATTGAAGAATTTGCATCAATTCAATTATAGGGTTAGTAAACTTTCAAAGACGCTTGAAAGAGAACATTGTATATTATGGAATGATGTAGCTCTTGGAAAATGAATTTTGTAAACTTTGAAATTGCTAATATAATAGTGCATGTATATGGTGCTATGGATTTTTCCCTTGTACCCAAGGGTTTTTCATCCACAGTTAGGGACTCCTATTTGAGTGGGGGTGTTGGAGTTATATATACCAACCTATGCCTTATATAGCCATGAGTCCCCAATATATATGTGTCTCAGTGGGTGCTCTACACACACCTTTTGGGGTTACCAACTCTGAGTTGTCTCGCTCTCTCTTCCCCTCTGTCATATCTCGTGTCCATCTTCCTCCCTTGTCAATGATCTCATCAAGGGTTAGCTTTTCCCTTTCAAGAAAATGGAAAATATCATTTACAGACTTCCACACACGAGGGAACTTAAGTCCAAGAGCTTCTTCGTTACCTCTATAGGTGGTAATGTCACCCACCTTTTCCACAATTGAAAATCAATGGAACGTTGAAAGTGAGAATAGTATGACACCACCCATACATATTTTATTACGAGGATCCTGTGTAGTTTCAGATGCCTTCTTGTCCTTTGATAGCTCAATTGTGTCACCATGGAGACCAACACTCTACAGGATAGCTTCGAGTTCTCTTATGCAGTAGCCTTCTAAGCATGGGCATTATGCTCAAGGCTAGGCCATCCATAGAGTGAGCACACAAAAGTGAGCTCTCAAGAATGAATCCTCTTTGCATAAAAAGGCTTCTTATAAAGACATGGACTCCAAGTGTTTCTACTATGGAATTAAATTGAGACCTCTACCTTATATAATTTGGAATACCTAAATGAGTCCAAGACCTTATACAATGTAAATAAATAATATTTTGCACATCCATAGCTCATCCGTAGCTTGGTGCATAATCGATGTAGCACGTGTTTTCTCCACTCTGCTCGTACTCTATCTTCTTTGGCATGGTCCTCTCTTGTTCCCTCTACTTTTTTTCCTCGTGACGAAATTGTTTTTTACTTCTTCAATATTCCATGTGGAAAATCATGGACATTCCATTTAGGCTAGAGGTTTGCCTAAATGGCTAGTGCATACTTTGCGTGACAGTAAATTGGATGCACCTTTGTCTAGTCGTACTTGTTCAGGTTCTTGCCATGCATCTTATGCATCACACTACAAGAGGTCCCTTGAATTCCGGCGCCACATTACCGGTGTCACTGGCGGGCGTAGGGATATGTGTGTGTATTTATGGAGGGAGCTAAGGTTTTTTTTAAAATTGGATTTTAAAATTTCCGATGCCTCTTCCGCATGTATTCCGACGACAGTACGAATGTGCATACCGACGCCTCTTCCGGTTGCTGTACCGATAGCTGTACTGACGACACCTGCAAAAATCACAACCGTGGGCTTTCTCTGCGCATTTCTCTTTGTTCTTGCATGTTTTCTCAAGTTCTCCTCTTCCCATCTCTCACAGATCTCTTGCGATACATGCTGTCGGAGGTGCTAATCTTGCTTGTGGGTTAGCGCATAACACTAAGGTAAGATTGTTTTCATCTTTACTTGTAGATTTAGGGTTTAGGGTTTAATTAACCTTGTGTTTGTGTGTGCGTTTTTGTAGGTTCCACGACTTTTACAACAACTTTCATTGCTCAAATAGGACGAATGTGAGTGTTCAAACCTTTAAATGCATCTTAAGTTTATTTAAATTACTTTGTATATTAATTTCATGCTTTAAACTTTGAATGCTTAAAAGAAATTAGGATTTGTTATGTGAAATTTCATTTTAAATTATGGAAAAAATTTGATTAATTTTATGAAAAAACCTTGTTTTGAAGGAATGTTTTATTGAATTATGTCGTTTTTCAAATTATGTAGTTGATGAGGTTTATGTTTTAGGTTACGTTAAGTTAAGCTACGTTGTTATGTTAAGTTATATGTTAGGTTATCTTATACGTTAAGTTAGATTAAGTTAAGTTACGTTAGGTTAAGTTATATTAGGTTAGGTTAGGTTAAGCTACGTTAACTTAGGTTAGGTTATCTTATATGTTAAGTTAGGTTAAGTTAATCTACGTTAAGTTTAGTTACATTAGGTTAGGTAAAGCTACATTAGGTTAAGTTAGGTTAAGCTATGTTCGACAATACGGCAAGCCATAGATCTTACCCACAGTGCATATTAAAAACAACATAATGGCGATACATTCGTCAATACGGCAAGCCATAAAGCTTACCCACAACACATATGCAATGTGGGCAAGCTCTATGTCTTTCTGTATTGCCAACGGCTCGCCATTCTGTTGTTTATATGTCCGCGAGCGGTTTTGATCAAGTCCTAAAATAGCACCGTGGCGAGCAGTTTGGCAATATGGCAAGCCATAGATCTTTCTTACAATGCATATGCATTGTGGGCAAGCTTTATGGCTTGCCATATTGCCAAACGGCTCACCATGGTGTTTTCTATATGTTTGCAAGCGATTTTCAAGCGCTAAAATTACCTCGTGCCCCTAAAAACAACACAATGGCGATCCGTTTGGCAATATGGCAAGCCATAAAGCTTGCCCACAAGGCATATGCATTGTGAGCAATCTCTATGGATTGCTATAGCCTACGGCTCGCCATTGTGTTGTCTATATGTCTGCGAGCAATTTTCAGGCCATAAAATCGCTTCGCAACTCTAAAAACAACACAATGGTGAGCCATTTTCCAAATTGGCAAGCCATAAAGCTTGCGCGGATTGCATATGCATTGTGGGCAAGTTGTATGGCTTGTCATTTTGCTAAATGCCTTACCATTTTGTTGTTTTTATGTTAGGTTAGGTGAGATTATAGGTTAGGTTAGAGCTATCGACGGCATAATAGTTGAAAAAATACACACGGACTTCGAATATGATTTGTGTACTTCTAAAAATGCAAACCGTACTTCGGTTAGGTTAGGTTACAAGTTAGGTAGATGTTATAAGTTAGGCTGCATTAAGTTAAGTTACGTATAGGTTTTACGTTAGGTTAGGTTATAGGTTAGGCATAACGATTATAGGTTAGGTTAGAGCTAGCGTCAAATTAATAGTAGAAAAAACGCAATCCGACTTCGAAGATGACTCGTGTACTTCTAAAAATGCAAACGGACTTCGGTACCTCGCTTAAAACGGACTTCTGAATCATTTGTCAGTACCTCGATTAAAGCTATGTGAGGATGAGTTCTTTCTGTAAACCTGAACCCTGTCTCTCGCTTAAAACACACATAAGACTGCCTACGAGCGACAGGCTAACAAAGATTGAAGGCGCCTTGAAGGAATCCATGGAAGCTGCATGATGATGAGTTCCAAACCTAAATCCTTTCTCTAAACCTCGCTTAAAACACACACATACACACATACACGTAAAAAAAGCATGTCACGATGCATAGAGGAGAATACGTATGTGTGAGCGTGAGGACGCATGCGTAAGAAGCATGCATCAACACCGTGTTGGAGCTATATATGGCTCACTCTACTAAACTTGGTCTCACCTATATATTTGTATCTTGTCCTCAATATGAATCAGTCTTTGGGAGCGTATATGGTGTGTCTCTTGTCTCGTCTCTCTCTCTCTTTCTCTCTACATCTCAACATGGTATCAGAGCGGTAACGATCACGCGTCGATTCAATTCATGGGGACACAACAGTATGTGTATGCGATTCGCATGTAAGATTGAAAATTGCTACAAATCTTATTTTTGAGCGTTGATTCTTGTTAATTTTTTGTGTTAAGAAGAATATGATTAGTGTTTTATGTGGCATTTATTTCGAATCGATATAATCGTTGATTACGTTTTCTTGTTGATGACACTCTGAACTTCATCTCAATTTTTCTTGCTATTCTGCTCAAAATTTGGAGAAACGGAAAAAGCTCAATGGAGCAGAGCGCAATGGCACTTTTCATCCAAAACTTATTCGTCTCCTCAAGCTCTTAGATTTGAGTTCTAGGTTTGCGTCAATCGGAGTTCGCACAGAAAGTTATGTTGTTTTTACTGCAATTGAGCTTGACGCAGCTTTCGTCCTACTTCTTGTGAACGTCCGCGATTGTTTTTCTTATTTTGGCGTTAACTTTTTTGAGAATATTTAGCTTTTTGCTATTCGTATTGTGGCCGTCAATCTTGCGTCTCACGCCACTCTATTTTGAGGACTCGTTTATTATTAACGTCTCTTTACCCTTCCTTTTTTGGGTGACGTCTCTCACATCTTTCGACGTTCTTGAGCATCCTTCTTACGTTTATCGTGGATAGAACGCAATACTCATATCTCTCTCATTCTCAATTGCGGCCTTCACCATATATGGTGTGCAGATTCTACGATCTTATCTTATACAAGATATGGCTATGAATATTCTCGTCAACGGCTTTCCTTCTGGCCAGCGTTCTGTTCCTCCTTTCCAAGTTCAAGGATTTCCAGGCTGGAAAGCAAAGAGGTTGTTAATTCTTGAAGGCGATGAACACTCGGATGTTGTTCTTGGAAATCGTGTTTGTCCGCCTCAGCCTATTGATACGGATAATGATAACGTGCTTATCACTGAAGGACCTATATTTGAAGATTGGAATGTTGCCTATACAGATTGGCAACGACGTGACGAAGCAGCTCGTCAGTATATTCTTTCTGCTCTTACTGATTGCCTTTTGCTTGATATGTATGAACAGCCTACTTCCCACGACGTATGGAAGTACGTTATTGCAAACTTTCAGAAGAAATCTGTTATAGAAATACTTTATTTGAGAGGGTTGCTTAACAAGTTACAATATGAAGTTGGTACTGCCATGACGTGAAATATTGAATCTTTCAAATCTATTATTAATCAACTTGTTGCTATCGGTGATCCTGTTCCACAAAAGCAACTGATTACACTTCTCCTTGATACGGTGAAGGACTCTTCTTATGATAACATTGTTACTATTCTCTCTAATAAAGATGGTCTTGATTTCGACCAAGCCTGCATGTCTTTAATTGAATACTCTCAACGTCAAGAACGTCGGAATGCTGGTCATGATACAGCTCTGATTTCACAAGAGGACTCTGAGTCACAACAGATGGAACATGCTTTTTATGCTCGAAGGCGTCCATTTCAACGAGGAAACCGCAGAGGTCGCCGTCGCGGTAATATTTTCTCTCGTCTCAAATTTCCTAATAAGCAATGTTCGTACTGCAACAGAAATGGCCATACTGAAGATGATTGTTGGGCACGTCAATATGATGAAGAACACAATATTACCATGAAACAACCACGTTTATCTAGAGACTCTTCTTTTTCTTCTCTGTGAATATTGTGGACGATCTGATCACCCCACTCATATGTGCTATAAGCGTCGATTCGACACAATCGGAATAGAGCATATGCTACTGAATATCGAAACAACATTGTACCAAAAACAAGCTGCGTCCTATGTTCAGTTGCTCCAGACAGAATACTTCATGTACGTGATGGATCACTTTTTATTGTCGATTCTGGTGCTACAGGAAATATGACATATCAGTCTAAGTGGCTCCATAACTATCATCCACTGCCAGTTCAACGTGTTGTTTATCTTGATGATGATACTACTTGTCAAGTAAAGGGTATTGGAGACTTATATCTTGGTACCTTATCTTCTTCCACTCGAATTTTGCGAGGAGTATTATATGTACCAGATCCTCAACGTAATCTTCTTTCAGTTGCTAGACTTGTTGATCTTGGTCTGTTTGTTGGATTTGATCATACCAAATGCCGAATTGAGAAAGATGGATAGACTATAGCCACTGCTCCTCGAAATGGTAATTTGTTTGGACTCTCTCTCAGCGATGCTGTAGCAAATATTGTCACTGCTCCAGGTGATCATGATTGCAAAGTATGACATCACCGTTTTGTTCGTGCTGATTTCTCAAAACTCCTTGATCTTTAACATCGTGATCTTGTTCATGGCATGGATCTTCAAGCCCATCCCCATATGGGAATTTGTGAATTTTGTGCTCTTGGGAAACACAATCGTAAACCCTTTCCTCTTTCAAATAAAACTCATTCTCATGACATATTGGATCTTGTTCATACTGATATATGTGGGCCTCTACCTTCTTCGAGATCACAATATCACTACTTCATTACTCTCATTGATGATTTCTCAAGGTATACGACATTATTTCTACTTAGACAAAAATCTGAAGCCTTATCTGTTTTCAAACAATTCCACAAGGCTGCGGAACTTCAAACTGGTCTTCGCCTTAAGAAGCTTCGTAGTGACAATGGAGGCAAATATGTTTCTTGAGAGTTTGTGAGTTACTGTGCTGACAGTGGAATTCATCATGAACACACTATTCCATATTTTCCTCAACAGAACGGTGTTGCTGAACGAAAGAATCACACTATTCTCAATGCTGTAAGATGTATGCTGATTCATTCTGGCTTATCTCGTGTTTTCTGGGCTGAAGCTACTTTGACAACAACATTTATTCAGAATCATCTTTCTACTACTGCACCCTCTGGTAAGATACCCATCACAGCATGGACAGGTGACATTCCTTCTGTATCTCATTTTCGAACCTTTGGATGTATTGTTTATATTCATGTTCCCAAAGAAACACGAACAAAGCTTGATGCTCCGGGTATTAAAGTTATTTTTATTGGATATTCTGACACTTCCAAAGGCTACAAATTCTATGACCCCTCCTCCAAGAAAGTAATTGTGAATCGTGATGCTACTTTTAACGAACAACTTATGGGAGACTCATGGTCCATGGATGATTCTGATGATACTAAATCATTGCTTCAAGATTTTCCATTTCTTTCAGATGATGAAACTCTTCGTATAGAGCAACTTTCCTCTTCACAACCATCCATTCCAAATGTTGCCAATGATGATATTGATATTTTTGTTCATCCTCTTATTGAGTTTGAACATGGCTCATGTCATGTTTATGATGACAATATTGCTGATAATTCGTTTTCTACTTCTGAAGATCCCGTTACTTATGATGAAGCTATCTCCTCACCACAAAAGGATCAATGGCAAGAGGCTATGGAAGCAGAGTACGATTATCTTATCTCTAAAGGTACATGGATACTAATTGAATTACCTCTTGGTCATACAGTTATTAAATGTAAGTGGGTGTATAAGACAAAAGTAAAAGCAGATGGATCTTTTGACAATTTCAAGGTGCGTTTAGTTGCAAAAGGTTAACCCCAAGTAGCTGGTGTTGATTATCAAGAGACTTTTTCACCAGCTGTTCGCATTACAAGTGTTTGAGTTTTATTGGCATTTGCTGTTCAGTTTGATTTAGAAGCTCATCAGATGGATGTGCGAACTGCTTTTCTTAATGGTGACTTGGAAGAGGAAATTTATATGGAACAACCAGAAGGATTTTTTATTCCAGGTAAAGAAGACCTTGTTGCTCAACTCCATAAGGCACTATATGGTCTCAAACATGCTTTGCGAGCCTGGTATACAAAATTTGATCTTTTTCTAACCTCTAAAGGATTCATCTCTTGCTCGACAGATCCCAACTTATACATAAAACGCCAAGGTAGAAATTTTGTGATTCTTGCTCTTATGTGGATGATACGATCCTTGTTTCCAATGATTTGGGATTTCTTCAGCAAGTGAAAAATTTATTGTCTTCTGTATTTGATATGGTGGATCTTGGAGAGTTCACTCTTGTCTTGGCATTCAAATCCAACGGAACCGTACAAAAGGTATTTATTCCTTCGACAGTCAAAGGTTATTGCAGATACTATTCAGAAATTTGGTATGAATTTGCACATTTAGCCAACACACCTTGTCTAGATCTTGTGAGCTCTATGAAGAACACTTCTGACAATGACAGTCAACTTGTCACAAATCAACCTTATGCTAACTTGATTGAATGTCTTCAGTTTGTTGGCATGAACACTTTTCTTGATATTTTGTTTGCTGCTAATTATCTTGGACAACATGTTGCATGTCCTTCTCTTAAGCATTGGTCTGCTGCAAAGCGTGTATTGAAATACTTGAAAGGCACTATAGATTTTGGTTTAGTCAATCAACGACAACTCACATCGGATTCTATGCAATCTCTTTCTCTTTTGGGTTACACAGATGTAGACTGGGCAAGCTCACATTTATCTATGCGATCTACTAGTGGAAATTGCTTCTTTAAAAATGGTTGTCTTGTTTCTTGGACTAGCAAGAAACAACGTTGTGTTGCAGTTTCTATGACTCAGTCAGAATATGTTGCGGCATCACTTGCAGCTCGTGAGTTGATTTGGCTTCGAAAAATTCTAGTTGATATTGGTCACTCTCCTCTTTCTAGCACACCTTGCGTTGTGACAACCAAAGTGCCATTAGTCTTGCAAAAGACTATGCTCAACATAATAAGTCAAAGCACATTGCTGACCATTATCATTATGTCAGGTATGAAGTACACAAAGGAACCATTATGGTTGAACACTGTCCAAGTGACCAGATAACTGCAGACATTTTGACCAAAGGCCTCAATGAGTCACGTTTCATCCTCTTGCACTCGGAGCTTGGAGTTGCTTCGGCCTCACTCTTTCTAGATTAGCTTCTTTGCTATTGTAATAGCTTTGTACATATGACATTGTAATCTTTTAGGTACCATGCACTATGCACACTCCACATTTCACATTGTGATATCTAAGTCACTTGAATATTTGTACATAGATGCACAATTCACTTTCACATCATCACCGCTGGTTCATATTTTCACATTGTATAGGGGCTTGGGTTTTTCCTTGAACTCCCCAAGGGTTTTTTCATCCAAATCTAGAGACCTTTGTTTGAGTGGGGTTGTTGGAGCTATATATGGCTCACTCTACTGAACTTGGTCTCACCTATATATTTGTATCTTGTTCTCAATATGAATCAGTCTTTGGGAGCGTATATGGTGTGTCTCTTGTCTCTTCTCTCTCTCTTTCTCTCTACATCTCAACACACTGGCACCTGCACGTCCTTAGTTGAAGGCTTCAAGCCTTCAAACGTGATCAACGGGCCTCATATAAATAGGTTTTCCTCGTCCATTGCTATGATAGACATGCAGCAGCACCGGCACCTGCACATCCTTAGTCGAAGGCTTCAAGCCTTCAAACGTGATCAACGGGCCCCATATAAATAGGTTTTTCTCAAGGACTGCTACCCGTCCATGGCTGTGATAGACCCTCGGCACCTACACATCCTTATTCTAAGGCTTTAAGCCTTCATGATGAGCAGCAGCCAGCCATCAAGTCTCAAGAATAGGGAAACCACTTTATCATGACGCTGCGAAAGCCCCTTATTATTGTTGTGAATGGCAATGAAAGCCCCTTATTATTGTTGTGAATGGGAGGTTTTTTCCCCATGTTTTCCATGGTTTTTTCTGATTCTTTTGGCTGAGCATCATGAGTTTTTGTATAACTCATGATTGGCATGGTTTTTGATGGGTTTGTGTGCATGGCTGGGAGCGACTATGGAGCCCCTTCTTGCATATGCAAGGGCTGCTGAGATGGTGTGAGGGTATGGTGTTTATGAACAAAAGTGCATAGATTTTTCTTTGTTTTCATTGGTTTGTTTTCCCAAAATTTAGTGCCTTTTTTGCTTCCTTGACTGCAATTGATCATAGCTAGGGCTATGACAGTATAGAGGGAAGCTAGTCGAGTGTAGGCGGGGTTTTGTGCATGCAAGGGTGAGCGTGTTTGTGAGTGGAGATTGGATCCTATCCTCTTGTGAGAGCTAATTTACTTTTCCTCATATGTCTTGTGAGTATGGAGGTGTTATAGAGGCCACCCCCAAATCCTTCACATGTTTTGGTGCCCCCTTTCTGAGGATCTATTTTGGCTCTCCGGTTGAGACTTTCCCTGGAGTCAAGCTCAACCTTCTATTTGTAAGTTGTTTTCATGAGTTCTCCAAGTTTTACAGGTGAAGATGATAAGGACCCGAGAAGGTTCTTGAGACAGGTACAATTGCAATGTTTACTGACAGGGAATGATTGTGAAGAAGAATGGTTGCGTATGTTTCCTCTCTTGCTTGAGGGTGATGCTTATGTGTGGTATAAGAACTTGAATGATGCAAATAAGAGTTTTTGGTCACTCTTGGAAGCATTATTTCTTCAAAGATATGTAGTGATGCCAACTCCAAATGAAGCTTGGTCAAGGGTGAAGAGCTTAGCTATGCATGAAGATGAGTTTGTTTCTTGCTTTTGGAAGAGGTTCAATGATCTATGGATGCAATGGGAAAAGTGTGTGAAGTATGCTAATGTGATGTCAGTGAAAGAGTTACATGGTACACACATGCAATTTGAGAGGTTGAAAATGTTGATAAGCAAGTTGAAACCTACCTTGCATTCACATGTGGAATTGAAGAATCCAAAAAGCATGAAAGAAGCACTACAGGTTGCCTACAACAAAGAGAGGAAGATAAGGCTTATGGTAGGTTTGGATGCGCCACCGAAGATAGAGGATATGTACTTGGTTGATTTATTGTATAAGGTTGTTGAAAATGGTCATGAACTTGAGAAGCCACTTTCTATTGATGAGGAGGAAACAAAGCATGCAAATGTAGCAACATGTGATCACGTGGAAGAAAATGACATGCATGTGGTGAATGCTTATGATGTAGACATAAACAATTCTATGGATTCTTCTCTTGATGTTGGAGATGCTGATTTTTTTTGCTTTGAAAAATGGTTTGAATCCCATGGTTAAGAGTGATGTTGATGTGGATGGAGATTATGTGTCTACATATGGCTTATTTGATGAAAATGCTTTGGTATGCGAAGTTGTGGGAGCATCTAAAATGGAAGATGTATGTGATGTGGGTTGTATAGACCCTCCTCTTGAGTATGAGGATGCTGATGTGGTTGAGTTTCATGGTCCACAAGAATATCTTGCTACGCTTTTGGTTGATGATGAAGACTATGCCTCTACTCCTGGGTTGCTTGATGAGTTTCCTATGGCTGCCAATGATGATGTAAATGCTTTTGGTGATTTGGATTATCACTTGGATGTTAATGAGGTCAATATGGATTCATTTAGTTTCACCAAAGAACCCATTGGTGAGGATGAGGTGACTGATATCCAAGACTTTGTTTCCACTTGTGGCATGTTTGATGATATGCATATGGTTGCCGATCATGTCGACGGTTGTGTTGTACAAGGTTCTATGGAGTCCCATGTCGAGCTTAAACGTAATGACTTGGATGCTTTGAATGTTGTTTTTTAGCCTAAATTTTTTCATGATGATGTGGTCCTTGATGATGGCATATCTGTTAGTGGCTTGCTTGGTGAGCTACTTGTTGTTGGAAGCTCTAATATCAACCACGAGAGAATATTAGAGGAAGTTTTGAGGCTAATGAAAGAGGGTCTTTGCTTTGGAAATCTTGATGATATGGATGGTCATATGCTTTGTGCTAGTGCCTTTGATATGCTTGCCAAGCTGGATGATGGCATGCCTTATGGTCTTAGCTGTGATGGGCAAGAGAAAGTGCTCTTTTGTGGTTTGGCATGCAAGGATACTTTGAAAGTCTCGACTAGACAAATTATGGTTCAGAATGTAGAAGCTCTGATGGATATATTTGAAATCAGTGATTTGTATGAGTTGAAGAATGAAATTTTTGGCTTGGATTCAATGCAAAATTATGTGTATGATAGAGGGAAACGACATATGTCTCGTGTCAATAGCATATGGGATTTTGCTTCGGTGGGAGAAGCTCCTAGTATGTTATGCATATGTTTATTGGATGCAACATGGAGGTGGATGGTAAGAGAATCTATGTTATTTTTAGCTCTCATCTTATATTTTGGGTCTTTTATGGCATGAAAAATAGGAGAATGTTTACAATGATGTGAAAGTATGCACATGAAACACTTGAAAGTGTTCCATGCTTGTTGGGGGGGAAATATGTGACGTGTCTTTACGGAATGATGCAAGCCACCCCAAGGACTTTGTAAAGGGTTTTTTAATGCTTTTGGGGGCCTCGGATGTTAATAAAGCATGCTTGTACAAAGTGTACAAAGGCGGTGTGTGCCAGCTGTCTCTACGCATGCGTGCCAGTTGTGCGGGGTACATAGTTTTGTTGTTTTTGGACATAGAAGCGTCGAGACTTCAAAGTGTGAGTTAGTGCTTTAAAAATATGAAGAAAAAATGAACTTTTATCAGCTTGGGTTTGTGAGTGAGTGGGAGTTTTCAGCTGTGAAGAAGAAAGCCTCTCTTGCTGTAGTCTGCGGTGGTGCGTGGGGGTTGTGTAGTGGAGGTTCCCGTGTGTGTGTGCGAGGGCCTGGAGCCTTGATTGGAGAGTGTGTCTCTCATCAAGAAGGACATGAACATGGGTGGTGACCTCTGCACTTTCACCCCTCTTCTCTCTTTTTGGTGATGGAAGCTGCGTGAAGAAAAGCTTTCTTGTACGCGTGTGCCTGCTACTCAGGTTTGGCAATGAAAGCCCCTTATTATTGTTGTGAATGGGATGTTTTTTCCCCATGTTTTCCATGGTTTTTTCTGATTCTTTTGGCTGAGCATCATGATTTTTTGTATAACTCATGATTGGCATGGTTTTTGATGGGTTTGTGTGCATGGTTGGGAGCGACTATGGAGCCCCTTCTTGCATATGCAAGGGCTGCTGAGATGGTGTGAGGGTATGGTGTTTATGAACAAAAGTGCAGAGATTTTTCTTTGTTTTCATTGGTTTGTTTTCCCAAATTTTTGTGCCTTTTTTGCTTCCTTGACTGCAATTGATCATAGCTAGGGCTATGACAGTATAGAGGGAAGCTAGTCGAGTGTAGGCGGGGTTTTGTGCATGCAAGGGTGAGCGTGTTTGTGAGTGGAGATTGAATCCTATCCTCTTGTGAGAGCTAATTTACTTTTCCTCATATATCTTGTGAGTATGGAGGTATTATAGAGTCCACCCCCAAATCCTTCACAACGTGGCCGGATATTCAATTGTCAGTCTCACAGGTTAGCAAATTTATGCATAGCCCAGGGTCTAAGCATTGACTGGCTGTCAAGAGGATTTTTTTGCCACGAGAGTGGTACTTTATAGGATGGCTTGTTTTATCCCAAGGGGGGATATGTGCCGCCACACTTACATGCTTTTTTGGACTTAGATTGGGCTGGTTGTTTTGACACACAAGTGTGCACAAGTGGTTTTTGTTTCATGCTTGGCAGGTCATGCAAATCATGGTTGAGCAAGAAGAAACCTACTACCAGTTGTGAGAGTGAGTACAGGAAAGTCTTCATAGAGACAATTGAGTTTTGATGCTCAAACACCTTATGGATGATTTGGGTATTGGATATGACACTGCCAACACTATCTACACCGACACTGCCAACACTATCTGCACTGACACTCTGAGTGCATTGGAAGTTGCGAGGAACCCATTTTTTCATGCATTGACACTATCTATCTACACTGATACTCTGAGCGCAATGGAAATTTTCATCCAAAACTTGTTCGTCTTCTCGAGCTCTTTGATTTGAGTTCTAGGTTTGCGTCAATCGGAGTTTGCAGCAGAAAGTTATGTTGTTTTTACTGCAATTGAGCTTGACACAGCTTTCTTCGTCCTACTTCTTTGTGAAGCGTCCGCGATCATTTTTCTAATTTTGGTGTTAACTTTTTCGAGAGAATTTAGCTTTGTGCTATTCGTATTGTGGCTGTCAATCTTGCATCTCATGCCACTCTGCATCTCTCTCTCTTTCTCTCTACATCTCAACATGGGGTATCAGAGCGGTAAGGATCACGCGTCGATTCAATTCATGGTGACAAAACCGTATGTGTATGCGATTCGCGTGAAAGATTTTAAATTCCTACAAATTTTATTGTTGAGCGTTGATTCTTGTTAACTGTGGTTATTTTGTGTTAAGAAGAATATGTATAGTGTTTCGTGTGGCATTTATTGCTAATCAATCTAATCGTTGATTACGTTTTCTTGTTGATGACGCCCTGAGCTTCATCTCAATTTTTGGGGATCTTCTGCTCAAAATTTGGAGAAACGGGAAAAGTGCAATGAAAAGTTTCATCCAAAACCTGTTCGTCTTCTCGAGCTCTTCGATTTGAGTTTCAGGTTTGTGTCAATCGGATTTCGCAGCAGAAAGTTATGTTGTTTTTACTGCAATTGAGCTTGACGCAGCTGTCTTCGTCCTACTTCTTTGTGAAGCGTCCGCGATCATTTTTTTAATTTTGGTGTTAACTTTTCGAGAAAATTTAGCTTTTTGCTATTCGTATTGTGGCTGTCAATCTTGCGTCTCACGCTGTCAAGAAGTAGGCGGTCTTGCCAGGAAGGCATCGGGCCGCTTGCTGTGAGAGTTTGTGAGGAAGCTCAAGGGTTATGAGAAAGACCTAAGATTTAGATAACATAGCTTCTAGATCTAAAGAAGAAATGTAGCCAAAGAAGCCGCTCACTTTTCCTTACAAACACACACATGATGGAGAGAACTCATGAAAGATAGTCAGAACAAAACAAAAATGAAAACATCGAAATTACGATCAGATACTATCATGGGTAGGATAAAAGGTTAATGGATGAGTTAATGATATTTAATCTTTGTTGTCCAAATAAGTTGTGGATTGCTCTTTGGAACTATAGCTTTGTGCTTACTATAATGTATATGTTTTGTCTAGCGATTGGGATTAGTTGTGAGTACAAATCCTCTTGATTCATAATAAAATAACCACATTCACATCAAAAGAGAAGTTATAGTCAATAATAGGTAGTATGTTGGGATCTGGTGAGAGAAGTATTTCGTTGAGCCTTTCAGGACCAAATAGAAACACTATGCATTGCTGCAAATGAATCTTTTCGACTAATCCAAATGTTGACCCTAATAGATTGCACAGAATGGAAATCAAAGAAATCGCCTCTATTTGGATTATGGTTATTCATCGATGATATACTTAGTATGTTCAAAGATAAAGGTGTGAAAGAAGTGAAAGGAGAAGAAGAAGAGAGTTTCTCTCCCAAGCCCTATTGTTTCCCTTAGGCAATAAGGATACTGCGGGGACAGAAGTACCTGTAGCAAGGAGATTCTAGAGTTTGTGGAAGAGAATGAGAACCTTAAGAGAGAGAGGTTCTTGTGAAAGATGAAGATATGGTTACTAACCTTGTGCACATAATTGTTTCCCGCAAGAAGGTTGTGCCCGTTACATTGACAAGATTGCTGCTTGAATACCTTCCAATGAAACAATTAGGACACAACAAGAGAGTTGAAAGGAGGAATAAAGATAGAATTAGAGATAGATCTAAGTGTGGTGGTGGTATTAAAGATAAATAATGAGAAATAGAGAAGTAGTTAAAGACAAGTATTGGACTAGATATGCAAATGAAAGAAAAACTAGCAACATATATCTTACATGAGAGCAATCGCCACCACCTTAATGGAGAGAGAATATGAGGCAAGACTTTATACTTTCTTCAAGAGAAAGTGTGGCACTAAGATGAGTGTGACACTATGGAATTGAGCTATTCTCACTCACTCATAACTTGCCCCAATGAGAAGAAGGTTGCCCTTTTTATAGGTGAGGGAGCCATGTTTTACATAATCACTTGATTAGGCCAAAGACTTAGCCCAAATCAAATGTTTTTTGGATATTTCTTAAAATGGGCAATATTAGGACTCAAAATATCATGAAATTCAGCATTTTTGGTCATTGAGGCTCCATGTGGGTGCATGATGTATGTGGCCCCACCTAGGCATCTTCTGTGTGTGTCACTTGTGTGTCTTGTCCTTCAAGGCATCTTTGAGGTATCAAATGCACATGCTTATGTCTTTTATCCTCCAAATATCTTATTATATGGAAAAAGACCAATATTACCTCTTTTTACTTGATTCACCTCTTTACCATCTTTTCTTGCAGTGTAGTTGTGAGAGGGTTTTTCACTGGTTTCCCTGTAACTTTTGACCTGTAACTCGGATTGACATGCTTCAAAAGGCAAAAATGGCCTACTAAAAGAGCTTGACTTGGTTTGGCCTTTTCTCCATGCCCTTAGGTTGGAATTCTCAAATTGGGATGGTCTAAGAAGCTTTGGATCTTCCTTTTCATAAAGTCTTCTAGTAGGCCCTTTCCTCTTGTATGTATCCAAGAAGGTATGCATTATTGAAGGGTTATATTATTAGATAAATGTGAAAAGAAAAAAATAATTTATATATGGTAGGGTATAGCTGAGATATTAGAAGAAATATACAAATTCTTTTCCCCCAGAAAAAAAGAGGCACAATCATTGATACTTCTCTTGCAGTACTTTATAATAGTAATGTACATTTATATTACTTCAAAGGTAATACTAAGGTATGGTAGAAATCTTTTATTTATGCATATGAGTATTATATGAAGTATACTTATGCGTCAAAAAGTCACAATATAAATCATTTAATGCCCGTTCCCACTATATACGTGCCACATCACGACATCCACCCCCTCTAAACCTTCACATCCTCCGGTATGTGCCATATTGTCTCTTTGTAAGATCAGACCTCTTGTAGATATTCCATTCTTTCTTCTTCACTGGATGATTCCAGAGCTTCATGTTCACTTTGATCTTCACCTATTTTTTTCTCTTCCTCCTCATCAACATCTTCTAGATCATTGTCTCCTCTTCTCTTAAACATTTTAATCCTTTTTCCTGCAATGGGAATCTTTACTTCTGTACCATCTAGTTCAGACAAGCTGTAAGTAGCATTTTCATGCACATGATTTACAACATACGGTCCAAACCATCTTTTTGAGAACTTGCGCATGACTGTGTGCTGGTTATCAAGGCTACTATCATACACTAAAACCTAGTCACCTTTGTCAATTGCTTTGCTCTTGAGTCGATGTCGCTTATCAAAGTAGTCCTTGTTTTTCAACCTTGCATTTTTGAGGAGTCGTGCAAGAACAAAGTATCTCATCTGTCAGAGTCCTAAAGGCATTGTGACTAGATCCACAACCCATTTATAGTGCATGGCTAGTGGATATGTAGGGTGCAATCCATCATGATGTTGGACATTTGAATACATTTGACAAGTTACACATGACTCTACAAATTGAGATACATCTTTATACATACCCTTCCACCAATATTTTTCTTTCAACTTGGAGAAGGTTGCCCTCACACCCCTGTGTCCAGCCCATAGACTCTCATGAAACTCTTGCATGAGCTTTACTTGAGTCTCTTTTTTGCATATAACCCGTTGTGGTGTAGCACCCTTTTGTTTAGGATGCTTCCACAAGTAACCATCCCTAAAAAAGTACCCATATGCTTTCCTGCATATCCTCTTGAATTCTTGTTCAGACCAATCATCGTGTTTTGTTAGAGTACTCAAGTAGCTTCCAATAAGAAGCCAATCACCTTCATAAAGCTCTTTCAAGAATGATTCATGTAGATTAGTCATGTAGACATTGTTACCTTTGACATGAGAGATAGAATAGAACTTTGTGCCTACATCATCTCCCTCGTCAATCATTTGTGACTCATCTTCATACCTTGCCCTTGATAGCATATCTACCATTGTATTTTCTTTACCTGCAATGTGCTTAAACTCAGGATTTAAGGACTTAATGTAGGCAATCCACCGCAACATAGCAATGTCTGGCGTTGAGCAGCTTGTAATCATCCCAAGAAGTGGTAGACAATCTGTTTCTACAACCACACATGCACCAATTAGGTACTCTTTCCCACTTTTCAAGGCTGTAACCATACCCCATAACTCTCTCTTTATCTGTGGATAGTTTCTTTGGCGAGCACTTAGTACCTTTGCTCCAAATATTACCACATACCTGTGTCCTTCTTTGTCATCTTGTCCTATTTCCCATCCAATCCCTATAGGACTGGTGTCTACTGTCACAATTACTGGCCTTTGACACTCACAGTCTACCTTTCTCAAAGTTGTTGTTGACTAGAGCAACTCCTTAGCTTTTTCATGGATTTTACATGTGCTTTTGTCCATTTAAACTTCTAATTCTTTCTAAGCAGCTGATAAAGAGGATCAGCTACATGTGCATGATGTGGAATCCAAATAACATAGAAGACACATGCTCCCAGAAACCTTCTAACCTCAGTGATGCTAGTGCATGTTTCTTTTATTCTTTGGATGGCATGATGGACAAGGTTTCCTACCATATGGCCCGCACATGTGCCCCACAATGAGCACTTCTTTGACACCAAACATAGACTTTTTCCCTGATAATGTAAGATTCACTTCTTCTGACCTAGAAAAAATTTTATCACAATCATTTATGTGATTTACCACAAACCTGCGACATCCCTTGAGATCCAAAGATTCATCTTTGTCACTTTCTTCACATCCTTTCATAGGCAAATCATCAATGAAAGGCATTGTGATTTGAGGAATAAAGTCACGTAAGACCTTATTCGTCCCATTCATCATATGTGCAACCGAGTTGGTTGCTCCCTGTGGCAAGGTACACATCCTTACCAAACCCAAAGGTGTCCTCATGGTTGTCAAGTCTCTGCTTTCGATTGCAAGCTGAAATTGATCATACCCTAAGTAGAGATCCCCCATTGAGTATATTTCCCTCCTTGCAAACGCCTCTGCAAACTCATCCAAAATTGTACCTGTACCTACATTTTTAATTGTCACCTTGTTCACTGGTTGCATATCTTGGATGCATCGTAGAGAATCATTCTTCCTTGGAACTGTGAACCACCTGTTTGAGTATGGAGCACAAGAAGGCTCCAAGATTCCTATTTTGATTTTCTCGTTCAGTAGTTCTACTAACTTTGGCAAATGAGCCTTTGTAACTGGAATAGGCCGCAGATTCCAAGGCACATGAGGTATTGTGAAAATAACCATAGGAGCTACAATAGAAGGATCAACACATCCTATCTCATGTGGCTCAAATGCAAAAGCCTTACCATGCTTTAAAAGCATTTCTTTGAAGCACTTTGTCTCCTGTGTTAGAAACTCCTCGCAACCAATCTGCAACTCTTGAAAAGACTCCTTGTGAAGGTATGCCCGATCTTTTTAGGATTCCTCAAACTTGGTTTTAAAGAAGCCTACTCAATCTTTTCCCTGTTGTTGGGTGGTAAGGGTGAAGCTACTGGTTTCACCTTCTTTGCTACACTCTTGTATTTAGTTTCAACATGGAGTTCTGAGCCAACTGTTTGGCTTTCTTTAAAAGCTTCTATTACTTGATACATTTACTTAAAGCAAACTTCCACAACTTCATTTTCAAGATGCAAACTAGACCTCATTATAGCATCAAGCTCACCCATAGTATCTACAAAAGAAACTTGTTCACACAAACCCAAAACATTTTCAGTAGGCTTTAGTAACCCACTCTTTTTCATGCCTATTTGTACATTATGCACATATTGCCTCTCACATCTCTTCAAATCTTCAAGTTTTGTAAAACATACTGATCCATTCCTTGTTACCAAGGATCTCAATGAGAAAGTTTCACCTATTTTTGGATCAGGGGAGACCCTTTTTCTTTCTATACCACTGTAATCCCGCTTTACAATGGTACTTAGCCAAAACCCATCATTTCTCTATGATCATGAAACTCTTTGCTTACCTTTCGTAGAGGATTTTTTCTGAGGTTGTCCCGATTTCTTTCATGGTTTACACAAACTCTGAGAAATTGGACAGCTCATTTACCATCTTTGCTGCGTATCCTAGCATATGCTGAACCATCGTCCATTACCTTTGTTTCCATTCGAACTCCCACAATGTAGGGCTGTCCAAGGATGAGATGATATGAAGATGTATCCAGTACAAAGAAGTTTTGGTCAATATTTACATCACCTATTGTCACCTTCACACCTGGACATGCTGCATACAATTCGCCGGATGAATTGTTTGCCACTTTTACCATCCAGCCATGATCTGTGTCCATCAGCCATTTTCACTTGTTGTAGAGACTCTTTGACATTATGTTTATTTCTGAACCATGGTCAATCAAGGCAACAAATGGCTCTTCAAGATCACCTACCTTGACCACAGTTTTTGTAGTAGCCCTTGCCCAGTGACTTCGTGAATAATAGCTCCTAGGAATATCTTCAACTTCTTCATCATCATTTGAGAAATGCACTTGCTTCACTCTCCCACTAGATTGGTAGCATCCTACCATAGCTCCATCATCCTCCTTATTTTGCAGTTGCATCCCTTGTGTCTTCGAGATTTCCCCTTCAACCTGTGAACGAGAAACTTCAGCAACGATTTGCCTCTTCCTCTTGATGATGTCAATGATCTCCTCATGGAATTCACGCTTTGCAATGCCAAGAACTTCTCCCAGAGTAAACTCAATCTTGCTATTCAAGATCCTTTCCTCCAAGACTTTCTTTAAAACTGTAGCAAACTCAATATCAGATTGAAGTTTATAAGTTGGGCCTTTTGTCTTACCTTTTGTTGGCTCTTTCTTCTTTCCTATTGTAGACTCCTCCATGAGTACTTCAGGTGGAGATGCTCCTTGTGTCGAGGGTGTTTGAGAAGGCATTGAGTCATTTCTTCCCCCACTTCTAGAAGCTCTTTTTGATGGTCCTTCATCAGCATTCTCCCGTGTGCGCTTCTCTTCTACAAGTGCCTCATTTTGTTGGCATTTTGTAATGTAGGCATGCATTGACAATGAGTCCACTGGATCATTCCATCCTATTTCTAGACGTATGCAATCACCTGCTTCGTGTAGAATCTCTTTTGTAAGCTTTCCCTTTTTAGCTAATTGCATGACATTTGGCCAAATTTGACCATGATGGTCAATCACCTCTTCATCACAAAAATGCTCAATTTTTACTCCATAAGTAGCTGCCTCAACTGAAGAGCTGGCACGGTTAGTTGCCATATCTTCAACTAAGGTTTGCATTCCCCCCTTCCCAAAGTTAGTTCTCAAGGGTAGACCTGTCTCTCTTAAGTGGATTTTACCATCCTTAAAAAAGACAACATCTTTTGACAAAGCATCACTAAAATCATCACAATCCCTTCTTACATGGTCTGTACTATCACACCAAATACATCTATTAACAAACCCTTCTTTGGGTTGGTGCCTTTGCCTAGGAAGTGGCCCTGATGGTTGGCCTTTTTCTTCAAGCTTTGCAAGCTTCACCTTCAAGTCACGCATTCCCTTCACAAGTTCATCTAGCATAGACTCATCAAGGAGAAGCTCCAAATTTTCTTGAAACTCCTTACCTGCGAATTGTAAGAAAATATCTGTCTTCTCTGCATCTAGTGTGGCCCTTTCTGTCCTGGTGAGTTGTGCATAGCGCCGCTCAAATTCCCTAAGTAGCTCTATTATTGATAGTCCTTGCTTTGGCTTGACTACCCATTCTAAGAATGTCTTTTTGGTCACTCTCTCCGAGTCCTCCATGAAATATTCCTCCTTTAAAGCTACTTTGAGCTCTTCCCAATTTCTCCCATGCCCATCTTTAATTGCCCTAACATGCTCCCTAATTTCTAGAGCAACAACTAGCTCAAAGCTTTGAATCATCTCACCTTCTGACACTCAATGCAGCTCCATCTCTTTCCCATACTCGCGTAAGTACTTGATTACATCTTTGCCATTGAACTAATCCATTCTATTGACGATTGCTTGTATGGCCTTCGTTGCTGAAATCTCCCTTCTTTAGGAAGCATGTTGTTGTTGCATGAACATTGCTGGGTTGCTGGGTCAAAATGCATACCCTGTTGCTCAACATGATCACCCATGGTTACACACAAACTCTCACCCTGGCCATTTCACGTCGGGTTCACCGAAAATATGTCAAGAAGTAGGCGACGGTCTTGCCAGGAAGGCATCGGGCCTCTTGCTCTGAGAGTTTGTGAGGAAGCTCAAGGGTTATGAGAAAGAGCTAAGATGTAGATAACATAGCTTCTAGAGCTAAAGAAGAAATGAAGCCAAAGAAGCCGCTCACTTTTCCTTACAAACACACACGTGATAAAGAGAACTCATGAAAGATAGCCAGAACAAAAAAAAATTTTAAAACTTCGAGATTACGATCATATTGTATCATGGGTAGGATAAAAGGTTAATGGATGAGTTAATGATATTTAATCTTTGTTGTCCAAATAAGCTGCGGATTGCTCTTTGGAACTGTAGCTTTGTGCTTACTATAATGTATATATTTTGTCTAGCAATTGGGATTAGTTGTGAGTACAAATCCTCTTGATTCATAATAAAATAACCTCATTCACATCAAAAGAGAAGTTATAGTCAATAATAGGTAGTATGATGGGATCTGGTGAGAGAAGTATTTCGTTGAGCCTTTCAGGACCAAATAGAAACACTATGCGTTGCTGAAAGTGAATCTTTCGACTAATCAAAATTTTGACCCTAATAGATTGCACAGAATGGAAATGAAAGAAATCACCTCTATGTGGATTATGGTTATTCATCGATGATATACTTAGTATGTTCAAAGATAAAGGTGTGAAAGAAGTGAAAGGAGAAGAAGAAGAGAGTTTCTCTCCCAAGCCCTATTGTTGCCCCTAGGCAATAAGGATACTGCGGGGAGAGAAGTACCTGTAGCAAGGAGATTCTAGAGTTTGTGGAAGAGAATGAGAACCTTAAGAGAGAGAGGTGCTTGTGAAAGATGAAGATATGGTTACTAACCTTGTGCACATAATTGTTTCCCGCAAGAACGTTGTGCCCATTACATTACAAGATTGCTGCTTGAATACCTTCCAATGAAACAATTAGGACACAACAAGAGAGATGAAAGGAGAAGTAAAGATACAATTAGAGATAGATATAAGTGTGGTGGTGGTATTAAAGATAAATAATGAGAGATAGAGAAGTAGTTAAAGACAAGTATTGAACTAGATATGCAAATGAAAGAAAAACTAGCAACATATATCTTACATGAGAGCAATAGCCACCACCTTAATGGAGAGAGAAGATGAGGCAAGACTTTAGCCTTTCTTCAAGAGAAAGTGTGGCACTAAGATGAGTGTGACACTATGGAATTGAGATATTCTCACTCACTCATAACTTGCCCCAATGAAGAGAAGGTTGCCCTTTTTATAGGTGAGGGAGCCATGTTTTACATAATCACTTGATTAGGCTAAAGACTTAGCCCAAATCAAATGTTCTTTGGATATTTCTCAAAATGGGCAATATGAGGACTCAAAATATCATGAAATTCAGCATTTTTGGTCGTTGAGGCTCCATGTGGGTGCATGATTTATGTGGGACCCACCTAGGCATCTTCTGTGTGGCTCCAGCAGGGTGTCCCAACTTGTGTGTCTTTTCCTTCAAGGCATCTTTGAGGTGTCACGTAAAGTAAAGGGTATTGGAGACTTATATCTTGGCACCTTATCTTCTTCCCCTCAAATTTTGTGAGAAGTACTACATGTACCAGATCTTCAACGTAATCTTCTTTTAGTTATTAGACTTGTTGATCTTGGTCTGTTTGTTGGATTTGATCGTACCAAATGCCGAATTGAGAAAGATGGATAGACTAAAGCCACTACTCCTCGAAATGGTAATTTGTTTGAACTCTCTCTCAATGATGCTGTAGAAAATGTTGTCGCTGCTCTAGGTGCTCATGATTGCAAAGTATGGCATCACCGTTTTGTTCATACTGATTTCTCAAAACTCCTTGATCTTCAACGTTGTGATCTTGTTCATGGCATGGATGCTAAAGCCCATCCCCATATGGGAATTTGTGAATTTTGTGCTCTTGGGAAACATAATCGTAAACCCTTTCCTCTTTCAAATACAACTCATTATCATGACATATTGGATCTTGTTTATACTAATATATGTGGACCTCTACCTTCTTCAAAATCACAATATCGCTACTTCATTACTTTCATTGATGATTTCTCAAGGTATATGACTGTATTTCTACTTAGACAAAAATCTGAAGCCTTAAGAAACTTTGTAATGACAATGGAGGCGAATATGTTGCTCGAGAGTTTGTGAGTTACTGTGCTGACAATGGAATTCATTATGAACACACTATTCCATATTCGCCTCAATAGAACGGCATTGTTGAACGAAAGAATCGCACTATTCTCAATGTTGTAAGATGTATGCTGATTCATTCTGGCTTATCTCGTGTTTTCTGCGCTGAAGCTACCTTGACAGCAGTATTTATTCAGAATCATCTTCCTAGTACTGCACCCTCTGGTAAGATACCCATCACAACATGGACAGGTGACATTCCTTCTGTATCTCATTTTCGAACCTTTGGATGTATTGCTTATATTCATGTTCCCAAAGAAACACGAACAAAGCTTGATGCTCTTGGTCTTAAAGTTATTTTTATTGGATATTCTGACACTTCCAAAGGCTACAAATTCTATGACCCTTCATCCAAGAAAGTAATTGTGAATCCTGATGCTACTTTTAACGAACAACTTATGGGAGGCGCATGGTCCATGGATGATTCTGATGATACTAAATCATTGCTTCGGGCTTTTCCATTTGTTTCAGATGATGAAACTCTTCCTATAGAGAAACTTTCCTCTTCACAGCCATCCATTCCGAATGTTGCCAATGATGATATTGATATTTTTGTTAATTTGCCTATTGATTTTGAACATGGCTCATGTCATGTTTATGATGACGATATTGCTGATAATGCTTTTTCTACTTCTGAAGATCCCGTTACTTATGATGAAGAGGATCAATGGCAAGAGGCTATGGAAGCAGAGTACAATTCTCTTATCTCTAAAGGTACATGGATACTAACTGAATTACCTCCGGTCGTACACCTATTAAATGTAAGTGGGTGTCTAAGACAAAAGTAAAAGCAGATAGATCTTTTGACAAGTTGAAGGCACGTTTAGTTGCAAAAGGTTACTCCCAAGTAGTTGGTGTTGATTATCAAGAGACTTTTTCACCAGTTGTTTGCATTACAAGTGTTCGAGTTTTATTGGCATTTGCTGTTCAATTTGATTTAGAAGCTCATCAAATGGATGTGCGAACTGCTTTTCTTAATGGTGACTTGGAAGATGAAATTTATATGGAACAACCAGAAGGGTTTGTTATTCAAGGTAAAGAAGACCTTGTTGCTCAACTCCATAAGGCACTATATGGTCTCAAACAAGCTTCGCGAGTCTGGTATAAAACATTTGATCTTTTTCTCACCTCTAAAGGATTCATCTCATGCTCTTCAGACCCCAACTTATATATAAAATGCCAAGGTAGCAGTTTTGTGATTCTTGCTCTTTATGTGGATGATACCATCCATGTTTCCAATGATTTAGGATTTCTTCAGCAAGTGAAAAATTTATTGTCTTCTACATTTGATATGGTGGATCTTAGAGAGATTCACTCGTGTCTTGGCATTCAAATCCAACGGAACCGTACAAATGATATTTTGTTTCTTCGACAGTCAAAGTTTATTGCAAATACTATTTAAAAAATTGGTATGGAATCTGCACATTCCGCCAACACACCTTGTCTTGCGAGCTCTACGAAGAACACTTCTGAACAATGGCGGTCAACTTGTCACAAATCAACCTTATGCTAACTTGATTGGATGTCTTCAGTTTGTTGGCATGAACACTCGTCCGGATATTCTGTTTGCTGCTAATTATCTTGGACAACATCTTGCATGTCCTTCTCTTTGTTGAGAGAGAAGGAGAGAGCACATAAATAGAGCCCCAAAGTGTGTAGAATACACACATGAGATGATGTATATATAGAGGGGACCTGGGTGCCATATATTGAGTAGCTTCACATATAAGCTCAACACCCCCGCTCAAATAAGGGTCCCTAACTGTGGATGAAAAAAACCCTTGGGGGATCAAGTGAAAAACCCACAGCTCTATATACACCCACCGTTATATTATAAAAATCATTGAATGTACAAATGTTTATGAGGAGCTACATCACTCCTTTCACAACGAATATTTTATGAGGAGCTAAATCACTCCTTTTATAGTGAATGTTTTATGTGGAGTTACATTACTCCTATCCTATCAAATACAATAATGAATACAAAGGTTCAATAAAGAGGTGTAAAGGCTATCGATTAGCTCGTGATCAGAAGTGTCTTCATGAATCTGTTGTGTAGCTTGTCATCAATATGGCATCACCAAACATGTCTTCATAAATCTCTTATTGTCACCAATTTTTTCTTCATGAAATCAATTCTTTGATCAATCCTATATAGATCATAGACTCAAAAAACATAGTCATGAAAATTATTAGCATTGTTAGTGAAGGTAGCTATAAGTATAATCTTGCAAGTATACTACAAACATAACATGAATATTTAATGTGATTATTCCCATGTTTGCTGATCCCTTATTCTATCGATCTACAAGGATCGTGTTGAGCTATTCTTGTTTGGTCTCATGGATCTTCAAAAGAGCATAGCGACTATGTGCAAAAGAAATGCATCACTAAAAGTGGATGCATGCTTTACTAATTACCAAAGATCAAAACAAAGGTAACAAAAATATTTCTCATATGCAATTCTGCTATTTGGCACAAGCGTATTGTTTTCACTTAAAATAGGATCATCAAACTAAGAACACGATTCTGTTTCGAACGCACTATCTTAGGAGCATACGACCTCTCACAAACATAAATCCTTGCAGTCTCATACATTGTGGCTCTGCTTTTCCCAGGAAACTGCGAGCATCAAACTAAGAAAAAAAAAAAATTCCAAACGTAGTCGCCCTTGTTTGAGGTATGACAGCCATTTTGTGTGCAGTTTCTTGTGGTGCAGCTCTAAAAATAGAATCAACTCAAACTTATATCCCATTTACTGAAGACTTAAGACAATCAACAAAAAATATTGTGTTAAGACTAATAACTAGCTCTAAACTTCTAAAAACTTTACGAGTATGACTTGATATATAGTAACGTTCCAATTTGAAGCCTCCTCTCTTTTCAACGACAATAAACAAGTACAAATATCGGGCCTTATATGAAAGTAATTGTGCGGAAATCAAGATCATCAAGCACAACCACACTTCCTTCAACATCATAAGTATTAAATTATTGATCCACCCATCAACATTATTTCAAGTTGCACATAATGGGAATAGACAACCTATAAAAAATTGACGTTGTTTAGATAGACTTTAAAAGACATAACTATAGGACTAGGATCAAAAACTGAAATCACGTATGTAGAGTAGTTTCTTATCATCAAGAGGGATTTAAGTTGCAAACATCTAGCATTGCTAATGTTGAAGTTGCAAACCTTTTGTTTGGAGTCAATTTCAAAGATAACCACAATTGAGATTTTGGTGCATACACCGACCATGAAGAGAAGATGCATTCTCAGAGAACCAAGAAAATAATTATTTGCTTGTATTAATTTTTTTGAATATTTTGGTTAGACTTTGTCAGATTCAAGAAGCTTTGTATTAGCAATTTGATGATGTTGAAGGTTCCCTATTGAGCTTCTACTTGTGTAGCTTCATTCAAAAGAATATTTTTGTAGATGCTTGCACATAATAATTTTGTAGACCACTTGCACAAAATAGTTCTGTAGACACTTGAAGAAGAGGTGAGTGAGAAGTAGATGCTCTCTGCAAAATCAAGAGTTGTCAGTATAGTGATATTCTACGAGTTTGGCTTTAAATAGCGCATGCCATAGCACTCCAACAATAGTCAACTTGCAGCGCATTAGTTCGAGCTCTCTGTAGATCCTAAGTAAATTGTTATACCTGACTAGTTAGCTCCTAACGAGTTAGCAGAAGCTTTTGAGTATCTGCCTATGGTGGGCTATGGTGTCCGGACACGAACACAAACCAGAGATTTCTAGTCTGTGAGACTCGCATGATCACCGACTACATCGTATATTTTGGATGTTGCCATTACTTATCCACTGTTTCAGACCACCAAGCATGGAGACTTTTCCCGAAGTGGGCCCATCTTCCCACGGTTGAAGGTTTTCTTCCTCCCCCCATCAGTCGGGTTTTGACGTTGCTTTTCTTGAACTCAAAAGGATAATAGGTCCCCGCTAAGAGTCGGGTCACCCTCTCGTTTGTGAGCAAATCTCTCAAATAGAGTACAGATTAATCTTGTCTCATTAGCATCCCATGCATTAGGGAGAATGGGGTCTAGGAGAGCCTCTTTATTTGGAAGTTTAAGGAAGTGAAACCTTTAGTATTAAGAAAGTAATCAAAAGACAGCTTTTGAATTCAAACATGCAAAATGGTTAGTTTATTTGAATTCAAAGTTTTTCTCCAAAATGAAATTTAAAATCTAGCAGGTAAAACCATATCATGTATCATATATATGGAAAGAGCTCGACGCATAGATTGCAGATCTATGATCTCCGCTCAAATCGAAGATCATATGTGGGAGTTATGGAAGTTCAAAAATCATAAAATTATTCACTTCTTTTTTTGGAGGAAAAGTGCATCCTTTGACAACTCTTACACACCCACCATTCTTGCACACATGGCGTACACCTATTCGTCAAAATGTTAATCACCTCCAAAAGCTCATGGCAAATAAAGAGGCCCTCCTACACCCCATTCTCTTCCCAATGTCGAGCACTAGAGAGAGAATCATCTCAAAGTCTCTTCTCTCATCTGTGAGCAAATTTGTAAGGCTCCTCTCAATAGCTTGATGTGCACATTCTTAGGCTCTAATGTTCTAATGTTTGGCGAAGAAGATTCAAAATGTCGGCTTCTTACTGATTTGAATATTCTTGACCTTGAAACAATGACATGGGATGATGTCGAAGCAGTAGGAACACTGCCTTCTCCTCGTTCTCATCATACAACTATAGTTCAAGCATGCCATTATCTACTTGTAATTGGTGGTTCTCATTCAACTTGCTTCAATGACCTTCATGTTCTTGACCTAGAGAGTATGGAATGGTCTCATTCTCAGCCACAAGGAGTGACACCAACACGTCAAGCAGGTCATGCAGGCGTCAAAGTTGAAAATAGTTGGTACATTATCAATGGTGAATACAATAAAAGAGGACATCAATTATCCATAGCTAAGAAAATTCAATGATGAATTGGCAGGGTAAATGAACCCTAAACCCTAAACCATCCTTTTTCCTCCTTGGCCAAACCAAGGATTATTACATTATTGCCCTACCTTTGGAGGAAGTTATTGAGAAGACATATGCGGTGTCTATCACCATTTGTACCATGAAATGACAAGGTTCACCAAGATCTATAATAACAGGTCGATCTCCATGGTGACATGGGTGAAGCTACATGATGCATCTTCATCCATGGTTCAAGGTGATATCAAATGTTGTGTCTTTATTTTATCCATCCATGTCTTTATTTCTTGATACATGCTATTGATCACGTCACGATTTGTCATAAAATACTTCACATTATTTTATGATGGTATACTAACGTGTGTGATGGTCTTCATGTGAATCATCGATGTATAGATGATAAGATTTACCAAGCCATTATCTTCTGACTAGTCGTTGTCTTTGAGCTATTGTAGATTTTGCATTTCCTCACAAAAATAGTGTCTCTGATGCCATGGTATGTAAAGCCATGATGATAATTACTATTTTACAGTTTTTATTTATTTTGAAGAAAGTATCTCTGATGCCATGGCACGTAGAGCCATGATGATTTCTATTTCAAAATTCTTATAAGCATCTCTAATGCCATGGTGAATAGTGTGATACCATGGTACATAAAGCCGTGATGATGGCAAGCTACACCACGAAACCTTGTTTGTCGGACTGACGTGATATTCAGCTACATGATAGTAATCTTAAAGGCCCCATACCTTTCTAGTTATATCTTGCCTCTCGGATGATGGCACTCGGACTGCTTTCATAACATGGTTCAGTCTCGACTCTGGATGCAAGTCCCCTCAAGAGAGCTACGACCACCCCCAACAATCGGCCACACGTTCACAAAGAAGATCTATTTTTACTTTTGTCTTTTTCATTGAGATTTCTAGTTAAAGTCTTGTAATGTTGGATGGCGGGCTATAAATAAAGTGTGTTTTAAGTAGCGTTCACTTACTAGTGGCTAATGGTCATGCATGTCCACGGGGCTTGGGTTTAGCGCATGGTAATCATAGTGGATGGTTTAATGCATGATAATCACCGCACATGGTTCCATATCTTGTTATATCACTTATTTTGGCTCTATCTGGTTCAATCAGATGCAAGTTTGCATATACTCTTGGTGTATGATAAAATCTCAACAAGTTACAGTATTTGGAAAGATATTACTGGTCGCTCTTGTCATGAAAACTTCATTTGATGTCCATCATTTGTGCAGTTTGACATTTATGCTTTGTACATAATGACTTTACTAATTCTTTTCTTGGTGATGTGATAGTTCACCTTTTATTAATTAATGATGTGACAAAGTTTATGAGTATTTGGGAGCCTGGTTTCTTGTTTTATGGAAAAAACCTTGATTTTTGTGAGCCTTGTCTTATTGCACCCTCTTTGTCATTTGTGTTATGGTTGTTACTATCTTACTACATGCACCCTCGTCTCATCATTAGTGTCGTGGGTGTTATCGTCTTATTACACCCCCCTCGTCATTTGTGCTTATTATCATTCTGGTCTCATCAAGGATTAGGCAGTTGTGACTATGCACTCTGGTTGATATCATTCTATTGCACCCTTGTAATTGGTATTTCATGGTGCTATCATTGTTCTCATTTTATTGCATCCTTGTCACCATTGGTGCTATGGGTGTTATCGTCTTATTGTACACTCTCTTCATTGGTGCTATGGTTGTTATCATCTTATTGCATGCACCCTCCTCGTCATTGGTGCTATGGCTGTTATCGTCTTATTCCACCCTTGTTGTCATTGGTGATATGGTTGTTATCATCTTATTCCATGCACCCTCAAGCTGCAACCTCATCATCATTGGTTCTATGGGTGTTATCGTCTTATTTCACCCTTGTTGTCATTCGTGCTATGGTAGTTATCATCTCATTGCATGCACCCGCACCCTTGTCGTTATTGGTTCTATGGTTCTTATCATTCATTTTAACACGGATTTGGTAGTTGTGACTATGCACCAGTAGTGTTCCATAGAATTTATGTATCGACTTTGTGCACATGTGATTGCATCAACGTTACGTTTGTTTCTGTGTCGTCTCTAGAGCAGCATAGTGAACCGTCTCTAAGGACAATGTGATGTGATCATTCTTTTAACCTTCACATTTTGATATGTTTCTTGGGTTGATGTCATTTATAGGATAAAATTCACATCAAGTAGCATGTACAAGGACTCAAACATATTGCAGCTCCTCAATGATATTGAAGCTACTACTCAAAAATATTGAAGAATTTGCATCAATTCAATTATAGGGTTAGTAAACTTCCAAAGACGCTTGAAAGAGAACATTGTATATTATGGAATGATGTAGCTCCTGGAAAATGAATTTTGTAAACTTTGAAAATTACTAATATAATAGTGTTGAGAGAAGGAGAGAACACAGAAGTAGAACCCCAAAGTGTGTCTATTGATCACACGAGATAAGTTTATATAGAGGGGACCAGGGTGCTATATATAGCTCAACACCCCCACTCAAATGAAGGTCCCTAATTGTGGATTAAAAAAAACCCTTGGGGGATCAAGGGAAAAACCCACAACTCTATATATACCCACCGTTATATTAAAATACTTTAAATATACATTTACAATGTTGAAAGGAGCTACATCACTCCATTTTACAATGTGCCCTTTTAAGGGTCTTTAATAATATATGCAATTGAATTGATGCAAATTCTTCAATATCTTTGGAAACCTTCAATATCTTTGGAAACTTGAATATCTTTGAGCCTCTATACACATTGCTTGATGTGACTTTCATTCTGTAAACAATATCAGCTCAAGAAACATATCGAGACGTGAAGGTTAGAAGTAACCACATCACATTGTCCTTACTGACGGTTCGCGACGCCGCTATGGAGACGACATAGAAACAAACATGATGCCGATGCAATCACATGTGCAAATGACATAGAAACAAATGTAATAAAAATGTAATCACATGTGTACACATATATACAAAGCGGAGATGTAATGAACATATTGGGGTCCCCACGATCTCAAGGGCTAATAGTTGTCATTATCATGGCTTTACGTACCATGGCATCATGGTATTCACCATGGTATAAGAGACGCTCAGAAAATCTTTAAAATGGCAATCATCATGGTTTTACGTACCATGTCATTAGAGATGTTTTTGTCAAATCAAATAAAACGTAAAATCATCATGATGGCTTTTACCAATGGAATGAGCGTCTCTTAAACCATGGTGAATAATCATCATGGAGTTACGTACCATGGCATCAAAGACAACTATTAGAAACTGAGATAGTAGGGACCCCAATATGTTCATACATCTCCGCTTTGTATATATGTGTACAAATCTAAAACATTTCAATTACATTTGTAAAATAGTAATTTGCCACATGGATTTACATCCATCATGTTTGACACTATGTCGTGTGCAAAGCGGCGTCGCAAAACCTCAGTAAGACAATGTCAATAGATACTTCTGTAAAATTCACGTGAAATATTTTATGTATCAAGAACCAAAGCCATGATCAATGGAGAAAATAAAAACACGACAAATAATATCACCTCAAACCATAGATGAAGATAATAAATACGCATCATGTAACTTCACCCGTGACATCATAGGGCTCGATTTGGTAAACATTGTCGTTTCTACGTCAATGATGCACATGAAGACGTAAACATGGCATTGAATGTACTTCTGCATATCATTAACAAATGTATTTTTTAAATTGTTTTATGGTGGTCTGCAGAGAGTGACAAGCGCGACACACCATGACTACAACGTGATCATAAAAATAAAGATGTGTAAAAGTCAGTAGCATGCATGTCATAAATTGCATCGATTAATGTAACCCTGCTATCATTTGACCTAAGTATAGTCATCTTTAGACTAGTCGTCTCATGAGGAGTGCTCACCATTAAGAAACAAAAGCTTTTATAAAAAACCTGTGTGGACCATTTGGATATCATAGTCTGATGGATAGATTATCGCCAGCGTGAATTCAATACTGCCCTCATCGTGAATTCAATACTGCCCTCATACCCTGGCTGTAATTGCATCTCAAAACGTCAACGAGGTGATTGTTTCCATCATCATATACAGTTTTTGTTTCTGCGCCCATGAACGAGCACTAAACATACCCTACTCTTGTAATACATCAGGCTGCAAACGAGAGATATGAAGTTGGAAACGCAAGATGCTTGCTCCATACACTTGATACACTTGCAATCATGATCCTGATGAAGAAGGCCGTGTTGAAGCCATTGATTTTCTTTTCCTTAACGATATGATAGGTGCTTTCACCTTCTCTCTAACAGCTTGCAGCTCTTTCGCTATCCAACTCAAGCCGTTTCTCTCTACAGAAACGTCAACCCCCTTGACCTGTCCTCGCACTAGAGCAGCAGAACCATCGAGCATCTAGGTGACCCTGCACACGGTGGGAGGTGACCATGAATGATTTCAGTGGCTGACAGTACCCGGTATTTCCTCATGATATCAAGGGCAACAAGCGCGGCAGCATGAAATTGTGCAGGAATCGCTGTGTAGATTATGAGGTGTTAAAGCAACTCGCCAGAGATCCATGGCAGATGCCGCATTAGCCACTATTGTAGCTAAAAATAGGCATTAACTTTAGGGATTTATTAAAATAGCCAACCAACTAAATATGCCGTGTTTATTAAAGCAGCCGCTTGCGTGCAGTTCTGAGATGAACGCCAATTCTCCATCTTTGCAACAGATGAAGCCTTGGGAGACCGGGCTACGTGCAGGGTGGGCGTTGGAGTGTATTTCTTATTTAGTCTGCTCTTTGACGTACTAGAACGCTGTCAAACACAAGTTTTCATGCATCTATGCTTCAAGTAGCTACAAACAAAGCTACGAGCGCTGCTTACTGCCCATGCTTAAGCGCTCTCTGTGGGAGATGGTGGTGCTGCCTGCCGGTAGCACATCATCTCGCCTGTGCTGGTCATCGTCAGTCGTGGATGGCGTTTGTGGTTGTTGATGTGGCAGGCCCTTGTGGCCGAGTTCACATGCCGCTATGCTTCAAGTGCCCATGAAATAGCTACAAACAAAGCTACGAGCGTTGCTTACTGCCCCTGCTTAAGCTTGCACAAATAAACACAGATGCGAACAATATCCCATCAAGCAGACTTAGAAGAGGATCATTACTACGTGTCGGCTCTTATGATACGTAACAGATCAACGTAAACTTAAATTAAACTTGGAAACGATATGCAATTGTAAACTGAAAAGAACGAGAGACTTAGCTTCTTCTATCGATGCCTGCATACACTTTGGATCTTGCTCTGATACCATGTTCAGAGAGAGAGAGAGAGCAGAGAAATAGAACCCCAAAGTGTGTCTATTGATCACACGAGATAAGTTTATATAGAGGGGACCAGGGTGCTATATATAGCTCAACAAATAGTGCATGTATATGGTGCTGTGGATTTTTCCGTTGTACCCCAAGGGTTTTTTCATTCACAGTTAGGGATTCCTATTTGAGTAGGGGTGTTGGAGCTATATACACCAGCCTCTATGATTTATATAGCTAGGAGTCTCCACTATATATGTGTACTCAATGGGTGCTCTACACACACCTTTTGGGGTTAGCAAATCTAAGTTGTCTTCCCCTCTGTTATCTCTCGTGTCCATCTTCCTCCCTTGTCAATGATCTCATCAAGGGTTAGCTTTTCCCTTTCAAGAAAATGGAAAATATCATTTACAGACTTCCACACACGAGCGCACTTAAGTCCAAGAGCTTCTTTGTTACCTCTATAGGTGGTAATGTCACCCAACTTTTCCACAATTGAAAATCAATGGAACTTTGAAAGTCAGAATAGTAAGAAACCACCCATACATATTTTATTAGGGCGATCTTGTGTACTTTCAGATGCCTTCTTGTCCTTTGATAGCTCAATTGTATTACCATGGAGATCAACACTCTACAGGATGGCTTCGAGTTCTCTTATGCACTAGTCTTCTAAGCATGGGCATTAAGCTCAAGGCTAGGTCATCCATAGAGTGAGCACACAAGAGTGAGCTCTCAAGAGTGAATCCTCTTTGCATAAAAAGGCTTCTTATAAAGACATGGTCTCCAAGTGTTTCTACTATGGAATTAAATTGAGACCTCTACCTTATATAATTTGGAATATCTAAATGAGTCCAAGACCTTATACAATGTAAATAAATAATATTTTGCACATGCATCGCTCATCCGTAGCTTGGTGCATAATCGATGTAGCATGTGTTTTCTCCACTCTGCTCGTACTCTGTCTTCTTCGGCATGGTCCTCTCTTGTTCCCTCTACTTTTTTTCCTCGTGATGAATTTTTTTTTTACTTCTTCAATATTCCATGTGGAAAATCATGGACGTTCCATTTAGGCTAGAGGTTTGCCTAAATGGCTGGTGCATACTTTTTGTGACACTAAATTGGATGCACCTAAATGTCTATTCTTACTTGTTCAGGTTCTTGCCATGCATCTTACGCATCACACTACAAGAGGTCACTTGAATTCCGGAGCCACATGACCAGTGTCCCAGGCGGGCGTCGGGACATGTGTGTATTTATGGAGGGAGATAAAGTTTTTTTTTAAATTTGAATTTCAAATTTTTGATGCTTCTTCCGGCATGTATTCCGACGACAGCGCGAATGCGCATACCCACGCCTCTTTTGCTGTACCGATAGCTGTACCGATGACACCTGCAAAAATCACAACCGCGGGCTTTCTCTGTGCATTTCTCTTAGTTCTTGCACATTTTCTCAAGCTCTCCTCTTCCCCATCTCTCACAGATCTGCTTGTGGGTTAGCGCATAACACTAAGGTAAGATTGTTTTCATGTTTACTTGTAGATTTAGGGTTTAGGGTTTAACCATGTGTTTGTGTGTGCATTTTTCCAGGTTCCAAGACTTTTACAACAACTTTTAGTGCTCAAATAAGACAAATGTGAGTGTTCAAACCTTTAAATGCATATTAAGCTTATTTAAATTACTTTGTATATTAAGAAAAGAAAATTTCATTCTTTAAACTTTGAATGCTTAAAAGAAATTACATTTGTTATGTGAAATTTCATTTTAAATTATGAAAGAAAAATTATTTAAGTTTATGAAGAAATCTTGTTTTGATGAAATATTTTATTGAATTATGTCGTTTTTCAAATTATGTAGTTGATGAGGTTTATGTTTTACGCTAGGTTTAGGTTATAAGTTACGTTAGATTAGGTTAGGTTACGTTCAGTTAAGCTACGTTGTTATGTTAGGTTATACGTTATGTTAGGTTAGGTTATCTGATACGTTAAGTTAGATTAAGCTAAGCTACGCTAGGTTAAGTTATACTAGGTTAGGTTAGGTTAAGCTACGTTAACTTAGGTTAGATTATCTTATATGTTAAGTTAGGTTACGTTAATCTACGTTAAGTTTAGTTACGTTAGGTTATGTTAGGTTAGGTTAGGTAAAGCTACATTAGGTTAAGTTAGATTAAGCTGCGTTTGACAATACGGAAAGCCATAGAGCTTACCCACGACGAATATTAAAAACAACACAATGGTGACCCATTAGTCAATACGGCAAGCCATAAAGCTTACCCACAACACATATGCATTGTCGGCAAGCTCTATGGATTTCCGTATTTCCAATGTCTTGCCATTGTGTTGTTTATATGTCCGTGAGCGGTTTTGATCAAGTCTTAAAATAGCACCGTGGCGAGCTGTTGGCAATATGACAAGCCATAGATCTTTCTTACAATGCATATACATTGTGGGCAAGATTTATGGCTTGCCGTATTTCCAAATGGCTCGCCATGGTGTTGTCTATATGTTTGCGAGTGATTTTCAAGCGCTAAAATTACCTCGTGCCCCTAAAAACAACACAATGGCGATCCGTTTGGCAATATGGCAAGCCATAAAGCTTGCCCACAAAGCATATGCATTGTGGGCAAGCTATAGGGCCGACGGCTTGCCATTGTGTTGTCTATATGTCTGCCAGCGGTTTTCAGGCCATAAAATCACTTCGCAACTCTAAAAACAACACAATGGTGAACCATTTGCCAAATTGGCAAGCCATAGAGCTTGCTCGAATTGCATATGCATTGTGGGCAAGCTGTATGGCTTGTCATTTTACTAAACACCTCACCATTGTGTTGTTTTTATGTTAGACTAGGTTAGGTTAGGTGAGATTAAAGGTTAGGTTAGAGCTATCGATGGCATAATAGTCGAAAAAATACACACAGACTTCGAATATGATTTGTGTACATCTAAAAACGCAAGCCGTCCTTTAGTTACGTTAGGTTATAAGTTAGGTTACATTAATTTAAGTTACGTATAGGTTTTACGTTAGGTTAGATTAGAGCTAGAGTCAAATTAATAGTAGAAAAAACGCAATCCGACTTCGAAGATGACTCGTGTACTTCTAAAAATGCAAACCGACTTCCGTTACGTTAGGTTATAGATTAGCTAGATGTTATAAGTTAGGTTACATTAAGCTAGGTTAGGTATAGGTTTTACGTTAGATTAGATTATAGGATATACATAACGATTGTAGGTTAGGTTAGAGCTAGCGTCAAATTATGTTGAGCTTATGTGCGAAGCTACTCAATATATGGCTTCTCTATATATGGAACCTAGGTCTCCTCTATATATACATCATCTCATGTGTGTATTCTACACAGTTTGGGGTTCTACTTCTGTGCTCTCTCCTTCTCTCTCAACATGGTATCGGAGCAGTACGTTTTTGTTTTTGATTTTTTTCATGATTAGAAATGATTTTGCAAAAACTACTCGCCGCGAGAAGCACCGGAATCAATGTCGTCTAAAACTTTGCAAAAGGAAGTTTTTTCAAATTCTGCACCGATTTTGAGTTATCGTTCGCGGACTGTGTATATACTGGAAAAGAAACTTACGCTGTTTGTTTTTTATTTTTCTCGTGATTGGAAAAGATTTTGCAAAAACTACCCTTTGAGGGCACCGAAATCCATGTGGTCTACAACTTTGCCGAAAGAAGTTTTTTCAAATTGTGCACCGATTTTAAGTTATCATTCACGGACTGTGTCGATGTCTGAAAAGGAATTTGCGCTTTTTGTTTTTACTTTTTCTGCTAATTGAAAATGATTCAGTAGAAACTACCCACCAAAAGCACCAGAATCGATGTGGTCTACAGCTTTGCAGAAGGAAGTTTTTTCAAATTCTGCATTGATTTTGAGTTATTGTTCGCGGACTGCGTAGATGCCTGAAAAGTAACTTTCATTTTATGTTTTTGATTTTTCTCTTAATTGAAAACGATTTTGCAGAAACTATTCATGGAAGGCACTGGAATCGATGTGGTCTACAACTTTGCAGAAGAAAGTTTTTTCAAATTCTTCATTGATTTTGAGTTATCGTTGGCGGACTGCATACATGCTTGAAAAGAAACTTTCGTTTTTGTTTTTTGTTTTTTCTCCTAATTGAGAACGATTTTGTAGAAAAAGCCTGCGGAGGCACTCGAATCGATATGGTCTACAACTTTGTAGGAGGAAGTTTCTCCAAATTTTGCACTGAGTTTTAGTTATCGTTTGCGGACTGCGTACATGCCTGAAAAGGAGCTATTGTTTTTGTTTTTTTTTATTTTTCTGCTAATTGCAAATGATTTTGCAGAAATTATTCACTTGAGCCATCGGAATCGATGTGGGGTATAACTTTGCAGAAGAAAGTTTCTCTACATTGTGCACCGATTTTGGGTTATCGTTCTCGTACTGCGAATATGTTTGAAAAGAAAATTTTACTTTTTGCTTTTGATGTTCCTCATAATTGAAAACTTCTCAATTATATTTTCTCTTCATCAATCATATATTTGTTACTGACATAACTTTGCTGCAGAAGCCAGTTACATATCGTTCCGATTCAGTCGAGCCGTTGATCATCGTCCAAATTCTATCAAGCTACTGTTGGTACATGATCTTTTGTTATATGATATACTCGTTCATTGATTCTCGTATAATTATTCTTCTAGAGATATAGTTTACCCTGTTTTATTGATAATTTATTGTTGATACCATAGTGATTTTGATGGTACCATGATGATGTTTTGTTAGTACTTTGGTCATGGTGATTTTCGTTGATACCATGATGATATTTGGTTGATACCATGGTTATTCTCGGTGATGCCATGATGATAGTTTGTTGATTCCATGGTTAATCTCGGTGATACCATGATGTTGTTTCGTTGATACCATGATTATTCTCGGTGATACCATGACGTTGTTTCGATGATACAATGATTATTCTCGGTGATATCATGATGTTGTTTCGTTGATACCATGGTTATTTTCGGTGATACCATGATGTTGTTTCGTTGGTACAATGATTATTCTTAGTGATATGATGATGTTGTTTCGTTGATACCATGGTTATTCTCGGTGATGCCATGATGTTGTTTGGTTGATAAATGATTATTCTATGATGCTTTTTGTTGATACCATGATGATTTTTATTGATACAATGATGATATTTTGTTAATACTTTAATGATACTCATTGATATCACTACGTTGATAAATGTCATTTTATGTAGTATATACACATGTCATTTGCATCACATATCATGCATCTTGTAGTTTTTATGTTTATACTTTAGGTCCACATATGTTGTCATGAGTATATATGTCATCAAAAGAGTGGCGTCGCGAACCATCTCTTATGGAATTGTGAATGTAATTATTTCACTAACAATGCTAATAATTTTCATGACTATGTTTTTTAAGTCTATGATCTATGTAGGATTGATCAAAGAATTGATTTCATGAAGAAAAACTTGGTGACAATAAAAGATTTATAAAGACATGTTTGATGATGCCATATTGATGACAACATGAAGATATGTTTGGTGATGCGATAATGATGACAAGCTACACAGCAGATTCTTGGAGACACTTCTGATTACGAGCTAATCGATAGCCTTTACACCTCTTTATTGAATCTTTGTATTCATTATTGTATTTGATAGGATAGGAGTAATGTAACTCTAAAACATTCATTGTAAAAGGAGCGATGTAGCTCCTCATAAAATATTCATTGTAAAAGGAGTGATGTAGCTTCTCATGAACATTTGTATATTTAATTATTTTTATACTTTAACGGTGGGTGTATATAGAGCTGTGGGTTTTCCCCTTGATCCTCCAAGGGTTTTCTCATCCACAGTAAGGGACCCTTATTTGAGCGAAGGTGTTGAACTTATATGTGAAGCTACTCAATATATGGCTTCTCTATATATGGCACCCAGGTCCGCTCTATATATACATCATCTCATGTGTGTATTCTACACACTTTGGGGTTCTACTTCTATGCTCTCTCCTTCTCTCTCAAAAAATTAATAGTAGAAAAAACGCAATCGGACTTCAAAGATGACTCGTGTACTTCTAAAAACACAAACGGACTTTGGTTAGGTTAGGTTATAGGTTAGGTTTAGGTTATAAGTTAGGTTACATCAAGTTAGGATAGGGTTATGTTATAGGTTAGACTAGATTATAGGTTAAGTTATAGGTTAGACTAGATTATAGGTTAAGTTATAGCTATCATCAAATTAATGGTATAAAAAACGCAATCGGACATCAAAAGTGTACATAGACTTCAAGCACTACAAGAGGTTGTGTGCTCTTGTGACGCTTATAGCGACGAAAATACACTTGGTTTTTTAAACCCCCGGCATCGCTAACAGCGTCGCTATTAGCGCCGATAAGAGAACGTCGCTATAGTAGTTGCTATTGCAGTCGCTATAAGCGTCGCTATATAGTGACGCATATAGTAGCGACGCATATAGCGACGCTTATAGCGATGCATATAGCGACACATATAGCAACGCATATAGCGACGCTGCAAGGCCATAGGTAGCGACGCTACAGAGCTTAATATAGCGACCCCATAGCGATGCCCGAGATTAAAAAAATTTGGGGAATGCCCTGCCAGCCATCAACCATATTGAATGTTTCATTGGTCTATTTACCTTTGAAAAAAAGTTGAAAGGTAAATATAGACCCAAAATAGTCACCCACAAGACAATATAATCATTAACTCCAACATCCATAGTACGTATTGTTTGTAAAATAAAGATACAAAATGACAAGCGTGAATTGATGGAAGTAAATAAATGACAATTGTACACAGCAACAAAATCACTTGATTGTTAATCATTGCAAATGTAATAGTTACAAACCATTGTCATTATTTTAAAAATATACATGGTTTTCAAAAATACATAGTTACATGGTCTCATGATACATAAGCTAGGACAAAAAGAAACTAATGCTATCTAGCTATGGCTAAACTGACATTGTCTAGTCAGACGTCTCATCGCGTCCAAGCGGCGTATCTGTCGAATTCTGAAAAAAAAAAAACAATAAGATAGCCCATTGTAAGTATAAACATATAGCGAGCGACGTTTATAAAAAAATACAATAAATAGAAAAGAATAAACCCTAATACTAACCATGATGCCGCAAGAAGTCAAGATGTGTATAAGGGCGTTTAAGCCCTTCCTGCCTGCTTACTCACGCTCGTACAGAGTGGGATTACGTCCTGTAAACGACCACTATCAAAACATACAAAGAATCCATTATGTTAGAATTTCAAATCCCATAAACCCTAAACTATCGAACATAGATGCGAAAACACTTACAAAATCGGCCTCAAATGATGCCCACCCGCCGCTCCCCAAGTGGTGCGAGCTCCCTGCCTCAACTCGTGCTCTGGCTGCCTCCTTTTGTTTCTTCCACTTGTCGGGATTCTCGCGCACTTCTTTCTTCGCATGCTCCCAATCTTCTTTGGCCAGCCAATCTGGTCTGTTCCATCCATGCTTGATTGCTTTTTGCACTTCGGAACGCTTATGCTTGCAGTATTCGCGCATTCGAATCTTCATCACATCTTCATTGAAGCGGTCATCCCGTGTTGAAACAGGAAACTCGTCATGAAGCATGCTGATGACTCTGTCTTTGAATTTATTCGGTACTTCACTCCAGGTGTTTAGTATGTAGTGTCTACAGACCTGAGAGCAAAGATCACGCATGCGCGCAATCACCTTCTTGCCATCATCATCCAAGATGATGCCGCCGCTGAAGTCGACGGAGTAAGGCAAGCCCTCTCGCCGCTGACGCGTGAACCTCGGTGTCTTGAAAAGGGTCTCTATCGACGTGTCAACGGGGGTATGGACGCCAGGTGTCTCCACTGGAGTCTGAGCCCCGAAGCGAGGACTGTCCACTGGAGTGACTCCTGGAGGAGTAGCTAGTGGTGTGTAGCTGTGGGGAACGGCACTCAGCCGCACAAAACCTGGTGTCGGGATAGGCAAAGAAGGGGAGGGTAAAGAGCCTCGTCAAACACGAGGCGCTGTCGAAGCATCGGTGGTGCCACCCCCACAACAACTGCCACGACTAGAGTGTCGGTGCCTAGATGAGTGTGAAGATAGTCTCGTCGACACCAAAGCTTAGAGCGCGTTGAGGACTCCGAAACAGAGGGATATGCGGATGGAGTAGGAACGCGCGATGGTGCGCCAGAGCGATGACGCTCCACGTACCACTGTCTCTGTTGGGGTGACAAAGAGGGAAGAAACTCGTCATCATCCATACCTGCATTAATTTAAACACACGAACATTTAAACTTAATATTGAATGAATGGAGTAGAAAACATGGACAAGTAGATAGATAGATAGAGAGAGAGAGAGAGAGAGAGAGAGAGAGAGAGAGAGAGAGAGAGGAGGAGGTGCTTGTCGTCTCTGCTAATTTCGAGCGCAAATTTTGAGCTTCCCTGGTAGATCACCCACATTCTTGAATATGTGCATTGGATCAAGCAAGTGATTGATCATGAGTCGGGGCCAGTATGGTAACTCGTACCATAGAGATAGTCTCTGCATCCCTGGGGGCAATCTGTCATCACACATCTCCTTCTACTCTAACCATGCTTGTGCAGAAATCCTCGGTGGCTCTCTTCCCAAAAATCCATCGCGTAACACATGATTCTCTGGAAGATACGCTTGATGACCTTCGTAGATTTTCTTCTTCAGTGAGGGCGCCCTACGTGCATTCAGTCTAGGTCCACATGTGACACATGCTCTGTATCCGCTTGTTTGAAGCCCTGCATGTATACACATGATAATAGATCAACTTGAGAAAAAGCAAGATTTACAGTGTTTGAGTGAGGAGTGTAAATAGATCACCTGAGCATTCTATCAGTCCGAGATAGTCATGCATGATCCACATTAGAATGCCTCTAATCAAAGCATTCCGTCGACCTGTGTGTCAGCTCATATCCACCACCTCTATGCCAATCCACAATTGTTGTAGCTCTTCCAATAGTGGACGAAGATACACATCCATATTCTTCACTTTATATCGCCCCGGCACAATCAAGCTTAGCCATAGGTGCCCCTTCTTCGTAGTCAACCACGAGGGAATGTTGTAGTTGACAATGACAACAGGCCATACACTATAAGATGTTGATCTTTGACCAAATGGATTTACGCCATCCATAGCCAGGTCCAAGCGCAAATTTCGAGCTTCCCTGGAAAAATCCATCCATGTTCCATCTATATGTTTCCAAGCTGCACAATCTGCAGGAATCCATAGCACACCATCCGAAGATTTATTCTCCTCATGCCATGATGCTAGGGCGGCCATGGACTTACATTCGAATAAATGCTTGATTCGAGGAAGCAGAGGAAAATGTCGCAAAACCTTTTGTGGAATTTTTGTTCCGTGGAGATCTACTCGATATCTTTCGAAATCACATTTCGGACACTTCTCCATGTCTATGTATTCCCCTCTAAAAAGAATGCAGTCATTAGGACAAGCGTGGATTGAATTGTAATCCATCCCCAAGTTTCACAAAATCTTTCTTGATTCCTCTCGAGAATCTGGCATCACATTATCAACTAGTAGTATGTGCTCTTTGAGCAATCTACACAATATAAAAATACGGTACAATTGTGTAAAAATCTATCAGATCATTATACATTTAGAGTTTTATTAAAGTAAACTAATTGTAATAGATCACCAGAAAAGCGTTGTGACGCTAGTGTCGCTCCATCCAAACTTTGTCTACATGTTGAGAAGAACCAGGAGCGCTTTCAATCTAGACACACGTGCTCCATTATACAATGGCGTATCGGATTCACTTTTCATATCATCATAGACAAGCCTTTCTGAATCCATGATCGTCTCGATCATTTCATCAATTTCGGTCTCAAACATTGCCTTGTTGGGAATGTGGTCTACATGATCATCCCCCGAGCTGTCAGAGGCTACATCTTGTGGCCTCACATATGCTGCTTGACCAAAGCGCCTGCGAACACGTCTATTGGGTTGCAAGATTGCTGCCTGTTGGCCAGCGTCAGTCCGACGAGTTATAATTGGCAACAACTCGATCTATAATAGATGGATCGAACTCGCCAAATTCGCGAACGTGCTGCAAAGAAACGCGTCTTGTCCATCGCACAGCATGCTTGCAATGGTTACAAGGACATAAGATCCTCGTTGAGAGATAGGTGTTTCGGTTGGATGGCCCCACATCCTCGTCACTACTCATAATGAGGGCAAAAATCTTATAACCTAGACAAAAAATTTAATCTTCTATTGACATTTAGAATCTTTTATCTCTCTCTCTCTCTCTCTCTCTCTCTCTCTCCCTCTCTCTCTCTCTCTCTCTCTCTCTCTCTCTCTCTCTCTTTGTTCACACTGTAAACTACCTCACATTCTCTAGTCATGTCCAATCCCCGCACACCTCAGTCTAGAGGTGCACGGAGATCAGAACCACGGGGTTATAATCTCGTCTTTATTGGTCAATGCCTATATATGTGGATACAAGAAATCTACACACCCACGTCTACATGATACTGCATGTAGTGGACAAAACCCCTTTGCCTCTTCTCTAGCTTACAGCATTTCACAACATTTCAACATCTTTTCATAGTAGATCTTTGTTTGTAGTATGCAGGTACATCATTCTTGCAATGTAGCTGATGTCTGCTCAAGGCACTTAATTCTTATTCTAGATTTGACGGGATGTGCGTGGTATGTGTGTGTGTGTGTGTGTGTGTGTGACCCTTGAAATCGTCATCTTGCATCACTAATTTCTGTGTATGCTCAATTTGCTCTTCCATTAGCTGAACATGACGGCTTATTGTATGGTAGTAGCAGTCGAACATGCAGGTGGAATTGCTGGTCCGCATGGACTGTCGAGGCTGTCAGCGCACGAAATTTTCTCGCCATTTCTTCTAATCTTATCTTAAACGATTTCCTCGCCATTTCTCCTAACATTAATTAAATAACCTAAATCTAATTTAATATAACAACCCTAAACCTAAATTAATAAACCTAAATCTAATCTAATATAACGTAAATAAACCTAAATCTAATCAAACATAAATCTAACTAAAAATAAACATAAATCTAATATAATTTAACTTAAATAAACCTTAATCTAATTTAACTTAAATAAACCTAAATCTAATTTAACGAAAGTCTACATCTAACCTAATCTTTAACTTGTTTTGGGATAGTTTCCTACGACGTTAAAACACTCTTTTTCTTGTGTGTGTGTGTGTGTGTGTGGGTGTGTGTGTGCCAATAAAAAGAGAAAAATGGTATAACCTTTCTATCACCCAAGTGTGGTAGATTGGTTATGCCATTTTCCTCTTGAATAACAAGTCTTGGTTTCAACTCCTCGTCGGCTAGATTTTTAGGTCTCTTTAATTAGTTTCCTACGACGTTAAATTAAACTCTCTTCTTCTCGGGTGTGTGTGCACGCCAATAAAAAAAGGAGAAAAATGGTATAACTTTTCTATCACCGAAGTGTGATAGATTGGTTATGCCATTTCTCTTATGAATAACATGTCTTGAGTTCAACTCGTGTCGACTAGATCTTTAAGGTCTCTTGGGATACTTTCCTACGATGTTAAGACTCTCTTCTTCTTCTTTTCTCTCTCTCTCTTTGTTTTATATATATCTCTCTCTCTCTCTTTTCCTCTCTCAATGTGTGTGCATTTTTTTATTATTCATGTATGTGTGCGTTTTTTTGGTTTATACATGCTCTCTCTCTCTTTTCCTCTCTCAATGTGTGTGTGATTTCTTTGATTATACATGTGTGTGTGCGCATTTTTGGTTTATGCATGCTCTCTCTCTTTTCCTCTCTCAATGTGTGTGTGCTTTCTTTGTGTATGCATGTGTGTGAATTTTTTGTTTATGCTTGTGCTCTCTCTCTCTCTCTCTCGTGTTCTATCTCTCTCTCTCTCTCAAAAACACAATGTCTGTGTGTGAAAGAGAGGGAGAGAGAAACAGGGGAAGGGACCATGAGAGTGAGGAGAGGGAAGGAGCATACCTGGATCTCCTTCCTCTCCTCGTGTGTGTGTGTGTGTGTGTGTGTGTGTGTGTGTGTGTGTGAGTGTGTGTGAGAGAGAGAGAGAGAAGAAGAGAGAGAAAGAGGGGAAGGGAACATGAGAGTGAGGAGAGGGAAGGAGCATACCTGGCTCTCCTTCCTCTCCTCATGCGTGTGTGTGGGTGTGGAGAAGAAAGAGAGAGAGAGAGAGGGAGAGCATTACCTTGGTTGCTTGAGCGCGCGTCGAAAACTCAGATCTGAGATCTGAGTTTTCGAACGCTCTTGGTTTTTTTTTTTAGCCCTGTCGGCGTCGCTATGAGCGTCGCTATGTTATAACATAGCGACGCTCATAGCGACTCCTATAGCGATGCATATAGCGACGCCGTGCATTTTCATGTTTGAGCGTCGCAGTATGAGCGTCGCTAATGTTAAGCATGGCTTGTAGTGAAGAACCTTAATATATCGTCATTGACCAATAAACACAAGATTATTACCCTATGGTCCTAATCTCCGTGCACCTCTAGACCGAGGTGTGCAGGGATCTGGCCTGGCTAGAGAATGTGAGGTTGTTAGAGCTAGCAAAAAATAGCTGAAAAAATACAATCGGACTTCAAAAGTGCACACAGACTTCAAGAACTTTACTATATAGTCATTGACCAATAAAGACGAGATTATTACCATGTGGTCGCAATCTCCATGCACCTCTAGACTGGGGTGTGCGGGGATCGGGCCTGGCTAGAGAATGTGAGGTTGTTAACTCTTGTCATGTACTTAGTAGTGTGTAGTTATAACAAGTAGAGTGTTTTAATTATTGGTTGCATCATTGGTAAATAAAGTATGGACGATAGGATGGCGTGTCCTTGTGCGCATTGCAAGCATCAGATCTTTCGAAAAAAAAAAATCTGCGACCAACACATACGCAACCACGGTCTCTTTCCGATAGAGCAAGTACACGACCTACGTTATCGATCTCATGGTTTAGAGATTGAAAGTCCAAGTCCGCAAGTAGATATTGCTCCAGCTTCATCCCAAATAAGACGATTTTCAAACGAGCAGCCATCGACTAAGTCCTCCCAACTAATACCTGAAGCGGCATTTCAAGAAGTAGAGATGGAGCAGACGTTGGACATGTTCTTTGACATGGATTCCAACATAGAAGTTGACAACATTGAACGTAGTACTGCTCGACCAACCTTAGCTATCCCGTTCATATTGATGGCATGATAGCAATGATGAGGAGGGAGAGATGATGCAAATCTTGCACGCACGGCGCTCTACACTGGTGCAAAAATCTCCTTTCTCCGTACCGCAGGCCATTGAAACAGAGTATAGGCCGGCAGAGGGGTACGATCAAGTCTCGAACAACTCAATTTTTGAGTGTGACGAGGTCCACAATGTCACACCGTCGGTCAGAGGCGAGAGAGAGGTACAATGACGGGAGTCCCAAGCCGGCATGGTTGGATGCATAGGAATGGAAGAGGAATGCACGAGAGACACAAGACAATCCCGATAGATTTCAGCAGTAGAGAGATGCAGCCAGAGCACGTTTGGAGTCTGCTGCAGCGTCACATCTTGGGAGTGGAGGTTACGATACGCTTCGACATGAGTTTGTAAGTATTATATGTATGCTTTAAATTATTGATAATATATATGTTATTTGAAGATTTATCTAATGATTAAATCATAATTTTGTAGGAAGTTGCTGTTGTCAAGAAGTGCGCTGTGCGACTAGGAAAGCGCCGGGCCTCTGATTGTGAGGATTCGTAGAAAAATCAAGAAAGGCTTAGACGATTTGAAGCCAAAAATACACGAAAAAAGAACAAAACTCTAGCCCTAAAAGCTCCACTTTGAAAAAGAACCAATACTAACTCAAAAATCTTGTGTGTGTGAAGATTAGGTGTAGCCTCGCTCCAAATTGCACAGATGCAGTGCTCATTCGACCTGTTAAAAACCCTAAATTTACACTTCGATTCTTCATCGTGACCATTTCATGGAAGTTTCAGTACTTTATTGGAGAAGCCCAAGTAGTTATTTGAGGAGGGGAAACCCTAATTGGAAGCCTCACAGCCTCAACCATGTAGTGGAAGCAGCACGGGATTGCACTAGCACCCCGTAGAGGAATGGCTGTATCTCCTTGCTCATGTACCCAAATGAGCTCATTCTTGGCTCTAAAAATTCCCACAAAACTTGAGAAACAACTCCAGCTTCGTTGATGTGGCATTTTGAGCTATTTTGAGCATTGTTAAGGCTAGTTTTTACCATTTCTAGCCATTTTTAGCCCAAAAATGTCACTTTTTGTTCGTAAAAAGCCCAAACGAGCTGGGAAAAATCCCTAAAATTGTGGAAAAATCCCATTGGGCTCAAATTTCATGTTGAACCTCATTTTTCCACTTGGTAAGCAGTTTGGACACGTCTTTCACGCCAGCGCATGAAACCTGCTATTTTTGGCCGAGATTGCCTGCATTGAACTTTCTAGGCAAAACGAACGTGCCACTTCAAAACACTCGACATTTGTATATTCCTAAAGAAAATTAGGCATATAATTATGTGAAAAAGCATTCCATGGCTCCCCATGTAGTGCCTCGCCCGCCCGGCAAGGTATGTACACGACTACAACCGTGACATTCATTTTCGCATATATCACACTATGTACATTGTAGCATTTGGTCCCACACATCATAAAAATTAAGAGTGAGGTAGATAATTTAATTTCACATTATGAAAGTGCCATGGCACGACATCCACCCCCTCTAAACCTGCATATCCTCCGGCATGTGCCACAGATATCTTTTGTAGGTTCAATCTTCATTTAAGTCAACATACATGTCGATTTCATCATCACTTGCAACAAAATCTAACGCATCATCCTCTTGTTATTCATCCACATCCATACCATTTTCATCAGAGCCTTCATTTTGACCTTCCTGTGAATCAATGGGATATGTATCACCTCTTCTTTTGAATAACTTGATTCTTTTCCCTGCAATGGGAATCTTCATTTTTGTCCCATCTAATCCATGCAAGGTATAAGTTGCATTCCCATGTACATACTGAACCACATAAGGACCAAACCATCTCTTTGAAAGCTTTCTTATTGTTGAATGTTGGTTTTCAAGACTATTGGCATACACCAACACCCAATCACCTTCCTCAATAGCTTTAGGTCTGAGCCTATGCCTCTTGTCGAATCTGCCCTTATTCTTTAACCTTGCATCTTTTAATCGTGCTACTGCAATCTCATTATCTTGGGTCCTTCTTTCAAACTATTGTGCGCAAAGCAAGAAGGTCCTCCCTACTCAGTCCATCTTCCCAAGGTTATTAATACATTCCATGTGGGAATTACATCCTCAATTGGCATTATAGGTTTCTGACCATACATCAACTCAAAAGGCATATAACTAGTAACCAAGCTATGAGTTGTATGATCAGCCCATAAAGCATAAGGCAATAACCTAGGCCACTCTCTCAGTTTACCTTTGCAAGCATTAGCTAAAGCTTTAATGATAGGAGGATGCCCACGCTCTGATTTTCCATTTCCCTCAGGATTATATGTAGTAGTGAGAGCAAGTTTAATGCCCAACCTAGAGAAAAACTCCCTTGCTTTGTCAGCATCCAACTCACCCCTGTCCGTTGTTATTTTCCCAACATAGCCATAATGGCTAATTACATCATCCAAGAGGAACTTACATATCCCTTCGATGCTTTTTTTTCTTAGAGCACAACCTTCAACTTGGTTGGTTAAGTCCTCTCGTGCAAGCACTATGTATCTCATTTTCCATAAGCCCAATGGCATTGTAACCAGATCTACGACCCACTTGTAATGCATGGCCAATGGGTAAGTAGCGTGCAACCCATCACGATGACGTACATTTGAATACATACCTCAGGTTTCACATGATTCCACAAAGTGAGCTACATATTTATACATACCTTTCCACCAATACCTCTCTTTCATTTTAGTAAAGGTGGCCCATACATCTCTGTGTCCAGCATAAAGACTCTCATGAAACTTTTTCATAAGCTCATTTTGAGCATCCTTATCATTCACCACTCTCATGGGCAGTCCATTTCTTTGTTTTGGACGCTTCCACAAGTACCCATCTTTCAGAAAGTATCCATAAGCCTTTCTACGTATTCTTTTGAACTCTTGATCAGTCCACCCTTCTTGCGTTGTCAAAGTTCTCAGATAGCTTCCAATGAGCAACCAGTCACCTTGATACAACTCCTCTGTAAATGACTCAAGTGCATTTGACATCAGGAAAACATGATCACCCTTGGCATGAGAGATACTACAGAACTGCGTGCTTGCATCATCGCCCTGGACAACCATGTCTTCTTCTTTTTCATACCTTGCTCTTGAAAGCATAACTGCAAACTGGATTATCTTTCCTTGCAATATGCTTAAATTTTTGATTCAAGGACTTTATGTAGGCGATCCATCTCAACATAGCAATGTCGGGAGTTGAGAAACTTGCTATCATTCCAAGAAGGGGTAGACAATCAGTCTCCACTATTACATTTTCTCCTATCAAATACTCTTTGTCACATTTCAAAGCTATGACTACTCCCCATAACTCTCTTTTTACCTGTGGATAGTTGCGTTGATGAGCACTTAGGAGTTTTTCTCCAAACTTCACCACATATCGCTTGCCATCATTATCATCTTGCCGAATCGCCCATCCAATTCCTGTGGGGCTAGTATCGACTGTCACAATTACATATTTTGCACATTCATAGTTTGCTTTTCTCAAAGTTGGAGACATAAGCAGCAACTTCTTCAATTTTCTCATGGCATGGGTATGCATTTCTTCCCAATGAAAATTTTTGTTCTTTCTCAAAAGCTGATACAAAGGCTCTGCTACATGTGCATAATGCGGAATCCAGATAACATAAAACATGCATGCACCCAAGAACCTTCGAACCTCAGTGACATTTATACATTTCTCTTTCATTCTTTGGATTACATCAATCTTTGCAAGACAAGACCTTCTACCATATGTCCCGCACATATGTCCGACAATAAGAACTTCATTCACACTAAACACTGACTTTTGGCCAGACAAGGTAAGGTTCACCTCTTCTAATCGTGACAAGATCTCATCACAATCATGGATATGGTTTCCCACATACTTGCAGCACCACCTCGAATCCAGAGCCACATCTATATCGCTTACATCACATCCTTTGATTGGCACATCATCAAGGAAAGGCATTGTAGTTTGCGGTATGAAGTCACGTAGGACTTTGTTCATACCATTCATCATGTGCGCAACTGAATTTGTTGCCCCCTGAGGTAAGGTGCACATCCTTGCTAAACCCAAGGGTGTCCTCATGGTAGTCAGGTCCGTGCTTTCCATTTCTAGTTGGAACTGATCATACCCTGAGAACAAATCTCCCATAGAATATATTTCCCTTCCTGCAAATGCCTCTGCAAACTCATCGACAATTGGCCCTATACCCACATTTCTGATTGTCACCTTATGTAGAAGTTGCATATCCTGAATAAAGCATAAAGAACCATTTTTCTTCGGAACTGTGAACCACCTATTTGAATACGGAGCACAAGAAGGCTCCAAGATACCCATCTTGATCTTTTCATTAAGAAACTCAATGAGTTTTGGCAAATGAGCCTTTGGAACAGGAATAGGTCTCAAGCTCCAAGGTACATGAGGGATAGTGAAGATCACCATAGGATGGATCAACACACCCTATGTCGTAAGGCTCAAATGCAAAATCTTTTCCGTGTTTGGCAAGCATGTCTTCAAAGCATCTCTTTTCAGCTTTTGTCAAACTATCCTCGCAACCATCCTTTAACTCTTTCAAAGAATCCTTTGTGAACTTGTGTCCAATCTTGCTTGGGTTACGAAGGCTAGGCTACAAAGCATCTTGCTCCATCTTATTTGTGTAATCTTTTGGTAGAGGTAATGCCACTGGTTTCACTTTCTTTGCCACGGACTTATACTTAGTCTCCCCTCATACATCAACACCTTGAGCATTTTTGAAATCCTCAATGACCTTGTACATTTCTATTGAGCATACTTTGACAACCTCACTTCCCATATGAAAATTGCAATCCATTAAAGACTCCAAATCTTTCATAGTATCCACAAAAGAACACTCATCAAACACACCTGCAATGCATTCTTCATCTTTCGATTTTGTTGCATCCTTCTTCTTTTCTTTAAAGGCTTCTTGCATAGGCACTTCGGGGACAGACATCTATTGGTGGGAAGGTGATCTAGGAGGCACTCTATCATTTTTTCCTCCGCTCCTTGTGGCCCGCTTTGAAGGCCCTTCATCCCCATTCTTGCTCCTATGTTTCTCTTCAACAATGGCCTCATTTGCTTATCATTTGGCAATGTACGCATGCACTGAAAAAGAATCTACAGGGTCGTTCCAACCTGTTTCTAGCTTAGTGCAGTCTCTAGCTTCATGTAAAGCCTCTGTAGCCATCCTACCCTTCATAGAAGATTCTATAGCGCATGGCCATAGCTCTCCAATACCATTAGATTCCTCTTCTCCAACCTTGACTGATCCCTTTTTCTTAATAGGATCCACCTTCAACCCATAGGCGACTGCCTCAACCATTGAGATGGCATGGCTAGTAGCCATGTCCTCAACTAGTTTCTTCATCCCGCCTTTTCCAAAGTTTGTTCCCAAGAGCTTACCTGTTTCACTTAAGTGAATTTTTCCATTTTTGAAGAAAACAAGCTCCTTTGTCAAAGCGTCTTTAAAACTTTCACAATCCCTCCTTCCATGGTCAGTACTATCACACCATATGCATCTATTGAAAACTCCTTCTTTGCTTTCGATTGTTGCCCTATAGATTGACCTAATGGTTGCCCCTTTTCTTCTAGCCTTTAAGCTTTAACTTCAGCTCTTGCATTCCTATGACAATATCATCTAGGATGGATTTTTCACTCTTTGGAACCACAATCACAGGCTTTATAGAACTCTCGGAAACACTTGGGGATTGAGTAGGGTTGACTATCATCTTGTCTCTTCGTCTTTGTCGCTTAGCTAGCAGTGAAATGGTGTCTTCGACCTCATTCTAATCAGTCTTCAAACCCTGTTCCGCATCCTTATCCTCAAGTACTAGCTCTAACTTCTCTTGAGTCTCTTTACCTGTGGCTTGCAAAAAGAGCTATGTCTTCTCCGAGTTTAGGGTAGCCTTTTCAGTTCTTGAAAGCTGATCATAACGGCATTCGAATTCCCTTAGCAGTTCGGTAGGCGAGAGCCCCTCTTTTGGCCGAACTACCCACTCTAAGAAACTCCTCTTTGTTACCCTTTCGGAGTCCTCCATGAATTACTCTTCCTTCAAGGATAATTTGAATGCTTCCCAAGTTTCCCCATGGTCATTTCTAATTCCCCTTACATACTCTCTAATCTCGGGAACCACAGCAAGCTCAAAACTTTGCACCATCTTTACCTTTAAATTGGTCTAATTAATTATTCACCATAGATTGAATCGCTTTGGTTGAGGAGAGCTCCCTCCTTTCTACAGCTTGCTGCTGCTGCATAAACACTGCAAAAGCTTGAAACATTTGCATTGTGACTGGATCAAACCGAACCCCCTGTTGCTCTTGTTGCTCCATAGATTTAAACCTTTCTTCTGAGAACTTCAATGAAGCTTTGAACCCTCATCCTAGCCAACTTCATGTCGGGTTCACAAAACATATGTCAAGAAGTGCGCAGCGCAACTAGGAAAGCATCGGGCCTTTGACTGTGAGGACTCGTAGCAAAATCAAGCAAGGCGTAGAAGATTTGAATCCAAAAACGCACTAAAAAAGAACAAAACTTCAGCCATGAAAGCTACACTTTGAAAAATAACCAATACTAACTCAAACTCTTGTGTGTGTGAAGATTAGGTGTAACCTCGCTCCCAATTGCACAGATGCAGTGCTCATTCGACCTGTTAAAAACCCTAAATTTACACTTCGATTCTTCATCGTGACCATTTCATGGAAGCTTCAGTACTTTATTGGAGAAGCCCAAGAAGTTATTTGAGGAGGGGAAACCCTAATTGGAGGCCTCACAGCCTCAACCATGAAGTGGAAGCAGCATGGGACTACACTAGCACCCTGTAGAGGACTGGCTATATCTCCTTGCTCATGTACCCAAATGAGATCATTATTGGCTCTAAAATTTCCCACACAACTTGAGAAACAACTCCAGCGTCATTGGTGTGGCATTTTGAGCTATTTTGAGCATTTTTTAGGCTATTTTTGGCCATTTTTAGCCCAAAAATGTCACTTTTTGTTCGTAAAAAGCCCAAACGAGCTGGAAAAAAGCCCTAAAATTGTGGAAAAATCTCATTGGGCTCAAATTTCATGTTGAACATCATTTTCCCACTTGGTAAGCACTTTGGACACGTCTTTCACGCCAGCGCACGAAACCTGCTATGTTTGGCCGAGATTGCCCGCATTGAACTTTCTAGGCAAAACGAGCGTGCCACTTCGAAACACTTGACATTTGTACATCTCTAAAGAAAATTAGGCATATAATTATGTGAAAAAGCATTCCATGGCGCCACCTGTAGGGCCTCGCCCGCCCGGCAAGGTATGTACACGACTGCAACCGTGACATTCATTTTTGCATATATCACACTATGTACATTGTAGCATTTGGTCCCACACATCATAAACATTAAGAGTGAGGTAGATAATTTAATTTCACATTATGAACGTGCCATGGCACGACACCGTGAAGCACCTTTTGACACGCCAAGAGGAGAAGTATGGGTACAAGCATGGACTTGTGGCCCTTTTGACACAGCTGCAAGAGGAGGGAGAGGATGTCAATTGTGAGGCATTACCATGAGGGTCTTTTCACTTAGTGATTGTTTGCGTATGTATAGTTTTGTAGTGCTTATGTTTATGGTCTATGGTTATGTTTATGGTATGCCACAGATGTTATGGTTAAGGTTTGACAATCCACTTAAGATTATGGTTTTGCTATGATTGTATGAAAAACATCTAATGATTATGGATATGGTTATGGTTATGGTTATGGTTTATGGTTTTGCTATGATGGTATAGCAATCATGTGATGGTTATGGTTATGGTTGTGCAATGATGGTATGGCTGTTATGTTTATGGTATGACAAGCAAGTTATGGTAATGGTTATGGTATGGCAAATAGGTTATGTTTATGGTTTTACAGTTTTTGAATCATGTTTTAATTATGTTAACAAGTTATGTTATTCTTACAATTTTTCTGATTTCCATACACCCGCTCTTTAGCGTCAGCTTATAGGTGGAGTGCGGTTGCTTGTGCACTCTTTTTTTGAGCAGACAAGGCTGTTTTCTGTTGTTGCAGTATATGCAGCATTAGTTCCCAGACCCCTCTACCCAAAAAAAAATTTCAGGTTTTGATCGTCGGTACAGGTAACGGTATCACCATCGATAGGGGCAATGGTACGAGCGTCGGAATTTAGTATATAAATACCGTTGCATATTTTGACGCCTATTTAAAGATGTATTTCGATGCCCGCTATACCGATGGTTATACCAATGCTACGATACCAACGTCTCTTTCGAGGCTTATTTCAGCACTTTTTAGTTTAAAACTTAACGCTATTTTGTCAGTACCTACGTCAATTTCTGTGCGACGTCTTGTAGTGTCAGATTTATGATTTGGTTATATCTAGCTCACATGATGTTGAGGAACCTCAATCATTTTATGAAGCACGGAGTTTAGAGAATTGGATAGCTGCCATGCAATCAGAATATGATGCATTTGTAGAAAATGACACATGGACTTTATGTAATTTGCCTCTTCGCAAAAATACCATTGGTACAAAGTAGGTCTACAAGTTGAAACGCAAGCTAGATGGTGAGATTAATCGTCACAAGGCTTGAATTGTAGTAAAAGGTAATGCACAGCAAAAAGTCATAGATTATGAAGAGACTTTTCCTCCCACTTGTCGTATGACCACTATGCATTTTCTGTGTGCATCGACCGCTTATTTTGGTTGGGATGTACATCAATCCGAGATTGTTACTACTTTCTTGAATGGTGACCTATTTGAGTAAGTTTGTGTAATGCAGCCTCGCGGTTTTGTCAAGAAAGGACAAGAGGATAAGGTGTGCAGATGTAACAAAGTGTTGTATCGGTTGAAGCAATCTCCTCGTTCTTGGTATGAGAAGGCTGACACTCATTTGATCAAACAAGGATTTTGTAACAGTCCAACTTAAAGCACATTGTATGTAGAGACATTGCCACTTCCATGGAAATAGGTTTGAAATTGGGTCTTTATGATGCTGATGATCCTACAGATATCACTCTTTACCAAATTGTTGTTGGATGTATGCACCACGAGGTTGGATATTCAATTGTGAGTCTCACAGGTTATAAAATTTATGCATAGGCCATGGTCTAGGTATTGAGTGGCTGTCAAGAGGATTTTTTGCCACTAGAGTGGTACTTTACAGCCTGGCTTGTTTTATCCCAAGGGGGGATCAGTGCCGCCAGACTTACATGGATTTTTGGACTTAGATTGCGCTGGTTGTTTTAACACACATGTCCACAAGTGGTTTTTGTTTCATGCTTGGCAGCTCATGCATATCATGGTTGAGCAAGAAGCAACCTACTATGGCCACTTCCAGTTGTGAGACTGAGTACATACAAGCCTTCATAGATACAATTGAGTTTTGATCCTCAGACGCCTTATGGATGATTTGGGTATTGGATACAACACTGCCAACACTATCTACACTCACACTCTGAGCGCATTGGTAGTTGCGAGGACCCCATTCTTTCATGCTCGCACAAAGCACATTGAGGTGCATTACCACTATGTCAAGGAGAGGCTCTCAGCACAAGAGATCAGCTTGGATTATGTGCGAAGACAAGACAACCTTGCAGATATTTTCACAGACACTCTCTTGTGAGAAGTTCACAGCTTTCAGCAAAGCTTTGGGCTTACTCTCCTTTGTGGACTGATCATATCCTCAGGGCATGGTAGCACATCAGATCGAGCTCTCTGTAGATCCTAAGTAAATTGTTGTACATGACTAGTTAGCTCCTAACGAGTTAGCAGAAGCTTTTGAGCATCTACCTATGGTGGGCTATGGTGTCCGGACACGAACACAAACCAGAGATCTCTAATCTGTGAGAGTAGCATGATCACCGACTATATTGTATATTTTGGATGTTGTCATCACTTATCCACTGTTGATTTTCTTGAACTCAAAAGAATAATAGGTCCCCGCTAAGAGCCAGGTCACCCTGTGGTCTGTGAGAAAATCTCTCCAATAGAGTGCAGACCAACCTCATCTCATTAGCATCCCATGCATTAGGCAGAAAATGGGATCTAGGAGAGCCTCTTTATTTGGCAATTTAAGGAAGTCAAACCTTTAGTATTAAGATAGTAATCAAAGGACAAATTTTCAATTCAAACATGCAAAACGGTTAGTTTATATGAATTCAAAGTTTTTCTCCAAAATCAAATTTAAAATCTAGCAGGTAAAACCATATCATGTAGCATATATATGGAAAGAGGTCGACGCGTAGATTGCAGATCTATGATCTCCGCTCAAATTAGAGATCATATGTGGGAGTTATGGAAGTCCAAAAATCATAAAATTACTCACTTCTGTTTTTGGGGGAGAAGTGCATCCTTTGACAACTCTTACACATGTCTTACACACCCACCATTCTTGCACACATGGCGTACACCTATTTGTCAAAATGTTAATCACCTCCATAAGCTCATGGAAAATAAAGAGTCCCTCCTACACCCCATCCTCTTCCCAATGTCGAGCACTAGAGAGAGAATCATCTCAAAGTCTCTCCTCTCGTCTGTGAGCAAATTTGTAAGGCTCGTCTCAATAGCTTGATGTGCACATTCTTAGGCTCTAATCTTCTAGTGTTTGGGAAAGAAGATTCGAAATGTCGATTTTTTAATGATTTGAATATTCTTGACCTTGAAACAATGATGTGGGATGATTTGAAGGAGTAGGAACATTGCCTTCTCCTCGTTCTCATCATACAACTATAGTTCAAGCATGACATTATCTACTTGTAATTGGTGGTAGTTCTCATTCAACTTGTTTCAATGACCTTCATGTTCTTGACCTACAGAGTATGGAATGGTCTCAACCTTAGCGACAAGGAGTTACACCAACACCATTAGGAAAAATTTGGACTCACAAAGGGGCGTTATAAGGAGTTTGACTTGCTCTCTCATGTCCAAAACGGGTGTGCAGTAAAATTTGTACAAATCAACTCTAAACTTGGCGGTGATTTGACAGTTAGAATCTACTTTTCAATCTCTTTCTATTGATATATAGCACGCCATGAGATTCCTCATATTTTGAAAGCTTCTAGCCTAGTGTAAGCGGTACAAGTTGCAATAACATCCGTGGCACAAAACACCCTCATCTCTTCGCACCTTGCAAAAATAATTTCACGATGCATGGAAAATGAGATTATACAAGGAAAGTGATTTAGTAACAATTACGGTCATGAAATGGTGAAAGAAAATGGAGTCACAATAAGAAAAAGAAATGTGATATGTGTGGTACTTTAAACAAGGAGGTTATTGTGGATTGATTGACATTGAGGACAAGATATATATGTATAGGCGAAACCAAGAGGAGTAGAGTGCACCATATATAGCTCCAACAAGTTATGATGAGAGTCAGATGGCAATTGACATTGAGAATGAAATTAATGAGCTTATTGAGATCATGATTAAGAACAAGATTGACGCTCAGACCTATTGCATGCAAGATCATGCACCATGAAAGAACCAATCAACAACAACATGATATATATATAGGTATTGAATAATGGAGAATTTATGAAAGAGGAAACTTGTAGTAGTGGGTGTAAACAAATTAAGGTAGACAAAAGTACAATCTTGCAAGTATACTACAAACATAACATGAATATTTGATGTGATTATTCCCATGTTTATCGATCCCTTATTCTATCGACTTACAAGGATCGTGTTGAGCTATTCTTGTTTGGTCTCATGGAACTTCAAAAGAGCATAGCGACTATGTACAAAAGCAATGCATCACTTAAAGTGGATGCATGCTTTACTAATCACCAAAGATCAAAACATAGGTGACAAAAATATTTTTCATATGTAATTCTGCATTTGGCACAAGCGTATTGTTTTTACTTAAAATAGGATCATCAAACTAAGAACAGGATTCTGTTTCGAAGGCACTCGCTTAGGACCATACGACCTCTCACAAACATGGAGCCTTGTAGTCTCATACATGGTGGCTCTGCTTTTCCCAGGCAACTGCAAGCATCAAACTAAGAACAAAATTCTGTTCCAAATGTAGCCGCCCTTGTTTGAGGTATGACAGCCATGTTGTGTGCAGTTTCTTGTGGTGCAGCTCTAAAAATAGAATCAACTCAAACTTACATCCCATTTACTAAAGACTTAAGACAATCAACAACAAATGTTGTGTTAAGACTAATAACTAGCTCTAAACCTCTAAACAATTTACGAGTATGACTTGAAAGTAATTGTGCGGCAATCAAGATCATCAAGCACAACCACACTTCCTTCAACATCATATGTATTAAATTATTGATCCACCCATCAACATTATTTCAAGTTGCTTTAATGGGAATAGACAACCTATAAAAAATTGACCTTTTAGATAGACTTAAAAATACATAACTATAGGACTAGGATCAAAAACTGAAATCATGTATGTAGAATAGTTTCTTATGATCAAGAGGGATTTCAGTTGCAAACATCTAGCACTGCTAATGTTGAATTTGCAAACCTTTTGTTCTGAGTCGATTTCAAAGATAACCACAATTGAGATTTTGGTGCATACACCGACCATGAAGAGGAGATGTTTTCTCAGAGAACCAAGAAAATACGTCTTTGCTTGTATTAATTGTTTTGAATATTTTGGTTAGACTTTGTCAGATTCAAGAAGCTTTGTATTAGCAATTTGATGATGTTGAAGGTTCCTTATTGAGCTTCTACTTGTGTATCTTCATTCAAAAGAATATTTTTGTAGACGCTTGCACATAATAATTTTGTAGCCACTTGCACAGAATAGTTTTGTAGACACTTGCAGAAGAGGTGAGTGAGAAGTAGATGACAATCACTACTATGAGTTGTCCAAGCGTGTTCCTGCAGTTTCCTCGTAAAAGCATACTTCTACATTCAAAACATTATTTTGTTCTTAGTTTGATGCTAGCAGTTTCCTCGGAAAATCTCAGCCACCACCATGTATGAGGCTGCAAGGCTCCATGTTTTTGAGAGGTCGCATGGTCCTAATCGGCTGCGTTCGAAATAGAATCTTATTCTTAGTTTGATGCTATTGTAAGTAAAAATAATACGCTGACCAGCGTTTTATCAGCGGTTGTAGGAACAAATAATCTCGATAATCTAATTACAGAAAAGATTCCGCGACTGTCTCTAAACCATTGAGACAAAGCAAGAGAAAAAAGCGAAGGTGTAGGAGGTCACAGACACTGCTAGTATTTTCCTAGAGTTGTGGAAGCCCTAGATAGAGGGCCTCGCAAATCGAAAGGCCTCGCAATCATGGATGCTCTCTACAAAATCAAGAGTTGTCAGTATACTGATCTTCTACGAGTTTGGCTTTAAATAGCGCATGCCATAGCAGTCCAACAATAGTCAACTTGTTGTGCATCAGTTTGAGCTCTTTGTAGATCCTAAGTAAATTGTTGTACCTGACTAGTGAGCTCCTAACGAGTTAGTAGAAGATTTTGAGCATCTGCCTATGGTGGGCTATAGTGTCCGTACACGAACACAAACCAGAGATTTCTAGTCTCTGAGACTAGCATGATCACTGACTACATTGTATATTTTGGATGGTGTCATCACTTATCCACTGTTTCAGACCATCAGGCACGGAGACTTTTCCCGAAGTGGGCCCATCTTCCCACGGTTGAAGGTTTTCTTCCTCCCCCCATCAGTCGGGTTTTGCCGTTGCTTTTCTTGAACTCAAAAGGATAATAGGTCCCCGCTAATATCCGGGACACCCTCTCGTCTGTGAGCAAATCTCTCCAATAGAGTGCAGGCCAATCTTGTCTCATTAGCATCGCATGCATTAGGTAGAGAATGGGGTCTAGGAGAGCCTCTTTATTTGGCAGCTACATGATAGTAATCTTTAAGGCCCCATACCTTTCTAGTTATATCTTGCCTCTCAGATGATGGCACTCGGACTGCTTTTGTAAAATGGTTTAGTCTCGACTCTGGATGCAAGTCCCCTCACGAGAGCTACGACCACCCCCAACAATCAGCCACACGTTCACAAATAAGATATATTTTTACTTTTGTCTTTTTTCCTTGAGAATGCTTGTTAAATTCTTGTAATGTTTGATGGCGGGCTATAAATAAAGTGTGTTTCTATGTTATAAGTAGCGTTCACTTATTAGTGGATAATGGTGCCAGATGATGATGCTTCCACATAGTGATCGTAAGGGTTATGACTCAAACTTGATTTTGGTGAAATTGATATTTAATGGCACTATGGTTGATATCATTCTATTGCACCCTTGTAATAGGTATTTCATGGTGCTATCATTGTTCTCGTCTTATTGCACCCTCGTCGTCATTGGTGCTATGGGGGTTATTGTCTTATTGCACCCTCGTCATCATTCGTGTTATGGTTGTTACCATCTTACTGCATGCACCCTCGTCATCATTGGTGCCATGGGTGTTATCGTCTTATTACATGCACCCTTGTCGTCATTGGTGATATGGTTGTTATCATCTTGTTGCATGCACCCTGGTCATCATTTGTGCTTATTATCATTCTCGTCTCATCAAAGATTTGGCAGTTTGTGACTATGCACTATGGTTGGTATCATTCTATTGCACCCTTGTAATTGGTATTTCATGGTGCTATCATTATTCTTGTTTTACTGCATCCTCGTCGCCATTGGTGCTATGGGTGTTATTGTCTTATTGCACACTCTCTTCATTGGTGCTATGGTTGTTATCATCTTATTGCATGCACCCTACTCATCATTGGTGCTATGGGTGTTATCGTCTTATTCCACCCTTGTCGTCATTGGTGATATGGTTGTTATCATCTTATTCCATGCACCCTTAAGCTGCAACCTCATCATCATTGGTGCTATGGGTGTTATCATCTTATTGCACCCTCGTTGTCATTCGTGCTATGGTAGTTATCATCTCATTGCATGCACCCTTGTCGTTATTGGTGCTCTGGTTCTTATCATTCTTTTTAACATGGATTTGGTATTTGTGACTATGCACCACTAGTGTTCCATGAATTTATGTACCGACTTTGTGCACATGTGATTGCATCAATGTTACGTTTGTTTCTCTGTCGTCTCTAGAGCACCATAGTGAACTCTCTCTAAGCACAATGTGATGTGATCATTCTTTTAACCTTCACGTTTTGATATGTTTCTTGGGTTGATGTCATTTACAGGATAAAATTCACGTCAAGCAGCATGTACAAGGACTCAAAGATATTACAGCTCCTCAATGATATTGAAGCAACTACTCAAAAATAATGAGGAATTTACATGAGTTGAATTATAGGGTTAGTAAACTTTTAAAGACACTTTAAAGATAACATTGTATATTATGGAATGATGTAGCTCCTGGAAAATGAATTTTGTAAACTTTGAAAATTGCTAATATAATAGTGCATGTATATGGTGCTATGGATTTTTCCCTTGTACCCCAAGGGGTTTTTCATCCACAGTTAGGGACTCATTTTTGAGTGGAGGTGTTGGAGCTATATATACCAACCCCTATGATTCATATATCAAGGAGTCCCCACTATATATGTGTACTCAGTGGGTGCTCTACACACACCTTTTCGGGTTAGCAAATCTGAGTTCTCTCACTCTCTCTTCCCCTGTGTCATCTCTCGTGTCCATCGTGTTGAGCTTATATGTGAAGCTACTCAATATATGGCTTCTCTATGTATGGCACCCAGGTCCGCTCTATATATACATCATCTCATGTGTGTATTCTACACACTTTCGGGTTCTATTTTTGTGCTCTCTCTTTCTCTCTCAACATGGTATCAGAGCAATACGTTTTTGTTTTCGATTGCTCTCCTAATTGAAAACGATTTTTCAAAAACTACCCGTATAGAGACTGGAATCGATGTGGTCTACAACTTTGCAGAAGGAAGTTTTTTCAAATTCTTCACCTACTTTGAGTTATCGATTCGCGGACTGCGCACATGCCTGAAAAGAAACTTCCACTTTTTGTTTTTGATTTCTTTGCTAATTGAAAACAATTTTGCAGAAACTACTTGCGAAAGAGACCGGATTCGATGTGGTCTACAACTTTGCAAAAGGAAGTTTTTTCAAATTCTGCACAGATTTTGAGTTATCGTTCGCGGACTGCGTACATACCTGAAAAGCAACTTTCGCTTTTTGTTTTTGATTTCTCTGCTAATTGAAAACGATTTTGCAGAAACTACCTGCCAAAACAGATCGAAATGGATGTGGTCTACAACTTTGCAAAAGGAAGTTTTTTCAAATTCTGCACCGATTTTGAGTTATCGTTCGTCGACTGCGTACATACTCGAAATCAACTTCTGCTTTTTGTCTTTGAGTTTTCTTCTGATTGAAAATGATTTTGCAAAAACTACCCACGTAGAGGACCGGAATCGATGTGGTCTACAACTTTGCAGTAGGAAGTTTTTTTCAAATTCTGCACCGATTTTGAGTTATCATTCGCGGACTGCGTACATGTCCGAAAAGCAAGTTTCGTTTTATGTTTTTGAGTTTTCTGCTATAATTGAAAACGATTTTGCAGAAACTACCCGTGCAAGGGACTGGAATCGATGTGGTCTACAACTTTGCAGAAGGAACTAGCCACTACAGGCATCGGAATTGATGAGAAACTATTTGCTTAAGCCATTGTAATCGATGTGGTCTATAACTTTGTAGAAGAAAGTTTCTCTAAATTCTACACCGATTTTGGGTTATCGTCTTGGATTGCGAATATGTTTGAAAAGCAAAATTTTACTTTTTGCTTTTGATTTATTTTTTCATAATTGAAAACTTATCGATTATATTTTTTCTTCATCAATCATATATTTGTTACTGAGGTAACTTTGCTGCAGAAGCCAGTTACATATCGTTCCGATTCAGTCTTCGAGCAGTTGATGATCGTCCAAATTCTATCGAGCTACTGTTGGTACATGATCTTTTGTTATATGATATACTCGTTCATTGATTCTCGTATAATTATTCTTTTAGAGATATAGTTTCGTCGTTTTATTGATAATTTCTCGTTGATACCATAGTGATTTTGATGGTACCATGATGATGTTTTGTCAGTACTTTGGCCATGGTGATTTTTGTTGATACCATGATGATATTTCATTGATACCATGGTTATTCTCGGTGATGCCATGATGATGTTTCGTTGATACCATGGTTATTCTCGATGATTCCATGATGATATTTCGTTAATTCCATGGTGATTTTTGTTGATACCATGATGCTGTTTCGTTGATACCATGGTTATTCTCGGTGATACCATGATGTTGTTTCGTTGATACCATGGTTATTCTTGGTGATACCATGATGTTGTTTCGTTGATATCATGGTTATTCTCGGTGATGCCATGATGTTGTTTCGTTGATACAATGATTATTTTCGATGATATCATGATGCTTTTCGTTGATACCATGATGATTTATTCATTTTTATTGATACAATGATGATGTTTTATTAATAATTTGATGATATTCATTGATTAATACATTGATAAATGTTGTTTTATGTAGTATATACACATATCATTTGCATAACGTAATCACGCATCTTGTACTTTTACGTTCATACTCTATGTACCATATGTTTTCGTGCATATATATGTTGTCAAAAGAGTGGCGTCGCGAACCATCTCTTATGGCATTGTGAACGTAAATTATTTCACTAACAATGCTAATAATTTTCATGACTATGTTTTTTTGAGTCTATGATCTATGTAGGATTCATCAAAGAATTGATTTTATGAAGACAAACTTGGTGATAATAAAAGATTTATGAAGATATGTTTGGTGATGTCATATTGATGACAACATGAAGATATGTTTGGTGATACGATAGTGATGACAACCTACATAGCAGATTCATGGAGACACTTCTGATTACGAGCTAATCGATAGCCTTTACACCTCTTTATCGAACCTTTGTATTCATTATTGTATTTGATAGGATAGGAGTAATGTAACTCCTCATAAAACATTCATTGTAAAAGGAGTGATGTAGCTCCTCATAAAATATTCATTGTAAAAGGAGTGATGTAGCTCCTCATAAACATTTGTATATTCAATGATTTTTATAATATAACGGTGGGTGTATATAGAGGTGTGGGTTTTTCCCTTGATCCCCCAAGGGTTTTTTCATCCACAGTTAGGGACCCTTATTTGAGCGGGGGTGTTGAACTTATATGTGAAGCTACTCAATATATGGCTTCTCTATATATAGCACCCAGGTCCCCTCTATATATACATCATCTCATGTGTGTATTCTACACACTTTGGGGTTCTATTTCTGTGCTCTCTCTTTCTCTCTCAACACATCTTCCTCCCTTGTCAACGATCTAATCAAGGGTTAGCTTTTCCATTTCAAGCAAATGGAAAATATCATTTACAAACTTCCACACACGAGCGCACATAATTCCAAGAGCTTGTTCGTTACCTCTGTAGGTGGTAATGTCACCCACCTTTTCCACAATTGAAAATCAATGGAACTTTGAAAGTCAGAATAGTATGAAACCACTCATACATATTTTTTTAGGGCAATCCTGTGTACTTTCAGATGCCTTCTTGTCCTTTGATAGCTCAATTGTGTCACCATGGAGACCAACACTCTACAGGATAATAGCTTCGAGTTCTCTTATGCACTAGCCTTCTAAGCATGGGCATTAAGCTCAAGGCTAGGCCATCCATAGAGTGAGCACACAAGAGTGAGCTCTCAACAATGAATCCTCTTTGCATAAAAAGGCTTCTTATAAATACATGGACTCCAAGTGTTTCTACTCTGGAATTAAATTGAGACCTCTACCTTATATAATTTGGGATACCTAAATGAGTCCAAGACCTTATACAATGTAAATAAAGAATATTTTGCACATCCATAGCTCATCCGTAGCTTGGTGCATAATTGATGTAGCATGTGTTTTCTCCACTCTGCTCGTACTGTGTCTTCTTTGGCATGGTCCTCTCTTGTTCCCTCTACCTTTTTTCCTCGTGACGAAATTGTTTTTTACTTCTTCAGTATTCCATGTGGAAAATCATGGACGTTCCATTTAGGCTAGAGGTTTGCCTAAATGGCTGGTGCATACTTTGCGTGACAGTAAATTGGATGCACCTTTGTCTAGTCGTACTTCTTAAGGTTCTTGCCATGCATCTTATGCATCATACTACAAGAGGTCACTGGCGGGCTTCGGGATATGTGTGTCTATTTATGGAGGGAGCTAAGATTTGTTTTTTAAATTGATTTTCAAATTTCCGATGCCTCTTCCGGCATGTATTCCGAAGACAGTGCGAATGCGCATACCAACGCCTCTTCTGATTGCTGTACCGATAGCTGTACCGATAGTTGTACCGACGACACCTGCAAAAATCACAACCGCGGGCTTTCTCTACGCATTTCTCTTCGTTCTTGTACGTTTTCTCAAGCTCTCCTCTTCCCCATCTCTCATAGATCTGCTGCGATACATGCCGTCGGAGGTGCTAATCTTGCTTGTGGGTTAGCGCATAACACTAAGGTAAGATTGTTTTCATGTTTACTTGTAGATTTAGGGTTTAGGGTTTAACCTTGTGTTTTTGTATGCGTTTTTGCAAGTTCCAAGACTTTTACAACAACTTTCATTGCTCCAATAGGACGAAGGTGAGTGTTCAAACCTTTAAATGCATATTAAGTTTATTTAAATTACTTTGTATATTAAGAAAAGAAAATTTCATTTTTTAAACTTTGAATGCTTAAAAGAAATTAGGATTTGTTATGTGAAATTTCATTTTAAATTATGGAAAAAAAAAATTAAGTTTATGAAAAAATCTTGTTTTGAAGAAATTTTTTATTGAATTATGTCGTTTTTCAAATTATGTAGTTGATGAGGTTTATGTTTTAGGTTAATTTTAGGTTATAAGTTAAGTTATATTAGGTTAGGTTACGTTAAGTTAAGCTGCGTTGTTATGTTAGGTTATACGCTAGGTTATCTTATACGTTAAGTTAGATTAAGATAAGCTACGTTAGGTTAAGTTATATTAGGTTAGGTTAAGTTAAGCTAGTTAACTTAGGTTAAGTTAATCTACGTTAAGTTAATCTACGTTAAGTTTAGTTACGTTAGGTTATGTTAGGTTAGGTTAGGTTAGGTAAAGCTACTTTAGTTAAGTTAGATTAAGCTATGTTCGACAATACGGCAAGCCATATATCTTACCCACAGCGCATATTAAAAACAACACAATGGCAATCCATTCGTCAATACGGAAAGCCATAAAGCTTACCCACAACACATATGCATTGTGCGAAAGCTCTATGGCTTTCTGTATTGCCAACGGCTCGCCATTGTGTTGTTTATATGTCTGCGAGCGGTTTTGATTAAGTCTTAAAATAGAACCGTGGCGAGTCGTTGGCAATATGGCAAGCCATAGATCTTGCTTACAATGCATATGCATTGTGGGCAAGCTTTATGGCTTGCCATATTTCCAAACGGCTCGCCATGGTGTTGTCTATGTGTTTGCGAGCGATTTTCAAGCGCTAAAATTACCTTGTGCCCCTAAAAAGAACACAATGGCGATCCATTTTTGCAATATGGCGAGCCATAAAGCTTGCCCACAAGCCACATGCATTGTGGGCAAGATCTTTGGCTTGCTATAGCCTATGGCTTGCCATTGTGTTGTCTATACGTCTGCGAACGGTTTTCAGGCCATAAAATCGCTTTGCAACTCTAAAAACAACACAATGGTGAGCCGTTTGCCAAATTGGCAAGCCATAGAGCTTTCCCTCATTGCATATGCATTGTGGGCAAGATATATGGATTGTCATTTTTCTAAATGCCTCACCATTTGTGTTGTTTTTATGTTAGTTTAGGTTAGGTTAGGTGAGATTATCGGTTAGGTTAGAGATATTGACGGCATAATAGTTGAAAAAATACACACGGACTTCGAATATGATTCGTGTACTTCTAAAAACGCAAACCGTACTTCGGTTAGGCTAGGTATAAGTTAGGTAGATGTTATAAGTTAGGTTACATTAAGTTCAGTTACGTATAGGTTTTACGTTAGGTTAGATTATAGGTTAGGCATAACGATTATAGGTTAGGTTAGAGCTAGCGTCAAATTAATAGTAGAAAAAATGCAATCCGAATTCGAAGGTGACTTATGTACTTCTAAAAATGCAAACAAACTTCCGTTAGGTTAGGTTATAGTTTAGGTAGATGTTATAAGCTAGGTTACATTAAGTTAGGTTAGGTATAGGTTTTACTTTAGGTTAGATTATAGGTTAGACATAACGATTATAGGTTAGGTTAGAGCTAGTGTCAAATTAATAGTAGAAAAAATGCAATCGGACTTCGAAGATGACACGTGTACTTCTAAAACCACAAACGGACTTCGGGTAGGTTAGGTTTAGGTTATATAGGTTACATTAAGTTAGGTTAGGGTTAGATTATAGGTTAGGTTAGATTATGGGTTAGGTTAGAGCTAGCATCAAATTAATGGTAGAAAAAATGCAATCGAACTTCAAAAGTGCACATAGACTTCAAGAACCTTAATATATAGTCATTGACCAATAAAGACGAGATTATTACCCTGTGGTCCTAATCTCCATGCACCTCTAGACCGAGGTGTGCAGGGATTGGGCCTGGCTAGAGAATGTGAGGTTATTAGCGCTAGCAAAAAATAGCTGAAAAAATGCAATCGGACTTCAAAAGTACACACAGACTTCAAGAACTTTAATATATAGTCATTGACCAATAAAGATGATATTATTACCATGTGGTCATAATCTCCATGCATCTCTAGACTGGGGTGTGCGGGGATCGGGCCTGGCTAGAGAATGTGAGGTTGTTAAATCTTGTCATGTACTTAGTAGCGTGTAGTTTTAACAACTAGAGTGTTTTAATTATTTGTTGCATCATTGGTAGATAGAGTATGGACGATAGGATGGCGTTTCCTTGTGCGCATTGCAAGCATCAGATCTTTCAAAAACAAAAAATTTGCAACCAACACATACGCAATCACGGTCTCTTTCCGATAGAGCAAGTACAAGACCTACGTTATCAATCTCATGGTCTTGAGATTGAAAGTCAAAGTCTTCAACAAGTAGATATTGCTCCAGCTTCATCCCTCATAAGATGATTTTCAAACGAGCAGCCATCGAGACTGAGTCCTTCCAACTAATACCTGAAGCGGCATTTCAAGAAGTAGAGATGGAGCAGATGTTGGACGCGTTCTTTGACATGGATTCCAACATAGAAGGTGACAACATTGAACGCAGTATTGTTGGACCAACCTTAGCTATCCCGTTCATATTGACGGCATGATAGCAACGGTGAGGAGGGCGAGATGATACAAAGTCTTGCACGCACGGCGCTCTACACTGGTGCAGAAATTTCAGTTCTCTATACCGCAGGCCATTCAAAGAGAGTACAGGCCGTTAGAGGGGTACGATCAAGTCTCGAACAACTCAATTTTGAGTGTGGAGAGGTCCACAATGTCACACCAACGGTCAGAGGCAAGAGAGAGGTACAATGAAGGGAGTCCGAAGCCAGCATGGTTGGATGCACAAGAGTGGACGGGGATTGCACGAGAGACACAAGACAATCCCGATAGATTTCAGTAGTAGAGAGATGCAACCAGAGCACATTTGGAGTCTGCTATAGCGTCACATCTTGGGAGTGGAGGCTACGATACGCTTCGACATGAGTTTGTAAGTACTATATGTATGGTTTAAATTATTGATAATATATATGTTGTTTTGAAGATTTGTCTAATGATTAAACCATAATTTTGCAGGAAGTTTCGGTGAAGCGCCTTCCGACACGTCAAGAGGAGAGGTATAGGTACAAGCATGGACTTGTGGCCCTATTGACCCAGCTGCTGCAAGAGGAGGGAGAGGACGTCAATTGGGAGGCATTACCATGACGGTCTTTTCACTCAGTGATTGTTTGCGTATGTACAGTTTTGTAGTGGTTATGTTTATGGTTTATGGTTACGTTTATGGTATGCCACATATGTTATGGTTAAGGTTTGACAGTCAACTTAAGATTATGGTTTTGCTATGATGGTATGAAAATCATCTAATGGTTATGGTTATGGTTATGGTTGTGCAATGATGGTATGGCTGTTATATTTATGGTATGACAAGCAAGTTACCATGGTATGGCAAATAGGTTATTTTTATGATTTTACAGTTTTTGACTCATGTTTTAATTATGTTAACAAGTTATGTTATTCTTACAATTTTGCTAATTGCCATACACTCGCTCTTTAGCGTCAGCATGTAGGTGGAGTGCAGTTGCTTGTGCACTATTTCTTTGAGCAGACAAGGCTATTTTCTTTTGCTGCAATATATGCAGCATTAGTTCCCAACCCCCTCTTCTCAAAAAAAAAAATGCAGGTTTTGGTCGTCGGTACAGGTAAAGGTATCACCATCGCTAGGGGCAATGGTATGAGCGTCGGAATTTATTATATAAATACTGTTGCTTATTACGTTTCATATTCTGACGCCTATTTAAAGATGTATTTTGATGCCCGCTATACCGATGGTTATACCAATGGTACGATACTAGCGTCTCTTTCAAGGCTTATTTCAACCCTTTTTAGTTTAAAAATTAACACTATTTTGTCAGTATCTGCATCAATTTCTGTGCGACTTCTTGTAGTGTCAGATTGTTATGCTTTGGTTATATCTAGCTCACATGATGTTGAGGAAACTCAGTCATTTTATGAAGCACAATGTTTAGAAAATTGGATGGCTGCCATGCAATCAGAATAAGATGCATTTGTAGAAAATGACACATGGACTTTATGTAATTTGCCTCCTGGAAAAAATACCATTGGTACAAAGTGGGTCTACAAGTTGAAACGCGATCTAGATGGTGAGATGAATCATCATAAGGCTTGAATTGTAGTAAAAGGTTATGCACAACAAAAAGGCATGGATTATGAAGAGAATTTTCCTCCCACTTGTCGTATGACTACTGTGCATTTTCTATGTGCATCGATCGCTTACTTTGGTTGGGATGTACATCAATCCGACATTGTTACTGCTTCTTGAATGGTGACATATTTGAGGAAGTTTATGTAATGCAGCCTCGCGGTTTTGTCAAGAAAGGACAAGAGGATAAGGTGTGCAAATGTAACAAAGTGTTGTATGGGCTGAAGCAATCTCCTCGTTCTTGGTATGAGAAGGCTCACACTCATTTGATCAAACAAGGATTTTGTAACAGTCCAACTTAAAGAACATTGTATGTAGAGCGTGAGGGTAATGTCCTTCTCATTGTGGTTCTTTATGTGGATGTTTTCCTAATCACTTGACCAAATGAGAGACATATCGTTGAATTCAAGGCTAATTTGAATGCTACCTTTAAGATGAAATATTTGGGACTATTGCATCATTACTTGGGTATAGGTTTAAACAGTGTGATGGTGGTATTGTGTTGTGCCAGAAAAGTTACATAGAGACATTGCCACTTATATGGAAACAGGTTTGAAATTGAGTCTTTATGATGCTGATGATCCTGCAGATATCACTCTTTACGAAACTGTTGTTGGAAGGTTAGCAAATTTATGCATAGCCCAAGGTGTAAGCATAGACTGGCTGTCAAGAGGATTTTTTGCCACTAGAGTGGTACTTTACAGTCTGGATTGTTTTATCCCAAGGGGGGATCAGTGGCGCTAGACTTACATGCTTTTTTGGACTTAGATTGGGCTGGTTGTTTTGACACACAAGTGTCCACAAGTGGTTTTTGTTTCATGCTTGGCAGCTCATGCATATCATGGTTGAGCAAGAAGCAACCTACTATGGACACTTCCAGTTGTGAGACTGAGTACAGGCCAGTCTTCATAGCTACCATTGAGTTTTGATGCTCAGACGCCTTATGGATGATTTGGGTATTGGATACAATACTACCAACACTATCTACACCGACACTGCCAACACTATCTACACTGACACTCTGAGCGCATTGGCAGTTTTGCGAGGAACCCATTTTTTCATGCTCGCAAAAAGCACATTGAGATGCATTACCACTATGTCAAGGAGAGTCTCTTAGCACGAGAGATCAGCTTGGCTTATGTGCCAACAAAGGAGAACCTTGCAGATATTTTCACAAACACACTGTATTTTGAGAAGTTCGAAGCTTTCAGCAAAGCTTTGGGCTTACTCTCCTTTGTGGACTGATCCTATCCTCACGGCATGTCACTTCCCTTTACTCTATGTGAAAGATCTCATTCACCGCATCACTCAAGGTGAGATTTGCTTCCATATACATGTGGTACTGATGTGTGAACACACTTAAGAGCATCGTGGCATTTTTTGTGGTTTTTTCCCCCTTGCATTGTATATATGCCCACCACTCTAGGGCTATCTATCTTTCTATTGCACACTAAGTAATATACTCTTTGCTCTGTGCTTTGAGCTTCCTTCATCTTCTCCAAGCTATGTGTGTTTTCCTGCAACCCTAATTCCAACGTGTTTGTACTTTTTTCTAGTATAGTTTCCTGTTATAAAATTTTCCTAAATCTTCATTGATTTCTTCAGTTCCCATGACAATTTTCAACTTTTTTTCACCTCCCCACTGAGAGGTATTGTCTCTGTGAGATTCTTCATGTGAACCCATGTGTGCTATAGAAGGGATCGGATCCTTTGTAGAAGAAGAATATTTTTGACGTTTGATACCACGTTTATACGCTTGGAAACTCCAAGTAAGAGTCAACACGGCACGGCAGAGTTCCATGCCCAGATGCACTGATCTTGGTGCCCCTTTCAGTATTCCTTTATTATTATATCACAAGGGTCCTCTGCACTTGTGATATCATATAATGTGTCTTTATTTTCTCCATCCATGTCTTTGTTTCTTGATACATGCTATTGATCTTGTCATTATTTGTCATAACATACTTCACATAATTTTATGATCATTTTATGATGGTAGACTAACGTGTGGGATGGTCTTCATGTGAATTTAGCAAGACGTTATCTTTTACTAGTCATTGTCTTTGAGCTTTTGTAGATTTTGCATTTCCTCGCAAAAATAGTGTCTCTGATGCCATGGTATGTAAAGCCATGATGATGATTACTATTTTAAAGTTTTTATTTGTTTTGAAGAAAGTATCTCTTATGCCATGGCATGTAGAGCCATGATGATTTCTATTTCAAAATTCTTCTAGGCATCTCCAATGCCATGGTGAATAGTGTGATACCATGGTACATAAAGCCACGATGATGATAAGCGACACCACGAAACCTTGTTTATCGGACTGACGTGATAATCAACTACAAGATATTAATCTTAAAGGCCACATGCCTTTCTAGTTATATCTTGCCTCTCAAATACTAGCACTTGGACTAATTTTGTAACATGGTTCAGTATCGACTCTCGATTCAAGTCCCCTCACGACGGCTATGACCGCCCCCAACAATCGGCCACACATTGACAAAGAAGAGCTATTTTTACTTTTGTCTTTTATCTTTTAGAATGCTAGTTAAAATCTTGTAATGTTTGATGGTGGGCTATAAATAAAGTGTGTTTCTTTGTTATAAGTAGCGTTCACTTATTAGTGGCTAATGGTGCCAGATGATGACACTTCCACATAGTGATTTTAAGGGTTATGACTCAAACTGACTTCCTATGTGAATTTACGTAAGGGGAATGGTCATGCACGTCCACATGACTTGGGTTTAGGGCATGGTAATCATAGTGGATGGTTTAATGCATGGTAATCACCACACATGGTTCAATATCTTGTTATTTTTATTGCTTATTTTGGCTCTATTTTCTTCGATCAGGCTCAAGTTTTCATATCCCCTTGGGTATATAATAAAGTCTGAACAAGTTAGAGTATTTGGAAAAATATTACTCATTGCTCTTGTCATAAAACGTCATTTGATATCCATCATTAACTACATGATTCATGCAGTTTAAAATTTATGTTTTGTACATAAGGAATTTACTAATTCTTTTCTTGGTGATGTGATAATTCATCGTTTATTAATCTATGAGTACTTGGAAGCCTGGTTTCTTGTTTTATAGCAAAGACCTTGATTTTTGTGAAATCAAAAATTTAATGGCACTATGGTTGATATCATTCTATTGCACCCTTGTTATAGCTACTTCATGTTTCTATCATTGTTCTTGTCTTATTGCACCCTCATTGTCATTGGTGCTATGGGTTTTATCGTCTTATTCCACCCTTGTCATCATTGGTGCTATGGTTGTTATCATCTTATTCCATGTAGCCTCAAGTTGCAACCTCATGATCATTGATGCTATGGGTGTTATTGTCTTATTGCACCCTCGTTGTCATTGGTGCTATGGTAGTTATCATCTTGTTGCATGCACCCAAGTCACCATTGGTGCTATGGTTATTATGATTCTTGTCATTAGGGATTTGGTAGTTGTGACTATGCACCACTACTGTTTCACATAATTTATGTACTGACTTTGTGCACATGTGATTGCAACAACTTTACGTTTGTTTCTGTGTCGTCTCTAGAGCACCATAGCGAACCGTCTCTAAGGAAAATGTGATGTGATCATTCTTTTAACCTTCACATTTTGATATGTTTCTTGGGCTGATGTCATTTACAAGATAAAAGTCATATCAAGCAGCATGTACAAGGTCTCAAAGATATTGCATCATGTACTTCCAAAGACATTTGAAAGAACACATTGTATATTATCGAATGATGTAGCTTCTAGAAAACTCATTTTGTAATATTTGATAATTGCTAATATAATAGTGTATGTACATGGTGCTGTTGATTTTTCCCTTCTACCCCAAAGGGTTTTCTCATCCACGGTTAGGGACTCCTATTTGAGTGGGGGTGTTGGAGCTATATATACCAGCCCCTGTGCTATATATTGTTGGAGTTATATATACCAGTACCTATGATATGTATAGCTAGGAGTCCCCACCATATATGTGTACTCAGTGTGTGCTTTCTATACACACTTTGGGGATTGCAAATCTGGAGTTGTCTTGCTTTCCCTCTCTCACACTCGTCTCGGTTGTCCTTGTCACATGGTATCAGAGCTCGATTGTGATAAGCCTCAACATGCAAGGCACATATTGTGGTCACGGAAACAAATTCACAACATCGAGCTAAGTCGATATTCTTGCTTTCCATTATTTCTTTGCATGTATGACAATACATGCAGAAGAACGTAACTATAAGTGCTTTGTCTAATGTTCTTCATCAAAAGATTGCACTAGAGAGCCTTGCATCATGGAATTTTGCAGTAGAGAGAATCGCAGCATCATCTACAATAGCGCTTTTTATTAATTGTTATGTACAGAATAGAATTCTACTTTTAATTTGATGTTATTTTAAGTAAACATGAATGCGCATGAACAGCGCGTCGGATGTTTTAGTAGCCGCTATAGTGCCAATGCTTTTATTTATTGCTCTCCACCTTTGCAAAATGCTTGAGGCCTGCAAGCTTTTCCATATTATTGATGGGTTGCTAGCGGCTAGAGAAGTTGGAAACGATGAGCCGGTTTAAGCCGCTGAGGGTTGCTATGACAGTAGGAGAAACACTCTGGAAGGCAGAGACAGTACGCAAAGAATGGCTTGCTATTAGAAGGAAAACTAAGTAGCGTGCAGAACCGAGAATTGTGAAAGTAGGAGCAACACTCTAGGAAGCGGAGAGAGAACGGGAAGATAGAGGCAGCAACCATCAGCCCCAATCGGTAGCATGTCTATTTTTACCTTGCAGTCTATTGACGACGTTATTTTTACCTTCTCTATTTAAACTCCCATGATATTTCAAGAATATATCACGTTATTTATCCTTTAACGAGCGACATGAATTCCAGAATAGTTTCTATTTAATGAATTCATTAATCTACTGTACTTAGACTGTGTTTTCCCTTCTACGTCTAAGGGTTTTCTCATCCACACTTAGGGACTCCTATTTGAGTGAGGGTGTTGGAGCTATATATACCAACCCCTCTGCTATATATAGCTAGGAGTCCCCACTATATATGTGTACTCAGTGGGTGCTCTACACAATTTGAGTTGTCTCTCTCTCTCTTCCCCTTTGTCATCTCTTGTGTCCATCTTCATCCCTTGTTAACAATCTCATCAAGGGTTAGCTTTTCCCTTTCAAGAAAATGAAAAATATCATCTACAAACTGCCACACATGAGTGCACTTAATTCCAAGAGCTAGTCCGTTACCTCTATAGGTGGTAATGTCACCCACCTTTATCCACAATTGAAAATCGATGGAACTTTGAAATTCAGAATAGTATGAAAGCACCTGGCCATACATATTTTATTAGGGTGATCCTGTGTACTTTCAGATGCCTTCTTGTCCTTTGATACCTCAATTGTGTCACCATGGAGACCAACACTCTACAAGATAGATTCGAGTTCTCTTATGCACTAGCCTTCTAAGCATGGGCATTAAGCTCAAGGCTAGGCCATCCATAGAGTGAGCACACAAGAGTGAATTGTCAAGAATGAATCCTCTTTGCATAAAAGGGCTTCTTATAAAGACATGGACTCCAAGTGTGTCTACTATGGGATTAAATTGAGCACATTGAGGTGCATTAGCACTATGTCAAGGAGAGGCTCTCAGTAGGAGAGATCAGATTGGCTTATGTGCCAACATGGGATAACCTTGTAGATATTTTCACAAAGGCATTGTCTCATGAGAAGTTCGAAGCTTTTTGCAAAGCTTCGGGCTTACTTCCCTTTGTGGATTGATCATGTCCTCAGGGCATAGAACTTCCCTTTACTCTATGTGCCAGCTCTCGTTCATCACATCACTCCAAGGGAGATTTGCTACCATATACATGTGGTAGTGATGTGTGTGAACACACTTAGGACCGCCGGGGTATTTTTTCCCTCACTATGAGGTTTTTTTCCCCGTGCATTGTATATATGTCCATCACTCTAGGGCTATCTATCTTTCCATTACACACTAACTAATATACTCTCTGTTGTGTGCCTTGAGCTTCCTTCGTCTTCTCCAAGCTATATGTGTTTTTCTGCAACCCTAATTCCAACATGTACTTTGCTCTAGAATAGTTCCCTACCAAAAAATTTCCTAAATCTTCATTGATTTCTTCAGTTTCCATGACAATTTTCAACTTTTTTCACCTCCCCACTGAGAGGTATTGTCTTTGTGAGATTCTTCACGTGAACCCATGTGTGCTATAGAAGGGATCAGGCCCTTTGTAGAAGAATAATATTTTTTAGCTTTGATACCACTTTTATAGGCTTGGAAACTCCAAGCAAGAAATCAATAACACATGAACAACAACTACAAAATCGTTTAAATTTATGAGAGAGAAAGAGAGAGTCAAGAGTTCCATGCCCAGATGCACTGGCCTTGGTGCCCCTTTTGGTATTTCTTTATTATTATGCCAGAACGGTCCTTTTCTCTTAGACTTTGTGTCTAGATCATTTGAAAAGTGAGGTCCCAGGGGCTCTTATAAATAGTACAAGTGTTTCCCAAAGGCAGATCCCCAAAAGCACTTCTCTCAAAAGCGCTCCAAAAGCTAGCACCAAACACTCCAAAATCTACTAGTGCAATGCTTGGTGTCTCAAAGCTCATTATTCGGTTATCAATTTATTGGTGCTTTTGTAATGAATTTTTGATAGTTTGAAAAGACTACTAAGAAATGCATATTTGCTTCACTTAGCAAATCATATCTGCTGCACTTATTCTAAGCTATGTGTTGGAAATTGGCAAAGGAAAATGGGCTAAGATAACTATAAAAGATTGCTGAAGACTATTGTAGTGCAGACTTTTGGATATGGGAGAAATTAATTTGAAGTGTCTATGTTGATGTGGATAAAGTATGGATTTGGGTCAGCTTGTCTTCTTCATGCATACTCACATACATTGCTAGGGATACCCATTTTGTAGGAATACATGCTAATATATAGATGGTCTGTGTGTGGGTATGTGTGTGTTTGAATTTAAAACTCCATCTTTAAGAACCATATACTGATAAACTTAAATATTGCTTGCAAAGGCACATTGTGTATAGAAAAAAAAACCGTTTCTTGATAAAAATTACATTACAAGATACTTTGATATATGACAAAGTACGAGTTAAAGCCGGAACTCCTACCAGATGAGAGCAGAGATCTTTACCTGAACTGAATTAGCCTATTAGTAATACTTGTTTAGTATTACTTATGCATATATGCGTGTATTTATTTGGAGATATGATACTGTGGTGTTTCCCATTTATTTTTTCTTTTTCGTGTAGTGATGCCCATGTGTGTATGCATGTGTGTTGTATCAAAACATGGTTATGTTTTAGTCTAATAAAACGCATTTTGTGTGCTTTCCTATGCTCGTGTATGAAAAAAACTACGATTTCATAGAAGGAAGACAGAACATAGAAATTCTTTGTTAGAGCCAGTCATCTTGGCTACTCTTGGTGTACTTTTTTTTGAAAGCCTTAAGGTATGCAATACCTCATGCAATATGTAAAGTGAAGCATTGTTTTTACCTTGAGTAGTTGATTAGATGTTTTGGAATTGTGTTGCCTTGGTTAGCCTTGGGTTCATGAGTGGATGCTATCCGGCACTCGAGGTTTTGTTGCTTGCATTGAGAATTATTCCGAGATGGAGAGCTACTACTGCCTACGAGCAGGAGTTGCCCTGGCAACCATGACCTGTGTGTGTGTGTGTGTGTGTGTTATGCGTTGCTTTTCAGCTTATGCATAAGTGCTTATGAGCATGAATTGCACTGGCAACAGCTTACTGTGTGTGTGTGTGTTATGAAATGCCATGTAGCGTGCATGCAACCTTCAGAGAGCTTCTTGCACTTCCTGCTTATTGTGCAGGTTGCTTTAAATAAGCCAAGGCCTATTCGGTAGTAATGTCACCCACCTTTTTGCACAACTGAAAATCAATGGAGCTTTGAAAGTCTAAATAGTATGAAAGCAACTGGCCATACATATTGTATTAGGGCAATCCTGTGTAATTTTAGATGCCTTCTTGTCCTTTGATAGCTCAATTGTGTCACCATGGAGACCAACACTCTCTAGGGTAGCTTCGAGTTCTCTTATGCACTAGCCTTCTAAGCATAAGCATTAAGCTCAATGCTAGGCCATCCATAGAGTGACCACACCAGAGTGAGCTCTGAAGAATGATTAATCCTCTTTGCATAAAAGGGCTTCTTATAAAGACATGGAATCCAAGTGTTTTTACTATCGCATTACATTGAGCCCTCTACATTATATAATTTGGAATACCTAAATGAATCCAAGACCTTATTCAATGTGTTGTAGCTATATATGGATCACTCTACTCAACTTGGTCTCACCTATATATTTGTATCTTGTCCTCAATATGAATCAGTCTTTGGGAGCGTATATGGTGTGTCTCTTGTCTCGTCTCTCTCTTTCTCACTACATCTCAACAGTTTTATCTTGTCCTCAATGAATCAGTCTTTGGGAGCGTATATGGTGTGTCTCTTGTCTCGTCTCTCTCTTTCTCTCTACATATCAACATGGTATTAGAGCGGTAACGGTCACGCGCCAATTGAATTCATGGTGACATACCAATATGTGTATGCGATTCGCATGTAAGATTCAAAAAATGCTACGAATTTTATTGTTGAGCATTGATTCTTGTTAACTGTGGTTATTTTGTGTACGAAGAATATGATTAGTATTTCGTGTGGTGTTTATTGCTAATCAATCTAATCATTGATTACGTTTTCTTGTTGATGACACCCTGAACTTCATCTCAATTTTCGGGGGTCTTCTGCTCAAAATTTGGAGAAACGGGAAAAGTGCAACGGAGCATAGCACAGTGGATCTTTTCATCCAAAATTTGTTCGTCTCCTCGAGCTCTTCGATTTGAGTTCTAAGTTTGCATCAATCGGAGTTCACAACAGAAAGTTATGTTGTTTTTACTGCAGTTGAGCTTGAAGCAGCTTTCTTCGTCCTACTTCTTTTGAAGCGTCCGCGATCGTTTTTCTAATTTTGGCGTTAAATTTTTTGAGAAAATTTAGCTTTTTGCTATTGGTATTGCCATTCTATTTTGAGGACTCTTATATTATTGACGTCTCCTTTACCTTGCCTTTTTTGGGTGACGTCTCTCACATCTTTGGACGTTCCTTGAGCATTCTTCTTGTGTTTATCGTTGACAGAACACACTCCTCGTATTTCTCTCATTCTCAATTGCGGCCTTTACCATATACGGTGTGCAAATTCTGCGATCTTATCTTATACGTTGAAGCGGTCCGGGGCGGGCAACAGGAAGAGCAACCTCTAGACACCCTTTAAGGCTCCCGTGCTGCTCAATGGGGCTGGGGCACAACACAACACAAACAAAAACAACAAACCCACATCCAAATCCCAACTACACAAGGGACACCACCTAGTTTAAGAGCGAACTAGGACGCAAAAGAGGAGAATCGTTAGAGCAACCCACAAACAAGCAAGGAATTTACACTAACCCTAACACCAATGGAACACTCTCACACACTAAAACACGAGAGAGAGAGAGAGAGAGAGAGAGGGGGAGAGAGAGGGAGAGAGAGAGAGAGAGATGGTGCTCGGGCTGCTTTGAAGTGTATCGTTAATGATCAAGCAAACATAAATATATATATGTAAGAAAGAGAGAGAAGGGGGAAGGGGATGCTTGTTGCACTAATGCCTTCTTACAAATCTGTCATGACCAATCAAAGTGAGATTAGTATTTGTTCAACATAGCCTGAGTAAATTACACCACAACACATCACAAGAAAAAATCCACCCCAATCACTGTCTTAAGGCCAGGGGAGTCCTCTCCACCCTGTCGCCCTCTTACAGCATGTGGGATTTATGGCTAAATTGATAAAAATACCCGGAGACAAGCTATCAAGAACTTAAATAAAACACCAAGACACTTACACATCATTATTGTCCATGACGTCACGTTGGAAGGGAGACAAGGTATCCATGCTTAGTTCAAATTTACCCTCCTTGATTCAGCAAATGTTGGGCTTACACTAGTAGGAGAAATGATAGATTTCCTACTCTCAATTGAATGATCACTCTCTCTTACAATGGCATAGAGTTCCCTTGCTAATCACCCCTAATACAACACATACATATGCCTAATGCCAATGAGATTCCACTCAAGAGCTCCTTCTCAAGAGGTTGAGCTTGGCTTCTCAAGCTATAGCATAGTGCTCTTTCTTCTCCCCCCTTTTTGTGCTAGCTACACCCTCCTTTTATAGCAATTTTGAAGGCTAGGGTTACTCCTCTAACCATGGTTGGGTTAGATTTTCAGCAATTTATCTAATTTCTTTTGCTTGGAATTATCAAGAAGTTGGTGGGGAAAGAGAGAGAAGAGAAATGGAGGTGATAGGACTTTTCATAGTGGGTTAGTGTTAGTAGAGTTAGTATTAATTTACAAATGGAATTGGATATTTACAATGGGAGTATCCATGTAGGATACAAATAAGGAAGAAAAACTCTTAAGAGGTAAGAAAAGGTGGATTTCTTACAAGGTTGATGCTCCAAGTGCCTTGAGTAGGGCCAATTTTGACGCTTGTTGACGGTCCACTAGCTTTGGCGGTACATTTTTTCTCCACTCTTGACCTTCCTTGAGAGACAAGGTAATTGAAGCTGAGTAATCAACCACCATGATGCTGTCTTTTAAGAGAAGAGGCTGAATTTTGTGGTTTTTTTGATAGATATGGGTAATTTGGAGTAGGAAAAATGAGACTAGGTGGTCAATTTTGGAATGGAATTGTGTGTGGGAGGTATGAGTTCACCATGGTTTCTCTTATTCTTCAAGGTTGAGGAGAAGGTGAGTAGGGTGCAGAGAGGAGTGGTGAGAGAGGTGGGGATGATGAGTGGAGAAGTGTGTGTGAAAGAGGAAAATGATAAAGTGGAAGAGAGAGTGTGGCTGCATAGCATGGGAAAACTGGGATCCACTAATAAAATCATAGCTCACAGGTCGTAGCTCAAAAAAATATGAAAAAATTTGAGGCAAAATTTCAGCCCACGAGCTACAACTTTTGTTTGTATCACCTTTTCAAATTCGGAGAGCAAGTGAACTTTAAAAATTCAGCAAAACCGACCGTTTTTTTCCACTGCACAAGGTCCTTGTGGGGTCCTTCTTTGGATGATTCTTTTGAATACCTCCAAGAGTGAGCCCTCCATAGTGCATGTATGCATGCCACCTACCCTTGATCTTATTTGGTAGGTCTATAATTGAAGATATTTTTGAGATCATGATATAAGTGAATAGTACAACTAAGAAAATCAAATATTGAGGGGTCTAAAATATGTACATGTCAAATATAAATAATATAAGTGGAAAAAATATAAAGGGGTCAAAAGAAATCTCTCTCATTATGAGGCTATCATAAAAAGATAAATATTTTTGGTGTTCTATTTTTTTAGAAAAAAAACAAAATAGATGTAGGAAGGGAAAAATCACAATAGTGAAAAAATACACACATAAATAAAACTAGTTTTTTTGGATTTTTGTTGGGGTGGAGTTACACCAAATATAAGAGAAGCTTACATGAAAATATTTCTATATGGAATAAAGAGTATGAAAAATGGTAAGAAAAATTGTGGTAATGATGAGGCAATGTACAAAGCATAAATAACACACACCTAGGTAGAAATATTTAAATAAATACCAAAATAATTATGAAAAAATCTTTTATTTAGGCCCTATATACAAAGAAATATTTACATACGCATGGGCCATAATATACTTATATTTTTTATTTTTATTATTATTTTGGCTCAACTAGCCCAATGACTAGCTAATTGAGGGTTTTTTATTTCAGTAAGGAGATATGGGAAAAGTCCCCTAACTCACACGCACCTATATACAGTGAAAGGATGAGGGTAACCACAGTGTTTGAGTGATTTGATAGGGTGAGATAACTCACTATGGCAATTACAGAGAGCCGAAAAATGGCTATCATTAGCCCTCCCCCAGGATGATGGTATATTCATGTACCATCATAAAGAATCTTTTCCAAAGAGAGTGCTTCAGAGTCCTTGACAAGATCTTCATTTTTTGGCCCCTTGGAATTTTGGTTTGTGTTACACTCATGCTTCATGGAACAATACTTACATGGGATAGTTTCCTTTTGCTCTGGTAGATCCTTTGGTAGAAGGCGACTCAAGTAAGGCTTCAAGCGATAGCCGTTTACCTTCCTGGAGTGCTCTTTACCATTCAAGTTCATAAGCTGATAGTAACTAGAATTGAAAACCTTCTTGACTATGTATGGCCCTTGCCATCTAGTTTCAAACTTGGCATCAAAACGATTGTCAAGTCGATTGTCATACCTTAGCACAAGCTCTCCTTCCTTGATGCCTTTGTCCTTCAGTTTCTTGTCGTGCGTTTCTTTCGCTTGTGTGTCTTTCCTCTTGTAGCACTCATATGATGCTTCTCTTTTCCACTCAAGCTCCACTAACGTAAGAAGTCGATCCATCCATACTTCTTGATCATCTTGTGCTACTTTGCCATGAAGTCACATTGTTGGAATGTTGAGCTCGATAGGCTGCAAAGCCTCTTGACCATAGACCAAGTGAAATGGTGTGAACTCCGTGGCTTCCCTATATGTGGTTCGATATGCCCACAAGGCACAATCCAAGAAGTCATCCCATAATTTTGTCTTGTTTTGCACCATCTTTCTAATGATTCCTGCAATGACACCATTAGCTTTTTCTACCAAACCATTTGATTGGGGATAGTAGGGTGTACTGTGACGATGTAGAATGTGAAGTTCTTCACAGACTTCTGTGAGCAATCCCTTTCTAAACCCTGGACCATTATCAGAAACAATCTCCAAAGGTGTGCCAAATCTACAACAAATGTGAGTGTAGACGAATTTGCTCACTGTCCTCTCATTTACCTTTGCCACACTTTGTGCTTCCACCCACCTAGTCATATAGTCTACAGCCACTAGAATGTAGAGTTTACCATTTGTTGTCCTAGGCAGAGGACCCATAGCATCAATGCCTCACTTTTCAAAGGGTCCATTTGCAAGCACGATTTGCCTTGGGCCATAAATCAATCTTCTATTTCCATTTATCTGACAATTGTGACAGTTTTTACACCAATGTTGAACGTCCACATACAAGCTTGGCCAAACATATCCCGCAAGCAAAATCTTCTTCACAGTTGATTCTTGGGCAAAATGACCACCACATGCCTCTTCATGCAAACCTTTTGGAATGGCTGGAATTTCCTCGATAGTTGGTACTCTTCTGCACACTTTATCCTTCCCTCTTTGATAGAGGGAGCCTTCTAGCAAGAGATACATGCTTGCCTTCTTCATGAGTCTCCTCTTCTGAGCTTTTGTGAAGTCTGGTGGAAACTCACCCTCCAAAATGTAGCCAATGATGGGAGCCAATGACTCCAATCCTTGGTACCTCGGTTGCTTCACAACAGCCGCCACCATGATGACCTGCACTTCTTTCTTTACACATGCAACGGCTTGTTGTGCAAGTAAATCAGCATCTTCATTTTGTTTCCTAGGAATATGATATAATTGCACCTCCTCAAATTGATTAAATAGCCTACGGATGGTATGAACTTTGGCCCTTAGTCTTTCATTTTTGCATGCCCAAATGCCTAAAATCTGCTTCACAATGAGAAGTGCATCCCCTTTTACCATGAGACGTTGTATACCATGGCCAATGCATATTTTTAAACCATGAAGTAGTGTGTCATATTCTGCTTCATTGTTGCTAGCTGAACTTGGTAGATTGAACTTCTCTTTCATGACCACCTCTCCACTTGGGTTGAGCAACACTAGCCCTCCCCTTGCTTTTCCTGTGGCTCGACGAAAAGCTCCATCAAAGAACAAGGTAAAAGCATTAGGAATACGTTTTGGTGGTGGCAATGGTAGGGTCTTTACTTCAGGTACCTTAATCTTCTTTTCATGCACCCTATAAGTGAGAATCCCTGCCAATTGTGCACGCACACCATCTTCTACCTTGAAAGAGTATTGAAACTCTTGCAACTCCATAATCCACTTAGAGATCCTAGTACTAAGATTCATTTGAGATGACACCCAAGGGAACAAATTCTCTGCGGTGAGGATTACAAAAGGTTTTGGGAGCAAGTAGGATCTAAACTTCCTTATCGCAAACATGAGAGAAAGCATCATGAGTTTTGCCTCCGTGTAGCCTCTCTCTAAAGCATTCATGACCCTACTAGCAAAGTAGATGGGCCGCATCCTGGTACTATAGGGATCTTGTTGTAGCAAAACTGCACCAATTGTTTCTTTCCCAGCACTAGAGCTAACAAAGAATGTGTACTCCCAACAAGGAAGCATGAGTGTTGGTAGCTCTGACCAAAAGGCTTTAATGTTACAAAAGTACTCTTCAAGCTCATCAGACCATGCAAATTCTACTTGTTGTGTCAACTTTTGCAAAGGGTGAAGTAACTCCGAGGCTAAGTGAATGAAGTGTGACATATACTTCACCTTTTGAATGAATGAGATGACCTCCTTAAGACTTTTGGGTGATGGTAGCTCAATAAGAGCCTTTGCCTTTGAAGGATCCACTTCAATGCCTTTGTAAGGAACTTTATGACCAAGCAAGATTACTTCATCCTCACCTATATGGCACTTGTCGGGGTTGAGTTGACCTCCCATGTCGTAGAGCTTCTTTAAACCTTCTTCTACCCTTTGTAGATGCAATGATTTTGAGCTATAAATACAGAAATCATCAATGAACACCCTAGTTGACTTTCCAAAGAATGCTTGAAACACCATATTCATGAAACGTTGGAATGTTGCAGGAGCATTTGTCAGACCAAATGGCATGACTCTAAAAGCATAACAACCCCAAGGAGTGATAAAGGTTGTTTTCAATTGATCCTCCAATGCAATCCCTATTTGAAAGTAACCTAAGTAACCATCGCACACAGTGTACTTCTCATGACCAGCTACCTCATTTAGTATCTCATCCTGGAATGGGAGGGGAAAGTGATCTCTTTTTGTTGCCTCATTGAGGGGACAGTAATCCACACACACCCTCCACTTGCCATTTTTCTTAGGAGTGACAACAACAGGAGAGACCCACTCTGAATTCTCCACTGGATAAATGAAACCTGCTGCTAGAAGCTTTCTTACCTCCTTGAGTAGAGCCTATTCCTTTATAACTCCTAGCCTTCGTAGCTTCTGAGCTTTAGGTGTGGCCTCAGGCTTTAACTCAATCTTGTGTTGAACAACATCTACCCCATGCACGTCGGTGTAGTCTTTAGCAAAAAGCCTAGGAAACTTCCTTAGCACACATTTGAACTCCTCTCTTTCATCCTTTGTAAGTGTTGTTGATAGCATACCTTCCAGCATCCCTTCATCTTGAACACCTTCGTTCTCTTGAGGACCTACCTCCTCCAAGCCTTGGCAAGAGGTCTCTTGGTTGCTTGGCTTAAACCTTACCCCCATGACTTCGATGGAAGACTCCTCTTCAGTAATGCTGCCGCTACTTTCTTCTTCTGAAGTGCTATCGGTCCAACCTTCTTCCGTCTCACTTTGAGATGATTCTTCATGGAGCTCCTCTTGGCGTTTCTCCTTCATGTCCAAGACAACCTTCTTATGATTGTCATTCCTGCAAATTAATTTCCCACTCTCCCAATCGTGCAAAGCTCGCATTTTCATTAACCATGGTCCTCCTAAACTAAATGGATAACCACTTCCCTTTGTTGACATAACATAAAAATCCACCACTTTCTTAATGACAAAGGCCTCTACAAAGACATTTTTACAAATGCCTACACACCTAGCCTTGCTATTGTTTGCCATCTTGACTTTGATTTCAGGTGTCTCCTGGATGTGCATGCCTAGTCTTTGCATGAGTCCCTCTGTCATGATGCAAATTTGTGCACCCCCGTCCACTAGACCTTTCCTAACCAATCTTCCTTTGATGTAACAGTCTAGCACCGGTGTAATGTCCTCATTCATCTCAGCTTGTGCAATTTTTACAACAGGCACACTCTCTTTTACCTTTCTCCTAGTGCTAACTGCCCTTGTTAAATCCCTCCTAACTTGTGGACATAATGCAAGAAATTGAGGCCATGAAATATCAGGACCCTTACCTCTCATGTCTTCCAACAAGTTGTACGGAGTCATACCATGTCCAAGAGGGAAGTCTTGGAGGTTGATACGACGTCGAGTCCTCTTGGTTTCCTTGGTCTCCTTTGCCTTCTTGCCTTGTCCATGGTCACTCTGTGATGTGACTCCTTCTTTCTCTTTACCTTTTCCTCGGCCACGCTTAATGCCATTGGCTTCCATGTCAACCTCATTTGAATTTGTCACCTCTACCACATGCACATTTGGATTTGGCAAAGGTGGAACTCCCTCTACCCCTTGTGGAGGTGGTCTTGGTCCATTTGGCCTTTGTAGAAGCCTTGGTTGTTGACCAGCTCCTTCTCCTACATTCATCACTGGGTAATTCAAGTTAGGTCTCCCTGGCTCTCCACGGGGCCAAGGACAATTATACATCCCATGTCCAAACTCTCCGCAATTCCAACAGTGCAAAACTCTCCTAGTTCGTGGCTCTCTCTCTTTTGACTTCTTTGCTTGTCCCTTTGGACCTAGAGCTTGTGCGAGGTGAATTGACAGGCTGCTTAAAGATTCATTTAACTTCTCAATCACTTCAGTCATTACCTCAGGAAGCTCCCTAGATGTTGATGCTTGTGACTTACCTTTGGGTCTAAGATCTTCTATTGGAACCTCTCCACTTAAGCACTTCAGTTTCCTATACTTCTCAGTAGCCCTAGTTTTAGCTGCATCAAAAGTAGCAGGTGCACCCGCCTCAACTTTTACCTTAAGGTCAGGAAAGAGTCCGGCTATGAACCTCTCCTTCTTTAAAAATTCTGCACCATCACCAGGGTTAGCAACATTTTGTATCCATAGAGCCCAAAGACATAGAAACTCTTGCTTGTACAAGTAGTAGTCATCTAATTCTTCTTGCTTATGAGAAACAATGTCTTGCCATAGTTTTTGAGTGTTTTGGGGATCAAAGAAGTATCTCTTAAAACGGTTCAAAACTTCTGTGTAATTCCCCTTAACTTCTTCAGGCAAAGAGTCAAACCAAGTACTAGCATCTTTCCTAAGGACCACCTCAAACATTTCTACACATTCTTGATCGGTTAATATCCTCTTGATATGGCAAGACATCTTGAAATTTGCTAAAAATAATTCTGCATCCTCTCTAGGCTCTCCGAAGAAAAGAGGGTATCTAGACATTTGGCGTTGGCTCTCCATTATTATGAAATATTACAACACGAGTTACAATAAGGGATACAATAGAGATTTAGAACCACTCGCCTGCAAATGAAGAAGTAAGAAAATACCACTCTAGGTTTTCTTCTTCAGCTATTCAAGCTTCAATGAGGTCTCGATTTGTTTGATCAAAACAAAAAGGTAGACTATTGATGAGCTCTAAGAAGGGTTGAAATTCTTCAAAGCTAAGGCGATAAACAGAAATCTCTAGAACTTCATTTTCTAGATCCAAAAGAGCAACCACGTCCCAAGTGATAAATTGCACTTGCTCTACAATTCCCAACGCACAAGCGGTTTGTATAAAAACTAGATCTTCATGCTCGTCGAAGGCCGTGAGAAAGTAGCAATTGACTAGGAGCTCCTTTCCTTCGAGTTCCACACAGTCGGAGTGAGGCAACCTTCTCACAATTTCATAAAGAACATCCTTATCAAGTCCAATCAAGTTTGCAAGATTTAAAGACTCCACTTGTGTTACAAAATTCCTGGACAAAAACTCCTTAGGATTATGGTTGAATCATTCAAAAGCATAAAGAGATTTACAATGTCTCTATGAACAAAGTGTCATAGAAAGTAGCGAAGGATGAGAATTTATACAAATTTGCAATCTTCTCTATGCTCTCTTTATTAAGACAAGCTCTGAATAGCTCCCTATCTCCTTTGTTGAAAGCGAAAGGAAGACTATTAATAAGACGCAAATGAGGGAAAAATTCACCAAATGTGAGTCTATGAAGCATGAACTCTGGCCGCAAGTTTCCTGAAGAGTCTTCCTCAATGGTGAAATGCACTCGCCAAATGCCAAATTTCACTCTATTTACCAATCTTAGGGCACACAGTAGTTGGATGAATGCACGGTCTTCCTTAGTGCCCAACAACAAGAGGAAAATGGAATCCACGCGTAGGACCTTTCGTCTTAACTTCACCACCCTCTTATTAATGAGGGAGACGCCTTACTACTTGCTCCTGCAACTGGTAATAGAGCTAGATCTCTAAGGATTGAACTTTCACTGCACACACATTCCCTGTTAGAACAAATGATCGTTTTGTGTTTCTTGTAACAACTTGGACAAAGAAAAAACAAACATACACACTATTGCCTTTTGCCTTGCAATGGGAATGAAAGGATCATACAAACTCTCGTGATTCATGCAAACTACTTGACTATGCTAAAAGTTGATCCTACACAAAAACATACACGAGTTGTTTTCCTCAGTGGGGGCACCAATTTGAAGCGGTCCGGGGCGGGCAACAAGAAGAGCAACCTCTAGACACCCTTCAAGGCTCCCGTGCTGCTCAATGGGGCTGGGGCACAACACAACACAAACCAAAACAACAAACCCACAGCCAAATCCCAACTACACAAGGGGCACCACCTAGTTTAAGAGCGAACTAGGACGCAAAAGAGGAGAATCGTTAGAGCAACCCACAAACAAGCAAGGAATTTACACTAACCCTAACACCAATGGAACACTCTCACACACTAAAACACGAGAGAGAGAGAGAGAGAGAGAGAGAGAGAGAGAGAGAGAGAGAGAGAGAGAGAGAGAGAGAGAGAGGGAGAGAGAGAGAGAGAGAGAGAGAGAGAGAGAGAGAGAGAGAGAGAGATGGTGCTCGGGCTGCTTTGAAGTGTATCGTTAATGATCAAGCAAACATAAATATATATATGTAAGAAAGAGAGAGAAGGGGGAAGGGGGTGCTTGTTGCACTAATGCCTTCTTACAAATCTGTCATGACCAATCAAAGTGAGATTAGTATTTGTTCAACATAGCCTGAGTAAATTACACCACAACATATCACAAGAAAAAAGCCACCCCAATCACTCTCTTATGGCCAGGGGAGTCCTCTCCACCCTATCGCCCTCTTACAGCATGTGGAATTTATGGCTAAATTGATAACAATACCCGGAGACAAGCTATCAAGAACTTAAATAAAACACCAAGACACTTACACATCATTATTGTCCATGACTTCACGTTGGAAGGGAGAAAAGGTATCCATGCTTAGTCCAAATTCACCCTCCTTGATTCAGCAAATGTTGGGCTTACACTAGTAGGAGAAATGATAGATTTCCTACTCTCAATTGAATGATCACTCTCTCTTACAATGGCATAGAGTTCCTTTGCTAATCACCCCTAATACAACACATACATATGCCTAATGCCTGTTGGAGCTATATATGGCTCACTCTACTCAACTTGGTCTCACCTATATATTTGTATCTTGTCCTCAATATGAATCAGTCTTTGGGAGCGTATATGGTGTGTCTCTTGTCTCGTCCCTCTCTCTTTCTCTCTACATGTCAACATGGTATCAGAGCAAAAAGAATATACCGACGATCTGCTTTATCACGTCGTTGCCAATCCGTATAGGCAATATTCCAATCTTCAAATATAGGTCCTTCAGTGATAAGCACGTTATCATTATCCGTATCAACAGGCTGGGGTGGACAAACACAATTTCCAAGAACAACATCGGAGAGTTCATCGCCTTCAAGAATTAACAACATCTTTGCTTTCCAGCCTGGAAAACCTTGACCTTGAAAAGGAGGAACAGAACGCTGGCCAAAAGGAAAGCCGTTGACGAGAATATTCATAAGCATATCTTGTTGTGAGAAGAAGTATAAGATAAGATCGCAGAATTTGCACACCATATATGGTGAAGGCCACAATTGAGAATGAGAGAGATATGAGAACTGCGTTCTGTCAACGATAAACGTAAGAAGGATGCTCAAGGAACTTCCAAAGATGTGAGAGACGTCACCCAAAAAGGGCAGGGTAAAGGAGACATTAATAATAAAAGAGTCCTCAAAATAGAGTGGCGTGAGACGCAAGATTGACGGCCACAATATGAATAGCAAAAAGCTAAATCTTCTCGAAAAAGTTAACGCCAAAATAAGAAAAACGATTGCGGACGCTTCACGAAGAAGTAGGACGAAGAAAGCTGCGTCAAGCTCAATTGCAGTAAAAACAACATAACTTTCTACTGCGAACTCCGATTGACGCAAACCTAGAACTCAAATCGAAGAGCTCGAGGAGACGAACAAGTTTTGGATGAAAAGTGCAATTGCGCTATGCTCCATTGCGCCTTTCCCGTTTCTCCAAATTTTGAGCAGAACAACAAGAAAAATTGAGATGAAGTTCAGGGTGTCATCAACAAGAAAACGTAATCAACGATTAGATTGATTAGCAATAAACGTCACACAAAACACTAATCATATTCTTCTTAACACAAAACAACCACAATTAACAAGAATCAATGCTCAAAAATAAAATTTGTAGCAATTTTTGAATCTTACATGCAAATCGCATACACATACTGTTTTGTCACCATGAATTCAATCGGCGCATGATGACGATATTGCTGATAATGCTATTTCTACTTCCGAAGATCCAATTACTTATGTTGAAGCTATCTCTTCACCACAAAAGGATCAATGGCAAGAGGCTATGGAAGCAGAGTACGATTCTCTTATCTCTAAAGGTACATGGATACTAACTGAATTACCTCCTGGTCGTACAGCTATTAAATGTAAGTGGGTGTATAAGACAAAAGTAAAAGCAGATGGATCTTTTGACAAGTTCAAGGCGCGTTTAGTTGCAAAAGGTTATTCCCAAGTAGTTGGTGTTGATTATCAACAGACTTTTTCACCAGTTGTTCGAGTTTTATCGGCATTTGCTGTTCAATTTGATTTAGAAGCTCATCAAATGGATGTGCGAACTGCTTTTCTTAATGGTGACTTGGAAGAGGAAATTTATATGGAACAACCAGAAGGGTTTGTTATTCCAGGTAAAGAAGACCTTGTTGCTCAACTCCATAAGGCACTATATGGTCTCAAACAAGCTTCGCGAGCCTGGTATACAAAATTTGATATTTTTCTCACCTCTAAAGGATTCATCTCTTGCTCGTCAGACCCCAACTTATACATAAAACGCCAAGGTAGCAGTTTTGTGATTCTTGCTCTTTATGTGGATGATACCATCCTTGTTTCCAATCATTTGGGATTTCTTCAGCAAGTGAAAAAGTTATTGTCTTCTGCATTTGATATGGTGGATCTTGGAGAGATTCACTCGTGTCTTGGCATTCAAATCCAACGGAACCGTACAAAAGGTATTTTATTCCTTCGACAGTCAAAGTTTATTGTAGATACTATTCAAAAATCTGGTATGGAATCTACACATTCATCCAACACACCTTGTCTTGCAAGCTCTACGAAGAACACTTCTGACAATGGCGGTCAACTCGTCACAAATCAACCTTATGCTAACTTGATTGGATGTCTTCAGTTTGTTGGCATGAACACTCGTCCTGATATTCTGTTTGCTGCTAATTATCTTGGACAACATCTTGCATGTCCTTCTCTTAAGCATTGGGCTGCTGCAAAGTGTGTGTTGAAATACTTGAAAGGCTACAGTTCACATTTATCTATGCGATCTACTAGTGGAAATTGCTTCTTTATAAATGGTTGTCTTGTTTCTTGGACTAGCAAGAAACAACGTTGTGTTGCAGTTTCTACGACTGAGTCAGAATATGTTGCAGCATCACTTGCAGCTCGTGAGTTGATTTGGCTTCGACAAATGCTGGTTGATATTGGTCACTCTCCTCTTTCTAGCACACCCTTACGGTGTGACAACCAAAGTGCTATTAGTCTTGCAAAAGACTATGTTCAACATAATAAGTCAAAGCACATTGCTGTCCATTATCATTATGTCAGGTATGAAGTACGCAAAGGAACCATTATGGTTGAACACTGTCCAAGTGACCAGATGATTGCAGACATTTTGACCAAAGGCCTCAACGAGTCACGTTTCATCCTCTTGCGCTCGGAGCTTGGAGTTGCTTCGACCTCACTCTTTCTAGATTAGCTTCTTTGCTATTGTAATAGCTTTGTTCATATGACATTGTAATCTTTTAGGTACCATGCACTATGCACACTCCACATTTGCACATTGTGATCTCTAAGTCACTTGAATATTTGTACATAGATGCACAATTCACTTTCACATCATCATCGCTGGTTCATATTTTCACATTGTATAGGGGCTTGGGTTTTTCCCTTGAACTCCCCAAGGGTTTTTTCATCCAAAGCTAGAGACCTTTGTTTGAGTGGGGGTGTTGGAGCTATATATGGCTCACTCTACTCAACTTGGTCTCACCTATGTATTTGTATCTTGTCCTCAATATGAATCAGTCTTTGGGAGCGTATATGGTGTGTCTCTTGTCTCGTCTCTCTCTCTTTCTCTCTACATCTCAACAATGCCAATGAGATTCCACTCAAGAGCTCCTTCTCAAGAGGTTGAGCTTGGCTTCTCAAGCTATAGCATAGTGCTCTTTCTTCTCCCCCTTTTTGTGCTAGCTACACCCTCCTTTTATAGCAATTTTGAAGGCTAGGGTTACTCCTCTAACCATGGTTGGGTTACATTTTCAGCAATTTATCTAATTTCTTTTGCTTGGAATTATCAAGAAGTTGGTGGGGAAAGAGAGAGAAGAGAAATGGAGGTGATAGGACTTTTCATAGTGGGTTAGTGTTAGTAGAGTTAGTATTAATTTACAAATGGAATTGGATATTTACAATGGGAGTATCCATGTAGGATACAAATAAGGAAGAAAAAATCTTAAGAGGTAGGAAAAGGTGGATTTCTTACAAGGTTGATGCTCCAAGTGTCTTGAGTGGGGCCAATTTTGATGCTTGTTGACGGTCCACTAGCTTTGACGGTACATTTTTTCTCCACTCTTGACCTTCCTTGAGAGACAAGGTAATTGAAGCTGAGTAATCAACCACCATGATGCTGTCTTTTAAGAGAAGAGGCTGAATTTTGTGGTTTTTTTGATAGATATGGGTAATTTGGAGTAGGAAAAATGAGACTAGGTGGTCAATTTTGGAATGGAATTGTGTGTGGGAGGTATGAGTTCACCATGGTTTCTCTTATTCTTCAAGGTTGAGGAGAAGGTGAGTAAGGTGCAGAGAGGAGTAGTGAGAGAGGTGGGGATGATGAGTGGAGAAGTGTGTGTGAAAGAGGAAAATGATAAAGTGGAAGAGAGAGTGTGGCTGCATAGCATGGGAAAACTGGGGTCCACTAATAAAATCATAGCTCACAGCTCGTAGCTCAAAAAAATATGAAAAAATTTGAGGCAAAAGTTCAGCCCACGAGCTACAACTTTTGTTTGTATCACCTTTTCAAATTCAGAGAGCAAGTGACCTTTAAAAATTCAGCAAAACCGACCGTTTTTTTCCACTGCACAAGGTCCTTGTGGGATCCTTCTTTGGATGATTCTTTTGAATACCTCCAAGAGTGAGCCCTCCATAGTGCATGTATGCATGCCATCTACCCTTGATCTTATTTGGTAGGTCTATAATTGAAGATATTGTTGAGATCATGATATAAGTAAATAGTACAACTAAGAAAATCAAATATTGAGGGGTCTAAAATATGTACATGTCAAATATAAATAATATAAGTGGAAAAAATATAAAGGGGTCAAAAGAAATCTCTCTCATTATGAGGCTATCATAAAAAGATAAATATTTTTGGTGTTCTAATTTTTTAGAAAAAAAACAAAATAGATGTAGGAAGGGAAAAATCACAATAGTGAAAAAATATACACATAAATAAAACTAGTTTTTTTGGATTTTTATTGGGGTGGAGTTACACCAAATATAAGAGAAGCTTACATAAAAATATTTCTATATGGAATAAAGAGTATGAAAAATGGTAAGAAAAATTGTGGTAATGATGAGGCAATGTACAGAGCATAAATAACACACACCTAGGTAGAAATATTTAAATAAATACCAAAATAATTATGAAAAAATCTTTTATTTAGGCCCTATATACAAAGAAATATTTATATACGCATGGGCCATAATATACTTATATTTTTATTTATTTATTTATTTTTGGCTCAACTAGCCCAATGACTAGCTAATTGAGGGTTTTTTATTTCAGTAAGGAGATATGGGAAAAGTCCCCTAACTCACACGCACCTATATACAATGAAAGGGTGAAGGTAACCACAGTATTTGAGTGATTTGATAGGGTGAGATAACTCACTATGGAAATTACAGAGAGCCGAAAAACGGCTATCAACGTCTTCTCGCAACAAGATATGTCTATGACTATTCTCGTTAACGGCTTTCCTTCTGGCCAGCGTTCTGTTCCTCCTTTCCAAGGTCAAGGATTTCCAGGCTGGAAAGAAAATATGTTGTTAATTCTTGAAGGCAATGAACTCTCTAATGTTGTTCTTGGAAATTGTGTTTGCTCGTCTCAACCTGTTGATACGGATAATGATAACGTGCTTATTACTGAAGAACCTATATCTGAAGATTGGAATGTTGCCTATACAGATTGGCAACGACGTGATAAAGCAGCTCATTGGTATATTCTATCTGCTCTTACTTATTCCCTTTTGCTTGATATGTATGAACTGCCTACTTCCCACGACGTTGGTGCAACTAAAGTTGGTCGAAGCTAGCAGGTGGTCTATGCCAGGCAAAGGGTGCAGTTGAGTGCAGTGCAGAAGGCTAGGGTAGGTGCCAAGGCCCTTAGCAGCCAAAGGATAGCGGGAAGGTATGCTTAAAGAGGTTTTCTAGGCCAAAAGTGCAGCAAGATAGTCCAGATGGGATGGCAGATGAAGATGTCCGAAATGCCAAGTCAAAGCTCTAAAATGTAGAGTTCAGTGTGCTCTAAAAGCGGTCCAGAAGGCTCGTCAAACGAAGCCCCAGTGCTCTAGGTATTGCAGTTTAAAGAGAGAGAGTGTAGCAGATCCCCGACGGTCAGGTCAGCTGGGGACAGGTGGCCTAGGTTGATGTCAATACATATGTGTGTAATGCTCGAGTTGTATAGCATACTTGTCTTCTCATATTGCGAATCGGAGCTTTGGATAGCAAGATATGGTCGGTTGAAGATTTTTCAGGGGTCGGGTCTTAGCTCATTTGCCCGCCTTGAGGAATGTGCCATTTGGCGTTTCCTAGGCCTCGACAAAGTCCAAGCAGATAGGGCGCACTGTGTGGAGTCAAAAGGAAGTCGTGGCTCATGATTCTGACATGATAAAGCAGCTCGTCGGTCCATTCTTTCTGCTCTTACTGATTCCCTTTTGCTTGATATGTATGAACTGCCTACTTCCCATGACATTGGTGCAACTAAAGTTGGTCGAAGATAGCAGGTGGTCTATGACAGGAAAAGGGTGCAATCAAGTGCAGTGCAGAAGGCTAGGGCAGGTGCCAAGGCCCTTAGCAGCCAAAGGATAGAGGGAATGTATGCTTAAAGCGGTTTTCTAGGCCAAAAGTGCAGCAGGATAAGTCAGATGGGATGGCAGATGAAGATGTCCAAAATGACAAGTCAAAGCTCTAGAGTGTAGAGCTCTGAGCCCCGAGCATCGAGTTACAGTGTGGAGGAAAAACGTAGCGTTGGGCGGTTGAGTGCATGCAGATGCATTTTCGTTTTTTGGCGGCCTCGAACAGCGGACTCAAAAAAGTCAAAGGGTTGCCAGGTTTGCATCGCACTAGCCCGACATAGTGAAGATCCGGCATGGCTTTGCGACACGACCATTGGGTAAAAGAACGGGGAATGGTAGGGCATCCGATGCAAGCAAAAGAGGTTTTTTTAGTTTAAAAATGGGGGGATTTTAGGAGCTTTTGGACGCATCTCACGGGGAGCTGCCACGTGGCGCCCTATTGCCCCACATGCGGACACAAAGATCCATAGCTTGGGGTATAGAAGCTGGGGCGTGAAGCCCATTTGGTGTATAGGTAGGCGTGGAGAGCTTGGCCATGGTGTTGAGCCCAGGTGGCGCTAGGGGCACTGCGCAGGCAAAGATGGCGGAGGTAGAGGCGGTTTTGGCGTCGGTTGGCGGAGCGCAGAAGCAAGGCCATTGGCGCGTTGGCGTCGTTGTCCGATGACATGGCAGTACCCGACACGAGCGCATTCCCACGGGCCAGATTTTGGAGAAGGAGAGAAGAGGCAATAGAGACATCGCTATTGCCCTTCCCCACAATATAAGAGGGAGCTCCCACAAGGTCACTCCAAGGGAGAAGGCAAAGAGAAAAGGTCGTCCAGGTAGAAGAGGACCAAAGGTGGCCAAAATGGACCAAAGAGGCAGTGAGAGACAGTCAGAGCTCAAGAACAGCAGAGGCCAGCCAAGCAAGGTCAAATGGACCCAAACCAAGGGATGTCCGGCAAAGGCAAGTTCAAATAAAACCAAAGGCCAAAAAGGAGCAAGGAGGAGTCGGATGGATAGAGGGAGAGAGTCAAAAGTCAAAATTGAGCACCATAAGGTGAAGGCTAAAAGGTAAAAAATAAAAAATAAAAAATGAAGAGCCAAGGGGGCAATAGCGACATCGCTAATGCCCCCCTCCCAAGTGGAACGAGTGAAGAAGAGAGCCATAGAGAAAAGCAGTGCCCTCTTTCCCAAAAGATACCAATTCAAGATGCCAAGTGGACCAATTGAAATGCAAATTCCCAAATTAAAGTCCCCCCCTATAAAAGTCAAAAAAGGATCAAATTAAGGGCTTTTTTCTTGGCCTTTTGAGGTGTTGTTTAAGGCCTGCAAAGCGGAGTTCTCTAGCAAGCTAGCCCCTTTGTAACTTTTTCTTGAAAATGGCCATGGTGATGGCAGTGCAAGCCCATGTATATGTTTTTTGAAGTGCAATCGAGCCACAGTTGCCTCCCAAGCTGTTGTTTCCCCTTCGGCCCTTCTCTTTCTCCTCCTTTCATGTTCCTCCTCCGTGCCGGCTGTGTGGAAGTGTGTGCCCCCCTGGACCGACGGCATTTTGAGTGAGAGTAAGATTGAGTGGCTGTGTGTGTGTGTAAGGGTGGAGACATGCAGTGGTAGTAGGTGTATCTTGTGTGGTGGTTTGTAGAGTGTGTGAGCAATAGAAATTGAGCAGGAGGTGGTCTACTAGTGTTAAGTGTTTCTTTGAAGGTGTTTTCTGAGAGGATAGGGGTGCTGTGAATACCATGAGCTATAGAGAGGCCCTTTTGTTTGTGGCGGGTGTGTTCCCCCATTCCCCTTGTCCATCTTCTGGTGCCCCCACTGAGGAGCACACTGATTGCTCCTAGTTAATCGAAAGGAAGCAACTTTTCGCATTGAAAGTCATGGCAACGAGAAGCTATGGACCGATTTTCACAGGAGAAGAGAGCCCTGACGAGTGGATGTCAGATTTTGAGATGTACATGCTATCGTTGTGTATACCAAACGAGGATAGAAAAATGCAGACTTTTCCTTGGGTGATGCGCGGTAGAGCTAAAGCATGGGATGATGCATTGGAAGGCGAGCCGAAGCAAGCATGGCCGGCTCTATGGGCGAGGTTTCTTCATGACTTTCGCAAGGAGACTTCCCCAGTCGAAATGGATGCAAAACTGAAGGCACTTAAGCAAGACGAAGTGAAGAGTTCAATTTGTTTTTGGGTCATTTTGAAGAGTGTTGGGCAGAGTTAGCGGCAGCCATGCAATTGGCTAATGGAGACTATTTCAAGCGCGAAAAATTCATGGCGTGCCTACACCCCAAAGTGAGAGAAAAAGTTGATTTCGAGAGCCCAGAGAATTACAATGGTGAGGTGGCCATTGCACAGTCGAAGAGCAGAAAGATAAAGAAGAAGAAAGAGCAGTGCGTGTCAGGCTAAGAGACGATGGCCCATGTTCAACCGCAGAGTCCGAGAGAGACTGCACATGAAGAAAATCAGGGAATTCAAGGTGTAGCTATTGTGCCGCAAAATTCGGTGCGCACAGTGCAAGATTTATCTCATTAGATTCAAGAGTTGCGGCTCAGTGTCATGGATAGAGGACAACCAAGAGGAGCAAGGGGCAGGGCACGACCGTTGCTAGATAGGTGTTATAATGGAGAAGAAGGGCACTATGCACCTGATTGTCCTCAACCGCAGAGAGAAAGAGGAGGTATGTACCCGCTCTTTGGTAGAGGTAGAGGTCAAGGGCAATACAATGGTCCAAGAGAGCAAGCGGTAGAGAATCCTGTGCAGCCAGCTCCGCAAAACGGAGGTGAGGTGCCAAGAGTAAACATCATAGGGGTGGATAAGCAGGATGTCGAAGTTTTGGCCAATAAGAGGTGATGTTCAAAATCAAAAGGAAAATATTACGTTTGGTCAGATGTTAGCTTTGAATCCAAAATTAAGAAGGCAATGGTCCTCAAGTGTTAGCACTAGGCTACCAAGAGCTAAGGGTAATGTGCAAGCAGTGCAAAACATGGCTTTGAGGGTAGGTAGCCCCACTGATTTTCTTCCATTGGTGGATGCGATTATAGAGAAGAGGATGCAGGTACATGCCTACATAGACGGTGGAGCACAGGTTTGTGTCATGACGGAAGCAGCCATGAAAGAGACAGGAGTCAAGGCAGTAGTCAGGTCAAGTGTGCGTATGAGGATGGCTAACCATACTAAATCCATGTGTCTGGGTGTGACGCAGGATGTAAAGGTCAATGTGATGGGCATAGAATGGTCCACAATTGTTAGCACCAGGCTACCAAGAGCTAAGGGTAATGTGCAAGCAATGCAAAACATGGCTTTGAGGGTAGGTAGCCCCACTGATGTTCTTCCATTCGTGGATGCGATTATAGAGAAGAGGATGCAGGTATAGGCCTACATAGATGGTGAAGCACAGGTTTGTGTCATGACGGAAGCAGCCATGAAAGAGACAGGAGTCAAGGCAGTAGTCAGGTCAAATGTGCGTATGAGGATGGCTCACCATACTAAAGCCAGGTGTCTGGGTGTGACGCAGGATGTAAAGATCAAGGTGATGGGAATAGAGTGCCTACTCGATTTTTTGTGATGAAGGCAGGGGACAATGCTTATCCAATCATTTTGGGTAGGCCATGGCTTTTCGAAATAGGTGCAAAGCAAGATTGGGAGAGCAAAGTGTTCACTTTTCCTGACAAAGAGAGAGGCAGACAAATTGTGCTTGATTTGAAGACCAAGGAGAGCAGTTCTCGTCGTATGGTAGTTAAAGATGAGGGTGATACGATGGGCTATGAGTACGAGACAAAGACAGGCTATGATGAAGTCTATACTAGCACAGAGGAAGAGGAGAGCGAGGACAACATGTTGAAGATAAATGTAGATTTGTTGGGGGTCACCATAGACAACTCTCCACCTAAAAAGGAAGGTATGCAGTCTCAAGCTCATGGTTTAAGCATAGAGGAGGTTTCGAGTATGATAAGTGAAGACCTTACCAAAGGGGAAAAGGAGGGCTATGTTCAACTGTGTGAGTCCTATCCAAATCTATTTGCTACAGAGTACAAGCACTTGAGAGGTGCAAAGGGGTTGGAGCACAAGATTGTTCTTAAGGAGGGGCATAAGCCTAAAGCACAAAATCTAAGAAGACAAGGAGAAATTAAAAAAGAAGCCCTTTGGCAGGAGATCAATAAGCTATTGGATGCAGGCATCATACATCCTATGAAGGAGTCAGAGTGGGTCTCGCCAGTGGTCATAACCTCTAAGAAGAATGGGAAATGGAGAGTGTGTGTCGACTACAAGCCATTGAGTGCCGCAACCAAGAGGAATCACTATCCCTTGCCATTTCAAGACGAAATCCTAAACCAGGTGCCTAGACATGAAAGATACTAGATTATGGATGGCTCAGATAGGGATTGCACTTGAAGACCAGCTGAAGACCATATCTGTTGAGCTTATATGTGAAGCTACTCAATATATGGCTTCTCTATATATGGCACCGAGGTCCCCTCTATATATACAACATCTCATGTGTGTATTCTACACACTTTGGGGTTCTATTTCTATGCTCTCTCTTTCTCTCTCAAGAGGATGACTTCTATGTGTCTATGACGGTGGGCATAGTTTCTATTGGAGCAGTTCTACTGCAAAAGGTAGGAAGAAGATACAAGCCGATATACTTTGAGATCAGGGTAATTTGCCCAGGAGAGGCTACCTACACCGAGACGGAGCAGTGGGTGATGGCTCTAGTCTTTGCTTGCAGGAAGTTTAAAGTCCATTTGATTATGCGTAAGTTTTTTGTGTTTACAGCTAATAATCTATTGCCAGAGGTAGTGCTACATTTGAAGCCAGGAAGGAGGATTATGAAGTGGGTGTTGGAGCTACAGGAGTTCGAGTTTGAGTTCAAGGTATATCACACAAGTCGGTCTCACCTGGTAGACACTCTTGTCAGGCAAGGCCATCAATTTTCCGGTCTATCCAAGAGTGGTGCGAGATGAAGCTAAGGAGGAACCCGACTTGGAATATGATTTTACAATGTGGTTCAATGGAGCGTATTGAAGGGTAGTGCAGAAGGCAAGAGGAGGTGTGGTGATACACGACCCACACGGCAAAATGATATTTTTGAAGGCGTATGATCTGGAGGATGTCCACACCAATAATGAGGCGGAGTATCTCACTCTGCATCTAGGTTTAAAGCAGTGCATAGAGTTCGGCATTTCAAGGTTGGTGGTGAAGGGAGATGCATTGCTAGTCATCAAGCAATTGTTAGGCCAATGGCAGGTGAGTAGCGTTAAATGGTAACCTTGCATTTGCACTACATTTCTACTCAAATGTATATATTTTTTATCAAAGTTTTAACCTAGTGTTCATTCTCTCTTTCTATAATAGCATTTTTCCATACAAACACGTTACCCTTCTTAGATCTTTATGCATTTACATCATATTTCTCTCTTCATGCTAAATGTAAATAGTAAACTTAATTCTACTCTCCTAGTTTTTTTTACTGCATATTCTTTTAACTAATTACCTTTACTAATTTAAATAGCTATCTACATCCCATAATTTGTAAATAAATAATTTATGGGCACTTATCTTACCCATCTTCTCTCAAGGGTAGGGTTAACCTTGTAGGCCTTCCCTTCCCCACCACTATGTGACCCAACTCTTGGATCATTTACTTGTGTTGGTCAAAAAATCTTAAATATAATGTATATCCCTAATAAATCAAACTTTATTGGATCCTACCTCATTTGTTTAAGGTGGAGACTCTTTTGAAAAAGCATGCTACACCTTGGATGCATGCTAAAGGGTCCCCTACAAGGAGACTTGGTTCAAAAGGTGTTTTGGATGCATATTGAACGCCTTATCTCATGGATATACTTGAGAAAATTTCCAAAATCATCTTAAACACTTTGAGAAGGTCAACTTTGCCTTTTACAGCACCGAATTCGGAGTTACAGGCTGAAAGTTATGGTGAAAACAAGGTGTTGCGGACACTGTTACATCAGGTCAAAGTTACAATCAGGAAAACCACAAAGGTGGAAAGTTTTCTTGACTTCTTCAACATTCTAAAATAGCAATGGGGAGTTAAAAACCACTTGCATGTGGAGGGGTCGGCTCAAGATGCTACCAGAGACACAACAAACAGGATGGGGACACTCTGCAGGAGCCACTGGAGGGGCATCATGGTGGGGCCCACAAACATTATCAACCCTTATGGATCCTCCACAAATAAAATGCTATTTTTAATGATAAAATAAGTGCCTTATTTGCATAATTGAAGGAATGGTCAAAAGGGAATCTAACTATGGTTAATTACCTACCTACCCTAGTCAAATTTAACCTAACCCAAGGTCTTGTACAACTATAAAAAGGCCCTTTGGCAAGCACAAAAACACACACACCTACTCCATTGCTGCAAATAAGTTCCTATAAGGTTAGGGAATCCCTAATCTCTCTCTCCTCTTGTCTCCCTATCCATTTCCTAAGCTTGCTATCATAAGCGGTGCCATAGAGAGAGCATCAATATGCTATGGCTACCATTCTCTTGCAAACATTTCTCTTACCATACTCATCCCTAAATAAGTATTGTATCTTGTATATGAGAGCAAGGATATCAAGTTCAATGATCTATCTCATGGTTTGATCAACAAATTGCTGCAATTGGGGTGTCGCCGTCACACTTTTGCTCTAAACGCGTGTAAAATTGGTAAGCATATTTTGGCAGCTTCTCATATTTTTTGCTCATTGGGTTTCTTGTTTTGTTGAGAAATTTTTTTGTGCACCATGGTGTCTATGTGCTTGGCTTCTCTCCTTATGTTGTGTGTAAGTAAGTCTTGTGGCTGCATAGATGGAGAAGAGCTCTATATGCATGCCGCCTTATGTGTGTAAGTAGTCTATTCTTTTGGGAAAGGAAAGGAGTTGTCAAGTATTTGTGCATTATAGTGCTTTGAGCTTTGCTAAGAGGTTGTGTGCTTGCTTTTTCTTAGACTTATATGAGCACTAATATGGTGAAGGTCACTCTTTGCATGTGAGTTTGTGCAGTGTTGAAAGGGATTTCTTAAGGAGTGTGTGTTGAATGGTTGAAGGGCATTTTGTGTTGAAGCACATAAGGAAGGTGTGTGTGTGTGTGTGTGTGTGTGTGTGTTGTATGTGGTTTTTTTTGTTTTCCTTATTTCTCCATAAAAGAGGGTGGTTCCCCTAAGAAATATGCGTGTGTAGGGTCTCATGGAGTGGTTGTCTGGTGCGAGCCTTGAGTTGAGCCCCATCTCAAACATCCACTCTCATAAAAGTGGTGCCCCCACTGAGGAACTTTCCTAATTTCCTTCTATTCTCCTCATGAACAATAGAGTTGCACCATATGCTTTTCATTTTTCACAACGCATCAAAATTAACATTTGTGTAGATCGCATTTTTTTTACCAGCAACGCATTGTTTTTATGTTTGGAGCAGAAAGACTTGGTGAAATCTTGGCATCTCCAAATCCCATCATTCTTCCATTCATTAATTATGATGATTCATTTGATGTCCATGTTTTATTTTGTTTTGAGGCAGGGACAAGAGGCGCCTAGATAGCGATCCACTCAAAAAGAAACTTTCTTCAAGAGAAAGAAAAAGGAGAACACATTGTCACATGAACCAACCTGGAGCTGCTTCTCCTTTTACTCCCATAGCTCGTCAATCTGTGCACATCATAATTGCTACAAAATTTAGATTTCAAGCAACCATTAGGAGAATTTTTGGACCCACTCGCCTTAATGAAATTAATGCCTCAATCAACCCTTTTATTTTGCCTATGATAAATTATGAACTAACACTTGATGTATATATTTTCATTTTGATGTGATCACTCATTGTAGTCAAAACTTTGTGGTACACAAGCCTCCTTGTATTGTAAAAATGTCAAGCACTTTTCCTACCTTTCATTCTAAAAATGGTGAGGATGCACAAGAATTTTTGGATAATTTGGAGATGGCACACCTCATCTCTGGGAGAGATCAAGAAGAGGTAAAGCTGCGTGCTTTTCCACTCGTTCTCAAAGGGGAGGCTAAGGAATGGTACGAGGCCTTGCAACCTCAAAACAAAACCAATTGGGAGAGGCTACGTGCAATTTTTATTGCCAAATTTGGGCAAGGAGATACTCCAGAGGGTCTTTGGAAGTGTCTACTTCAACATAAACAGGTATTCCTTGAAGACTACCCATCTTATGAGGCCGTTTTCCTTAACCTATGGGATAGATGGGAGGCTACCTTACAAAACCAAGGTGGTGCACCAAACTTTCTAAAGAAAGATAGGTTCATGGCTGTCTTGTATCCAATTTTGAAGACCAAGGTAGAGTTAAAATTCCCATCAACATTTGAGGAAGCACGTGAGGTGACCATGGTCAAATTCAAGAAGTTAAAGTTTCAAGCACATAGAACAAGGGACCTAAATGATGTCATTGAGAGGGATTCTTCACCAAGCATGGGAGCACAAGTTAGGGGCTCTCTTGCCCAAACTTCACAAATAGGGAAAGGATCACAACAAGAGATCTTGCAAAGATTAACTCAACAACTAGAGAGTCTCACCTTGAATCTAGTGTAGGGCCTACCCCAACAACGACAACCAAGAGAAGGGAATCACAATCAACGACGTCAAGCACAAGAGTTGAGATGCTGGAATTGCAATGAATTTGTTCATGGCATGTATAATTTCCCTCACCCTCAAAGGCTTCTAGGGGACATATACCCTCCTAGACCCCCTCCACTCATGGTGCAGCAAGAGCATGCTCAAGCCCAACAAATTCTTCGTCGACCACCACCACCTCTAGTGGCAAACATCCCTCCTGTCCCACCAGTGGAGGAAGAGAGAGGAGTAAACGTCATAAAGCTGGAAGAGGAGATAGAGGTGAGCCCTATACATTTTGATGTTATGCCAGCAGAAAAGCGCACAAGAGCACACAACAAGGATGAAGACACAAGGAATGAAGAGTCAGAACCTGCAAGGAAGGAGAGAAAGAAAAAGTCAAAGAAGGAGGAAGGAGACAAGAAGAAGAGATCAAGGCGAAGGGAGATCGGCATCAATGATTTTCCATTAGGAAAGAATATGGAACCCTACAACATCTTAGAAGATCTGCAAACTCAAAAGCCCAATATTTCTTGGCCTCAACTCCTACATCTATCACGCAAGGTGAGAAGACACTGGTCCAAACTTGTAAGCACAAGACTCCCAAGAAAGAAAGAAAAGGTGACAATAAAGGCATTGAATTCAAAGCCACAACAAGATGTGGAACCTATTGTACATGCTTATGTAAGGGGTAGGAAGTTATGCAATGTGTATGTTGATGGTGGAGCACAAATGTGTGTGATCACGAAAAGAGCCATGAATAGACTAGGGCTTGAAATCACTAAATCCTCTAATTGTCAAGCTAGGCTGGCCAACAATGCAAGTGTGAAGTGCCCAGGGATCATCGAGAATGTAAAAGTTTCTGTATGTAATATAGATGCACGTGTGGACATGTATGTTATGCCAGCCAAGGGGGAGGGCTATCCCATCATCCTAGGGAGGCCTTGGCTCATTGCTGTGAATGCAGATAAAAAATGGGGACGAGGACAATTGATTCTCAAAAAGGGGCAACATGTAGTATATGATTGGCATGAAGGAAAGCAACTCGACATCAACTATGAGAGCACGGCTGATGAAGAAAGTGAAGAGATGAAGGAAAGTTCAACCACTACATCCAATAGCGAAGAAGAATCATCTTTGGAGGTAATGGGAATCATCTTCAACACATCAAAAACTCCATCAATAGAGGTTGACCCAACAAAGGAGAAAACAAAGGATGACAAAGGTGACCACAAGCACTTTGAAGACTTTGAGAGGATGCTTGCAAAAGATCTTACCCCTGAGGAGAAACGGTCCTACATCGATATGCTCAAGAGGTATCCCAATTTTTTTATGACTGATTACTCACAAATTAGAGTTGTGGATGTTATAGAGCATGGCATAGAATTAAAACCAGGTAATAAACCTGTGGCTCAAAAGGTAAGGCGCCTAGGAAAAATACAACAAGAGGCACTTTTGACAGAGGTTAACCGACTCCTCAAAGCTGGTTTCATTTACCCTGTGTCTAACTCTGAGTGGGTATCCCCAATTGTAGTAACCCCTAAAAAGAACGGAAAATGTAGGGTCTGTGTTGACTACAAACCGCTCAACGCTACAACAAAGAGGGATCATTTTCCTCTTCCTTTCCAAGATGAAATCTTAAACGAAGTAGCCAGCTATGAATGTTACACAGAAGAAGATCAGTTAAAAACCACTTTCATCACACCTTGGGGTTGCTTTGCCTATAGAGTGATGCCATTTGGGCTCACAAATGCTCCCAGTACCTTTATAAGGTTTACAACTCTTGTCTTTCATCCCTTCTTTGGAAAGTCAATTAGGGTTTTTATGGATGACTTTTGTATCTATAGTAGCCAAAGACTTCATTGCCAAAAAGTTGAGGAGGGGCTTAGGAGGCTTCATCAATTTAGGGGACAGCTTAATCCTGAGAAGTGTCACATTGCAGAGTCACAAGTGGTGTTGCTAGGTCATGTGGTTTCTTTGCAAGGAATTCAAGTGGATCCATCAAAAGTAAATGCTCTCTTGTCACTACAACCACTAATGACAACCAAGGAGCTCATGACTTTCAACCACAAAGTAAGGTACATGTCTCGTTTCATTCACCTTCTAGCGGAAGCTATTGCACCTTTGCACAAGCTAGCAAACAAACCCACATTTGAATGGAGAGAGGAACACGAATTATGCTTTATTGAAGTAAAGGGTATTCTCAACTCTCTTCCAACAATAATGCCACAAAATCCAAAGGATACATATTACATCATGCCAAGTGTAGGAATGGAGACCATCTGTGTAGTTCTCATGCAAAAAGACCCAAAAACATGCTACATGAGGCCAGTATACTTTGCAAGCAAAGTCATGACCTCTGCAGAGAAGGGCTACACTAATATGGAGAAGGTGGTATTCACAATTATGTTTGCGGTAAGAAAGTTCCGATCATATCTCTTACCTGCACCATTTGTCATTCTCACCATGGAAAACAATTTACCATATGTTGTGCAACACATGAGCCTCTCATCTAGGATAGCCAAATGGGTTCTAGAACTTCAAGATTTCGAATACACTTTTCTTGTGGAAGATAGCACAAGGGCAGGTCTTGCAGACATTCTCACATACAAAGTGAGAGAATGGAAAGAGTCACCAAAGGCAGGAGACAAAGCTACACCGCAAAATAATGAGGAGGAGATGGAAAACGCACACATTTTGTGCTTTGATGGAGCTTACCGACGACAACACGATGAGGCAGCAGGGGGGGTTCTTATTCTAAGTACACAAAGGGAAGTTCTTGTTAAGAAAGGTATCACCTTGGAAAATGATCATTCTAATAATGAGGTTGAGTATGCCACCTTAAATTTGGGGCTTGAAGGATGAAGAAAACTTGGCATCGAAAGACTTATAATAAGAGGTGATTCCTTACTAGTTATTAGGCAAATCCAAGGGATATGGAAGTGCAAGAAACCTACTCTAGTGGAGTGGCTTAGACAGGTGAAGGCTTTGATAAAGAACTTTGAATCTACACAGGTACAACATGTTGTGAGAACCCTCAACAAGGAAGCAGATTATCTCGCCAATGAGAAACTTCAGATCATGGTGGGAGGTGTGAAGCTCTACGAACCAAAGTACCAAGGCCAAGAGGAATTGAAGGACATAATATTTTTCCTCCAAACTGGTGAGTGCCTTAAACACTTGGATAAAGTGAAAAGGCATAGGTTGGTAAAAAAGGCAACTCCTTACCAACTCATAGGAGATGATTTGTATCATAAAGGGAAAGATTTGGTGCTAAGAAGGGTGGCCTCTGTTCAAGAAATAGAGAGAATCCTCTTTTCATGCCATGATGATGTCTGTGGGGGTCATTTTTCTCATGATATTACAAACAGGAAGATTTTGCAAGCAGGGTTTGTTTGGCCAAGTCTACATCGTGATGTCCAGCATTGGTGTGAGTCATGCAAAGGTTGTCAGATTGCTGGAGATCGACGACTCACTTACGAGCCTCGAGTTCCAATAATTTCGTATGGTCCTTTTGAGAAGTGGGGTGTGGATGCAATATGAGCCTTACCTCGCACATCTACCGGGAAGGTCTTCATCATTGTGGGAGTAGATTACATGACACGATGGACGGAGGCAGCAAGTACAACACGAATTACAGCCGAGGAGGAGGCACTCCTTCCTATTGAGGTGGAGCTTGCAAGCTTACGCATTCTCTCACGGGGAGCAAAGAGGCCAAAAGAAGCTTTGCAGGAAAGAATTTTAGATGTTCAAAGACTTGAGCTTGATAGAGAAGAGTCCATCGACTATTACATTGCCCAAGCCAAAAGCCAAAGGGACAAAATCAACAAGAAGCTCAAGGGGAAAGGATTGAAGGAAGGTATGCTGGTACTTCGCTATGATAACCGACTTGATACTGGACTTGACAAAAAGTTTTTGCAAAGATGGGAGGGAGCTTTCATGATAAAAACAAAGTTTGGGAATGGTAGTTACAGATTAGAAGATTTATCAGAAAAACTCCACAAGACCAGAGTCAATCGATGGAGATTAAATCCCTACTTTCAACGTATCAATCCGTTGATAATAAGTCATCTACCTACATTGTCTAAGCTCCAAATTGGCAAGGCTCCCTTCGGCTCGGCAAATGCTCCACCTATTTTTAAAGCTTTGATGTGCAAAGAAGAACCAGCCTTGGAATCTGAACATACCCAAGGCAACCCTCCCATCTCCAATTTATGGGATTGAGGTAATGAAAAGCAGGTCTAATGAAGTAAAAGAGTGTATATTACTCCTCCTTTTTTAAATAAATTACAAAAAAAAAAAAAGGAAAATGAAAAAACTCTTTTGTTTCATATAGGAGCATGAATGATCCTAGATGAAGTGGGAGGGCTAATATGAGTAGCGTTAAATGGTAACCTTGCATTTGCACTACATTTCTACTCAAATGTATATATTTTTTATCAAAGTTTTAACCTAGTGTTCATTCTCTCTTTCCATAATAGCCTTTTTCCATACAAACACCTTACCCTTCTTAGATCTTTATGCATTTACATCATATTTCTCTCTTCATGCTAAATGTAAATAGTAAACTTAATTCTACTCTCCTAGTTTTTTTACTGCATATTCTTTTAACTATTTACCTTTACTAATTTAAATAGCTATCTACATCCCATAATTTGTAAATAAATAATTTATGGGCACTTATCTTACCCATCTTCTCTCAAGGGTAGGGTTAACCTTGTAGGCCTTCCCTTCCCCACCACTATGTGACCCAACTCTTGGATCATTTACTTGTGTTGGTAAAAAATTATTAAATATAATGTATATCCCTAATAAATCAAACTTTATTGGACCCTACCTCATTTGTTTAAGGTGGATTCTCTTTTGAAAAAGCATGCTACACCTTGGATGCATGCTAAAGGGTCCCCTACAAGGAGACTTGGTTCAAAAGGTGTTTTGGATGCATCTTGAATTCCTTATCTCTTGCATATACTTGAGAAAATTTCCAAAATCAGCTTAAACACTTTGAGAAGGTCAACTTTGCCTTTTACAGCACCCAGTTCTGAGTTACAGGCTGAAAGTTATGGTGAAAACAAGGTGTTGCGGACACTGTTACTGCAGGTCAAATTTACAATCAGGTAAACCACAAAGGTGAAAAGTTTTCTTGACTTCTTCAACATTCTAAAATACCAATGGGGAGTTAAAAACCACTTGCCTATGGAGGGGTCGGCTCAAGATGCTACCAGAGACACAACAAACAGGATGGGGACACTCTGCAGGAGCCAATGGAGGGGCATCATGGTGGGGCCCACAAACATTATCAACCCTTATGGAGCCTCCACAAATAAAATGCTATCTTTAATGAGAAAATAAGTGCCTTATTTGCATAATTGAAGGAATGGTCAAAAGGAAACCTAACTATGGTTAATTACCTACCGACCCTAGTCAAGTTTAACCTAACCCAAGGTCTTGTACAACTATAAAAAGGCCCTTTGGCAAGCACAAAAACACACACACCTACTCCATTGCTGCAAATAAGCTCCTCTAAGCTTAGGGAAGCCCTAATCTATCTCTCCTCTTGTCTCCCTATCCATTTCCTAAGCTCGCTATCATAAGCGGTGCCATAGAGAGAGCATCAATATGCTATGGCTACCATTCTCTTGCAAACATTTCTCTTACCATACTCATCCCTAAATAAGGATTTTAGCTTCTATATGAGAGCAAGGATATCAAGCTCAATGATCTATCTCATGGTTTGATCAACAAGTTGCTGCAATTGGGGTGTCGTCGTCACACTTTTTCTCTAAATGCGTGTAAAATTGGTAAGCATATCTTGGCAGCTTCTCATATTTTGTGCTCATTGGGTTGCTTGTTTTGTTGAGAAAGTTTTTTGTGCACCATGGTGTCTATTTGCTTGGCTTCTCTCCTTATGTTGTGTGTAAGTAAGTCTTGGGCTTCATAGATGGAGAAGAGCTCTATATGCATGCCGCCTTATGTGTGTAAGTAGTCTATTCTTTTGGGAAAGGAAAGGAGTTGTCAAGTATTTGTGCATTATAGTGCTTTGAGCTTTGCTAAGAGGTTGTGTGCTTGCTTTTTCTTAGAAGTATATGAGCACTAATATGGTGAAGGTCACTCTTTGCATGTGAGTTTGTGCAGTGTTCAAAGGGATTGCTTAAGGAGTGTGTGTTGAATGGTTGAAGGGAATTTCGTGTTTAGGCACATAAGGAAGGTGTGAGTGTGTGTGTGTGTGTTTTGTATGTGGTTTGTTTTGGTTTTCTTCTTTCTCCATAAAAGAGGGTGGTGCCCCTAAGAAATATGCGTGTGTAGGGTCTCATGGAGTGGTTGTCTGGTGGGAGCCTTGAGTTGAGCCCCATCTCAAAAATCTGCTCTCAGCAGGTAAAGCGCGATTCTTTAAAGCATTGGTATTTTTTTATCAAGAAGATTTTGAAGTCTTTTGAAGAGGTCCAATTCAAACATGTGAGGAGAGAGCAAAATCAAGAGGTGGATCAGCTAGAAAGTAGCAAAGTGCACGTGCATGTTGCAGGTCTATACGTGGCCCCAACCACTTATGCACGTAGAGAGACTCTTAAGGAGATTGAAGGCTTTTTGAGTGCAGGGCAATGTTCAGAGGCTTTGTCCAAGCTGCAAAAGAGAAGAGTGGTGCAAAACCCCACAATTTTACACCAGTAGGTGAGGATTCATGAACTATGGGCGTGACGGAGTGCTTAGAAGGGTGCTATATAGAGAAGAGATAGGAATGGTGTTGGAGCAATGTCATGAAGAGAGTGGACACCAAGGCAAAGACCAAGTTCTGTTTAGAGTGCTTAAAGAAGGCTTTTGGTGGCCTTCCATTGTGAGGGACGTGCATTACTGGTGCAAGACGTGCCACGAGTGTCAGACTATAGGTGAAAGACGGCTGGTAGCGGAGTCACAGGGCGCCATCATCACACAAAGCGCCTTCAAGAAGTGGGGTCTGGATGCCATAGGCCCTCTCCCAAAGTCTACAAGTGGTAAGAAGTACGTGGTGGTAGCCATTGACTACCTTACAAGATGGGTCGAGGCCATGGGTCAAGGCCAAAGCAGTGAAAGAAGTAAATGCCAATGTAGTGGCTCAGTTTTTTTTTGATAACATATGTTGCCGTTTTGGTGTTCATGGGTGTTAGTTTCTGATAGGGGTTGGGGGTTTAGAAGCAAGCTCATGAGCGCATTAGTGGAAAAGTTGAAGATTCACCACATGTTTTCCTCACCCTATCACCCCCAATGCAATGGTCTAGTCGAGAGTGCTAATGGTCAAATTGTCAAGATGTTAACGAAGTATGTGTACAAGCAAGAAGCTGAGTGGGAAGAAAATATAGGAAAGTGTTTGTGGGTGTATAGAACATCTTATAAAGTGGCTACAAACTTCACTCCATTTGAGCTTGTCTATGGTAAGGAGGCGGTGTTGCCAGTGCATGCACAGCTAGGTGCTTTATAGGGTATGTGGCGTGTCAATGCCACTCAAAAAGGGTTCTACAGGATCAGATAGCCAGTTTGGAGGCTTTGCAGATGGACAGAGAGGCAGTGGCAGATTACTATGTGAAACAGAGGGAGAAGCGGGTTGCCAAGTTCAGTCAGAACTTTCCAGACAAGAAGACAGAGGAAGGAGACCTGGTCATGAAGTACGAAAGCTACCTGGATTTCACATTCCAGAAGAAGTTCAAGAAGAAGTGGACAGGTCCGTATAAAGTAAAAACAGCATTTCCGAATGGGACATATCAACTGGCAAGGGCAAATGGCAAGTTTCTTACGAACAGGGTAAATGGTGTGCGGCTCAAACTGTATTTCAAGAGGAGTCTAGTGCCTAAAGTGTAGCAAATTATAGTCAAGTGGGGTGGGCAACCCACCTAAAGCATGCGGTGTGTGAAAGAAAGAGACAAAGCTTTGTACATACCCTGTACATACGGTTATGGTTTTGTGAGTGCTTTTAATTGTCAGTTTGGTGTGCCAATTTCAAAGTTTTGTACATATGCTTTTGGTCGAACATAAATGTTCAATGAGGGGGATGGGCAATGACGGTGCATCTAAAGTTGGTCGAGTGCAGTGCAGAGGGCTAGGGCAAGTGCCAAGGCCCTTAGCAGCCAAAGGATAGCGGGAATGTATTCTTAAAGCGGTTTTCTAGGCCAAAAGTGCATCATGATAGTCCAGATGGGATGGCAGATGAAGATGTCACAAATGCCAACTCAAAGCTCTAGAATGTACAGCTCAACGTGCTCTAGAAGACGGTCTAGACGGCTCGTCAAACGGAGCCCCGATGCTCTAGGTATTGCAGTTTAAAGAAAGAGTGTGTAGTAGATCCCCGACGCACAGGGCAGTTGGGGACAGGTGGCCCGGGATGATGTTAGTACATATGTGTGTAATGCTCGAGTTGTAGAGGCTGCTTGTCTTCTCGGATTGCGAATCAGAGCTCTGGATAGCAAGATATGGTCGGTTGAAGATTTTTCAGGGGCTGGGTCTAAGCTCATTTTCCCGCCTTGAGGAATGTGCCATTTGGCGTTTCCTAGGCCTCGACAAGTCCAAGCAGATATGTCACACTGTGTGGAGTCAGCAGGAAGTCGCGGCTCGTGATTCTGAGCCCCGAGCATCGAGTTACAATGTGGAGGAAAAACGAAGCATTGGGCGGTTGAGTGCATGCAGATGCATTTTTGGTTTTTTAGCATCCTCGAACGGGGGACTCAGAGAAGTCAAAGGGTTGCCAGGTTTGCATCGCGCTGGCCCGATATAGTGAAGATCCGGCATGGCTTTGCGACACAACCATTGGGTAAAAGAGCAGGGAGTGGTAGGGCATCCGATCCAAGCAAAATATGTTTTTTTGGTTAAAAAATGGAGGGATTCTAGGAGCTTTTGGAGCCATCGCACGGGCAGCTGCCACGTGGAACCCTATTGCCCCACATGCGGACACGGAGCTCCATAGCTTGGTGTATAGAAGCTAGGGCCTGAAGCCCATTTGGTGTATAGGTAGGCGTGGAGAGCCTGGCTATGGTGTTGAGCCCAGGCGGCGCCAAAGGCGCTGCGCAAGCGGAGATGCGGGAGGTAGAGGCGGTTTTGGTGGCAATTGGCGGAGCGGGGAAGCGGGGCCAGTGGCATGTTGGCATCGCTGTTCCATTACGTAGCAGTACCCGACACGGGCATGCTCCGGCGGGCCTGATTTTGGAGAGGGAGAGGAGAGGCAATAGCGACATCGCTATTGCCCTTACCCCCCATATAAGAGGGAGCTCCCACAAGGTCACTCCAAGGGCGAAGGCAAAGAGCAAAGGTCATCCACGTAGAAGAGGACCAAAGGTGGCCGAGGACCAAAGGTGGCCAAAATGGACCAAAGAGGCAGTGAGAGAGAGAGAGAGAGTCAGAGCTCAAGGGCAGCAGAGGCCAGCCAAGCAAGGTCAAATGGACCCAAACCAAGGGATGTCCAACAAAGGCAAGTTCAAATAAAACCAAAGGCCAAAAAGGAGCAAGGAGGAGTCGGATGGATAGAGGGAGAGAGTCAAAAGTCAAAATTGAGCACCATAAGGTGAAGGCTAAAAGGTAAAAAATAAAAAATAAAAAATGAAGAGCCAAGGGGGCAATAGCGACATCGCTAATGCCCCCCTCCCAAGTGCAACGAGTGAAGAAGAGAGCCATAGAGCAAAGCAGTGCCCTCTTTCCCAAAAGATACCAATTCAAGATGCCAGGTGGACCAATTGAAATGCAAATTCCCAAATTAAAGTCCCCCCCTATAAAAGTCAAAAAAGGATCAAATTAAGGGCTTTTTTCTTGGCCTTTTGAGGTGTCGTTTAAGGCCTGCAAAGAGGAGTTCTCTAGCAAGCTAGCCCCTTTGTAACTTTTTCTTGAAAATGGCCATGGTGATGGCAGTGCAAGCCCGTGTATATGTTTTTTGAAGTGCAATCCAGCCACAATTGCCTCCCAAGCTGTTGTTTCCCCTTCGTCCCTTCTCTTTCTCCTGCTTTCATGTTCCTCCTCGGTGCTGGCTGTGTGGAAGTGTGTGCCCTCCTGGACCGACGGCGTTTTGAGTGAGAGTAAGATTGAGTGGCTGTGTGTGTGTGTAAGGGTGGAGACATGCAGTGGTAGTACGTGTATCTTGTGTGGTGGTTTGTAGAGTGTGTGAGCAATAGAAATTGAGCAGGAGGTGGTCTCCTAGTGTTAAGTGTTTCTTTGAAGGTGTTTTCTGAGAGGATAGGGGTGCTCTGAATACCATGAGCTATAGAGAGGCCCTTTTGTTTGTGGCGGGTGTGTTCCCCCATTCCCCCTGTCCATCTTCTGGTGCCCCCACTGAGGAGCACACTGATTGCTCCTAGTTAATCGAAAGGAAGCAACTTTTCGCGTTGAAAGTCATGGCAGCGAGAAGCTATGGACCGATTTTCACAGGAGAAGAGAGCCTTGACGAGTGGATGTCAGATTTTGAGCTGTACATGCTATCGTTGTGTATACCGAACGAGGATAGAAAAATGCAGACTTTTCCTTGGGTGATGCGCGGTAGAGCTAAAGCATGGGATGATGCATTGGAAGGCGAGCCGAAGCAAGCATGGCCGGCTCTACGGGCGAGGTTTCTTCATGACTTTCGCAGGGAGACTTCCCCAGTCGAAATGGATGCAAAACTGAAGGAGCTTAAGCAAGACGAAGTGAAGAGTTCAATTTGTTTTTGGGTCATTTTGAAGAGTGTTGGGCAGAGTTAGCGGCAACCATGCAATTGGCTAATGGAGACTATTTCAAGCGCGAAAAAATCATGGCGTGTCTACACCCCAAAGTGAGAGAAAAAGTTGATTTCGAGAGCCCAGAGAATTACAATGGTGAGGTGGCCATTGCACGGTCGAAGAGCAGAAAGATAAAGAAGAAGAAAGAGCAGTGCGTGTCAGGCTAAGAGACGATGGCCCATGTTCAACCGCAGAGTCCGAGAGAGACTGCACATGAAGAAAATCAGGGAATTCAAGGTGTAGCTATTGTGCCGCAAAATTCGGTGCGCACAGTGCAAGATTTATCTGAGTAGATGCAAGAGTTGCGGCTCAGTGTCATGGATAGAGGACAACCAAGAGGAGCAAGGGGCAGGGCACGGCCGCTGCTAGATAGGTGTTATAATGGAGAAGAAGGGCACTATGCACCTGGTTGTCCTCAACCGCAGAGAGAAAGAGGAGGTATGTACCCGCTCTTTGGTAGAGGTCGAGGTCAAGGGCAATACAATGGTCCAAGAGAGCAAGCGGTAGAGAATCCTGTGCAGCCAGCTCCGCAAAACGGAGGTGAGGTGCCAAGAGTAAACATCATAGGGGTGGATAAGCAGGATGTCGAAGTTTTGGCCAATAAGAGGTGATGTTCAAAATCAAAAGGAAAATATTACGTTTGGTCAGATGTTAGCTTTGAATCCAAAATTAAGAAGGCAATGGTCCTCAAGTGTTAGCACTAGGCTACCAAGAGCTAAGGGTAATGTGCAAGCAGTGCAAAACATGGCTTTGAGGGTAGGTAGCCCCACTGATTTTCTTCCATTGGTGGATGCGATTATAGAGAAGAGGATGCAGGTACATGCCTACATAGACGGTGGAGCACAGGTTTGTGTCATGACGGAAGCAGCCATGAAAGAGACAGGAGTCAAGGCAGTAGTCAGGTCAAGTGTGCGTATGAGGATGGCTAACCATACTAAATCCATATGTCTGGGTGTGACGCAGGATGTAAAGGTCAATGTGATGGGCATAGAATGGTCCACAATTGTTAGCACCAGGCTACCAAGAGCTAAGGGTAATGTGCAAGCAGTGCAAAACATGGCTTTGAGGGTAGGTAGCCCCACTGATGTTCTTCCATTTGTGTATGCGACTATAGAGAAGAGGATGCAGGTACAGGCCTACATAGATGGTGAAGCACAGGTTTGTGTCATGATGGAAGCAGCCATGAAAGAGACAGGAGTCAAGGCAGTAGTCAGGTCAAATGTGCGTATGAGGATGGCTCACCATACTAAAGCCAGGTGTCTGGGTGTGATGCAGGATGTAAAGATCAAGGTGATGGGAATAGAGTGCCTACTCAATTTTTTGTGATGAAGGCAGGGGACAATGCTTATCCAATCATTTTGGGTAGGCCATGGCTTTTCGAAATAGGTGCAAATCAAGATTGGGAGAGCAAAGTGTTCACTTTTCCTGACAAAGAGAGAGGCAGACAAATTGTGCTTGATTTGAAGACCAAGGAGAGCAGTTCTCGTCGTATGGTAGTTAAAGATGAGGGTGATACGATGGGCTATGAGTACGAGACAAAGACAGGCTATGATAAAGTCTATACTAGCACAGAGGAAGAGGAGAGCGAGGACAACATGTTGAAGATAAATGTAGATTTGTTGGGGGTCACCGTAGACAACTCTCCACCTAAAAAGGAATGTATGCAATCTCAAGCTCATGGTTTAAGCATAGAGGAGGTTTCGAGTATGATAAGTGAAGACCTTAACAAAGGGGAAAAGGAGGGCTATGTTCAAATGTGTGAATTCTATCCAAATCTATTTGCTACAGAGTACAAGCACTTGAGAGGTGCAAAGGGGTTGGAGCACAAGATTGTTCTTAAGGAGGGGCATAAGTCTAAAGCACAAAATCTAAGAAGACAAGGAGAAATTAAAAAAGAAGCCCTTTGGCAGGAGATCAATAAGCTATTGGATGCAGCCATCATACATCCTATGAAGGAGTCAGAGTGGGTCTCGCCAGTGGTCATAACCTCTAAGAAGAATGGGAAATGGAGAGTGTGTGTCGACTACAAGCCATTGAGTGCCGCAACCAAGAGGAATCACTATCCCTTGCCATTTCAAGACGAAATCCTAAACCAGGTGGCTAGACATGAAAGATACTCGATTATGGATGGATTTTCGGGGTATTTTCAGATAGGGATTGCACTTGAAGACTAGCTGAAGACCATATCTGTTGAGCTTATATGTGAAGCTACTCAATATATGGCTTCTCTATATATGGCACCCAGGTCCCCTCCATATATACAACATCTCATGTGTGTATTCTACACACTTTGGGGTTCTATTTCTATGCTCTCTCTTTCTCTCTCAAGAGGATGACTTCTATGTGTCTATGACGGTGGGCATAGTTTCTATTGGAGCAGTTCTACTACAAAAGGTAGGAAGAAGATACAAGCCGATATACTTTGAGATCAGGGTAATTTGCCCAAGAGAGGCTACCTACACCGAGACGGAGCAGTGGGTGATGGCTCTAGTCTTTGCTTGCAGGAAGTTTAAAGTCCATTTGATTATGCGTAAGTTTCTTGTGTTGACAGCTAATAATCTATTGCCAGAGGTAGTGCTACATTTGAAGCCAGGAAGGAGGATTATGAAGTGGGTGTTGGAGCTACAGGAGTTCGAGTTTGAGTTCAAGGTATATCACACGAGTCGGTCTCACCTGGTAGACACTCTTGTCAGGCAAGGCCATCAATTTTCCGGTCTATCCAAGAGTGGTGCGAGATGAAGCTAAGGAGGAACCCGACTTGGAAGATGATTTTACAATGTGGTTCAATGGAGCGTATTGAAGGGTAGTGCAGAAGGCAAGAGGAGGTGTGGTGATACACGACCCACACGGCAAAATGATATTTTTGAAGGCGTATGATCTGGAGGATGTCCACACCAATAATGAGGTGGAGTATCTCACTCTGCATCTAGGTTTAAAGCAGTGCATAGAGTTCAGCATTTCAAGGTTGGTGGTGAAGGGAGATGCATTGCTAGTCATCAAGCAATTGTTAGGCCAATGGCAGGTGAGTAGCGTTAAATGGTAACCTTGCATTTGCACTACATTTCTACTCAAATGTATATATTTTTTATCAAAGTTTTAACCTAGTGTGCATTCTCTCTTTCTGTAATAGCATTTTTCCATACAAACACCTTACCCTTCTTAGATCTTTATGCATTTACATCATATTTCTTTCTTCATGCTAAATGAAAATAGTAAACTTAATTCTACTCTCCTAGTTTTCTTTACTGCATATTCTTTTAACTAATTACCTTTACTAATTTAAATAGCTATCTACATCCCATAATTTGTAAATAAATAATTTATGGGCACTTATCTTACCCATCTTCTCTCAAGGGTAGGGTTAACCTTGTAGGCCTTCCCTTCCCCACCACTATGTGACCCAACTCTTGGATCATTTACTTGTGTTGGTCAAAAAATCTTAAATATAATGTATATCCCTAATAAATCAAACTTTATTGGATCCTACCTCATTTGTTTAAGGTGGATTCTCTTTTGAAAAAGCATGCTACACCTTGGATGCATGCTAAAGGGTCCCCTACAAGGAGACTTGGTTCAAAAGGTATTTTGGATGCATATTGAACGCCTTATCTCATGGATATACTTGAGAAAATTTCCAAAATCATCTTAAACACTTTGAGAAGGTCAACTTTGCCTTTTACAGCACCCAATTCTGAGTTACAGGCTGAAAGTTATGGTGAAAACAAGGTGTTGCGGACACTGTTACATCAGGTCAAAGTTACAATCAGGTAAACCACAAAGGTGGAAAGTTTTCTTGACTTCTTCAACATTCTAAAATACCAATGGGGAGTTAAAAACCACTTGCATGTCGAGGGGTCGGCTCAAGATGCTACCAGAGACACAACAAACAGGATGGGGACACTCTGCAGGAGCCACTGGAGGGACATCGTGGTGGGGCCCACATACATTATCAACCCTTATGGAGCCTCCACAAATAAAATTCTATTTTTAATGATAAAATAAGTGCCTTATTTGCATAATTGAAGGAATGGTCAAAAGGGAATCTAACTATGGTTAATTACCTACCTACCCTAGTCAAATTTAACCTAACCCAAGGTCTTGTACAACTATAAAAAGGCCCTTTGGCAAGCACAAAAACACACACACCTACTCCATTGCTGCAAATAAGCTCCTATAAGGTTAGGGAATCCCTAATCTCTCTCTCCTCTTGTCTCCCTATCCATTTCCTAAGCTTGCTATCATAAGCGGTGCCATAGAGAGAGCATCAATATGCTATGGCTACCATTCTCTTGCAAACATTTCTCTTACCATACTCATCCCTAAATAAGTATTGTATCTTGTATATGAGAGCAAGGATATCAAGTTCAATGATCTATCTCATGGTTTGATCAACAAATTGCTGCAATTGGGGTGTCGCCGTCACACTTTTGCTCTAAACGCGTGTAAAATTGGTAAGCATATTTTGGCAGCTTCTCATATTTTTTGCTCATTGGGTTTCTTGTTTTGTTGAGAAATTTTTTTGTGCACCATGGTGTCTATGTGCTTGGCTTCTCTCCTTATGTTGTGTGTAAGTAAGTCTTGGGGCTGCATAGATGGAGAAGAGCTCTATATGCATGCCGCCTTATCATCCACTACCTGTTCAACGTGTAGTTTATCTTGCTGATATACTACTTGTCAAGTAAAGGATATCGGAGACTTATATCTTGGCACCTTATCTTCTTCCACTCGAATTTTGCGAGGAGTATTACATGTACCAAATCTTCAACGTAATCTTCTTTCAGTTGCTAGACTTGTTGATCTTGGTCTGTTTGTTGGATTTGATCATACCAAATGTCGAATTGAGAAAGATGGATAGAATATAGCCACTGCTCCTCGAAATGGTAATTTATTTGAACTCTCTCTCAACAATGTTGTAGAAAATCTTGTCACTGCTCCAGGTGATCATGATACCAAAGTATGGCATCACCGTTTTGTTCATGCTGATTTCTCAAAACTCCTTGATCTTCAATGTCCTGATCTTGTTCATTGCATGGATCTTAAAGCCCATCCCCAGATGGGAATTTGTGAATTTTGTGCTCTTGGGAAACACAATCGTAAACCCTTTCCTCTCCAAATACAACTCATTCTCATGATATATTGGATCTTGTTCATACTGATGTATGTGGACCTCTACCTTCTTCGAGATCACAATATCGCTACTTCATTACTTTCATTGATGATTTCTCAAGGTATACGACTTTATTTCTTACTTTGACAAAAATCTGAAGACTTATTTGTTTTCAAACAATTCCACAAGGCTGTGGAACTTCAAACTGGTCGTCGCCTTAAGAAGCTTCGTAGTGACAATGGAGGTGAATATGTTTCTCAAGAGTTTGTGAGTTACTGTCCTGACAGTGGAATTCATCATGAACACAGTATTCCATATTCACCTCAACAAAACAGCGTTGCTAAACGAAAGAAACGCACTATTCTCAATGCTGAAAGATGATGCTGATTCATTCTGGCTTATCTCGTGTTTTCTGGGCCGTATCTATGTTGACAGCAGTATTTATTCAGAATCATCTTCCTATTACCGCACCCTTTGGTAAGATACCCATCACAGCATGGACATGTGACATTCCTTCTGTATCTCATTTTCGAACCTTTGGATGTATTGCTTATATTCATGTTCCCAAAGAAACGCGAACAAAGCTTGATTCTCCTGGTCTTAAAGTTATTTTTATTGGATATTCTGACACTTCCAAAGGCTACAAATTCTATGACCCTTCCTTCAAGAAAGTAATTGTGAATCGTGATGCTACTTTTAACAAACATCTTATGGGAGGCTCATGGTCCATGGATGATTCTGATGATACTAAATCATTGCTTCAGGCTTTTCAATTTCTTTCAGATGATGAAAATATTCCTATAGAGCAACTTTCCTCTTCACAACCATCCATTCCGAATGTTACCAATGATGATATTGATATTTTTGTTGATATGCCTATTGATTTTGAACATGGCTCATGTCATGTTTATGATGACAAAATTGTTGATAATGCTTTTTCTACTTGAAGATCCCGTTACTTATGATGAAGCTATCTCTTCACCGCAAAAGGATCAATGGCAAGAGGCTATGGAAGCAAAGTACGATTCTCTTATCTCTAAAGGTACATGGATACTAACTGAATTACCTCCTGGTCATACAACTATTAAATGTAAGTGGGTGTATAAGACAAAAGTAAAAGCAGATGGATATTTTGACAAGCTCAAGGTGCGTTTAGTTGCAAAAGGTTATTCCCAAGTAGCTGGTGTTGATTATCTAAAGAATTTTTTATCAGTTGTTCGCATTAGAAGTGTTCGAGTTTTATTGTCATTTGTTGTTCAATTTGATTTAGAAGCTCATCAAATGGATGTGCGAACTGCTTTTCTTAATGGTGACTTGGAAGAGTAAATTTATATGGAACAACCAAAAGTGTTTGTTATTCAAGGTAAAGGACACCTTGTTGCTCAACTCCATAAGGCACTATATGGTCTCAAACAAGCTTCGCGAGCCTGGTATACAAAATTTGATCTTTTTCTCACCTCTAAAGGATTCATATCTTGCTCTTCAGACCCCAACTTATACATAAAATGTCAAGGTAGCAGTTTTGTGATTATTGCTCTTTATGTGGATGATACCATCCTTGTTTCCAATGATTTAGGAATTTTTCAGCAAGTGAAAAATTTATTGTCTTCTACATTTGATATTGGTGGATCTTGGAGAGATTCACTCATGTCTTGGCATTCAAATCCAACGGAACTGTACAAATGGTATTTTATTCCTTCGACAGTTAAAGTTTATTGCAGATACTATTCAAAAATTTGGTATGGAATCTGCACATTCATCCAACGCACCTTGTCTTGCGAGCTCTACGAAGAACACTTCTGACAATGACGGTCAACTTGTCACAAAGAAACCTTATGCTAACTTGATTGGATGCCTTCAGTTTGCTGGCATGGACACTCATCCTGATACTCTGTTTGCTGCTAATTATCTTGGACAACATCTTACATGTTCTTCTCTTAAGCATTGCTTTGCTGCAAAGCGTGTATTGAAATACTTGAAAGACACTACAGATTTTGGTTTAGTCTATCGACGACAACTCACATCGGAGTCTATGCAATATCTTTCTCTTTTGGGTTACACGGATGCAAACTGTGCAAGCTCACATTTATCTATGCGATCTACTAGTGGAAATTTCTTCTTTATAAATGGTTGCCTTCTTTCTTGGACCAGCAAGAAACAACGTTGTGTTGTAGTTTCTACGACTGAGTCAAAATATGTTGTGGCATCACTTGCAGCTTGTGAGTTGATTTGGCTTCGACAAATGCTGGTTGATATTGGTTACTCTCCTCTTTCTAGCACACCCTTGCGGTGTGACAACCAAAGAGCGATTAGCCTTGCAAAAGACTATGTTCAACATAATAAGTCAAAGCACATTGCTGTCCATTATCATTATGTCAAGTATGAAGTACGCAAAGGAACCATTATGGTTGAACACTGTCCAAGTGACCAGATGATTGCAGACATTTTGACCAAAGGCCTCAACAAGTCACGTTTCATCCTCTTGCACTCGGAGCTTGGAGTTGCTTCGGCCTCACTCTTTCTAGATTAGCTTCATTGCTATTGTAATAGCTTTGTACATATCACATTGTAATCTTTTAGGTACCATGCACTATGCACACTCCACATTTGCACATTGTGATCTCTGAGTCACTTGAATATTTGTACATAGATGCACAATTCACTTTCACATCATCATCGTTGGTTCATATTTTCACATTGTATAGGGGCTTGTGTTTTTCCCTTGAACTCCCCAAGGGGTTTTTCATCCAAAGCTAGAGACCTTTGTTTGAGTGGGGGTGCTGGAGCTATATATGGCTCACTCTACTCAATTTGTTCTCACCTATATATTTGTATCTTGTCCTTAATATGCATCAGTCTTTGGGAGTGTATATGGTGTGTCTCTTGTCTCATCTCTCTCTTTCTCTCTACATCTCAACAATTGTATCTTGTCCTCAATATAAATCAGTCTTTGGGAGCGTATATGGTGTGTCACTTGTCACGTCTCTGTCTTTCTCTCTACATCTAAACACAATGTAAATAGGGAATATTGTGTGTATCCATAGCTCATCCGTAGCTTGGTGCATAATCGATGAATCTCCCCTCTGCTCGCACTCTATCTTCTTCGGTGCGGTCCTCTCTTGTTCCCTCTGCTTTTTTTCCTCGCAACGAAATTGTTTTTAATTCTTTGATATTCCATGTGGAAAATTTTCAGGACACCGGAAAGGCCGGACTAGACAAGGGCAGGGTCGGGCTAGGCGGTGTGGAACGGGGAGTCCAACTAAGTCAAAGGGCCAGGGGCTTTGCTATATAATGGGTGGTTGGGTGGTGGATTCTTAGGCTCTATCTTCCCTTGCCTTACACTGGTATTAGACCTAAGTGCCTTTTTTGGGAAAGGGGAAGGCATGGTGCTTTCTAGCCACACAAGCCTTGCATGTTGTGGTCCAATTCTGTGGGGATCACCCCTTGCTAAGAAAGTCAACGAAGAAGAAGCCTGTGGGCACGCGAGCTTGGCAAGGAGAGCCAGCGAGTGCAGGAGCACCAAGCTGACATTGCGCGGGCTCATCAGAGGTGAAAGGATCTGCTTGGTGTTTCTGGACATAGGGCCGAAGCTTCTCGTGCATGGCATCGTCCATCCTAGGCGCACCAAGCACTAACATGACGCTACCTACTCATGGCCATAGCCGATTGCTGCATTTATTTCCCACTTGAGGGTGCCCAACCCCCTTACGGGTAGTGGCCATACACAAAAAAATTAAGCATAAGGGGCGGTACCCACAGTGGGTACCCCAGCCCCCCTACTCCACTCCACGTGCGAGTATGGCAAGGCCGGCATCGACGAAGGCGGCACACATTTTGACACAAATTTTCTACATATTACGCAGAAACTCAGAGATTTCAAGACCACCAATTTGGCAGAGTTGGAGTACAATTTTTTGGTGAAATCAATTACCTCTTTCAAGCCTAATTGATTCGGCTAACAAGAACTTGTGGAATTTCATATACGGCGGACAATTCGAATCACTCTCCACCGGACTACTCTCGATTTTGACGGAGTTAGAAAGGCTCATTATACTTCGCGAGTGCTCTCAATATCAGGGTTTTTTTTTTTAGTACTCCTTCCACCGCACTGTGTAGCCATGGATTCAGATATCAATATGACATTGGATTTTGAGCAAAGTACTCTTGATCCTGCCAATGATGGCCCACGGCCGGATCCTCTCAAGGAGAATACCCGCGACGCTACGGCAGGTGAAGATACTTATGAATTGCTTGATATTCAAGAATTTCGTGCACTTTCGACAGGCATGACAGTCATGAATGAAAATTTTAAAGCTTTAAATGAAAATGTTACCAAACTGTCCACATTAGTAGTTCAATCAGTGCATCAGCAGTCTAAGAGTCTTGCTGACATGCACATGCATGAGCACATTGCCACACAATGACAGGGAATTTCTAATCTACAGAAAGGCCCAAATGCTGATACGTTGCATACTGTCACTGCAAAAGAGGTGGATGAATTATTAAAGAACACCAAACAACCGATTTTTAAGGGAGAACACCGGGACCGCAATAAGGATGCAGTGAATATCTTTCTTAGCAAGTGGGATGGAATTCACGCCTTTCAACATACTTGTGATGCGATCAGATCTCTGTAAACCAACCTATCTCTGGAAGGCAAAAAAATGGTGGATGTCTCTCAAGGAGAAGAACATCATACCACAGAGTTGGGAAACTTTTGAAGCAATGTTTAGCACGGAATTTTTGCCTATAAACGAGGCCGATAAAAATTGGACAGCTTGGGACACATGTTCCATGTGCCAATACCCATCACTCCTTGAATATATCTCTCACTATCGGGACGTTATCCACAAGCTGGAAGGTTTAGATACCTTTCAACAAGTACGGGGGTTCATACGAGGTCTCACACCCGATCTTAAGAAGTATGTTAAGACCCAAGACCCTAAAACACTTGAGGAAGCCATAGTGAAAGCATATATTCATGATGATCCTGATGAGAAGGAAACACATAATAGTCACGTGCTTGCTAATATACATGGTAATACACGCACTTAGTATGGGCACAATAAAAGAAAATTTCTAGTTGCCAATTCAGATGCATCTAAAAAACCCAAGGGGTCCAGGGGTCCTCTCTCTCCTGAGGACTTTGATAAAGCCAAGAAAGAAAAATTAAGTTTCAATGTTTAGGAAGAGGTCATGGAAAAAAGGATTGTCCCAAGGGGAAATCTATTGCTCAGGGCAAGGAGAAAGCAGTGCATACGGTGCAACTGCTGCCTCTTGATTCTTCCTCAAGATTCTCTAGAGTGGAAGTAACACACACTGAGGTGGTGCATGAATGCTGTCTCACAGCTTCCATGTGGCAACCAACCTTTGGACCACATGAGTTAGTATGCACGGATATCTACGAGGGCACAAGGTGCGCATCTTGGTCGATGACGGTGCTACTCACAATTTCATCAGTTACGGATTGGTGAAAAACCTCAAACTGCCTCAACCTCCTAGTACCCACCACTACAAGGTAGCAATGATGAATGGACATGATACTGAAATATGGGATACTCAATGTCGAGTTGTTCCATTGGAAGTACAAGGGTACTCTACATGTTTGGATTTTCATGTTATGAACATGGAAAGGCTGATGTGGTTCTTGGTAGGGAGTGGTTGCAAAGCCTAGGACCATCACTAAAGCCTAGCTATGAGCACAACAACTTGTTAGGAAATAAGATGTAGCTAAATAGATAATTGAGTAGATTACTTAATGGAGAGAGACAGATTTACATACACGAGATTATAGAGTAGAGAGAGAGAGAGAGTACACACAATATACGTGGTTCACCCAATGTGAGCTCCTGCCTTGCTTCACTCTCACCACCTCACACTCACCTTGTTGCATCAACTTCACACTATATGAAATGTGTGTAGAAATGGCCTCCTTTTATAGGCCAAAAGGGCTTCCCTCTCTCATGAGAGGCAGCCATGTGTAGCCGCCCTTGTGTAGATAAGTCCAAATCGAACCCTTCAATCCACCCATGTGTGGCCGCCCTTGAGAAGACAAGTCCGCTTTTGAATTTGGCCACCGGCCATTGAATTCGGCCACCGGCCAACCGACGGTTGTTTTCCGACCACTTTCCGGCCGCCGTCCAGCCATAATATTCCGGCGAAAAAGGAATATTCCGGCGAGTGATTTTCCTTCATGCCCCTAAAGTTTCCCCTGATTGTTGGCCGTGAAAAGTTTGGTTTCCGGAGAGTGATTTTCCTTCATGCACAATGGCTTCTCCTCATAATGGGGGCCTTACAAATGTGCGCTTTTACCACAGAAAATTACAAGGGTAAATCAGGCTCCATACTTACCACAACTTGATGTTTGAATCCCATGGCACACATGTGTTGTTGTTAGGAGAAAAAGATATTCTTTCATCACCATTTATTCAAAACAAGAAAACGTTGCTAGTCAATTAGAGAAAATTATTAAAGGAATTTCAAGATCTATTTCCTAATGATTTTCCATCAGGATTATTGTCGACACGATCAATACAACATAGCATTGACATGGTTGCAGGCTGTAAACTTGTTAGTAAACCACCTTACCGTATGAGTTATCGAGAAGCTGCTATGGTGGAACATCAGCTTGCTGACTACCTTAGCAGAGGGTTTATACAACCCAGTTCTTTAGCATGGGCTTCGCCTATCCTCTTAGTGAAGAAAAAGGAAGGCAGTATGCGCATGTGCGTAGACTACTGTGGCTTAAATGCGGTTAAAAACAAACACCCATTGCCGAGAGTAGATGAGTTGTTTGATAAGCTCACTCATGCTCGCATTTTTACGCCAATAGACTTGCGGTCAGGATATCACCAAGTCCGTATTCGACTTGCCCATATACCTAAAACTGCATTCCAGACACGGTTTGGACACTATGACTTTTTGGAGATGCCCTTTGGGTTAACCAATGCACCCGCAAAATTCATGACACTTATGGATAGTGTTTTGAAGCCATATTTGGGAAAATTTGTCATTGTTTTCCTCGTTGGCATCCTAGTCTATAGTGCTTCTGAAGAAGAACACTTACAACATCTCAGGCAGGTGTTTTTGTTACGCACAAACAAGTTATATGCCAAAGAATCTAAATGTGATTTTCTAAAAAATGAAATTCATTATTTAGGGCATGTTATTTCAGCTAAAGGGCTATACATGGATCAATCCAAAGTGGATACCATCCAGAAATGGCCTCCTCCTAAAAATCTGGAAGAATTACAAATATTTTTAGGATTTGCAGGTTTTTACCGAAGGTTCGTTAAAAACTATACTGAAATTGTTGTTCCTATGATGGATCAACTAAAAGGCAAAGGTACAGCTTTTCAGTGGGAATCCGCTCAATAGGATAGTTTCGATACGCTCAAGGATGCATTAGCTACAACTCCTGTACTGGCTATTGAAGATCCTTTGAAACTATTAGTTTTGGAAACGGATGCCAGTGACGATCGTGATATTGGAGCAGTCCTGTTACAAGACAAACGGCTGATTGCATTTGAAAGCAAGAAGCTTGATGCAGCTCAGCAGAACTATTTTTCTTAGGAACGCGAATTCTGTGCAATAGTGTCTGCCTTAAAAACATGGCGGCATTATTTGTATGGTGCTCAGTTTGAGATTGTGTTTGACCATGAAAGCATCAAATGGTTTACAAAACAAACAGATTTAAAGCCAGGTCGGTCCGGATCCTTCAGGAATATGACGCCAAGCTAAGGTATCGCTCTAAGTCGAATGCCAGAGATCAATTCACTATTGTTCACAGAACTTTGTAGTGAATTTTTAGATTCTCTCAAAGGCAAATATGAGCATGATAAAGCATATTCCAAAGTATGGAGCCATGTTCAAAAGAGGGTTCCTTCTCACTCCAATGACGATAGTGTACAATTAACCTCCACACCTAGTTCTTCTTTATCAAGTGATGAACTATAGTGATGGAAGCATTTTACCATTGACAATGGGTACCTACTCGATAAGGGGAGAGTTTGTGTACCGATGGACACAGACATTCGACCCCAAACTCTATATGAATGTCATGATAGTTCAATTGCAGGGCACCTGGTGTCGTGCCATGATACGTTCATTATGTGAAATTAAATTATCTACCTTTTTGCCGGTGATCGGCTTGACTCCATTGATCCTGGTGTACTCAGAATGTCAAAGTTAGTGAGCCTGTTAAAATCTGGCATAATATCAGCTTCTTGCATCCATATAGCTTCAAAATTGAAAAAAAAAGCTATTTAGGGCCTAGGGGTGCTATGCATGTTGTAAAAAGTGCAAATCATGCTCAAAATAGTGCAATGAGACTTTATACGCGTATAAAGTCTATGTGAACAGATGATGGTGATTTTGAATGTGTGCATAGCCCTTGGCTGGTAGGTCACATGTATAGGCCTGGATTCCAATTTGGATGTCATTTGAACAAGTTTTGACCCTTTTTCTGATTTCAGGCTTTTTGTGGGCTTTCTATTGAATGAAAATCATTAAGAGAATTTTTGAGGATGAAACTTGGTGGGAATTCCTCTGAGATAGGAGCAAAGGCTTGGGATAAGTGAAGCTTGAGATTGGATGTCAAATTTGGCCTAAGAGACATTATACGCGTATAAAGTCTAAGTTGGCAAATTTCATCTAATTTGATACAGTGGATAGACTTTGGCTAGGCTTACACTCCCTTTGCACCAAAACGTGATTTGGGTTAGACATCACCTGCTTTAATCCATGAATTTGAGATCTAGTGTGTTGACCCTTGTGATTGGGGTTTGAGTGGTCATGAGGCTATTGAATGTGGTAGAACTTGTGTTCTGAGCTATAACAGTTGTGTTACAACCCTGAAATGTGAAAAATGTTAAGAACTCCTTCAATTTTTCCTTTGTAGTCTTTATACGCGTATAAAGTCTAGATGGTCAAAATGAGGCTGAACTTGATCTGTGAGGTCCCCATGGCATGGTTAGCCCTTTCATCATTCCAAATTTGACTTTTGAGGTTTGTCACTGAGGCTGGGGTTCAATCTGTGGTTTTGGCATTCTTTTTTCACTCTTTTTGATCCCACTAGTCATAAACTTGTTCAAATTGGATATTTGGCATGCATTCATGATATTGGATAAGATGAAAACAAAAAATGATGAATTTGACCTCCAGAAGAAGATGAAGTCATTATACGCGTATAAAGACTACATCTGGATTTTTTTACTGTTTTCAATGTATTTTGCTACTAATGCAATGTATAGAGCCTGGATCAAGTTTGGTTGGATTTGGAGCAAGTTTGTTTGAGTTTCGGTTATAGTTAGAGTTTAGGCATTAGACGCTCCAACTAGCTCCAAACCCAGTCAAACTTGGTAGGTCCTATGCTTAGAGTATGTACTATGGCAATATGAATCAGTTTGTGATGAACTCTTTGTGAAATCGGCAGTGAGTCTTTATACGCGTATAAAGACTACTGTTGCAAAAATGTGATTTTTTGAATCTTGACTTGCATGGTGATTGTGCCCTAAGCCCTAAATACTTGATTTCAACTTTAAAAGTCATTACTTGAGCATAGAAACTTCCCTTTTCCTTTTGAGTCCTCGAAGTTGTTGCTTGGTCCTTGAGCCATCTTCCCACCATTATTCCTGCTGAATATCAATTTCCTAGCTTGGGGAAGTGAGTAAGAACCTTTTCGTGTGGTTGTTGCCGTATTTGGGTCTCCAACACCCCTTTTGGCGATTTGTCTCTCTTAAAGCGTCTTTTTGATTGGCGATGATAGAGAGGCGCTTTTTGCACTTTTGGCCTTAAGCACAGATGGTTGGTGGTATGCCAATGCTGCTCGTGAAGTTTCGGGGCAATCGGTCGCTTCGTTTGCCTGTATGAACCAAATGACACTTTGCAAGCTCGAAGCCGTTTTTTGTATTAAGGCCATTTTTTTGTGATCGGAATTTGGAGAAACTTCACAGGACCTTAGGATATGCTAAACGGTATCTCCTTGTGAAATTTCACTCCGTTCTGACAACTTTTTTCCGGATCAGGTTATAGGAGGCCTGAGAAATTAGGGTTTTTCTAGCTGACCTAATCTGGCATTTGGGGTCATAGACATGTTCTTTTACTCTAGGGGTTGTTGAGCTTATATGTGAAGCTACTCAATATATGGCTTCTCTATATATGGCACCCAGGTCCCCTCTATATATACATCATCTCATGTGTGTATTCTACACACTTTGGGGTTCTACTTCTGTGTTCTCTCCTTCTCTCTCAACATGGTATCAGAGCAGTACGTTTTTGTTTTTGATTTTTCTCCTGATCAAAATCGATTTTGCAGAAACTACTCGCGAGTGGGATCGGAATCGATGTGGTCTACAACTTTGCAGAAGGAAGTTTCTTCAAATTCTGCACCAATTTTGAGTTATCGTTTGCGGGCTGCGTACATACCTGAAAAACAGCTTCCGCGTTTTGTTTTTAATTTTTCTGCTAATTGGGAACGATTTTGCAGAAACTACTTGTGAGAGAGACCGGAATCGATGTGGTCTACAACTTTGCAGAAGGAAGTTTTTTCAAATTCTACACCGATTTTGAGTTACCGTTCGCGGACTGCGTACATACCTGAAAAGCAACTTTTGCTTTTTGTTTTTGAGTTTTTTGCTAATTGAAAACGATTTTGCAGAAACTACCCGTGTGGGAGACCGGAATCGATGTGGTCTACAACTTTGCAGAAGAAAGTGTCTTCAAATTCTGCACCGATTTTGAGTTATCGTTCGCGGACTGCGTACATACCTGAAAAGCAATTTTCGCTTTTTGTTTTTGATTTTTGTGCTTATTGAAAACCATCTTGCAGAAACTACTCACGAAAAAGACCGGAATCGATGTGGTCTACAACTTTGCAGAAGAAAGTGTTTTCAAATTCTGCACCGATTTTGAGTTATCTTTCGCGGACTGCGTACATACCTAAAAAGCAATTTCCGTTTTTTGTTTTTTATTTTTCTGCTTATTGAAAACGATTTTGCAGAAACTACCCGCGTGAGAGACCGGAATCGATGTGGTCTACAACTTTGCAGAAGGAACTACCCGCGATGGGGATTGGAATCGATGTGGTCTATAACTTTGCAGAAGAAAGTTTCTCTAAATTCTGCACCAATTTTGAATTATCGTCTCAGACTGCGAATATGTTTGAAAATCAAAATTTTACTTTTTGCTTTTCATTTTTCTCATAATTGAAAACTTCTCAATTATATTTTTCTTCATCAATCATATATTTGTTACTGACGTAACTTTGCTGCAGAAGCCAGTTACACATCGTTCCGATTCAGTCGAGCCGTTGATGATCTTCCAAATTCTATCGAGCTACTGTTGGTACATGATCTTTTGTTATATGATATACTCGTTCATTGATTCTCGTATAATTATTCTTTTAGAGATATAGTTTACGTCGTTTTATTGATAATTTCTCATTGATACCATAGTGATTTTGATGGTACCATGATAATGTTTTGTTAATACTTTGGTCATGGTGATTTTCGTTGATATTGTCATTGATACCATGGTTATTCTCGGTGGTGCCATGATGATATTTCGTTGATACCATGGTTATTCTCGGTGATTCCATGATGATATTTCGTTGATTCTATGGTGATTTTTATTGATACCATGATGATGTTTTGTTGATACCATGGTTATTCTCGGCGATACCATGATGTTGTTTCGTTGATACCATGGTTATTCTCGGTGATGCCATGATGATATTTCGTTGATACCATGGTTATTCTCGGTGATGCCATGATGTTGTTTCGTTGATACAATGATTATTCTCGGTGATATCATGATGCTTTTGGTTGATACCATGATCATTTATTCATTTTTATTGACATAATGATGATATTTTGTTAATACTTTGATGGTATTCATTGATCACTACATTGATAAATGTTGTTTTATGTAGTATATACACATATCATTTGTATCACGTAATCACACATTTTGTACTTTTACGTTTATACTTTATGTACCATATGTTGTCGTGTGTATATATGTCGTCAAAAGAGTGGCGTCGCGAACCATCTCTTATGGCATTGTGAACGTAATTATTTCATTAACGATGCTAATAATTTTCATGACATGTTTTTTTTTGGAGTCTATGATCTATGTAGGATTGATCAAAGAATTGATTTTATGAAGACAAACTTGGTGACAATAAAAGATTTATGAAGATATGTTTGGTGATGCCATATTGATGACAACATGAAGACATGTTTGGTGATGCGATATTGATGACAAGCTACACAGCAGATTCACGGAGACACTTTTGATTACAAGCTAATCGATAGCTTTTACACCTCTTTATTGAACCTTTGTATTCATTATTGTATTTGATAGGAGTAATGTAACTCCTCATAAAACATTCATTGTAAAAGGAGTGATATAGCTCCTCGTAAACATTTGTATATTCAATGATTTTTATAATATAACAGTGGGTGTATATAGAGCTGTGGGTTTTTCCCTTGATCCCCCAAGGGTTTTTTCATCCACAGTTAGGGACCCTTATTTGAGCGGGGGTGTTGAGCTTATATGTGAAGCTACTCAATATATGGCTTCTCTATATATGGCACCCAGGTCCCCTCTATATATACATCATCTCATGTGTGTATTCTACACACTTTGGGGTTCTACTTCTGTGTTCTCTCCTTCTCTCTCAACAGGGGTACCCCCCTAACAAGTCTTGTAGCTACCAGGTTAGTGGTTGTCGAGTTATGGCTGCTTTTCTCTCTCTTCTGGCATTGCCCTACTGCTGTTTCTGAGAGTTTTTCGCGACAAAGTAAACAATGAACACCAAGAGTGCATGGTAGTGAGCTCACCTCTCATATCTGGCACTGTCTAGTATCCCGTGCATGTCGTACAAAGTCGTCGAAGGTCGGAGCGCTCTAGGTGGCTGGAGGTCTCTGTCAACTGTGAATAGTAGAAATGAGCTTTAAATGGAGTGAAAATTTCTTATATTGGGGGTCCCCGAACCACTTTTCATGAAATTTGACATGTGCTCCTATCTTCTTGCGAGATGCGGTTTACTTGATTTGGACTCCATGTTTACCAGAAATTTGGCATTTCGGTCAAAACCTAGCCAAAACACGCTTTCCGCTCCAGACTCATAATTGCACCCCCACTGTACCATAGGTTGTCCTATAGTCACTGATCATTCCTATATTTTTTGTTTTTCATTATGATCGTTTTTCATCTGCTTTTTGTATTTTTGAAGTTTTTCTGCCAAAAATTAGCAAAATTAAAAGAAAAATAGCAAATCAAACACAGAAAATCCCCAAAAATCATACTCGGTCAATGCATGGAAAAATTAATGCTGTGCAAGAGAAGGGAATAAGCAAGATGCTTAGTGGCATTCCGCCGTCGAGGTTACCTATTTTCTTTGCAAGTAATAGCTGTAGCTCTATTGCTCTCTATTTAATTGTCTTTTTTGCAAAAGGCAATTGCTTTGCCGACACTGTTGATAGAGCCGTAGCTATTTGTATGGAGAGGATTGGCTTGGCCGGAATCGCTGTGGGCCTTAAATTCTTTGCTTTCCATTGGTGTTTTGTTTCTATCGGTTTTTGTAGATGTTTGGCTACTTCCTTTGTTGTTACTGTTTTGTTGCCAATTGGCATCCACATAAGTCGGCTATCCTTTTTCAAATGCAGCTGTCTTCCTTCTGTTGATGCTTGTACTGAAGGGAGTCCCTTTTGCTTTGGTTTTGGTATCCAAATGCGAGTGACATTTGGGTTATTGCTGAGCATTTTCTTTGGGATCCATATCTTTTTTATGCTCTTGGTTTTTGGTTGAACCATCTGCTTCATTGGAATTCTTTTGTTGCATTGTTGTTTGTCTGCCATGTCATTTCTATCCTTCCGCATCCATACTTGCTTCGGTTGTTTTGGTAACCTAGAACTTTGCATTGCGGTCGGTGACTTCGTATATCTGTAATTAGCATGGTTGGATTTTACCTGTCTGTTGGTCTCGGGTATCATGTTGTTCTTTGGTGGAATTCTTGCTTTTGGCTCTTTTTCCAGTGATTGCATGGCTTGCAGACAGCTGATTATTCCAGTACGGCTGAGCAAATTCTATCACCTATTGTTCATGTGCATGCTGAATTTTGACTGCCTTTGCATTCGAATCTATCTGCACATTGTACTCTTTTTGCCACGGTTATCCCAACATCATTGGGTGTTGTGTGCTTTCATCCTCCACCACATATAATTTGTGTGGGTAAATATATTGATGAATTTGTACATGCAATATAGACCATCCCAATGTTTTCAACGGGTGTGATGTGCTACTTTCCAGCACTTGAGGAGTAGGATGAAGTTGAACTGTGGATTTGAGCTGTTGGTATAATCCGTAAGAGATCAAATTTTCTTGAGCAATGCCGTCGATTCAACTTGATTGCTGCCCACTTTGACTGCAATTATTGGCTCCACTGTGTCTTCATCCAACTTCATTATTCGAATGGCATTGATTTGCAATGGGCTCCACTTTGTTGTTGTTGTCGCAGAAGTCTTCGTTTTGCAATGCGTTCTTTTGCATCTGCTTGAGCTTCCTCTCGTACTCGCTGTTTTTCCTTCATTCGTTGTTTTCCTTGATGCATTTGTTGGAGCATCTCCTATGTGAGTGGTAGATGATATTTCTTCAGTCGATATCCACTAATCCAGTTTTGTATTTCTTCACCTGCTAATGTAGCAAGCTTGACACCTCCACTTTGTGATAGATCACTAATCACAAATAGTCCCATCCCTCACGTTTTAAGATTCTTGGCATGTTGCTTCAAAGTATGCTGATCCCAATCTGTTCTTGATTCTGACACTATTTTAGTGAGAACCGTGCATAGTGTTTTATTTGTGGCCTCAGCTTGTCCATTGGCTTGTGAATGATATGGAGCAGATTTCCTATGTATGACCATGAATTCCTCTAGCAGATATTCAATGACTTCATTAAGAAAATGTGTTCCACGATCACTGACAATTTCTATTGGCAACCCGTATCGTACAAAAATTGTGCAGTGGTGCGGGCATCTGATTTTTGCGTTGCCTTGGCTTCGACCCATTTTGTGAGATAGTCCGTAGCCACAATGATATATTGGGTACGGGTGCGATATGCAGGGGGTGAGATAGGTCCCACAAAATCAATGCCCCATTTTGAAAATGCTCTTGCTCGCATCATTGGCCGTAGTGGCATCTCATCTCTTTTTATTGGCACCTTGGTGCACTGACAAGCGTCACAACACTTTACAAACTCTTCAGCATCCATGTGCAATGTAGGCCACCATATACCTGCGGTTAAGACAATTTTTGCCGTCTTATTGCTCGAAAAATGGCCTCCACTTATTCCGCTATGTGCATGTTCTAGAATCAGCAGGTATTCGCTTTCACTTGCACAGATTCTAAGTTGATTGTCCTTTCCTCACTTATAGAGTTGGTTCCCAATTAATTGAAAGTCATGAGCTTCCAGCTCTATAGCTTTTTTCCATGCTCTTCTGATGTTCTCAGGAAACGTCCTGGTGGTTAACAAATCAATGATATATTGACTCCATGCAGGTGCAATGTTTACCTGAAACAATGTCGCGTGATCCACTAGTCGTTTGGCACTACATATAGTACAATTGGTAACATAAGAATGTGAGTCCGCATACATAGTTGGCCAACAAACCCCTAACTGTTTCAGTCTCTGGTGTGTTTTCACTGTTGAACAATGAAATGCAAAATTCTGAACATGTGCTTCGTCAAGGTAGCACTCGAATTCTTCCGGATTTATACATAATCGTAGGATTTGGTCCGATCCAAGATGATACAGCCGTCCTGCTATCAACTGGAAGTTTTTTGTTTGTCGAATTGTTTGTTGTTTGGATCTGTATTCCGTTTTATCAAACCCACTTCCAAAGGAAAGAATGCTAAAAATTTCCTGAGACCATTTGGGTACCATTTCAATATTGAAAAGATAAGCATCTGGTATGTCATCATCTACTCCTTCAGGAGCTTCCCCGTTGTGTATCCTTGAAAGATGATCCGCTCGTAGATGGGTTTTATCCTTTTTGACCACCACTATAAAGTCAAACTCTAGCAATATAATAAACTAGCATACTATTCCCCCTGTATTGCATGGTTTATTTACCAAATACAAAAGATCTTGATGATTTGTGAAGAACACAAATTTGTTTGGCGAGAAAATAATGCCAAAATTTCTTTACATCATAAATCATTCCTAACCCTTCGCTCTGTGGTTGTGTAGTTCTTTTCCGCACTGTTTAGCTATTGGCTCGCATAGCAAACTGGAAAATCCATTCTTCCGTCTTCAGGTTGAGCCAGAATACTTCCAATGGCATATGCAGAAGCATCAATGTGAACATGGAATATCTTTTCCCAATCTGGTGCCTTCAGTACAGGTGTTGATATAAGGTTTTCCTTCAGCTTTTGGAATGAAGTTTCATACTCCTCGATCCAATTTAAATTGACTACCAAACGATATAGAGGTTGTGCGATAACCGCGTATATGAATCTTCGATAATATCCGCAGTGTCCCATGAAGGATTGCACTTGTTTCTCATTAGTAGGCCTGGGTAGGTCTACAATGACTTTGACTTTGTCTAGGTCAGTTGTTATGCCATTTCTTGAGACAATGTGTCCTAAGATGCGGCCTTGGTTAACCATGAATACACACTTTTCCGAGTTAAGACAGATTCGATATGTCCTGCATTTTTCAAAGACCTTTTGCAAATGGTCGATATGTTCCTCTCGTAGAAGAGAGTGTACACAAATATCATCCATGTAAATTTCTAAGAATATTTTTAGGTATTCCTTGAATGCATGAGTCATTAACCTTCGGAAGGTAGCTGGGGCATTAGTTAAGCCAAAAGGCATAACTCGATACGCATAAATTCCCCATTATGCGGCAAATGCTGTTTTGTGTTGATCCTCCCTTGCTATAGCCAGTTGGTTGTATCCTGAAAACCCATCCAGAAAGGAATAAGCCCATTTCTCGGCCACCCGCTCAAGTACATGTTCTGTGATTGGCAAGGGATAATTATCCCTTATGGTGGCTGCATTTACCTTCTTGAGGTTTACACACACTCGAAGTTTTCCATTCTTTTTGGGAACTACCACAATGGGTGACACCCAATCTGTATGTTCGATTTCATAGATGAATTCAGCTTCCATCAGTTTATCAATCTCTTCTTTGATTCATTTAGCAAATGTTTCAATATATGTATAAGGACGTTGTTTGCTAGGTTTTTCATCTGATGTCAAAGGAATTGTATGTTGGCATATCGATGGATCAACTCCCTTGAGGTCTTTATACGACCATGCAAACACATCTTTATACTTCTTGAGAAGTTGTGTTAGCCCTTCTTCTTCTTCAGGCTCTAAATCGTTGTCTATATAGACCGGCTGAGGATTTTCACCTAGTTCTACAAGGTCTATCCTTTTTGCATTTTTTGGACCATCGTAAGATTCTTGGTTGGTTCTTTCCCTTACTGGTGGTGTCATGATGATTTTTTTGTCCTGGATAGTAAATTTCTGATAGTGTGATGGTACATTCATGTTCCCCTTTTCTGACTCCCCTTTACCATCACTATATTCTTCAGTAGTCCATATCTCTCTTAAAGACCGTTTCAGTTCTTGGTATTTCTGTTTACGCTCCAGTTTGGTCCACTCTTGCTCTTTTGTTGTTTCTTTTTTTTATTTTTGAGATTTTTGTGATTTTGTTTCTGTTTTAGCTTTTCGTTCCTGTTTTAATTCCTCTTGCGTTCTTTCCCTTTGATCTTTTGAGAATCTTCCTGATATGTGATCTTTTACACAATCCTTTGCTTTTACAAGCATCAAATAGTGAGTTTTACCTTTTATGCTGGGCATCAGGTTCTCTCTCGCTTTGTTTCCTGCTCGTTTCCTCCTATAGCGTTCCTGGCATCTAGGGTGTTGATTAGCAAAATCATAAAACTTGATATTCTCAGTTTCCGTTCCACGCTCACTTGTGTTGTCTGAAAACTCATTATCTGCATCATCATTTACTTCCATATGTTCAGAGGAGTTATAAAACTCTTCTTGTTCTGGTGGTTCTATCATCTCATCTTCTCATGGTATAATGCTTACCATGTCATAGGGTAGCACATCATAGCCATCCTTATCGCAAAATTTTGTTGTTGGACTATCTATAATGGTACAGACATCCAATGTTGCTAGTATGTGTTCTCATTCTAGAGGTTCCAAGGCATCTTCAGGAAAAGGTTCCGGAATATACTCCTTGTCTTCTATCGCTCTTTCTAAGACGCATTCCTCTCTTCTTAGGCTTCCACAATGTGAAGCTCCGCACATCCATAGCTATTTTTGTTTCCCTAACCATGCCGGGATTTCTGATCCTGCTTACTTTAGCTGAATCAAACTCTTCCACAGGTGTTTGGTTCACATCTTTGTAACTATGGTCTTTCAGGTGTATTTTAGTTGTTGTCTCGTCATGTCTGAGGTATATATGGTCGTAACCCCAATCTTGGACCATCTTCAATTGCCGCATGAATGGTCGTCCCAAGATGATCTCATAATTGTTCTTTTTGTCGAAATTGTCTATTGCAAATGTATGCTCATACTCGATTCTGCACGAAGTGACAATCACTTTTTCTAAGAGTCCTAGAGGCTTCTCCATGAACCCATCTGCCAATTGCAATTTCATTCTGGTAGCCCTCAAAGCTGGTTTTCCCCATTTTTTCCATATTTCCTTGGTGGCGATAGCAACTCCTGCTCCACTGTCAAGAATATCTTTGGAAACTACTCATTGGAATTCTACTAGAAGCGTGGTGTTTCCATCTTCTCCCTCGCAATACTCTCCAACCTTGTTTAATGGTACTGGCCTAGTGTTTAGTTGAGGCATGTCCAACTCTCTGATCCCTTCCTGTAGCTTCAAGGTGGGGTCTTCACTCCAAATTTTTCTAGGCATTTACCTACTGTGTTCCACATGTTTGGCCGTAACCTTAGGAGTTCTGCTAATGTGATGGTGTATGCCACCGGAGTGGACAACAACTCAATCAATCCTTGCAAATCCATCACTTTGTTAGAAGAAATTCTTTGAGATGGGATTGCTCTCACTTCCGACTTGGCTTCATACTCTCCTAGGTAATAGGGTAAAGTTCTCAGCGAGTCTGGTTGGCTATGCCCCGAACTAATTGATCCTTGGTCTCCCCCTTGTGAATGTATCTCAAAATTTATTTGTGATCTCGCCTCAAATTCTTCAATAGGAGGTAAGGTTACATTCTTTTCTTTTCTTGTGCTATTCATGTGGTTACTCATCCTATTAGCCTCGTTGGCCTCACGGATTTGCTTCCACAGATCGTCTAGATCATTACAGTCCTTACCCATTTCTGCCAATATTTTAGGCTGGAACCCATCACTTGCCTCATCTGTGGTATTTGGCACTATGATAGGTTCTCCTTTGGACTCATAGGCATTAGTGAGTCTTTCCTTTGTTTCTTCTAAATTTGGTTGGAGCTGGTGCCTCATGCCAATTTGCAGGTTTACCCAGCGGGTCTTCCATCAATGATTGAGCTGTTTCGATCATCTTTTTGCACATTTCCAACCTCTGTTTTTCTATTTTTGCATATGGATAAGTCATCCACCTTTGCTCCTGGGTTTGGTTCTTTTTTATTCTAGCTTCATAAGCCTTTAGAAGCGCATCCAACTGCTCATTTACCTTGTCAACCAGTACAAATCCTCCCGATCCTGCACTTTGTGGTTCCTTTAATTACTTCGGCTCTATGGTTGCCGCAGTGTGTGAGCTTAAACTAGTTAGATCCTCTAATCGCTCCAACCTCTCCTTTGTTTGCTTCAGCTCCTCTGCTAAAGCGGTTTGCTCTTGTTCCTTCCTAGCTTTCATACGAGCCTTTCTAGCTTTCCAAGTGATTCGTTGATTTTTTGTTTCTGAACTAGGGGCATCGGTTTTTGGCTCTTCAATTATGGGCTCGTCTGTCCTTTTCTGAGCTGGTGCCCTTGTAACTACCTGAATGGGTATTATCGTTTCATTTTTTGACCCTCCACTGGATGGCACTGCTTCCAGCATGTTTAGAGTAGTTTTTGCTCCTTTACTAGGGTTTTAAGGGCATTCAGGAATCAAATGAGTAATTCCACATTCTGGGCAATACGCATTGACTCTGATGATCTCATCGTGAGGACAGTCCCTTAGCCAGTGATCTCCGCCACACTTGTAGCAGGGTCCCTTGGGCTGTTGGGGTGCTCCTTGTGGCCCTCTTTGTGGGTAAGCATGTCTCTATCCACCCATGCCCCCATTGGCTATGAACATCAGTGTTCGTTCATCCAAACTGTATCTTCCCTCTCCTGTAGCCTGAGCAGCTGTTGGTGGTCCCGTACTTCCAATCATGCTCCAAGGTTCTAGCATTTTAGGTTCTTCAGGTGGATAATAGACAGGATTTGCTATATATCCACTCGGTTCCTCGTAATATGCGTGCATAGGCACCAAAGCCTTATCCTATGATCCCTCGAACCTCTCTTTGATCCTTAGTTCCTATCTAAGATACAAGGAAATTTGGCGAACCAAATGGGCTTTTAGCTTGTAGGATTAGTCAAAGGTCACCTACTTAGGGCTCTTGTCCCCGGCAGCGGCGCCAATGTTTTCATGCAGAAACACTGCTCGCAGACACTAATACAATGAGAACCAAGCCAACAACAAGTTGTCAACCTAGGACGGAGTTCATCCGCAGGCGCATGGAAACAAATAGTTGATTGTCACTCAATTCGACATTCTCTAGACAATCACTACCAAAGGAAATCATTCTAAAGCACTCTAATCATACTGAACTGCAATCTTTCCTACAACACTTCCGTTCACCGAAACATGGTCAAACATTGTCGATTCATCACAAAACTCAAGGATCCTACTCTACACACCTAGAGAACACTTCCCAAAAGTTTCTAACCTAATCCACAACCCGTAAACATATGGTGCAGAAATCGCATATAAAGACAGGCCGAAATTTACAGGTCATCGAATCTGGAAATATTTAGTCCTAAAGTGTAGTTCTACTCGCCGTGAACGAAATGACATAAAGCAATCACAAAACGGACACACGGATAGAGATAAAACTCACTCGGAAGCTCACGGAAGAGCTCTTCGCGAAGAGACTGAAACCGCTCAAGCTTGGCGTCGAAGCGTAGCTCTCGCCATTGCTAACACGATGGCGTAGTCACTTCCACAATGTAGTAGTCATAGCATCCAAGGGGAAGGGAAGAAGACCTCTCTCACTCTCACACACAGTACGTACTCACCGTACGTTCAGATAAACCCCCAAAAATGATTAAAAAAAGACCCCTTAGGTTTACAAAAGATTGGCTTTTATACCTCAGCCTTGGAGGTGTCATCTCATCAAAATGAATTCTAATTCCTATCAGGGGTGTTATTGAGTAGCAAATACAATGACATATGTTTCCAAAATTATCTGGAGCCTGAAGAATTAATTACATTTAAGCTCATCGTGTGAATAGTACAAGCAAAATGGGATTTTGGATGCGGTTGATTTGCAGGTCAACATGGAGTCTTCATGATGCTGATGATCCTACAGATTTCACTCTTTACCAAACAAATGTTGGATCCCTCATTTGTGTATGCAACACGAGGTCAGATATTCAATTTTCAGTCTCACAGGTTAGCAAATTTATGCATAGCCCAGGGTCAAAGCATTGGCAATCTCTCAAGAGGATTTTTTGCCACTTGAGTGGTACTTTACATCCTAGCTTGTTTTATCCCAAGGGGGGGATCATTGCCGCTAGACTTACATGCTTTTTTGGACTCAGATTAGGCTGGTTTTTTTGACACACGAGTGTCCATGTGGTTTTTGTTTCATGCTTAGCAGCTCATGCATATCATGGTTGAGCAAGAAGCAACCTACTATGGTCACTTCTAGTTGTGAGGCTGAGTACGCAGTGTTCATAGGTACAATTGAGTGTATATGGCTCAGACACCTTATAAATGATTTGGGTGTTGGATAGGACACTACCAACACTATCTACACTGACACTCAGATCTCATTGAATGAACTCATTTTTTCATTCTCGCACAAAGCACATTGAGGTGCATTACCACTATGTCAAGGAGACGCTCTCAGCATGCGAGATCCGCTTGGCTTATGTGCCAACACAGGACAACCTTGCAGATCTTTTCACAATGGCATTGTCTCGTGGGAAGTTTGAAGCTTTCCACAAAGCTTTGGGCTTACTCCCCTTTTTGGACTGATCATGTCCTCAAGGGATGGCACTTCCCTTTACTCTATGTACCAACTCTCGTTCACCGCATCTCTCAAGGGGAGATTTGCTACCATATACATGTGGTATTGATATGTGTGAAGACACTTAGGACCACAGCGGTATTTTTTCCCTCATTTCATTGTATATATGCCTATCACTCTAGGCTTATATATCTTTCCATTGCACACCAGGTACTATACTCTCTAATGTGTGCCTTGAGCTTCCTTCATCTTCTCCAACCTATGTGTATTCTCTTGCAACCCTAATTCCAACATGTTTATACTATGTTCTAGCATAGTTCCCTGCCAAAACATTTGCCGAAAATCTTCATTGATTTCTTCAGTTCCCATGACAATCTTCAACTTTTTTTTCACCTCCCCACTTAGAGGTATTGTCTCTCTGAGATTCTTCACGCAAACCCATGTGTGTTATAGAAGGAATCAGATCCTTTGTATAAGAAGAATATTGTTGAGCTTTGATACCACTTTTATACGCTTGGAAACTCCAAGCAAGAAATCAATAGCAACACATGAGCATGATTGATTATATTTCATAAGATCGAACAAAATTTCTTTCCTATATTCGAGTATGTGTCAGAAGCTATCAAGATATGCTTATGATTTCTATAAAAAAAACAAGATGTTAGTCCAAGCTCTAAATCCATTCCTTTTTGTATTTTCAACACATGTTACGGATCAATGTTTAGAGACAGACTAGACTCTGAAAACCAAAGAAATCTTAGTCCGAAAGAAACTAACGAATGTATTCAAATTAGATGAAGAAGATAATATATTGCATGTAGTCTTCAATGTGACAAAATTAGTTGATGATGTCATAAGGGTGACGGTGACCGACAGTAGCTAGCTCGGTCGTGGGTGGAGTTTTCGCACAAGTGCTGGTGTGCTTATTCAGTGGTGCCGGAATAGATTAGGCAGAGACCCTCACTTGCATCAAGTATTTTTTTATCAGGACTAACTTCAATAGTGGACTTGAAAGCACAAATAACTGGAAACTTGTATCTAAATCGGGAAAATAGGAGCCCACACTAAATCCAGGGTCGAACGTGTTTTCTGCATGAGGGGAGGGACTAGAGAGAGAGTGAGCGATTACTTGGATGAGCGGGAATGAGGTGGGTGCGAACTCCCCCAATCTCACCACAGCTAATAACCTGCGGTCGCAAACGTGTCTGCCAATAAATGTTTGCGGCATACGCACTGGCGTGGTAAAGACTAAGCGGAAAGCCACATGAGCCTCGCCCATGGATGGCGGCAAAAAGGGGAGCAATAATGGGTTGCATGTATGGGATCTACAAACGGCCGACTTTGGCGGGTGCGGGCGTGGGCGCTGAATTGGAGTCGGGGGCCCGGTGGGGATGGGAGTGGTGTTGGTGGTGGTGGTGGTCATCGACAGAGGAGGCCGTGGAGACGAGGGCAGTAAGTCGACGCAGGTTTCCGATTGGCAGGTCACCATCCAGGTTAGGTGAGCTCACGAAGAACTTCAAGCGCTGCAGCTGCACCCGTGGTGTATTAGGGAGAGGCAGGCACCAGGCACTAGTGGCGGGATCAGGTGGAAGTCCATCATCCATATCGGCCTGCCTGCAGCAACCGGGAAGAATAAAGCGCAGTTTACCGATGCAGGCCAGGCGCGGCTCTACACTCACAAATTCCACGCAATTAGACAAAGTACGTAGCGTTAACAAATAATTATTGCAACAATGTTGATAGCCAGGTGGCCATAAATTTAAAAGAATAATAGATAACGCACGTTCAAACAAATTACCGTTTCGAGGAGCAGTGGCTATAGTCTGTCCATCTTTCTCAATTCGGCATTTGGTATGATCAAATCCAACAAATAGACCAAGATCAACAAGTCTAGCAACTGAAAGAAGATTACGTTGAAGATCTGGTACATGTAATACTCCTTGAAAAATTCGAGTGGAAGAAGATAAGGTGCCAAGATATAAGTCTCCAATACCCTTTACTTGACAAGTAGTATCATCAGCAAGATAAACAACACGTTCAACTGGTAGTGGATGATAGTTATGGAGCCACTTAGACTGATATGTCATATTTCTTGTAGCAACAGAATTGACAATAAAAAGTGATCCATCACGTACATGAAGTATTCTGTCTAGAGCAACTGAACATAGGACGCAACTTGTTTTTGGTACAATGTTGTTTCGATGTTCAGTAGCATATGCTCTATTACGATTTGTGTCAAATCGTCGCTTATAGCACATATATGTGGGATGATCAGATCGTCCACAATATTCCCAAGAAAAAGAAGAAGAGTCTCTAGATAAACATGGTTGTTTCGTGGTAATATTCTGTTCTTCATCGTATTACCGTGCCCAAAAATCATCTTCAGTATGGCCATTTCTGTTGCAGTAAGAACATTGCTTATTAGGAAATTTGAGACGAGAGAAAATATTACTGCGACGGCCACCTCTGCGGTTTCCTCGTTGAAATGGACGCCTTCGAGCATAAAAAGAACGTTCCATCTGTTGTGACTCAGTCTTCTCTTGTGCAATCATAGCTGTATCGTGACCAGCATTACGGCGTTCTTGACGTTGAGAGTATTCAATTAAAGACATGCAGGCTTGGTCGAAATCAAGACCATCTTTATTAGAGAGAATAGTAACAATGTTATCATAAGTAGATTCCTTCACCGTATCTAGGAGAAGTGTAATCAGTTGCTTTTGTGGAACAGGATCACCAGCAGCAACAAGTTGATTAATAATAGATTTGAAAGATTCAATACGTCCCGTCATGGCAGTACCAATTTCATATTGTAACTTGTTAAGCAACCCTCTCAAATAAATTATTTATGTAACAGATTTCTCCTGAAAGTTTGCAATAAAGTACTTCCATACGTTGTGGGAAGTAGGCAGTTCATACATATCAAGCAAAAGGGAATCAATAAGAGAAGAAAGAATATATCGACGAGCTGCTTTATCACGTCGTTTCCAATCCGTATAGGAAAATTCCAATCTTCAAATATGGGTCTTTCAATAATAAGCACGCTATCATTATCCGTATCGACAGGCTGAGACGGACAAACACGATTTCTAAGAACAACATCAGAGAGTTCATCGCCTTAAAGAATTAACAACATCTTTGCTTTCCAACCTGGAAATCCTTGGCCTTGGAAAGGAGGAACCGAACGCTGGCCAGAAGGAAAGCCGTTGACAAGAATAGTCATAGCCATATCTTGTTTCCAGAAGTAGTATAAGATAAGATCGCAGAATTTGCACACCATATATGGTGAAGGCCGCAATTGAGAATGAGAGAAATATGAGCACTGCATTCTATCAATGATAAACGCAAGAAGAATGCTCAAGGAACGTCCAAAGATGTGAGAGACGTCACCCAAAAAAGGCAGGGTAAAGGAGACGTTAATAATAAAAGAGTCCTCAAAATAGAGTGGCATGAGACGCAAGATTGGTAGCCAGAATACAAATAGCAAAAAGCTAAATTTTCTCAAAAAAGTTAACGCAAAAATTAGAAAAACAATCGTGGACGCTTCACGAAGAAGTAGGACAAAGAAAGCTGCATCAAGCTCAATTGCAGTAAAAACAACATAACTTTCTTACTATGACATTTGGAGCACATTACTGCTCAGATAGACGCACAAAAACAAAGGAAAAGTTCAAGTCAAAAAATCTCGGAGGCGGTAATGCTGGAGTCAATGCTCGCAGTAATGGTCCTTCAGCAATGCACGCGGTAATCGGCCCAACTATATTTCCGCGCTTATTTCCGCAGGCGTAACAACAAGAATTACCGCAAGTATTACCACGCACGCGAGTATTTTTTTTAAAAAAGCAGATAACCATTTGGATGGTCTTTGGTGGGACCCATCCACATGGTCATTTGCCTTTTTTTTTCTTATACATTTAATAATTAAAAAAAAAAAAATTTCATTGCACAAAAACTTTGGGCCAAAATCAAATGTTTAATTATATTGGAGATACTGTTCATTACAAAATTGCCCAAATAGGCGATGCATGGCGGCTATACAGCTGTGGCCAAAAGAAGACTTTGGGCCAAAATCAAGTGTTTAATTATATTGGATATTACAAAATTGCCCAAATAGGCGATACATGGGGGCTATGCAACTGTGGCCAAAAGAAGACGGGCCCAAAAACACTTGGAGGATTGAGCTACTCGGATCCTAGGACCTCTCGAGGGACTCCCTGACGCTGGGAAAGAAAAAAACAACAAAACCTTTAATGAATACAAATGGATACATATTTCTGTATGCACTCATTTTAAAAAAAAGTTAACTCTTACAGGCTGTAGTGTACAACATGCATTTTCAAATTCTTCGCGATTGATTTTGTTGTTTTCATACAGCCAGCACCATGTCGGATATTCAAAGTAGCTCTCTCTGTATCTCTGGATCTCTAGGCTTGGGCGGGTCATAGTAATATTTTTCTATATATTAATTAAAAAATATCACCAACCTAACCTTATTACCACAAATTAAATCAATTCAATTGAGAATACGTGCACTCACAAATTTATCGTTTCATGCTGCTTTTCCGCCCGAGCCATAATGCGTGGGCGTTTGTTGCGCCCTCGCCTCCACCTGCAGAGTGTACGCCCTAGCACCTGCTGCTCTCTCGTCCTCCAGCTCGCCCTGGGCTTTCTCCCACTCCTCATTTTGAACATTTGTAGGGTGATAGTTGTGACCCTCAGATTCAAATGTTCGCTTTGCCGCCCTCTGCACACTGGACTTCTTATTTTTCAACAAATTCTTGACGTACTCCTCGAGCCACTGCGTGGATAAATTTTCCACTTCCAGATTAGGGAACCGCATGAGCAATGTCATGTGAATGTACGTCAAGTCGGTTGGGTCCTGATCTTTGAAAGATTTAAAGCAATCTTGGTATGTCGAGTGGATCAGCTGGTTAAGGTGCCCTCGAAATGTCCTCCCCAAAGAGTAACCTAGATCCACCTCCGCCCCTCGATGTATATAATAGTAGTAGCCACAAGCGTCCGAGGCAGGCTCATCGCGGTCCTCATCCTCATGTGGAGCTCCAAGGGGTGAGCGAGGAGGTCGGGGTGTAAGAGGAGGTGAATCTGTAGCACTGCCTCCTCCACCACTAAGGCATCACGAGCCACTACCTCGACGAGAGCGTGAGCCACCACTACGGGAAGAGCGCTGGCCTGAGCCCAAACCACTGGGTGGTGTAGGAGACGGATAACTCGACGGTGCGGGCATGGATCTCTACGAATGCAAGCTGGAGGGAGGTGCAGGTGAGGGTAAGGTGGAGGGAGGTGCTGTGGGAGGCACACTTTGCACTATCGGAGTGTCGGCACCCGGTGTCGCAAGTGGTGAGAGCCCATAGACAGCCAACTGTGCGGGTCTGTACCACCCTAGAAGACTCTGCTGCGAGGATAGCCACTCTGCTTGGGCACGGTATGCCCTCTCGAGGTCGGGGTCGTGTACTGCATCTCGGAACCATCAAAAGCCGAGGGTGGATTGTGGCTGGTGGGAGAAAGACTGCGAGTAGTAAGCATCGTAAGCGTCCTCGTAAGAGAGGCCCGCGGCGAGAAAGTCCTCTATGGATCGATAGCCGGACGTGGAAGAGGATGCCATATCCTACAATTTCACAAAAAAAAGGAAACCTAATTAACATTGGATTTTAGTCAAAGTGAGATTCTTTAGGTATGTTTTGGTATGCTTGTAACGCATGCACACTAATGCAAGCGTTAGTGTGTGCTTGTAACACATGCACACACTAATGCAAGATTTAGTGTGTGCTAATGCACAAATTAGTGTGTGAAAACACACGAATGCATGCACACACACACTAATGCAAGCATTAGTGTGTGCTTGTAGCGCATGCACACACTAATGCTCGCATTAGTGTGTTTTCACACACTAATTAGTGCACAAGCACACACTAATGCAAGCATTAGTGTGTGCAACTTTTTCACAGACCAATGCTCACAATAGTGTGTGCTTCTGCATGCATTAGTGTTTAAAGACACTAATTTGTGCACAAGCACACACTAATGCAAGCATTAGTGTGTGCTAGAGAGGTATGCACACACTAGCGCTTGCATTAGTGTGTGCTTGGGCACAAATTAGTATGTGGAAACACACTAATGCATGCACACACTAATGCTTGCATTATTGTGTGATTGTGCACAAAATAGAGTGTGAAAACACACTAATTTGTGCACAATCACACACTAATGCACGCATTAGTGTGTGTATAATGCATGCACACACTAATGCTTGCATTAGTGTGTGAAAACACACTAATTTTTGCACCATCACACACTAATGCAAGCATTAATGTGTGTGTGTATAATGCATGCACACACTAATCCGGGCATTAGTGTGATTGTGCACAAAATAGTGTGTGAAAACACACTAATTTGTGCACAATCACACACTAATGCAAGCATTAGTGTGTGTATAATGCATGCACACACTAATGATTACATTAATGTGTGCTTGGGCACAAATTAGTGTGTGTGTGTATTGATAGCGGGAAAAAGAGCAGTGCAATCGGGTGGCCTCTGTACTCGTGCACACTCCACAAACCACGCCTCATGCAAACAAGCAAAGAACAAAACAAAGGGGACACCAACCTAAATTAAGAGGTTTAGGGACCTCACACATAGTGCACATAGGAAAGTGAGACTTCTGGCATTATGATGGCATCAAAACATATGGCAAAACACATAGAAACGAAGCTTAGGGACCTTATGTAGCATATATATACACAAGACATCAGCTTAACAATACAACGGCATCTGATCATACATAACAAGGATATAGAGAAGCAAGCCAAGGATAGCATAGTCCCTTGTCAAAAAAAACAATCAACCCACAAGTAGGTATGATCCTACTAGCAACACATCCATACCTTAGAGAATGATGGCGAGGATGGTGGCCATGGAGCATGAGAGAAGACTCCTTATTTAGGTTTTAGGGCTAGTAATGTAGCATACTAGAGAGAGAGAGAGAGAGAGAGAGAGAGAGAGAGAGAGAGAGAGAGAGTAGAGCTCCATCCATAGCTCCTCGTCGTGAGCAATGTCATCATAGCTTCGTTGCTTGGTGAAGTGGGTGAAGTGTTGGTTTTGAGTGAGAGAAGGCCTCCTTATATAGGTTTCTGAGAGGGTTTAGGATTAGGGATAAACATGCTTAAATCCGTTGATTGGGGCTACTTTTTGCTTAGGGTGGTCAACAGATTGAGGTCACCTGATATGTCACCATCAAGATATTCTCTAGAGTCATCTGAGAGGGGAGGGTAAATGCTGATTTTTCTGATTGTGACACATGGGGATAAGGCCTTGACCAGCATTTAAGAGCAGGTAAGGTGGCTGTTGAAACTGGAGGTTCTGCACATGTCAGGGGGGGACCTGCGGGGGGGAGGTGGCAGCTGGGTCCTCTTGAATATCAAATTCTCAAAAAAATCCTCAACCATGGCTTCTTTTGACTTGTGTTCTTTGAAAAAATCAGCATGTCTCTTTTCAACTCAAAAGTCTTTATCCCTGTTGACTCACCTTTACCATAAGATTTTCCCCTTTTCTCCTCCTGTAACTGCATTGTTGATGCCCAATCACTGCTTCTAGTAACAGTGAACTGTTACCTACCAAATACATATGGTGCAGTAAAAAATATTTACCATGGGTAAAAAAAGCTACTGTAGGTAAAAAGTGATTTGTATTTACCATGTAGGTAAAAAATATTTACTGTGGTAAAAAAATATTTACTGTTGGTAAAAAAGTGAAAACGGAGTATGTTGTGCTGTGAGTCCACACGAACATCCTCGTGTAAATTTCACTAGAAATTCACACCTAGAATGGGCTATTCTGTAAGATATAGTTTGTAGGCATGCATAAGAGCTCGTTCACACGTGTCTTCTGTCCATGGCACTGTTTACTCTTTGGTGCTTGTGAAGTAGGTTTTTCTTCTCTTTTGAGATCCCTTCCTCATCTCCCCAACAACTGACTGTGCCTTTATTGCATCTTCAGAAGGGGTCCTAAAAACCATGCATCATATAGCCCTTCCCCTTAAGCTAGAGGTATTTGATGCCTCTAGCTGTAGGTTGTGCTACAATAGGGTTCTCTTGAATACTTACCCACCTGGTACCAATTGAATTTGCCATGTTACTGCTTTCTTGGCTGATGCACCCTGTTTAGTCCTTTCTGATGAATAATTGTATCCATCCATGACTAACAACTGGTCTCCTAGACCCTTGAAAGCCATACCCCATCCATTGTCAATATCCACTTTCACTGGTAGCATTCTCTTTTTTTCCTCTTTTTTTTTCTTTTCTTTTTTTTTTGTCTTCTCTTTTCTTTTTTTTTTTGAAACGACTATGTACATGATTGTCACCTTAGTTGGATCTCGAATATGATGAGCTCTCCTCTGAACCATCCTTAGCATTGATTTCACCAGCATATGGCTGTGAAAGACGACATTGGTAGACCTTCAATCGCCAACCATTTACCGGGGTCTGATGTACCTTACCATCTAGGTCACTTAGTTGGTAGCTACCATTTGAGAACCTCTCTATCACTACAAAAGGGCCTTCCCACTTAAGCAAGAAGTTACCATCCTTCCTGCGATCAAAGCGATTGTCGTATCTGAGCACTAAAGAACCTTCCTTGATACCTTTCTTGACAAGGTTGCGATTGAACTTCTTTCGTTTCTTCTCTGCCGGGGCTGTATAGTACTTCACTGTTGACTCTCGATCTAGCCCTAACCTCTCCAAATCGATGATTCTTCCTTCCACCTGCTTCTCTTGACTATCCTCTTGATGTGCTTTTAGAACTCGGAGGCTCGCTAGCTCCACTTCTATAGGCAATAGTGCCTCTTGCTCGTAAACCAAGTGAAAAGGTGTATACCCCAAGGATGTTTTAAAGGATGTTCTGTAGGCCCAAAGTGCTGCATCTAGGTGTTTGTCCCATGCCTTAGGATGTAAATGCACTTGCTTAGTGATGATTTTACATATAAGACCATTTACCTTTTCCACAAGACCATTGCACTGAGGGTAGTATGGTGTAGAGTGCCTGCGCTTGATTTTTACTTTGCTCATCAATTGCCCGACTAAATCAGCTCGAAATCTCGGTCCCCTATCCGAGAGAATCTCCAAAGGTGTGCCAAAACGGCAACAAAGGCATTCAAAAATGAAATCACTCACGTCCTTGGCTGTGATGCGCTTTGTGGGACGAGCTTCTGCCCATCTGGTCATGTACTCCACCCCCATAATGATGTATTCCTTCCCTGATTGAGTGCAAGGTAGTGGCCCTATTGCATCTATCCCCCATTTTTCAAATGGCCCATAGGTTTTGATTGGATGCTGATTTTCATGGGTAAGACGCCTTGGTCCAGCTTTTTGGCAAACCTCACATGTGCGGCACCAATGTTGTACATCTCGATGGAGGCTTGGCCACGTGAACCTTGCTTGTAAAATCTTTCTGCTAGTAATCTCTTGTGCAAAGTGGCCACCACACACACCTTCATGACAACTAAACAAAATATCCTTTATCTCTTGGGATGCAGGAACTCTCCTTAAGACAGCATCTTTCCCTCTACAATACAAGTCCTCATTCACTAAGCTATAGCTGGTAGCCTTTTTTGCCAACCACCTACGTTCACTTTTACTCATACCAGAGGGTGCTTCACAATGCTCAAGAAAGTAAATTAAATCATGCAGCTCCTCCTTTCCCTGGTATAAAGGACTTTTCACAAGGATAGCACCTACTATGAGAGTTTGTAGTTCTTCACCTGCTAAGGCATCTGCTTCTCGATTTTGATCTCTAGGTACAAAGTGCACTCGAACTTCTTTAAAACCCTTCAACAAGGCCTTTGCTTCCCTCATCTTAACAGACAATTTGTCATTTTTACAGGCCCATACACCAACCATTTGCTTAACAATCAACATGGAGTCACCAAAAACATTTAGCTTTGTGATGCCCTAAGAAAGAAAACATTGCAACCCTAAAACAAGGGCATGGTACTCTGCCTCATTGTTAGAATGAACCTCTTTTAGATGAAACCCTTTTGCAAAGATCTTCTCCTTCTCTGGACCTAATATTACTATGCCTGCTGATGCCTTGTCTTTGGTCCTCTTGTAAGCCCCATCAAAATTCAGACTGTGTGCTCCCAGTAGAACTTCAGGCTCCGGGATAGGCGGTACCTTACTAGGTGCCTGTTTCTTGGCCTTCTCATAACACCTTTGTGTGAGGACATCTGCCAAACAAGCACGGGTGGAATCCTCTACTTATAGTGTGTAGTCAAACTCTTGAAGCTGCACCACCCACTTTGCTATTCTTTGAGACAATTCCATGTGTTGTAGGGCATATGGAAAAACCTCCTCAGTTGTGATCACCACAAATTGTCTCGGAAGTAAGTAAGCCCGAAACTTCTCCACTGCAAACTTAAGAGCTAGCACCAATTGCTTAGTTGCGCTGAAACCCTTTTAAGCAGCTGTCATCACTCTACTAGAGAAGTAGACTGGTCTCATGAGAGATGTCTTTGGGTCTTTTTGCATCAAGACAGCTCCTAGAGCTTCTGGACCTACACTAGGATTTACATAGAATAATTCACCCCATGTGGGTTGTAGGACGACAGGCAATGATCTCAAAATTGTTTTAACTTCTTGAAAGCACCTTTCACCCTCCTCACTCCATGTCAATGTAGTGTGTTTAGTGAGCTGCTGCAAAGGATAGATTGCCTGAGAAAGGAGATGTATAAATCGTCCCATGTAGCGAACCTTTTGAATGAAGGAGACTAGTTGCTTCACCTTTGAAGGAGTAGGTAAAGCTAACAATGTCTTTACCTTTTCAGGGTCAGCCTCAATACCATCTTGAGACACAACATGGCCTAGTAGTGTGACCTTGCTCTCACCTATGTGGAACTTATCTTTATTCAATTGCCCACCCAATTGGGCCAGACGGGTGAAACCTTCATCAACCTTGGACAGATGTACTTCCCTAGAGCTGTAAATGCAAAAATCATCAATGAAGACTCGTATGGACTTACCAAAGTAAGGTTGAAACACCAAGTTCATAAACCTCTGGAAAGTAGCTGGGGCATTAGTTAAACCAAAAGGCATAACTCTATAAGCAAAACACCCCCAAGGTGTTATAAAGGTAGTCTTTCTTTGGTCTTCATCTGCAATTCTGATTTGGAAGTAGCCTGAGTACCCATCACACACTGTGTACCTTTCATGACCAGCCACTTCATTTAGTATTTCATCTTGAAAAGGCAAAGGAAAATGGTCCCTTTTTGTGGCTGCGTTTAGAGGCTTGTAATCCACACATACCCTCCACTTCCCATTTTTCTTTGGTGCTACCATAACTGGAGACACCCACTCAGAATCTTCCACTGGGTAGATAAATCCTGCCTTGAGTAATATTTTTACTTCTTTTAAGAGTGCATCTTGTTGCACTAGCCCTAATCTCCTTAGCCTTGCACCACTGGTTTGGCACCTTCCTTTAATTGGATATGGTGTTGGGTTACCGTCACTCCTTTAATGTGCTCGTAATCAGCTATAAAGAGGCCAGCATGCTTCTTTAGTACCTGCAAATAGGGTTCTCTCTCTTCTTCTAGTAGGTCCTTAGCTAGCATCTCCTCTAAGCCTGTGGCTTCTTCCTTGTTTAGAGAGTCTTGACCACCTTCTCCTTCTGGGTTTCGCAGTATTATACCCATGACTTCCAAAGAGCTAGCATCCTCCTCAGATGACTCATCCTCAGATGAAGAGCAGCTGCTTGTGCTCCATTTATCCATGGAAGTCTCCATCTCTAGGTCTTGTTGTCTACCCTGCTTCATGTCATACACAATTTTTTGTTGCTTGCCACCTACCTTATGATTTGGTCGCAACTCAAGGGAACCTGTCTCCCAATCTTGCCTAGCTTTCATAGCCATAAGCCAAGGTCTTCCAAGGATTAGCGGATAGCCCTCCCCCTTAGTTGGGATCACATAAGCATCAAGTGAGATTTCCACACCAAAAGCTGAAACCTTCACTCCATTAACCTTTCCCACACAAGCCACCCTTACATTATTTGCCATCTTAGCTTGTAAGGAAGTTTGCTCGTTTACTTCCCAACCCAACCTGTGCATTAATTTCTCTGTCATAACACAAATCTCGGCTCCACCATCTACGTACACATTGGAGACTCGCTGACTCTTAATCTCTGCATCAATGACTGGCACGATATCCTTCATGCCTCTTGCACTAATAGACCCAACTGACTTTGCCTTAGCCCTCCTGGTGCTAACCATCTTAGACCAGGTTCTACGCATCTTTGGGGAAAGGTGGAGGAGTTTCTGCCATGAAATCTTTGGTCCTTGCTTACTCACATCTGCTACCAGGTCGTAAGGTATGGATCCTACCCCAAGTGGAAAGTCTTCTACTCCTATGTGCCTCCTTGACCTACTCTTCCTTTTCTTGTCTCCTATCACTTGGGAGGAACCCTCATTCCCTTTATCCGGCTCTGAAGCTTCCATTTCATCAGTTCTCTGTCTCCTAACTCTCTTTATTGGCATGGCAACAGCTTCCTCCATTTTTTCTTTCCCTTTATCCTTACCATTGTCAAGACTTATGACAGAGACAGCCCTGTCCTCCCCTCCCGATGGTAGTGGAGGGATCTCTGCTGGTGCTTGTGGTGGTGGAGGAGGGGGTCTCAATATTTGGATTGGTGGAGCCACGTGTGCATTTTGTCCATTTAGTGGCCTAGCTCGAGGAGGAGTGACTTGCTAGCGAGGAGGCCGTCTTTGATTACCATTTCCTTGATAGCGTCGTGGATGGGGGCAATAATACATGCCGTGACCTACCTCTCCACAGTTGTAGCAAATGTACTCACGTGCTTGCCTTTGTCCTTCTTGTCTATTTCGTTCATTTCCTGGCTGGGGAGCCCTTACACCTTGAACCAGATTGATGGACAGGCTCTCTAGTTGATTGGTGATTTGTTGAAGTAATTCTTGTTGAGAGGACTCTTGGTGTGTTGCTCCTGTCCCTGCTACTACCCTTGCCGTAGGTTGAGGTAGCGGTGGAGGCTCCATTCCCCCTTGTAGTTGAGCTTGGAATTTTAACTTCCTATCCTTCTCCCTTGCATAAGTCATAGCTTTATCAAAGGTATCTGGGAATTTACCTTTTACCTTTTCTCGAAGGATGGGGTAAAGCCCTGCCAGGAAGCAGTCCTTCTTTAGGCATTCTGGCACCCTTTCTCCTTCACCTAGTGATGCACACCATTTCTCCCACAGGTTGGAAAACTTTCCCTCATAGCTTCTATAGTCATTGGGTGATGTTTGGCGTAGCTCTAAGAGTTGTCTCCATATCTCCTCTGGAGGTTCATGGCGGCGAAATTCTTCGATGAAGGCCATCTTTAAGGACTCCTAGTCTCTTCTTTCTTCAGGTGCCAAAGTTTGATACCATAATTTTGCACCTTCCCTCAAGACCAAAGGAAAGGCCCTTAACTTAGTAGCTTCGTCATCCCTTCCCGATACCAGAAAGGCCATTTCCAAATTATCCAAAAAGTCTAGAGCAACCTCCCCAGGCTTACCATAAAAATTAGGGAAGGCCATAAGTGAGAGAGTAAACAATTACACAAACAGCTCCAATTTATTTTAAAATAGAGTATGGTAATTACAATTTGGAGCTTTAGCACAACTTAGCTCAAAATAGGATGAAGATCGACACATCAAAGGAATGGTAATAGTCTAGTAAGGGTAGAATGACAGGATGAGGAGAGTGCAAGATTTCCCCAAGTCTCTCGGCTCCAAACAACAGGGCTATTCTTTGCTGATAAAAGATTTTTCTATCAATACAAATATTCACACGGATATGACACACAAAATGGAAAGGAAACATCCGGGGATCATCATTCTCATTATTGGCATCCATACTTACACACAAGAGCCTAGCTTAGTTGCACCACCTTGGGACCAATGAGCCTGATCAGCCACAGAAGGTCAGCACCTCGGATCACTTCGACTCTTCCTGATGCATCTGTGAAGACGTAAGGCGTGATGGCAACACTTTGTACAATGCTGAGCCTTTTAGCAAGCAACAATTGGATGCTATTACCATAATCAGCATGACGAATGAAAGTGACACCATTAATGTGCAGCACATCATCAACTAAGATAGTTTTCTTAGATTGAGATAACTTCTTGAAAATTAGTAGCAAAGGTAGGGCAGGGAGGCTTTTCACCCGGTCTCCAAAGCACTTTGGACAATATCCAAAGTGATCTTCACGCGGACAGGAGGTTGGCTTGGGATTGGTGGTGTCTGGATTCACAAAGTGCACTGGGAGCACTCGCAGACGGGCGGCAATCTTGTAGGCAAGCCTTCGCCTCTTTGCTTCAGGAGGATTTAGGGGTGAGAGTCGTGGTTGCAAGTTGGAGGTTGAAGTTGGTTGCTCTTTACCTTTTTCTTGCCTGTAGTGGTCATGTAATCCCTTATTAATGAGATTAAGCCAAATGTTACCTTACGCTTGAGCACGCGCTGCGGCCTTGGTCCACTTAGGTGTAGAGGTGATCTTCCTCCTCTTAGTCGGCTCCTCAGGAAAGAGAGGTCTGGTGATGCTTTCTCTTCCCTTAATGTGTGTCACAGTACCATCGTGTATGTTGATGTAGAATATTTCAAGCTCGTGTGCGTTGGAGGTTTCTGGAGCACTCATAGGTTGAGAGGAGAGGTATATCAAGCTCTTCTTCTTACTCTCCTTCGTTGGAGACGATCACGAATAAGGCATGTAGAAGAACTTACTTCTTGAATTTCAATGACACTACAACCTGGTAACAAGACCTCGATGAAAGCTTTTAAGGCCTCTAAAGCCTCCTCCTCTTCTGTTCTCCAATTTTCAAACTCCTCACGCCATTCGTCCATATTGTAGATTGCACATCTTCATTGCTTGTGGACTGAAGGTCTGTGTAGCCCTCCTCCGTGGGGGCACCAAAATGATAACGGGAAAAAGAGCAGTGCAATCGGGTGGCCTCTGTACTTGTGCACACTCCACAAACCATGCCTCATGCAAACAAGCAAAGAACAAAACAAAGGGGGCACCACCCTAAATTAAGAGGTTTAGGGACCTCACACATAGTGCACATAGGAAAGTGAGACTTCTGGCATTATGATGGCATCAAAACATATGGCAAAACACATAGAAACGAAGCTTAGGGACCTTACGTAGCATATATATACACAAGACATCAGCTTAACAATACAACGGCATCTGATCATACATAACAAGGATATAGAGAAGCAAGCCAAGGATGGCATAATCCCTTGTCAAAAAAAAAAATCAACCCAGCAAGTAGGTATGATCCTACTAGCAACACATCAATACCTTAGAGAATGATGGCGAGGATGGTGGCCATGGAGCATGAGAGAAGACTCCTTATTTAGGTTTTAGGGCTAGTAATGTAGCATACTAGAGGGAGAGAGAGAGAGAGAGAGAGAGAGAGCGAGAGAGAGTAGAGCTCCATCCATAGCTCCTCGTTGTGAGCAATGTCATCATAGCTTCGTTGCTTGGTGAAGTGGGTGAAGTGTTGGTTTTGAGTGAGAGAAGGCCTCCTTATATAGGTTTCTGAGAGGGTTTAGGATTAGGGATAAACATGCTTAAATCCGTTGATTGGGGTTACTTTTTGCTTAGGGTGGTCAACAGATTGAGGTCACCTGATATGTCACCATCAAGATATTCTCTAGAGTCATCTGAGAGGGGAGGGTAAATGCTGATTTTTCTGATTGTGACACATGGGGATAAGGCCTTGACCAGCATTTAAGAGTAGGTAAGGTGGCTGTTGAAACTGGAGGTTCTGCACATGTCAGGGGGGGACCTGCGGGGGGGAGGTGGCAGCTGGGTCCTCTTGAATATCAAATTCTCAAAAAGATCCTCAACCATGGCTTCTTTTGACATGTGTTCTTTGAAAAAATCAGCATGCATGTCTCTTTTCAACTCAAAAGTCTTTATCCCTGTTGACTCACCTTTACCATAAGATTTTCCCCTTTTCTCCTCTTGTAACTGCATTGTTGATGCCCAATCACTAATTCTAGTAACAGTGAACTGTTACCTACCAAATACTTATGGTGCAGCAAAAAATATTTACCATGGGTAAAAAAAGTTACTGTAGGTAAAAAGTGATTTGTATTTACCATGTAGGTGAAAAATATTTAATGTAGGTAAAAAATATTTACTGTGGTAAAAAAATATTTAATGTCGGTAAAAAGGTGAAAACGGAGTATGCTGTGCTGTGAGTCCACACGAACATCCTCGTGTAAATTTCACTAGAAATTCACACCTAGAATGGGCTATTCTCCAAGATATAGGTTGTAGGCATGCATAAGAGCTCGTTCTTACGTATCTTCTGTCCATGGCACTTTTTACTCTTTGGTGCTTGTTAGGTAGATTTTTCTTCTCTTTTGAGATCCCTTGGACTAGAGTATCCTCATCTCCCCAACAACTGACTGTGTCTTTATTGCATCTTCAGAAGGGGTCCTAAAAACCATGCATCATGTATAATGCATGCACACACTAATGCTTGCATTAGTGTGTGCTTGTGCATGCATTAGTGTGCTAACACACTAATGCATGCACTACACTAATGCTTGCACAAGCACACACTAATGCATGCACTACACTAATGCTTGCACAAGCACACACTAATGCTTGCATTAGTGTGTGCTTGTGCATGCATTAGTGTGTTAACACACTAATGCATGCACTACACTAATGCTTGCACAAGCACACACTAATGCAAGCATTAGTGTGTGCTTGTAACGCATGCACACATTAATGCGGGAATTAGTGTGTGATTGTGCACAAAATAGTGTGTGAAAACACATTATTTTGTGCACAATCACACACTAATGCAAGCATTAGTGTGTGTGTATAATGCTTGCACACACTAATGCTTGCATTAGGGTGTGCTTATGCATGAATTAGTGTGTTTACACACTCATGCATGCACAAGCACACCCTAATGCAAGCATTAGTGTGTGCTTGTAATGCATGCACGCACTAATGCGGGCATTAGTGTCTGATTGTGCACAAAATAGTGTGTAAAATACTGTCCCTCCCCTCATGCAAAAAACACGTTCGAACCTTGGATTTTGTGTGGGCTCCTATTTTCCCTATTTAGATATACCACTGAATAAGCACACGAGCACTTGTGCGAAAACTCCACCCACGACCGAGCTAGCTATTGTCGGTCACCGTCACCCTTGTGACATCATCAAATAATTTTGTCACATTGAAGACTACATGCAATATATTATCTTCTTCATCTAATTCGAATACATTTGTTAGTTTCTTTCGGACTAATAATTCTTTGGTTTTCAGAGTCTAGTCTGTCTCTAAACATTGATCCGTAACATGTGTTGAAAATACAAAAAAGGCATGGATTTAGAGCTTGGACTAACATCTTGTTTTTTTTATAGAAATCATAAGCATATCTTGATTGCTTCTCACACATACTCGAATATAGGAAAGACATTTTGTTCGATCGTATAAAATACAATCAATCATGCGATTGTAATGAATTTGAACTAGTACTATGCATATCAAATACTGCTATATCCTTGTCTCTTTTAATTAATGCCAACCTTCAGAAATAAAACTTATTCAAGGCATGATTCTAGTAATCTAGTCTTTTTAACTGTTGGTGTATGACGTCATCCGAAGTAGCTCTTCAACTTATGACGGAGAAATGATAGTTTCATTTCACCATTGTGTTACTACTATTAGTTTTCCACTAACTCAGATGATCAAACAACCGGAAGATATTGTAAATTCAAAATCTCATTTTTCACAATCTCTGTTCTCTACCTCTAAACATTGGGTCATTAAACATAATGAAAACACAAGTAAATATCTCCTTATTCCAATTTTTCACTCTCATGGATAACTTATGTATAGTAGTGTGTTGCTACCAAAAGACAGTGTACATAACTCGTATCTTTAGGATCTGCGTACCTCTCTCTCTATACATCTGTGTGTGTGTGTGAGTGAGATATGAAGAGGACATGAAAGTGAAATTCTATCATAGTGCACCCCTTAGTATCCTTCATCACTATCATAAGCCTAGAAGACAACAACTCTTGTAAGCAAAGGTAGGTAGAAAAGACTCCATAATGCTAAATTGCAAAAGAACATAGAGCAAGAGGTACGAATTCAAAGCTACATTTAGTTATTAACAAGGGATGAGGGGAATGAATCTCTAACTATGATGGATGCAACCCACAAGCATATGCATTACAACCATTATATGTGTAGAAAGAGTCTCCATCTTTGGCGGAGTTATGAACCTTGTTTGGCTACAGCGGAATCATCTTTGTCAAGAGTATCTCCTTGATCTCCATGCTTTTGCACTCACATCTGCTAGAGGCCCTACAATGGCCAACACTTGCATCATGTGCACCCCCTTGCCCTAATACTTTCAAAATGAAATTCTTAATGCCAAGTAGGTGATTGACACACACACACATACCATCTATATATTAGCATGTGTTCTTACAAAATGGGTAGACCTAGCCATGTATGCAAGTATGCATGAAGAAGACAAGCTGACCCAAATCCATACTTTATCCAGCAACATAGACACTTCAAATTAATTTCACCCATATCCAAAAGTCTGCACTACAATAGTCTTCACCAATCTTACACAGTTATCTTAGCTCATTTTCCTTTGCCAATTTCCAACACATAGCTAAGAATAAGTGAAGCAGATAGACTTTGCTAAGTGAAACAGATATGCATTTCTTAGTAGTCTTTTCAAACTATCAAAAATTCATTACAAAGGCACCAATAAATTGATAACCCAATAATGAGCTTTGAGACACCAAACATTGCACTAGTAGATTTTGGAGTGTTTGGTGCTAGCTTTTGGAGCGCTTTTGAGAGAAGTGATTTTGGGGCTCTACATTTGGGCAACACTTGTACTATTTATAAGATCCCCTTGGACCTCACTTTTCAAATAATGTAGACACAAAGTCTGAGATAAAAGGCCCCCTGTGGCATAATAATAAAGAAATACCAAAAGGGGCACCAAGGCCAGTGCATCTGGACATTGAACTTTGTTGTGCCGTGTTGACTCTCTCTCTCTCTCTCATAAACTTAAATGATTTTGTAGTTGTTGTTCATGTGTTGCTATGGATTTCTTGCTTGCAGTTTCCAAGCATATAAAAGTGGTATCAAAGCTCAACAATATTATTCTTCTACAAAGGATCCGATTCCTTCTATAGCACACATGGGTTCGCATGAAGAATCTCACAGAGACAATACCTCTCAGTGGGGAGGTGCAAAAAAAGTTGAAGATTGTCATGGGAACTGAAGAAATCAATGAAGATTTAGGCAAATGTTTTGGCAGGGAACTATGCTAGAACAAAGTACAAACATGTTGGAATTAGGGTTGCAAGAAAATACACATAGCTTGGAGAAGATGAAGGAAGCTCAAGGCACACATTAGAGAGTATAGTACTTGGTGTGCAATGGAAAGATAGATAGACCTAGAGTGATAGGCATATATACAATGCAATGAGGGAAAAAATATCGTGATGGTCCTAAGTGTCTTCACACATATCAATACCACATGTATATGGTAGCAAATCTCCCCTTGAGTGATGCGGTGAACGAGAGTTGGCACATAGAGTAAAGGGAACTGCCATGCCTTGAGAACATGATAAATATCGTGATGGTCCTAAGTGTCTTCACACATATCAATACCACATGTATATGGTAGCAAATCTCCCCTTGAGTGATGCGGTGAACGAGAGTTGGCACATAGAGTAAAGGGAACTGCCATGCCTTGAGAACAAAGGGGAGTAAGCCCAAAGCCTCAAACTTCTCACGAGACAATGCCTTTGTGAAAAGATCTGCAAGGTTGGCCTGTGTTGGCACAACAGCCAAGCTGATCTCGCGTGCTGAGAGCCTCTCCTTGACATAGTGGTAATGCACCTCAATGTGCTTTGTGCGAGCATGAAAAAATGAGTTCAGCTAATGTGGTCTGAGTGTCAGTGTAGATAGTGTTGGTAGTGTCCTATCCAACACCCAAATCATCTATAAGGCGTCTGAGCCATATACACTCAATTGTACCTATGAACACTACGTACTCAGCCTTGCAACTAGAAGTGGCAATAGTAGGTTGCTTCTTACTCAACCATGATATGCATGATCTCCTAAGCATGAAACAAAAAACACTTGTGGACACTCGTGTGTCAAAACAACCAGCCTAATTTGAGTCCAAAATAGCATGTAAGTCTAGCGGCAATGAACCCCCCCTTGGGATAAAACAAGCCAGGATGTAAAGTACCACTCAAGTGGCAAAAAATCCTCTTGACAGATTGCCAATGCTTAGACCCTGGGCTATACATAAATTTGCTAACCTGTGAGACTGAAAATTGAATATCCGGCCTCGTGTTGCATACACAAATGAGGCATCCAACAATAGTTTGGTAAAGAGTGACATCTGCAGGATCATCAGCATCATCAAGACTCAATTTTAAACCTATGTCCATGGGAGTGGCAATGTCTCTATGTAACTTTTTTGCACAAGGCAATACCATCATCACACTGCTTAAACTCTATACCCAAGTAATGATGCAATAGCCCCAAATATTTTATCTCGAAAGTAGCATTCAAATTAGCCTTAAATTCAGCAATATGTCTCTCATTTGGTCGAGTGATTAGAATATTATCCACATAACGAACCACAATGAGAAGGACACTACCCTCACCCTTTACATACAATGAGCTTTTGGTTGGACTGTTACGAAATCCTTGTTTGACCAAATGAGTGTCAGCCCTCTCATACCAAGAACGAGGAGATTGCTTCAACCCATACAATGCTTTGTTACATTTTCACACCTTATCCTCTTGTCCTTTCTTGACAAAACCACAAGGTTGCGTTACATAAAATTCCTCAAATGTCTCACCATTCAAGAAAGCAGTAACAATGTCCGATTGATGTACATCCTAACCAAAATAAGCTGCCAATGCACGTAGAAAATGCACACTAGTCATACGACAAGTGGGAGAAAAAGCCTCTTCATAATCTATGCCTTTTGCCTGTGCACAACAAGTTGAGACTTATGACGATCAATCTCACCATCCGGCTCACATTTCAACTTGTAGACCCACTTTGTACCAATGGCATTTTTTCCAGGAGGCAAATTACATAAAGTCCATGTGTCATTCTCTATAAGTGCATCATATTTTGATTGCATGGCATCCATCCAATTTTCTAAATTTTGTGCTTCATAAAACATTTGAGGTTCGTCAACATCACGTGAGCTAGACATAACCAACAATCATAACAATCTGATGCATAAGATGCATGGCAAGAACGCGAACAAGTACGACTAGACAAATGTGCATCCATTTTACTGTCACGCAAAGCATGCACCAGTCGTTTAGGCATACCTCTAGCCTAAATGTAAGCTCCATGATTTTTGTAAGGCAAGGGAAGCTAGAGCCTGAGAGTCCACCACCCAACCACCCATTATATAGAAAAGCCCATAGCCCTTTGCCCTAGTTGGACTCCCCGTTCCACACCACCTAGCCCGGCCCTGCCCTTGTCTAGTCCGGCCTTGCCGGTGTCCTGACATTACGCCCCCCTTAAGAAGATTTTTCATCCTCGAAAACAAAAGTGGGGAACTTCTTCTTAATAACACTAATGTTTTCCCAAGTGGCACCTTCTTCAGGTCGTTCTTTCCACTTGATTAAGGCTTGTTGACGTACCTGATTTCGTGTACGCAACTCATGATAATCAAGAACACGTCAAGGTTCATGCGGTAGGGTAGTAGGTTCAATGAAATCAACCAAAACCTGTTGGTCAATGACATTGCCATCCCCATGTAACCACTTACATAAACGGCTTACATGAATTTTGGACGGGAAGCTACTCACACACCCATGAAGTGCATGTAAACACTACCTAGATCAACATAATGTCAATCGAGGACACAAATGACACGATAGGCACACGGAGGAAATCTCTCCAGCTTGTCAGGCTGAGACCATCCTACACATACAACACTCTGGAAGGCCAACTAAACCACAATCAAGAACCTCCCTGCTCTCAACTACACCACCTAGCCACATACACACATACTAAAGGTAACTCGCCTAATCATGCCAGATTCGTATGAAACTTAAGAAACACCATCCCCTCACTAGGATACACCTGTCCCTAAGCTTCTACACTCAAAACCCTCACTCTAAACCCGTCTGCGGAAAACGCGTAGGATGACAGAGCCGAAATTTGAAAGTACTCCAAACTAAAATTTATGAGTACCTATGCGTAGCTTATGTTGTCACAATTCTATAGACTACTGGCACGCAGAAAACAGACATCGTTTGATACACTTATAGCCACAAATAGCTCGTAGATGCGTCCGCGTGTGCGCTTCGTCTCACGTGGAATGCTTGGCATCCTCGCGTAGCTCTCCTCGAGCCTACAACAATGGTGTAGTCGGATCTCCAATGTGTTGAGCAAGCCGGGCGTAGCGGGAGGATGAAGCTCACGCTCACTCTCTTTCTCTCTCACACACAATAGACGGCAGCGCTAAAGTTTGATTATGATTAAAAGTCTTTCTTACAAAATGACCTGGGTACCTTATATACTAAGGCTACCTTAGGTTCAACCAAAAATGGGGTTGAAAGGGTCAAATGGCTTTGTATTTACAATCTGGAAGTTCCATTGCACCCCGGCTTCTGAAACTAGAATAACTACTCATTACAAATGACGTTTATAGCCATATCCGCAGCATTTCATAACTCGCAAAAGATAAGACTTTGGTACGAAACTTGAGTTATGTTGTGTTGTTGACCCAGCGGTCAACATTCCCCCGTTCCACGTTCATGTCGTCCCCGACATGACCTGATTGTCGATGGAGATGTGGTCTTTTCTGTCGTTTTGTTGTTGGAAAGAAAGTATAGACTAAAGCCTTTGCAATAGCTTGTCTTGTTCGTCCAATCCGATGTACATAGTCTTCACATGATTTAGGAAAATCATAATTGATGATGAACTTTATGTCTTTCACATCCACGCTCTGAGCTGCACCATCTGTTTCTGTCCTTATAGGTCTACTTCCAGATCTAAATTCAAAAAGAACCCAATGTCGTTTAGCTTGACTCTTATCATCATGGATAGAGAAAGCTCCATCCATCATTTTCTCCAGCAAACCTGTGAATTTCGAGTATTTGTGATTCTCAGAAACAACTTCTACAATCTGTAGAATTGAGTGATTGGCTTTCTGATCTTGTGAGCCAATGACCACTTTGTAAGGTTTTTGTAGAAATTGTATGGGTAAACCTTGAACTTCTTTAGGCCAAGTTGCACTCCATTGCAAAGTCTGTCTGTCAAGCCAAATCCAGGACTTAATTATTCTAATTTGAGGTTCAAAACCCTTCCAAGCATTCGATGCGCATTATCAAGGACAAGCTTTTGTGATCCTCTGATTACTTTTATGTCTGGTCTTCTTCATTGGGGACTTCTTTGTTCCTATGCAATCATGTTGTTAGTGTTGTCTGCAACGTTGTCATTGTAGGCCATTCTTCGACTCTCCATTGAGGAGAAGTATGCTATGATCTGAAATTGGTGCTCCAATTCATTTGTCAATTGATTTACGTAGCATTTCCTTATTGTTGATGTAGAAGGAATATGTACAAGAGGATGGTGATATGTGTCTTTAGATTAGGGTCTAAAACCTGGATGACCAAAGGGAAAAAACCTGGTGGGGAAAAAAATGACTTTGGTATACGCTCTTATTGTAGTTGAGTAATTGAACGTGAAGTACATGTTCATGAAAGGTGAGTGCTTGGGTGAAACACGGAAAGAGTGCCTGATGCAAGTGCCAATTATGGGGCACTCTATATGCATATGAGAAATTTGTCAACAAAAGCATGCAATGTGAAAGAAGGAGATGATGGGTGTTTTGAGGAATAAATGTAGCACATGTGACATCAAAAGATGTCTCAATAGCTTCCACCTTTCGAAGAAGGGTTTTCGATGTAGAAGTTTCTCCACTCGTATCTCACAGTGCTCAGTACGTGAGTGTCTTTTGGACCTTCTCCTTCACTTCACCAGACATAAGTACTTAGACTTCGACTCTTTTGCTCACCTATACCAACATGAGTGACACAACGTAAATATGCTCAACTCTTCCAGCTTGAGCAGTACCTAGAGTAGCTAAGACGCTTAGACCACAGAGAATATTACTTGAAGCTTTGGGACTAACACCTCGCTTATTTTGTGGCGTAGCTACTCGACTCTGACTTGTATGACTTGTCGGTTGCATGTTGACACTGCTTTGTGACAAGTTCTTCGGCTGTTGTAGTGGCTGCTGAGACATACTTTGTGAAGTTTCATCATTTTCCTGTACCTTCGTCTCTTTGTAGTGCTCAGGCCTCTCGTCAGTCTTTTCTTCATGTGGATTATGGATTTTTTTAAAAAAATTCTTAATAATAAACAAAGAAAATCTTAAAACAACTAAACAAAAGAAAAATCATTCAAATAGAAATCTAAATGCTATGTACACTATACACATGTCCCTAGGGGCTCATATATGGATTTTGTCCCCATACTCCTCTGTAACACTACTATGAGGGCATATACTCTAAATTTCGTCAAAAAATATCACAATAAAACGCAAAAATTCAATGCATCTCACAAAAAATTGCCCTCTAATAGTCATAATGTTAGGTCCGCATTCAGAATGCCTCCCCCCTTCCTATTTGGAGTCATCCTTTACGACAGGGTATCGCAAAGGGTATGTGTTGTGCTTGGGAAAAAAGTTGTGCCTATGCAGGCCTTGTAATGTAGCCCTATTATGCATACATAGTCAATGCATGGAAAAGATTTATGTTGTGCAAGATGTGGGTATAAGCAATTTTCTTATTGGCATTTGTTGGCGAGGATTCCTATTCTAAGCAATGTAATGGTCTTTGAAGCTCCTGTATCGTTGCTTGATTGAAGCACTTGCTCTCTTCTAACTGTACTGCAATCGTAGAAAGAATTGTAAGAATTCAAGCGGCGATGCACTGACCCATTTCTTTTTTGGGACCCATTTCTTTGTGATTATTGGCTGTTTTGTTGGTGGCTCTCGTTTGGGAACCCATACTTGCCCGTGCTTTGTTTGTGTTTGGAGAGACCTCTTTGGGATCCACCTTTTTGTTGTGTGAGTCGACAGTGGTATTTGCTTCAGCCCTTGTACACTTGGTTGGGGACGGGATTCAGGCTTTGAAAGTTGATATTGTGGTCGTTTTGGAATCCAAATGAATTCCTGACTTTTTTGTGCTTGAATCAACTTCTTTAGAGCCCAAACCCGAGTTGTGAAAGCTTGCGACTTTGTGATATTCTTACCCGTTCGTGCACGCTTTCCTTATTTTTGTTTTGGTGTTGGATCTTGTGATTTGTCATTAGAGATCTTTATCTTCTTGATCCATATCTATTTTTGGCCGATCTGGCTTTTTGGTATCCAGATTTGTCGAGCTTTTTGGCTTTGACTTGTTGTCCTGTTCTTTTGACCTGTCATGGTTGTTGCCGAAGGGGTTGGTGATAGTGATGGCCTGAGTTGATGATAGGGGATGTCGTAAGATTCATCACTATTGCTACTATCCTTAGCGAGGTTGACTTCTTGTACTTTCCCTTGATTTTTTGGCTGGTAGTGGAAAGTTACTGTCTATTTGCTCGTGGGTGGTAGTTTCTTGGAGGACTTTTCTAGCCCATTGATTAGAGCATTGTTAGCTCGTTGCTCTGGTCATATTCCTCCTAGCTAAGTCTTTGCATCCTTATTAGGAGCCATGTATGAGGATGCTTGTGGTGGTTGTGTCTTCATGGAGGACTTTGGAATCCACTTTTGATGCACTTTATTCGTGTAGTGATGACATTGATTCCCGGGTCGTTGATCTTCTTGAAGCTCGAAGTGTTCTACAGAGTCATAGAACTCGTCGTCTTTTTCATCTTTTAATTCTCCACATTTCTTTGTGTGCTCCTTATTTTGAGATCTTGTTGATTTCTGGTTCTCTTCATTTTCCTGGATTACACTCACTGCAAAATAAGGAACGACATCATAGCCATTTTCATCACAAAACTTTGTTGTGGGAGCATCCTCCACGGCGCACACGTCCAGAGTAGCCAAGATGTGTTCCCATCCAAAAGGCTCTAACTCTTCTTCAGGAAATGGTTCTAGGATATAATCCATATCCTCTATAACATGCTCTAGGATACATTCCTCACGTTTCAAGCTACCACATTGTGAAGCTCCACACATCCACAGTTCTTTAGGCTTACCTAACCAAGCTGGAAGTTCTGATCCTGCTACTGTGGCGGAATCAAACTCCTCAACCAGTGTTCTCATCACATCCCTGTAGCTATGGTCCCTCAAGTTTATCTTTGTTATGGTTTCCATATGTCTCAGGTATATATGGTCATAACCCCAATCTTGGACCATTTTCAATGAATGGTTGCATGAATGGTCTTCCCAGAATGATTTCATAGTTGTTTTTCTTGGCAAAGTCAACAATAGCAAAAGTGTGTTCATATTCAATGCCACAAGAAGTAACAATTACTTTTTCTAGCAGTCCTAGGGGCTTTTCGTTGTGTCCGTCTGCAAGTTGCAGGGTCATTCATGTGGATATCAAGGCAGGTTTTCCCCATTTTTTCCAAACCTCTTGGGTTGCAATGGACACACCAGCTCCACTGTCAAGGATTGCCATGGTTTGTACACCATTGAATTCCACAGGAAGGGTGGTGTTTCCATCTTCTCCCTCGTAATACTCGCCTACCTTGTTTAATGGAACTGGCCTAGTATTTAGTTGAGGCATTTCAAGCTCTTTGATGCCTTCCTCGATTTGAGTCATTGGGGTTTTTACACCAAATTTTTCTAGACATTTACCCACATTAACCCACATGTTTGGTCTTATTCTGAGCAGCTCGGCTAACATTATTGTACAGGTGACTGGGGTAGATAGAATATCTACTAGCCCTTTTGAATCGATGGCCTTGTTGGGAGACAGTCTCTTTGATGGGACTGCAACCACATCTGACTTGGTCTCGTACTCTCCCATGTAGGACGGTAGTGTTCTTAGCGAATGGGGTTGGCTATCCATAGATTGTACAGATCCTTTGTCGCCCCAACACGATTGCACGTCTAGATTAATTTGATATCCAGTCTCAAATTCCTGTATTGGTGGTAGAAACACTCCTCGTTCATCACCAGTCTTTTCTACTCGTATTCTTAGGTCATCGGCTTCATTGGCCTCTCTGACTTGTTTCCACAATTCGTCAAGACCATCTATCTCTTTACAATCCTTAGGTATAGCTTGGTGAAATCCCTCGGAAGAGTTATCCGTGGTATTCAGTACTATCCTTGGGTTCTAATGCTGGGTCTTTGAGGTTTGGTATGTGCTCACGACTAGAATCTGACTCTTTTAGTTCCCAGTTTGGTGGTATTGCTTGTGTAGGCATGACACGGATCACATACTCAGGTTTTGCACCTAGTGGTTCTAGTAAAGCTTGGGCTGTTTGAATCATTTTATGGCACATTTCAAACCTTTGCTTTTCTAGTTCCGTATAGGGATATGTCATCCACCTCTGTTCTTAGGTTTGGTTGTTTTTGAGCCTCGCATCATAGGCTTTCAAGAGGGCATCTAATGTCTCGTTAACCTTCTCTACCAACACAGATCCTCCTGAACTAGCACTTCTTGGTTCCTCATCCGTGGATGGTTCTTCTAGAGGTTTCACCATCTGTGTAAGAGAAGGTGCATCCTTTTCCTCATGTTGTTTTATCTTCTCCTCAGCTTTGGTAAGCTTTTCAGCTAGGGATTTTTGCTCTCGTTCCGTGCGTGCTTTCATCCTAGTCTTTCTAGCTTTCCAACTATTTCGTTTGCTCTTGGTTTTTTGACTAGGTGCGTCGGTCTTCGGTCCATCATCTGTCTTTGGACTCGTGTCACTTTCCGTATTCTTTGTCTCTGGATTCTCATCAGCTTTCTTTTGGGCTTGTGCTCTCGTAACCACTTGAACTGGTACAACATTTTCATTTTCTGAGCTACTAGGGAGCTGAACAATCCCATTTGTCGTGATTATTCTGATTTGGTTTGGTTTTTTTGGGCAATCCGGGATCAAGTGAGTGATGCCACACTGAAGACAGTAGGCATTTACTTCAGTGATCTCTGTATGAGGACATTGTTTGACCAAGTGGTTGTCACGACTTTTGTGTCAATCTGTGTCTGGTTGAGGAGATTCTTTTAGCATTTCCTCTTGCCTATAAGCAAGTTTTGACTTAGATACGCCGTTATTTGCAATGAATCGCAATGTCCTTTCGTCCATTTCATACCTTCTTTCTTTCGACTGAAACCCAGGAGGTGGAGGTTGTACCGACCTCACCACTCCATGTGTTTCTCTCACATTTTGTTGCTCCGAAGGGTAGTACTTACTTTGGTTGCTATACCACATTGTAGCTGGTACTAGCGTTGGTCTATTTGATGCTTCCATCATTGGCATGTATCTCATGTCTACCTGCATTCTAGCACCTGGCAGTGGAGGTTGTTTTCCTAAGACAAGTTGTGGCCTTAAAACTCCTACTGGTCCTGGCGCATTCCCCATAATGTATCTAGGTGGAGTAGGTGCTTCTAGAATAGGTTGTACATACCTCTCCCTAACATTTTCCATGCTATAATAGCACTCTTCCCCCGTATGGTTCGTCCATTTTCTCTCAATTTCACACCACTTCGGCTCTCCCGAATCAGACCTTACAAGAGGAATCAACCTCTTGACCAAGTCGTCGATAAGCTTTTCTTGATCAATAGGTGCCAATGGCTTGGCAATGGACTCACTTATCTGTGAAACACTGTGCTGAGAGGATGTGTCATCTCCTTGAATCTTTAAGTCCTTTTCTTTGTATGCCTCACAGTTATCCACTAGATAAAGAGATTCTTTGATCAACTCGTTTAGCGTCATCCTCCTTATCATATGCAGATCCTTCTGAAGGCCCGCATGTCTCATTCCCTGGATAAAGATCAGCATCAGTCGTGCTTGTGTAGGTAACTCCGCTCTCGAACAGAGCCTAACATATCTCTTGAGTCGTAATGATGGTTTGCGTACTGATTCATTCTCTTTCTGTTTGAATCTACGGATTTGCGAGACCGTGTTGTGAGCAATGCCTTTTGTTGAGAATTCTTCAATAAACTCCTCAAACAACTCATCTAGGGTCTCAAAATCCCATATTTCCACCGAGTCGAACCAAGTAGCTGCATCATCTTCTAGAGTCAATCCAAATCCTACAAACTGTGTCGCAAAATCTGAAACTTCCTCTGCTCTAATCACTCTTCTAAAAGCCGCTACGTGATCTCTCGGATCTTCATCTTCGGAGTATTTTCTGTTTACCCATTTTTGGACTTGGGATGGTCTAACTCGTCGATTGTCTACAAGTCTAACCAGAGACTCTCCCAATCCTTCTCTAGTTATCGCCCTTGAAGGGAATCCTGGTGGCTCTCTTCTTGGAATTCCTATAGGAATTCTCGTGTTTGGTGGAGGCATTTGTGGTCCTTAATTGACCAAATATCCACCTCTTTCTAGTACAGTCTGTGGATTTGTGCTTTCTACAACTCTGTATTCTCGTCCATACTTGTCGACAAGTATAGATCTCCATTGACAGTCGACTCCGTATGTGTAGACATATAAGAGCTTGTAATCCGTTATCTCTTCTAGGTATGGATCTGAGCACCTATAAAGATTGACCTCATTGTTGTCAATGTATCTATACAGTCCTTCTCTCTCATGACCAATCATCCAAACTCTCTCAACAAGATGGGTCTTTATCAATTGCAAGTTTGGAAGATCCATTGTGGGAGGATATTCCTCTATCGTCGGGATCTCCAAGCTTGTGTAAGTTGCGTTTGAATCTAGGGTAGACATGATTTCTAGGCTTAAGAGCTTTTGCTTGGTTCAAGTAGACTTAGTCCATTGTGTTCAAGTTCTTTGGTTAGGGAAAAGTCGAAACTATGTCCAAAACCGCAACCGTTTCGTCACAATTCTCGCAAATTGTCGCTTTTAGACACCCCTGACTTCCGGATGAATTTTGAGGCCTCAAACGATGTTTTTTTCAAAGTTGAACGAAACGGTTGGCATTGGCATGCATTTAGTTCAAGTTTTGCTCTCAGATCTGTAGGGCCGCTCTCAGGCTACGTTTTGATATAAAAACTTTTCCGATCCAATACCGTTGGTGAAAGTTATGGCCAAAACCGTGAAATGCAGTTTAGAATGGAAGAAGACTTGGGATCTCTGTGACACTGTGAACACTTCTGAATTACAATTGGACCCTAAAACTGGCCTAGAGACATCCTACGCGTAGGATGTCTTTTTGCTCAGAATTTAACAAAATTTGGTCCAGAGACTCCCCTTAAGTCCAGCAACACAATGGTATGCTCAGAATTTCATTTGGGCCTAAAAATGGCATGGAGACATCCTACGCGTAGGATGTCTTTTTGCTCAGAATGACTTGAAATTTTCACCCCAGCTTCTCCTTGATGTGCTGATCACAGTGGTGTGCTCATAGGTTGGTTTGGAGTCTTAAATCAAGCTGGAGACATCCTACGCGTAGGATGTCGTTTTGCTCTGTTTCAGCTCAAACTTGCACTATAGCTTCTCCTTGAGGTGCTAAACTCACAGCTATTTTTACTTTTTGATTCTAACACCTATAGGTTGGTCAAATGATCAAGAATCTGTTTCAAAAGCCTGATGTCTGTCTTGATGAATTCCTAAGTCAAATCAATTCCAAATTGGACCAAAGTTGACTAGGAGGCTTGCCTAAGGCTATATGACAGCATGGTATGGTCACAATATAATTTTGGTTTCAGAATTATGCCTTAGACATCCTACGTGTAGGATGTCTAACTGCTTAGAATTTCCCCAAATTTGAACCACAAACTCTCCTTAAGGTGTTGATCACTGTGGTATGCTCAAAATTGTGTTTAGAGTCCAAAATCACATAGAAGATATCCTACGCGTAGGATGTCTTTTTGGCCTGTTTGACCCCAGACTTGTCCCAAAGCTTCCCCTTGATGTCAGTAACCCAGTGGTATGCTTAGATTTTGGTTTGGATTTCAAAAGTCCCAAATTTTAGCTGTTCTTGCCTTTTTCAGTCAAAAGTGCTAAAGTCCGCTTTGAACCCAATTTTCTCACCCAAATGAGATGAAATTTATCACATGCACTCAAAACATCATGTATAACATGCACATGAATTCATACTATGGTTTGGTCTCTAAAATTATGCATTGGGCACAATTTGGGTAGGATGTCTGACAATTCTTGTCTTTTGGCTTTGATTTGTCAAAATTTGGTCAAATTTCCACTTTCTAGGTGAAAATAGGGTAAAACCTACCTTTTAAACACACTGGTAACCTCAGATTTTCAAAAAAAATGCCCACATCACCCTATAGACATCCTACGCGTAGGATGTCTACTGCTGATTTTTTGAGACTGAAGTGTCCCTTATGCTTCCTTATGCTCTCAGCAAGTGCAAGTATGCTTCACAATTGCAAAAACATGCAAAAATCACTCAATTTAAGCCTTTTCTGAAATTTTGTGTTTTCTGACTCCGCCTTTTGGCTTTTGGTCAACAAAAATAGGGAAAAACACCCAAGTCAATATGAAAATAGGGTAAAACTTACCCTCTGAACCCACTGGTGCAGTCAAAATTTTCAAATTTAGTCTCCGGAACCCCCTTGAGATATCCTACGCGTAGGATGTCTATGTTTACAGAATTGCAGGTTTTCTTCACAGAACCCTTGCATATGCTGTTTTATATGCACAGCATCAGTCAGTCATACAAAAATATCCACAAAAGCTTGTTTAATGCATTTTTACCCTCAAAAGCACACTTTTCCGTGATTTCAAATGCAATCAAGCACTTTAGCCAATAATTTAGTATTGAATAGCTCTAGATCAGAATCGGATCACTTACCTAAAGCTACTCCTACAAATCATATGGGGTTTTGCATCTATGAGTAGAAAAATGCTTCACTGCCACACATGGACTAGTAAACGCTTTTATCACCTCACAAATCACTCGACCACCAACAACTACTCTAATCCACAGATCCTAACTAAACCTATCTAGTCGCACACCCTCGGCAAGACACATGCTTCCTAGCTATCCAATTGATCGCGGAATATCCTCTTCCGGATCCACTTAAGAAAAACGCTTTCTTTACCCGAAACTAAATCAAGCAACCATCACACGAGTGTTAGTAGGAAACCTACTTAGGCCCTTGTGTCCCCGCCAACGGCGCCAATGTTGGACGGGAAGCTACTCACACACCCATGAAGTGCATGTAAACACTACCTAGATCAACATAATGTCAATCGAGGACACAGATGACACGATAGGCACACAAAGGAAATCTCTCAAGATTGTTAGGCTGAGACCATCCTACACATACAACACTCTGGAAGGCCAACTAAACCACAATCAAGAACCTCACTGCTTTCAACTACACCACCTAGCCACATACACACATAATAAAGGTAACCATGCCAGATTCGTACGAAACTTAAGGAACACCATCCGCTCACTAGGATACACCTGTCCCTAAGCTTCTACACTCAAAACCCTCACTCTAAACCCGTCTGCGGAAAACGCGTAGGATGACAGAGTCAAAATTTGAAAGTGCTCAAAATTGAAATTTATGAGTACCTATGCGTAGCTTATGTCGCCACGATTCTATAGACTACTAGCACGCAGAAAACAGACATCGTTTGATACACTTATGGCCACAAATAGCTCGTACATGCGTCGGCGTGTGCACTTCGTCTCGCGTGGAATGCTTGGCGTCGTCGTGTAGCTCTCCTCGAGCCTACAACAATGGTGCAGTCGGATCTCCAATGTGTTGAGCGAGCCAGGCGTAGCAGGAGGATGAAGCTCACGCTCACTCTCTTTCTCTCTCACACACAGTAGACGGCAGCGCTAAAGTTTGATTATGATTAAAATTCTTTCTTACAAAATGACCTAGGTACCTTATATACTAAGGTTACCTTAGGTTTAACCAAAAATGGGGTTGAAAGGGTCAAATGGCTTTGTATTTACAATCTGGAAGTGCCATTGCACCCCGGCTTCTGAAACTAGAATAACTACTCATTACAAATGATGTTTATAGCCATAATCCGTAGCATTTCATAACTCGCAAAAGATAAGACTTTGGTACGAAACTTGAGTTATATTGTGTTGTTGACCCAGCGGTCAACAATGAAACACCGGATGATGCGAGAATGTGAAGGTAGTAATAATTTGTAGGCACGATCACCTACTCGCTTTAGTATTTTGAAAGGCCCACAATATCGGGAAGATAATTTAGGTGTCGGCCCAGTTTTCACACTTTCTGAATGTTCTGGCACACGTAAAAATACTTCCTCCCCTTCTTCGAAGGTAAATTGCTGATGTTTCTCACCAGCGTACTTCTTATACCGATCCTATGCTTGCCAGACATTCTGACGAGCAAGTTTCAGCATATCCATGTGGTCTTGGAGAAAATCCTTAACTTGTTGGAGTTTTTTGGTTGCCAACCCAACCGTAACTGGTGACCTAGGTTGAGACCCGTACATGAGCATGAAAGGACTAAAACTTGTTGTGACATGC